>NC_133406.1:85920000-86537500 GCF_049350105.2 Macaca mulatta
GAGATTCCGCTTGGGATAGACACCCAGGGGAAGCTCACCCAGGGCCCAGCACCCAGAGGAGGACTCGGCTCGACACCCAGGGATGGTTCAGCGACTCATGCAGGGGAGGCCTGGGTGCCCGCCTACCATGTCAGAGCAGAGGCATCTCTAGGTGGGCACCTCCCAAGTGGGCCACCTGGTGACCCTTCTCCCTCCGCAGGGACAAGGGGTTCAGGGCCCCCGCCTGGTGGCAGAGCTGTGTTTCTGAGTGACAGCTTGTGGTGACACTCGTGGGTTCTGTTTATCTTGTGTTTCTCTGTGTCCCCTCGCAGATCTCACCATTGCTGGTCACACTGGCATTTGGTTCTGTCATCTGTGCCGATATCACGACTGTCAGTGATGTTCATGCCGGGTCAGGGCCGTGACAGCTTACAGCCTGGGGTTTCCCTTGCCCAGCTTCTAGGGACCTGGATCCCTGAAACCTCCCCCGGGTGAAGTGGATCTGGCTCGCGGCCGCCTGCCTGCTGTCTCTCCTGTTCTTGTCCTCTTCAGCTTACTCCTGTGTTTTGGTTTCAGGGGATGGACACCTTTTTAATGACTTCCTGAGCTACGTGGGGTGAATTTTTGGACTCATTGTGTCTCTGCCAGTGGCTTTACCTGATATCCTGGCTGGGTGTGAAAATCTATCTTGGAAATTGTCACCGAGAATGTTCACATCACAACTTTGTTTTCTCGCTGCCAGCTTTTCTGAGAAGTCTAGTGCCGTTCTTATTTGTATGTGAACTGTGTTTTTCTCTGTAAGCTTTTCGAAACTTTTCTTTATCTTTGATGTCGTGAAATGTCTTGCTGATGTGTCTTAGTTTGGTCTTTTTCCATATCACATTGCTGGGCATTTAGTGCGCTCTTTAAATGTAGAACCGGAGTTGGTGAAATATGGCCCTTAGGTCAGACTCAGCCCATTACCTGTATTTATAATAAAACTCTCTGGGAACCCCGCCCATTGGATTCCATGTGGTCTGGGGCTGCTTTTTTTTTGAGACAGAGTTTTGCTTTTGTTGTCCAGGTGGAGTGCAATGGCACAATCTTGGCTCACTGCAACCTCTGCCTCCAGGGTTCAAGAGATTCTCCCGCCTCAGCCTCCTGAGTAACTGGGACTACAGGTGCCTGCCACCATGCCCGGCTAATTTTTGTGTTTTTAGTAGAGACAGAGTTTCACCATATTGGCCAGACTGTTTTCAAACTCCTGACCTCAGGTGATCCACTCGCCTCGGCCTCCCAAAGTGGTGGGATTACAGGCATGAGCCACTGCACCCGGCCTGGGGCTGCTTTTGCCTAGAGTGGCAGAGTTGTGGCATGAGTGTGGCCCTCAAGCCTAAGTTATTCACTGGCCCTTTACAGAAAAAGTGTGCCCACCCTAGCTCAATAGGCTTAAATCTTCATGTCCCAGTTCAGAGATGTAGTCATCATTGTTTGTCTTATGTATTCATTACATTTTGTCTAGCTACTTTAATTTCTTCATCTTAAGAACTATAGTCTTTGATTATTTTGAGCCTTCTATGTCAGTACTGTGCTGTTCACATGTTAGCCTTACAGTGATGTTGTTTTTGGTCTCCAAATTCCCTTCCATATTTCTATAGTCCTCTTTTATTCTTTTCCCTTTGAGTCCTAGTTCTATTGAATTCCTATTCTTAATAATTGTTCTGTGGTATAAAGTACAGCTGACTTTGCACTGCGTGGGTCACCTATATATGGATTTTCCTTCACCTCTGCCACCCTGAGACGGCAAGACCAACCTTTGCTCTCCTTCCTCCTTCTCAGCCTACTCAACATGGAGACCATGAGGATGAAGACATTTATGGTGATCCATTTCCATTCAGTGAAGAGGAACTGCATTTCCTCTTCCTTAGGATTTTCTTTCTGGGATTTGTAGCTTACTGTATTGTAATACAGTATATAATAGCATAAAACATAGAAAATATGTGCAACTTGACTGCGTATGTTATACATAAGGCTTCCAGTCAACAGGAATCTGTTAGTAGTTAAGCCTTTGGGGAGTCAAAGCTTAAAGGTGGGTTTTCAACTGTGTGGGGACCAGTGCCCCTAGCCCTTGCATAGTTCAAGGGTCAACTGTCTGTCCTTTCTGCGTCTCAGGGTTTTTTCCTATTCATCCTTTCTTGCCTAGTCTAGAGCTTGTCTGTAGATCTGTTGGGCCCCAGTTCCCCTTACCAAGCATATGCTTGGTGGCTTTTCTGTGGCTTTCTATTTGCTCTCATTGTAGTGGTCTCTGTCCTCGAGGTCTGCAGGAGGAGTTAATTTTCTTCGCTGTGCTGGGTGTCTGGTGTGTCCGCCACTGTTCTGAGTGCTGAGGGTACTGGAGGTGGCTCTGTTCTTCCCCAGCTCAGCACTGAAGGGTGATATCATCCACCTCTGGTCTCGCTTCTGAGATGTGACACAAAGTCACAGGCTAGGGAGCTCCACTCTGAGGGGTTGGGTGGGGCAGGACCATCCTCCATGGGATTCAGCATCCGTGTAATAATACTTGAAACCCTCTAGCTTCAGTTCTGTTGGAATTCATGGCCCTGTTTCTCCTCAGCCATCGGAAGAAGGATACGACAAGGTCACCTCCTCAATTGGCTCCCCAGGGGTGTTGGGCGACAGGTGTCCAGATGCCACCCCTCCCAACTCTGTGGCATGGGTGGGCTTAGGGCTGCGCTCATTGGGCACGTTTAGTTCAGTTCATGAGGTTACACTCTTTTCCTTGTCGGGCTGCTGTTGGCTGTTGACCTCTCTCTCTGTGGTTTGCCCTCTCTGGTCACTTCTCTGGGGAGAGGGCAGCCTACAGGTCAGGGGCCACCTCTCGCTGGAAGCCTCCGTGTGTTCCTGCTTCTCTGGTCATTCCCTGCCCATCATTCCTCTGTGGGTTTTTTCTGACTGTAAGATTTTTTATTTCAACTCTGATACTTGCTAATATATCATCCTGAGCCATTGCTTCCTTAAAGCCCCCTATTCTTGTTTCCTGGATGTAGTGCCTTCTTTCAGATGAAGCTATAGTTTTTTGGTTGTTGTCTTTTAATGGGAGTTGCTTTTTATAGCAGTTTTAGGTTCTCAACAAAACAGCAGAATGTGCAGAGATTTCCCATATTACCCCACAACTTCCCCTATCATCAACATCCCCCACCAAAGTGCTGTTTTCGCCACAATTGATGAACCTCTGTTGACGTACCATCATCACTTGGAGTGCATAGTTTTCATGAGGGTCACTCTTGGCTTGGTGCGTTCATAAGTTAGGCAAATGTATGATGACACATGTCTACCATTGTAGCATCACATACAGTAGTGTCACTGCCCTGAAATCCTCTGTGCCCTGCCCATCCATCCATCTCCCATAACTCCTGGCCACCACTGATGTTTTTAGTGTCTCCATAGTTTCACGCTTTCCAGAATGTCCTGTAGTTGGACTCATGCATCTGTAGCCTCTTCACATTGGCGTCCTTCACTTAGTGATAATGCGTTTAGATTCCTCCATGTTTTTTCATAGCTTGACAGCTAATTTTTTTTTGTTTTGTTTTTTTAAGATGGACTCTCGCTCTGTCGCCCAGGCTGGAGTGCAGTGGCCGGATCTCAGCTCACTGCAAGCTCCGCTTCCTAGGTTTACACCATTCTCCTGCCTCAGCCTCTCGAGTGGCTGGGACTACAGGTGCCCACCACCACGCCCAGCTAGTTTTTTGTATTTTTTTTATTAGAAACGGGGTTTCACTGTGTTAGCCAGGATGGTCTCAATCTCCTGACCTTGTGATCTGCCTGTCTCGGCCTCCCAAAGTGTTGGGATTACAGGCTTGAGCCACCGCGCCAGCATTTTTTTTAGATGGAGCCTTGCTTTGTCGCCCAGGCTGGAGTGCAGTGGTACAATTGTAGCTCACTGTACCTTCAAACTTCTGGGCTGAAGTGATCCTCCCACCTCAGCCTCCCAAGTAGCCAGGACTACAGGTAGTTGAGATCTCACTATGTTGCTCGGGCTGGTCTTGAACTCCTGGGTTCAGGCGAGTCTTCTGCCTCAGCTTTGCAAAGTATTGGGATTGCAGGCGTGAGCCACCATGCCTGGCCTCCTTGGGGTCCTTTTCTGTCAGTTGGTTTTGATCTCTCTTCATGTAGGCGACAGAGAGAGGCTGTAGGGTCACGTCGCAGGTAGGATTGTGGTCCAGTGGCCGTGCTGTGATCTGGCCGGGGCAAGGATGTGGACTCAGTGCAGGGCTCAGCAGGCCCAAGAGTGTCAGGGCTGTGGCCTTGTGTCTGTCCAGCACTGAGGGGCAGGAGAGACTTGTCAGGCCTCTGGTGGCCTGGGAAGGAGGAAGGAGAGAGAAGGGAAGGAGTCAGGCCGGGCCCCAGGGCAGTGTTTTCCTGAACATGACCGGAAACCCTTGGGTCTGATGGCTAGGGGACCCTTTCTCTCAGTTGGCTGGGCCAGAGCCACCGCTGACCTCCCTCCACTTCCTGCACCCTTACTCCCACTGGGGCTTCTGGGCTCAGCGAACAAAAGCACAGGACACCCAGGTCCATCTCAGACGAGCAACGGATGATTTGTACGTACATCTTGTGCGGTATTTGGGGTACACTAAAAAAGTCATTGGTCGTTGATGTGAAATTCTGATTTAACCAGGTGCCCTGTATTTTCTCTGGCAACCCTGTCGCCTGCGCCCCTCGGCGGTATCTGGAAATATTTTTGGTTGTCATGATGGGATGTGGTACAGGCAAGGGGTGCTGCTCAGCATCTGGACAGCCCCCACCATGGATAACGATGAGGCTGAGAAAGCTCCCCAGGCCAGGGCTCTCCTTTGCAGCTAGTCTCCTGGCAGTCTTCAGGTGTGGCAGGGGTTGGGGTGGGCCTGGGGGTCATGTCCCAGCTCAGTTGGTCCTGAGAAGCTGCTTGGTAGACAGTCACCGGCACAGAGGGCTGGAAAGTGCCCTTGACCCCAGAACCTGGGTCCTGTGAGGACATCCACCCTGTGGGAGGCCAGGGAGTGCTCAGCAGATGGGGGCAGCAGGGGATTTCAGCATGGGTGGGGGTTCCAGCCAAGGCAGGCAACTGAGCCAGCCCCACCTCAGAGTGCAGGGGCCCTCAGCTTAATCTTCTCTGGGCTCCACTGTCGACTGATGGACCCATGGGGCACCCTGGCCCCACCCTGCCTGTCCTGCCCCAGCTCCTGCCCTTGCCCTGTAGGACTCTGCGGCCTCCCCTGTGCCTGTGTGCCCAGCTTACTAGACCCTGGACCTGCGATCCCTCAGCTCCACTCTAGTCCCCTTACTTTGTCCCTCTACTCTGCCTGGCGCTGCTCAGCTCCTCCCTGCCTGTCCAGTGCCCAGCACCCTGTGCCCATGACCTCACATCTGTCCCTCCGCCCGGGTCCCCTGCTCACCTGTGTTTTAGTCTATCTTTGTCTGCTGACCCTAATGTAGACTTTAAAAATACAAATACGCATGCATGTGGTTAAAAACTTGCTGATGTCAGATGGCTGGGATGAAAGGACTGCCTGCTGCCTTCCCTCTTGTAGTGCTCGGACACCTCTGCAGGGGAAGTTCCTTGTTTTTTTTTTTTTTTTTTTTTTTTCCCACTTCTTATTTTGAAATAATTATAGATTTGCAGGAAGTTGCAAAAAAAAAAAAAACCTGTGGGAGGAGATCGCATAGACCCCTCCCCAGTTCCCCTGATTGCACACACAGGGCACATCTGGGGTCTCTGGATTTGCGTGTCTTACTTTGTGCGTGTGTGCATGCATGTGTATAACTGCGATTTTCTAACGTGCGAATACCTGTGGCCATGATCAGGCCCATGCGGCTTCCTACTCCTGCCCCTGAATGGGCACCCCCAACACCCCGAAACCTGTTCTCCAGCTGTAAAATTGTGTCATTTCAGGAGTGTCATAGATGGATGCACCGGCCTGTTATTTTTTGGCCTTACCCTTTTCCCTCACCATAGTGCCCTCAGATCCACCCACTTCTGTCCATCTCCGGCTCCCTGTACTTGCTGAGAAGTCCCCTGTCGTGTGGTGGCACCTTGATTCTCCCCTTTTGGCCATTACTAGTAGAGCTGGCTGCTGTGAGCTTTCGCTTTAGCAGGTTTTGTGTGAACTGCAGTGTTCATTTCTCAGTGATCCATGCCCGGAAGTGAGAGAGCCAGGTCACGGGGTAGTTGCTTGTTTGATATTGTGAGGACTTGCACCCTGTCTTCCAGAGGGACGCCCGTTTTGCCTCCACACCAGCAGCATGCCAGTGACCTGGTTTCTCCTCGTGCTGGCCAGCGTTTGGGTTTGCCACTGCGTCTGTCTGGGACACATTGCCTGTGTTTCCCTGGTGGCGTGGTGACCTTTTTGCACCACACCTGCGGCTGCCCCTCTGTGCTGTCCTTGCTGTTCCTCCCATCATCTTAGCCCCACATGTGTAAATGACGTATGTTCCCCTCCCTTGCCAGTGTTGTTTTTGATGTCCTGTGACCACTGTCTTGGAGGGCGGGCCAGCTCCACTGGCTGTCACAGCTGGCTATGCCCACCCTCCCTGCATCAGGGTCCTCAGTGAGACCTGTGCCCACTGGTTCTGGGTGATGAGTGTGAACATTCTCTGTGGCTGCTGGCATGTGGGCATGATCACAGGGTAGAGTGAGACTGCAGAGATGAGGGCAGCAGGCCCCCACTTGGCACCTGAAGCTCTGGGCGGCTGGCAAGGACTGAGCCCTCTTCTGGCTGGAAGGGGCTGGGCCACCAGCTTGTGGGCTCCTCTCTGGCAGGCGCTCTGGGGGTCTTATTACCTCCCTGTCTCAGCTCTCACCGGTCTGTGAAGCCTTGTGCAGTCCACACCTGCAATCAACCCTAGCCATGGAGGTGGCTGCACCCGAGGTATCTCCACTTAGTGCCCCCCACCTGACATGCCCCACACTGCCCGGGCCTCTCCTCTCCCCACCATCCATCTGGTCAGGGGTCATTCGTGTGGTGCCTGCCCAAATCCTCTGAGGAGGGCTGCCTGGAGTGCAGGTCAGAATGGCTCTGGGGTTGGGTTCTGAGACTTGACTTGGGGAGGCAGGTGGTGGACATAGGTAGAGTGGTCCTCAGGCATATTGTACCTCCCTGACCTCCTCCTGGGCTCCTTGCTCCTCCCTCCTGCCCACCTTAGGACCCTCGGGCTCCTCGATGGCTTCCCTGGGCTGGAACAGGCAGGTCTGGTTCTCAGTGGCTGTGCATACCGTTCCTCTGTGGGGCCCTGCCCGTCCCTGCTCCTGCATCCAGTGGACTGTTGTCATTTCTTCCCTAGGCTTTGGGACTACTCCAGACGATGCCCTTGGGCAGGCTATTGTAGTTCTGCCAGTCCCTGGGCAAACAGGGTCTGTCTGCGCTAGCCCCTGTGAGCTTGTCTCTGCCTGCTTAGAGGAGAGCTCTGGAGGCGCAGCTCCGCGTGGCTGTGGGCAGGGCTCTCCATGCGCTGGTCCAGGTGTGCCCTGCCTGGCCTGATGTGCGTTGTCTGCACGTATCCTGGCATTGCTGTGGGCATGGCACTCTGCGCTGTTCTCCATGGTGCTCACATCTAGCTGTGGCTATGGCTATGGGCGTGGCTCGCTGTGGCGTGGCTCCCTGCTTGTGGTGACCCAGGCGCTTGCCTTGAAGGTGCAGTCCCTTGTGGCTGAGGGCAGGGCTCCTTACGTTGGTCCACGGTGTACTCCTCTGCCTGGGTAAGGCTAGCTCCGTCATGCAGCCCTTTCTGGCCCACGCACTTGGTGAGCTGGCATGCACCCCTGCCTCTCTCCCTGCAGGCTCCAGGAACACTCGGAGGAGGTGTCTGGCTTTCTCCTGGAGTGTGACAGCTCCGTGCAGGGCGCACTGCAGAAGCACCTCGCGCTATACAGGATCCGGCGGAAGGTCACGGTGGAGCCGCACCCGGAGCTGCGAGTGTGGGCAGTGTTGCCCAGTTCCCCTGAGGCCTACGGGAATGCACCGTTGCAGGAGAGTGCAGGGGCTGCTGCCATCCTCATCCGCGACCCGCGAACAGCACGCATGGGGTGGCGGCTCCTCACCCAGGACGAAGGCCCAGCCCTGGTGTCGGGGGGCCGGCTCGGGGACCTGTGGGATTATCACCAGCACCGATACCTGCAAGGTACGGGCAGGGTGGGCGCGCAGGACTGGATTGCATGGGTAGGGCTAGACGATGTTCAGTTCTTGCTGGTTTCCCTCCTCCGATCCCTGCAGGCGTTCCTGAGGGGGTCAGAGACTTGCCTCCTGGGGTGGCCTTGCCGCTGGAGTCCAACCTGGCCTTCATGAACGGCGTGAGCTTCACCAAAGGCTGCTACATCGGCCAGGAGCTGACAGCCCGCACCCACCACATGGGCGTCATCCGCAAGCGCCTCTTCCCTGTCAGGTTCTTGGACCCCCTTCCTGCCAGTGGCATCACCCCCGGTGCCACAGTGCTGACTGCGTCAGGACAGACTGTGGGCAAGTTCAGGGCCGGCCAGGGCAACGTGGGGCTGGCCCTGCTGTGGTCAGAGAAGATCAAGGGTCCTCTGCACATCAGAGCCTCTGAGGGTGCTCAGGTGGCCTTAGCCGCATCTGTGCCAGACTGGTGGCCTACAGTTTCCAAGTAGCCCGAAGCCTTGGCTGGTGCAGGCTGATGGGGAGGCTGGGGCCTGGGGCCTCTGTCCTCTGTCGGGGGTCTTCCCATTCCATCTGTCTGCTGTGCCTACTGGGTGGGAGCCCTGGTTCCCATCTGGGAAAGTCCTCCTTGTAGGTGCCCTGCCTGGCCCCGCCCATGCTCAAGGGCCCCAGGCACGTGGGTTGTTTTCTCACTGGGCTTCCTGTGGCCCCAGAGGAGCCCACTGTGTGAGTGCTGAGCTCCAGGTGGCGCCGGGCCCCAATTGTGGCTCCACACAGGGTTGTCTGGGAGGATGGGACAGTGTCTCTGGCCAGCACTGGCAGCTTCTGTGCCTTGCACCCCACTCTGCCCAGCATGAGCCTCATGGGGGGTTGGTCCCTGTGCCTGGAAGCTGGGCGGTGTCCAGGGTCTGCAGGCTGGGGCTCCGGCTTTGGGAGTTGTTTCACTGTGCTTGTTTCCAGCATGTCTCAGGGTGGGGTTGTGCGTGGTTTAGAGGGGTCTGGGACATTGGATCAGGTGGCATGTGGGTTTCTGTGCATGGAGGAGCACACAGGGCTGAGCCACCAGGTATCCCATGCTGGAGGCTTGTGGAAGGCTGTGCCCATTGTCCATGTTTCCCCACCTCTGTTCCTCCTCAGAGCCCTCCAGGAGCATGGGGTAGGGCCAGCTCAGGGCTCAAGAGCCAGCAGGGCAGAGTTCTGCATGTGTGTGCTGGGTTTCGGCACTGCCTGTGTTTGCAGTGAGAGTGACTTGCTGTCAGTCGTGGGGTGCAGCCTCCTGTTCACCCACTGGCTTCCCCCTTCCCACTGAAGTGTGAGCTCCATGTTTCAGGGCATTTATTAAAGAGTGAGCCACAAGCAGCCCCTTGGGAGCTCTGGTTTCATTTGGGGGAGAGGGAGGCGGGGGCTTAGTTTCTGGGATCTGGCTGACGACCCTGGCAACAGCTGTCCCTTGAGAATGCCTAGACCTACCAGATGAAGCACTTGGCATGGCTGCAGGCCAGCAGGGGAGGCCTCAGAGGCCCAGGCTGGGCATGTGGGTGCCGAGTCTGCAAAGGACAGCCCCATGGCTGTGAGCTGTTGGCTGCAGGGCACAGGGCCTGGGGGGCAGGCATTTGGGCCACCAAGCTGGACCTTAGGGTGGTCACGGAGGGCCAAGCAGGCAAGGAGCCTGTGCAGCCATCCTGGGGGGCCACAGGTGCTCTCTAGAAACCTTCAGCCATGGCAGTTTCAGGGCCAGGGGTCTAAAGGCAGCTCTGAGCTGCTGTGTAGTTTGCTATCACCACGGAGAAGGGTGTAGAGTGGATGCACGGGAGGAAGTGGCTGCAGCTGGAGGGAAGAGGAGGGCTGTCCAGTCCCACCTGCTGCGGTAAGCTCTCCTGTGGGCAAGGAAACAACTAGGTGGCCCTGACCCCTGGGGTCCTGAGAGCCGGTGGCCTTCAGCCCCTCTTGGACAGGTCATGCTCTGGAAGTCCCCAGTGCAGGATGGATTCCAGACCAGCATCCCTGCAACCTTTCCAGCCCCACCAGCTGCTGCTTTAAACTGTCATGGAGACATTTGATCAGCTTCCCGGCCAGTTTTCTCTCCAGCTCAGCCAGGAGTGGATGCCTGTGGCCCGTGTCACCAAGAGCTGGTGTCTCCTGCATGAGGGGCATGCACCCCTGGAATGAGGGTCTGTGCCTCGAGCTCAAAGTGCCCTGGCTCCCTCATCTGCCTGAGGTTGCCTGGCATTCCCAGCAGGACCTCCTTGAGTGCTGCAGCATCTGGGAGCATCCTAGCCTGTCCTGTGGGTGTGGCTGGGTGGTGAGCCAGGAAGGAAGCACGCCACTCCAGAGTGAGGTGCTGCCTGAGCCATCCTGCGCCCCCTCAGTGTCTTCAGGTCTCTGCAGGTGTCAGGATCTCAAAATACTTGGTTCATATCAAACACATTCCGTGTTCTTCTGTGTCCTTTTTTTTTTTTTTTTTGAGATGGAGTCTTGCTCTGTTGCCCAGGCTGGAGTGCAGTGGCACAATCTCGGCTCACTGCAAGCTCCGCCTCCCAGGTTCCAGTGATTTTCCTGCCTCAGCCTCCTGGGTAGCTGGGACTACAGGCACATGCCCCATGCCTGGCTAATTTTTGTATTTTTAGTAGCGACAGGGTTTCACCATGTTGGCCAGGATGGTCTCGATTACAGGCATGAGCCACTGTGCCCAGCCTTTTCTCTGTCTTTAAAAAGGAAAGTATCAGTCAACAAAAGAGCCTCTCTGTCATACAAACCAAATCAGTTTTCACCAAAATGTCCTTAGTCCTCTCAGAAAGGCCTGGCCTTTAGGACCTTGGAAGCAGGCCTAAAGCCTAAAGCGCCTCAGCAGGGTCAGAGCTTTGCGTTCAGGAGCACTGGGGTCTGCTGAGAGCTGGTGCGTCCGCTCCAAAACTGCACACTGCTCTTCTGTGTGCTTTAGTTTATGTTGTAAAAACATAGGAAGTTAGCGTATGTGCGTGTGTGTGTGTGTGTGTGAATTCAAGGCATAAGGTACAGTTGTGTTATGTGGGTATAGTGCATGGTGGTGCAATCTGGGCTTCTTACCTTCACCTGTCCTGCCACCCCTCATTAGAGTCCCTCATGTCCGCCTTCTACCTTCCACTTTCTGTGCTCACATTGCCTGTTGGGCAGCTCCTGCTTATGAGTCAGGACGTGTGGTGTTTGACTCTCTGTTTCTGAGTTGTTTTACTTAACACAGTGTATAGTGCATCTTTAAGAAAGCATGCTTATATTTTCCTCTCAAAGCCAGGTAAGGTTGGGTATGGTGGCTCATGCCTGTGATCTTTGGGAGGCTGAGGCAGGAGGATTGCTTGAGCCCAGGAGTTTGAGAGCAGCCTGGGCAACATATCAAGACTCTGTCTCTTAAAAAAAAAAAAGTTAGCCAGGCATGGTGGAGCCCAGGAGGTTGAGGCTGCAGTGAGCTGTGATTGTGCCACTGCGCTCCAGCCTGGGCAACAGAGCAAGACCCTGTCTTAAAACAAAGAAAAAATAAAAAAGAAGAGAAGTTGCAGTTGGTAGTATTTCCAGAGCCCAGCAGACAGTGTAGAAACTGTGAGAAACCCACCTCCAAATCAGGCCTTTGATAGAAAACATCCTAAGAAGTATACGTTCATTGTAAAATCATCATCATCATCATCTTCTAATCCCCAAGGAGACAAGCTCCCTGTTCTGTGTTCTTGTATGAGATAGTCAGTCAAGTGCAGCCTGAGAGGAGAGGCAGGAGCCCAGGAGAGCTTCTGCCAGACCTTTCCTGGCGCTTCCCCAGGAAAGGCAAGGTAGGGCAGGTGTGTGGCCGGCGAGCTGGAGTGATTTCCATGGGCTCCAAGCTGTAGGAGTGGTCCTTGGCTGCCTGAGTGCTCTGGCTAGATAGAGGTGGGCTCTGGACTGATGAGGTTGCATCACAGAGGCGTGCACCCAGCTGGGCCCTTATCTGTAAGGATTGGCTGGTCTGGGAGGGGCAGTCTCCCAGCCAGAAGGTGGAATTTTTTTTTTTTTTTTTTTTAAATGAGACTGCCGTAAAACAGAGGAAGTTTTTTTGTTTTTTTGTTTTGTTTTGTTTTGTTTTTAAGATATCAAAACATGCTAAGGTACAGGAAAGAAATTGTAAGCGCACACACACACAGTACCATAAACAAGGCCCAGCAGAAAGACATACAGAAGCACACACACCAATATTCTGATCCTAGAGTAAGCAGACACATCACATGGAATGAGGATGTTTAATATATTTAAATAAAACAATTTATGCACAGGAAGCAAGAGACTATAAAATGACCAAGCAGATTAAAAAGAGAACTTGTTGAAATAAAAATAGAATATTCTAAAAAATAATCCATGGTGTGTTTCCTGAAGAGTTGGGAACTGTTTGAAGAAATGACCCCAAAGTGCAGCTGGAAAATATAAGATGGGGTAAGAGACAAGAAGACGGAGAATTTAGTATGGCATCCGCAATTTACGAGTAATTCCAGAAGGAGGGGAAAGAGAATATGGGGTGGAGGCAAGTATTCAGAGAAATACGGCTGAGAACTTTCCCAAACCGATAGGAGCCCCTGCTCCTTAGGTTCAGGAATCCAGTGGCTCCCAAGCAGCATAGTTAAGAAGCTCTACCAAATAGTCATGTCTTGGTGAAAGTACAGAACCTCATGACAAAGAGATCTTGAAAGAAGGCAGAAAAGAAAGAGATTATCTGGAAAGAAGAAAATAAGTGGTTTATTAAAAGCAACATTGGAAGCCAGAAAGAAAGTAAATAATATCTTCAAAGTCCTGGGAGAAAATAGTGATAGCCTAGAATTGTGTACCCAGAAAAATTCATCTTTCAAGAATGAGGGGCCAGGCACAGTGGCTCATGTCTGTATTCCCAGCACTTTGGGAGGCTGAGGCAGGTGGATCACCTGAGGTCTGGAGTTCAAGACCAGCCTGACCAACATGGTGAAACCCTGTCTCTACTAAAAATACAAAAATTAGCTGGGCATGGTGGCGTATGCCTGTAATCCCAGCTACTCGGGAGGCTGAGGCAGGAGAATCACTTGAACCCAGGAGGCAGAGGTTGCAGTGAGCCAAGATTGTGCCATTGCACTCCAGTCTGGGCAATAGAATGAGACTCTGTCTCAAAAAAGAAAAAAAAAAAAACTAAAGGCATTTTCATACCAGGAAACGGTCCTCACTCCTGAGTTTGCTGCCAGCAGAGCCTAAAGCGTCTAAGGCATGTCTGGGCTTCTGGCAAGGGATCCTGTGGGGAAGCTGGTGATGGAAGAAGGAATGAATAGGCAGGAGGGTCGATTTGTGGGCATGTCTAAAACACCACATCTAGAAGCTTCTACTTAGAATGCCTACTTTTGGAGTTTATAAAAAAGATGCCACATGTGAGTTGGGAGAGAGGTGCGCAAACCTACAGTGTTCTATAGTCCTCCTCCTGGTTGGAAGGAGGGCATGGACACTGACTTTAGCATCTGTTACTAGGCTTATCAAAGTTTTCAGATAATCTCTAAAAGAATGGAAATGTATCTTCCAAACTATAGAGGGAAGACCATGGAATTTAAAAGCCAGTCCTTCAAGGAGAAACAAACAAACTCACAATTGTTGTTGGGAGGTGTTTTTTTGTTTTTTTGTTTTTTTTTTTGAGACAGGGTCTCACTCTTGCCCAGGCTGAAGTGGAGTGGCATAAACACACTACAAGCTCACTACAGCCTCAACCTCCTGGGCTCAGGTGATCCTCCTGCCTTAGCCTCGTGAGTAGCAGGAACTACAGGTGTGAGTCATCACACTCGACTAATTTTTTCTTTTCTTTTTTTAACTTTTTGTAGAAATGGGGGTCTCACTATATTGCCCAGGCTGGTCTTGAATTTCTGGGCTCAGGTGATCTTCCCACCTCCACCTCCCGAGTAGCTGGGACCACAGGGGCATGCTAATTTTTAAAATTTTTTGTTTTTAAATGCTAGTCTTCAACTCCTATCCGCAAGTAGCTGGGATTGGGGCATGAGGCACTGTGCCAACTTCATGTTGAAATTGAATTGCCATTCTAACAGTGTTAAGAGATAAGGCCTGTAAGAGGTGATTGGGCTGTGAGGGCTCCACTCTTAAGGGTGGAGTTAATGTTATGAAAGGGTGAGTTTAGCCCGCTTGTGTCTCTCTTGCCCTCCAGTGTTCAAAGCACCATCTTGGAGGCAGAATTCCCAAGTCTGCCAGTTCCTGAACCTTGGACTTTCCGATCTCCAGAACTGTGAGCCAATAAACTTCTGTTCCTTATAAATGAGTCAGCCTCAGGTATTCTCTTGTAGCAGCACAAATGGAGGCAGACACTTCCTTTACCAATCCTATGGGAGGCCCACTCCTGTGAGCTGCCTCCAGCTCCCCAGGCCACAGACTCCATCCGGGCTCACCTGGAGCTGTCCCTGTCTCATCTGGAAGCTCTCCCACTCCTCTGCCAGCCTGGGCATCTCCACCCAATATGAGTGATGGCGGCTGATTCCCTTGCTTTAGCAATCTGGGAATAAGGAGTGTTTGCCTGTTCTCATTCAGGGGTCTCTGCATCTCCATACTTGCACAGATTGTGTGTACATACATTTTCCAGTCTTTCTGGTAAACCCCTGGGGTGGAGCTCTGGGCCACAGGGCAGGAAAGCTCAGTGTTGCTAGGAACTGCCAGACATTTTCCCAGAGTGAGTGCAGCATTTACATTCCCATCAGAAGTGTGCCAGGTTCCTGTCGTCCTGCATCCTTGACAGCACTTGGTGCTGTCGGTCTTCTTAGTTTCCATTTAGAGATTTAGTGTTTAAGTTTTGAACATCTTGGGTAAACGCCTTGATTTGGGAAAAGTGAGGAGAAGGGTCTGTCTGGCTATGGGCTGTGGAGACCCAGGGCAGTGCTCCATGTGGGGCAGGGAGCCCAAGCTAGGACTGTGACTGGGCTGTGGGCACCTGGCCATCTCCAGTGTCCCCGTCTTTCATTTCCCTGGCAGTGATGCTAGCTTAGTTTGTGCACACTGGCATTTGTGGGAGAAATGAAGGATTACTTAATACATTTTGTTTTATGTCAGACTCTCTCACAGTGAGAAGTTCTCAGGGACAATAATAGCAGGGGGTCCTGCTGAAGAAAAACTGGGAGATGGCTGAGCTCTGGTCCATCTTTCATTGATTCATTTATTTCTTCATTCAACCGTGTATTGAATGCTTATAGCCAATGAAAAGAAAATACAAGGTATATTTTATTGCTACGGGCTCTGTGGTGAAAAATGAAGCAGGAGAACTGGACGGGATGTGTGTGGTGGGGACAGGGTGTGTGTGGTGGGGACTGTGTGTGGTAGGGACGGATGTGTGTGGTGGGGACAGGGTGTGGTGGGGACGGGGTGTGTGTGGTGGGGACTGTGTGTGGTGGGGACAGGGTGAGTGTGGTGGGGACGGGGCGTGTGTGGTGGGGACGGGGTGAGTGTGGTGGGGACGGGGTGTGTGGTGGGGACGGGGTGTGGTGGGGATGGGTTGTGTATGGTGGGGATGGGGTGTGTATGGGGGACGGGGTGTGTGTGTGTGGGGGACAGGGTGTGTGGTGGGGACAGGGTGTGTGGTGGGTGGAGTGTTTGAGGTGAAGACAGGGATGGGGTATGTGAGGGCACTGGAGGTATGGATAGCGGTTGGATGCCCAGCTGGGGGTAGGCAGTCTGGAGGGTCCTGGATTTGGGAGCTCAGATGTGTGGGCCACACAGACATGCTGGAGAAGGGCATTTGGGGAAAACGGCTGCAAGGGGTGGACACCTGCCCTCTGGCCTCACCAGCTGTGGACAGGTGTGTGCTGATTGTGTTTCTGGTCTTTTCAGGAGCTCGTGCTGGGCTGCAGATATTGTTGTTTTTTAATTGAAACTTTATTGCCCACTGGACATGGTGGCTCATGCCCCCTAATCCCCACCTAACCCTAATCCTAATCACAGCACTTTGGGAGACTGTGGTGGGAGGATCACTTAAGCCCAGGAGGTCAAGACTGGAGTGCTCTACAATCGCACCACTGCATTCCAGTGGGGGACCCTGTCTCAAAAAAAAGAAACTTTTGTTGCCGTAATAGTTGTTGTAAGAAAGAGTACAGAGCGATCCCTTGTTCCCTCTGCCCAACTTTTCCTAACAGTGAGTCTTTGCAGAACACCACAGTCTCACACAAGGACATGGACTTCGATGCCATCCGATGGCCTTACTCAGCCTCTGCCCATCTCACTTCGTATCCCCAGGAAGATCCCTGTGTGGCCCTTCCACACCCATGGCTCTGACGCCATCTTATCCCTAATCCCTGGCAACCGTAGCCCATCTTCCATTTCTAGAATTTTGTCATCTCAGAAATGTCATATCCAGCTGTCCATGGTGGCTCACGCTTGTAATTCTAGCACTTTGGGAGGCCGAGGTGGGCAGATCACTTGAGGTCAGGAGTTCAAGACCAGCCTGGACAACACGGTGAAACTCCGTCTCTACTAAATATACAAAAATTAGCTGGGCGTGGTGGCACACGCCTGTAATCCCAGCTACTCAGGAGGCTGAGGCAGGAGAATTGCTTGAACCTGGGAGACAGGGGTTGCAGTGAGCCAAGATCGTGCCACTGCACTCCAGCCTAGGTGACAGAGTGAGACTCTGTCTCCAAAAAAAAAAAAAAAAAGAAAAGAAACGTCATATCCATGGGGTCATTCAGGTGCCGCCTCTGGCACAAGGACATATCCTGGAGCTCTCTTCCAGCTGTTGTGTAGTTCGTTCCTTTTTATTTCTGAGTTGTTTTTCCTAGGGTGTGAGCCCCGTCTGTTTTCCCATCTGCCCATTTGTTTTGGGCTGAATCATGTCCCCCTAACAGTATCATAGGCTGAAGCCATCATCCCCAGGGACTCGGAATGTGACTGTAGACACAATGTTCACAAACATGATTAAGTTAAAATAAGGTCACATGGGGGGGGCCCTAGTTTAATCTGACGGTATCCTGATAAAAAGAAGAAATCTGGACACACAAAAAGACCCCTGGGGTGCACACAGGGAGGAAAGGCCATGTGAGGGCACGGGGAGAAGGCAGGGGCTGCCAGCTGTGGAGAGAAGGCCTTGGAGGAACCAGTCCTGCCCCCTTGATCTCGGACTCCTGCCTCCAGGACTGGGAAAATCAGTGTGTGCTGGTGGCCCAAGCCAGTCGAGGCAGCATTGAAAGACACATGGGTTGTTTGCAATTGTTGCTGTTACACCTAAAACTGCCACAAATATTCATGGTCAATTTACTGTGTGAATGTGTGTTTTCATTTCTCTGGGCCTGGAAGTGTGATTGCCGGGCCATACAGTAACTGCCTGTTTTGTTTGGTAAAAAACTGCTCAGCTGCTTTCCAGAGTGTCAGTCCTGTTTCACCTTCCACCAGCAGTGTGAGTGACCTGGTTTCTCTACGTCCTCCCCAGCACATGGGGTGGTCACTGCTTTTTGTTCTCCTCATTCTGATCTAACTGTGGTGACCTCATGCTGTGATTTCAGTTTGTATTGCCTTGATGGCCAGTGTCGTCGAACACCTTTACATGTGCTTACTTGCCATCTGTACGTCCTCTTTGGTGAAATTTTTTTTCCCCGTTCTCTCTTTTTTTTTTCTTTTTCTTTCTTTTCTTTTCTTTCTTTTTTTTTTTTTTTTGAGATGGAGTCTTGTTCTGTCGCCCAGGCTGGAGTGCAGTGGCACAATCTCAGCTCACTACAACCTCCACCTCCCAGGATCAAGTGATTCTCCTGCCTCAGCCTCCCAAGTAGCTGGAACTACAGGCGCCTGCCACCACACCTGGCTAATTTTGTATTTTTAGTAGAGACTGGGTTTTGCCATGTTGGCCAGGCTGATCTCGAACTGCTAACCTCAGGTGATCCACCCACCTGGGCCTCCCAAAGTACTGGGATTATAGGCGCAAACCACTGCGCCTGGCCGTTTTTTGCCCACTTTCTAATTGGATTGTTCATTTAATTCTCGCTGTTTAGCATGTCTTTTTTATTTATTTTTTTGAGACAGGGTCTGGCTCTGTTGCCCAGGCTGGAGTGCAGTGGTGTGATCTTGGCTCACTGCAGCCTCAACCTCCTGGGCTCAAGTGATCCTCCCGAGTAGCTGGGACTACAGGTATGAGGTGCCACACCCCGCTAATTTTTGATTTTGTAGAGATGGGGTCTCACTCTGTTGCCCAGGCTGGTCTTGAACTCCTAGGCTCAGACAGTCTTCTCACTTTGGCCTCCCAAAGTGCTGGGATCACAGGAGTGAGCCCCCACACCTGGCCTCAGTAGATACTGTGATACCATATGTCAGATCCAGTCGATTCTCATTATTTGGCAGTAGTTACATCCGTGAAGTCACCAGGATTGCTGAAATAGCAAATTCTTATCCATCATTCAGCAGAGAAATACTGGCAAGGCGCCTGGGAGCCTCTGGTCACATTTAATCACCTAGTCAATGCATAGCCTTGCTTTAGGTGTGTTTTGTTTGAAGACACCTGGTTTAATACAGATTGCTGGTGCATTCATGTGCTTACGGCCTGGGGGCACTGTAACTCATGCTTATCTAACACAATCTTCAGGAGGCATGTCATGGCCCTCCTGCACCTGGGATGCCAGATGGCACTTCAGCGTTGTGCTGGGAGGTGCCTTTAAATGCGAAATCACCCACAAAAAGCACAAAGCACAAACGTGTGGAAAATGTGGCACTAAATAGACCATGAAATGATGCTTCACAATAAGCCAAAAACCACAGGCAGGGTGCAACCTTCTCCACCCGAGCTGGGAAGGAGTGTGCCGGGCCACGCAGAGTTTCTCACTGCTGCCAAAGTCCGCAGACGACTCTAAACACTCCCAGAGGATTAATTTCGGGGTTACAAGTATATTTTATTGAACAGAATGCACAAATGACAATGGGAGACGGTGTCTGGGTTGCAATATTTTCTTCCCGTCAGCAGGATGCCCTCTAGTCCTCTTCACTGCGGCTTTCACAGAGCAAACGCTGTAAACATTTTGATGAGGTCCAGTTGATTAAATTTCCCCTTTATGGATCATGCTTTAGGTGTCGGCTTTAAGAACTCTTTGCCTAGGCCTAGATTCTGGCCATTTTCTTCTATTTTTTTTTTTTTTTTTTTCCTTGAGACGGAGTCTGGCTCTTGTCGCCCAGGCTAGAGTACAATGGCACGTGCTTTTGGCTCACTGCAACTTCCGCCTCCTGGGTTCAAGCGATTCTCCTGCCTCAGCCTCCCGAGTAGTTGGGATTACAGGTGCCCACCACCACGGCCCGGCTTATTTTTGTATTTTTAGTAGAGATAGGGTTTCACCATGTTGGACAGGCTAGTCTCAAACTCCTGACCTCAGGTGATCCGCCCATCTCGGCCTCCCCAAAGTGCTGGGATTATAGGCGTGAGCCAGTGCACCCAGCCTCTTCTATATTTTCTCTACAAGTTTGTAGTTTTATATTTTCTGTTTAAGCCTGTGATCCTTTTTTTTTTCAGTTGATGCATATTTTGGGGGTACATGTGATAATTTAATACATTCATACAAGTTGTAGAGATCAAACCAGTATACTTGGGGTGTCTTCATCACCTTCACCATTTGCCTTTATGCTAGAAACATTTGAATTACTCTCTTCTAGCTATTTGGAAATGTACAATCAAATACTGTAAACTACAGTCACCCTACTGCTCTCTGAAACAGTAGGTCTTATTCTGTCAAACCAAGTATTTGTACCCATTAATCAACTTATCTTATTTCTACCTCCCCACCCTCCCTGGCTTCTGGGACCCACCAGTCCTCTCCATCTCCATGAGGTCCACTGTTTCAGCTCCCATATGAAATCGAGAACACATGAAATTTTCTTTCTGTGCCTGGCTTATTTCACTCAACATAAAGACCTCCAGTTGCGGGCCAGGCACAGTGGCTCATGCCTGTAATCCCAGCACTTTGGGAGGCTGAGTTGTGCAGATCACGAGGTCAGGAGATGGAGACCATCCTGGCTAACATGGTGAAACCCCATCTCTACTAAAAATACAAAAAATTAGTTGGGCGTGGTGGCACATGCCTGTGGTCCCAGCTGTTTGGGAGGCTGAGGCAGGATGATCACTTGAACCTGCGAGGTGGAGGTTGCAGTAAGCCGAGATCGTGCCACTGCAGTGGCACAATCTTGGCTCACTGTACTACTCCAGCTTGGATGACAGAGTGAGACTCTGTCTCAAAAAAAAAAAAAAAAAAAAAAAAAAAAAGACCTCCAGTTCCGTTCATGTTGCTGCCGGTGATAGGATTTCCTTCTTTTTTTGTGAGTGAATAATGTAGTATACATCCACTGAGTATAAGTACCATATTTTCTTTTTGTTTGACCTGGAGGCTAACTCTGTCATCCAGGCTGGAGTACAATGGCGCGATCTTGGCTCACTGCAACCTCCATCTCCTAGGTTCAAGTAATTCTACCTGAGCCTCCCGAGTAGCTGGGATTACAGGCACCTGTCACCATGCCCAGCTAATTTTGTATTTTTAGTAAAGGTAGGGGTTCACCATGTTGGCCCTGGTGGTCTTGAACTTCTGACCTCAGGTGATCCTCCCACCTCGGCCTCCCAAAGTGCTGGGATTATATTTTCTTTATAATGTGTATGTAATAATGTGTATATGTAATAATGTGTATAAGTACCATATTTTTAGATATAAGCCATTTTCACTGCAGTGAGATACTTCAGTATAGTTTTGATGTGCATTTTTCTGATGATCAGTGATGTTGAATATTTTTCTGTAAACCTATTGATCATTTGTTTGTCTTCTTTTGAAGAATGTCTATTTGAATCTTTTGCCCATTTAAAAATCAGATTACTGTATTTTTTTTCTGTTGAGTTGTTTGAGCTTCTTATATATTCTGATTATTACTCCCTTGTCTGATGGGTAGTTTGCAAATATTTTCTCCCATTCTGTGGGTTGTCTCTTCATTTTGTTTTCTTCGCTGTGCAGAAGCTTTTTAGCTTTGTGTTTGCTTTTGGTTGCCTGTGCTTTTGAGATCTTACACAGGAAACATTTGCCCACACCAATGTCCTGCAGAGTTTCTCCAATGTTTTCTTCTAGCAGTTTCATAATTTCAGTTCTTACATTTAAGTCTTTAATCCATTTCGAGTTGATTTTTGTATATGGTCAGAGATAGGGGTCTAGTTTCATTCTTCTGCATATGGATATCCAGTTTTCCCAGCACCATTTATTAAAGAGACTGTCTTTTCCCCAGTGTATGTTCTTGACACCTTTGTCAAAGGTGAGTTGGTTGTAAGTGGTTGGATTTCTATGTGGGTTTTCTGTTCTGTTTCATTAGCCTATGTGTCTGTTTTTATGCCAGTACCATGCTGTTTTGGTTACTATAACTCTGTAGTATAGTTTGAAGTCTGGTAATGTGATGCCTCCAGTTTTGTTTTTTTTCTTAGGATAGCTTTGGCTACCCTGGGTCTTTAGCTGGGTGTTTTGTGGTTCCATATAAATTTTAAGATTTTTTTTCTATTTCTGTGCAGAATGTCATTGGTATTTTGATAGGGATTTTATCAAATCTGTAAATTGTTTGGGCTAGTACTGTCATTTTAACAATATTAATTCTTCCAATCCATCATCAGAGAATATCTTCCCATTATTTGGTGTCCCCTTCAGTTTCTTTCATCAGTGTTTTATAGTTTTCCTTGTATAGATCTTTCACTTTGGTAAAATCAATTCCTAGGTATGTTATGTTCTTTGTAGCTGTTATTATCCATGGGATTGTTTTCTTGATTTCTTTTTCAGATTGTTTGCTGTTGGCCATGCTCCATGTGGAGATAATTTTTGTATAAGATGCAAGGTTTTGGCTGAGGTTCACTTTTTCCCTTTTGTGACTGTTTAATTGCTCTGGCACCATTTGTTAAAAGGGCTGCCCTTCTCCACTGCATTGGAGCTGCACCTTTACAGAAAGGAATCAGTCTTGCATATTTGAGGGGGCTTTTTCTGGGCTCTATTCTCTCCCATTGATGTGTGTGTCTGTCCCTCAGTGGATGCCACACTGCCCTGTTTCTGTGGCCGTGTATGGTAGAAAGACTCACCAGCAGGTACAGCAATTCCTCCCACTTCCTTCTTTTCTTTCAAGATGATTTTAGCTGCTGGGGGTGGTGGTGGCTCACACCTGTAACCCCAGCATTTTGGGAGGCTGAGGCGGGTAGATTGCTTGAGCCCAGGAGTTCGAGAGCAGCCTGGCCAACATAGTGGGACCCTGTCTCTACAAAAAGAATACAACAAAAACAATAAAAATTCACCTGGCATGGTGGCAAACACCTGTAGTCCCAGCTTCTTAGGAGGCTGAGGTGGGAGAATCGCTTGAGCCTGGGAGGTCAAGGCTGCAGTGAGCCAAGATTGCGCCACTGCACTCCAGCCTGGGTGACAGAGTGAGACCCTGCCTCAGGAAAAACAAACAAACAAAAAACCTAGAAACAAAAAAATAATAGTTTTAGCAACTGTTGTGCCTGTGCCTTTCCATATAAGTTCTAGAAGTAGCTTGTCTATGTCCATGAAAACCCTTGCTGGAATTGTGATAGGAATTGAATTAAGTGTGTAGATCCTTTTGGGGAGCACTGGCTTATTCTGTGAAGTGGGCGATAGTCATGGCCCCTCGTGGCTCCCATGTGGCCCCGGTGGAATCCCAAGATTCATGACACAGTCTTCCTTTTCTTTTAGGCTCCGATTCTTGAAGTGCTACCAGATAGGCAGCATCCCTATGGGGTCCTTGCCAACAAAGCCCCTCTGTGACCATATTTTGGTCTTTAGGTAAGAAAAGACTGGGGCTGTGTGACCGTGGCTGAACTGAAGTGCCACAGGGCTTTGACAACTCTCAGGACGTCCTCTGGATCCCTGTGGCCTGTGTCCTGGCCACGTGCCCCAGAGTTGGTCCTCATGCCTCATGGCCCTGCTATTATTTCTGCATTGGGAGAGCCAACCTGTGGGGCCCAGGCAGTGTGGGCAAGATCACCCAGCATTCAGATCAGGGACAATAACAGGCGTGGCCATGGTCCAGCAGAGGACCAACAATTACAGCTGGGAGAATTAATTTAATGTGAACCCTGACCTTCCTCCCCTGACCCTTCTGAGAAATCTCAGAGCAGTGTCTTCTGAACCAGCGGCTTCTCTGGTTCATTTTGCTGTGATACAACAAGATGGCTTCCCAGGCATGAGTCCCGGACGTGAGTCCCAGGCATTTGGCTGTATTTCTGAGGCTGTGGTCACCAGGGAGCAGCCACGTTCTCCCGACGAGTCCCTGCAAGTCAGAGCCCAGCTTTGTGGTCTCAGCTCACTTGGGGTCACTTGAGGTGGCCTCTGGGTGGGGACACCCCAGTGCCCTTGAGAACGGAGCCATCTGTGTCCAATGGTGACCATGGGGTGGCATTGAACAGAGGCGTGTCTCATGTGCCTGGCTGGAATGCAGGAAGAAGAGTTCTCAGAATTGATGAAATATGAGAAATGAATTTAAAAATTTTTTATTTTAAAAAATTATGGTGAAATACACACAAAAGTACCCTTTTAAACCATGTTTAAATGTCTCATTCAGTGGTATTCAGTACATTCACGTGGTTGTGCAGCCACCACCCATCTCTAGACCCCCTTTGTCTTCCCAGCCTGAAACTGTTCCCATCAAATGCCAACTCCCCATACCCTCCTCAGCCCCTGGAACCACCATTCTCTCTTCTGCACCTGTGACTGTGACGACTCCAGAGGCCTCTTATGAGTGGAATCACATGGGATTTGTCCTTTTGTGTCTGCTGCATTTCATTCAGCATGTTGTTGTTATAGCCTGTGTCAGCATCCCCTTCCTTTTCAAGGCTGAATACTATTCCATCATGTGGATGGCCTGGATTGTGTGTATCCATTCATCTGTGGGTAAACACGTGGGTTGTTTCCACCTTTGGTTACTGTGAGTAGTGGTGCTGTAAACATGAGTGTGTAAATATCTCTTCAAGACCCTGCTTTCCATTCTTCTGGGCAAAGCTGGGCATGTTGGCTCACACATGTAATCCCAATGCTTTGGGAGGCTGAGATGGGCAGACCACTTGAGGCCAGGAGTTTGAGACCAGCCCAGGCAACATAGTAAGACCCCCATCACTACAAAAATAAAATGAAATTCCTCTGGGTATCTATCCAGAAGTGGAATGGCTGGATTATGTGGGAGTTTTGTGTGTCATTTTTGGGGAACCTCCATCCTGTTTTTCATGATAGCTGCAGCATTTTACATTCCCAGCAACAGTGTACAAACATTCCCGTTTCTCCACATCCTTGCGAACACTTGTTATTTTCTGCTTTTGGATGGTGGACATCCTAATGGATATGAGGTAATTTCTATTTTATTTTATTTTATTTTATTTATTTTATGTTTTTTATTTTTTATTTTATTTTATTTATTTATTTTTTTAATTTTATTTTTATTTTTTATTACTGTTTTGAGCCTGGGTCTCACACTATCGCCCAGGCTTGAGTGCAACCTCTGCCTCCCAGGTTCCTGCCTCAGCCTCCCGACTATCTGGGATTACAGGCGTGCACCACCATGCCTGGCTAATTTTTGTATTTTAGTAGAGATGGGGTTTCACCATGTGTCCAGGCTAGTCTCAAACTTCTGAGCTCAAGCTCACCTGCCTCAGCCTCCCAAAGTGTTGGTATTACAGGCGTGAGCCACTGTGCCCGGCCTGGTACAAGGTAATTTCTCATTGTGGTTTGATTTGCATTTCTCTAGTTATTATGTTGAGCACCTTCTCATGTACTTTTTGGTTGGTTGTGTGTTTTCTGTGGAGAAGTGTTTATTTGAGTCATTTGCCCGTTTTGAGATGAGATTGTGTGTCATTTTGTTTATCCATTCATCTGATGCCTGGGCTGCTTCCACCTCATGTCCGTTGTGAGAAGTGCTGCTCACATCACCCCGGGTGGACAGACAGTTCATTCTGTTTTCAAGCAGTCACTGACAGTGTTGCAACTGGCCCTCCTCACAGCGTCGCAATGTACTTGAGGCCAAACCCAACCAGCCCAGGAAGGACCCCCGGGTGGGGGCCCATAGGGTACTGGGTCTGCAGTCTTCCACTGTGGGGCAGGGCAGGGGTACTGTTCAGAAACTGTCCTTAGCGGAGGAAAATGACGCTTTTTTCCCTGCAGTCTCCAATAAGCGTTCTGCTGCAGAGAATGGAGGGCTGGCTGAGCCTGGGTGGGCTGTCCCACTGCGAGGGGATTCCAAGAGGTGAGGGTTTGCATTCCTCCTGCGGGCACACAGCCTGCGGGCACACACCCTGTGGGCACATGGCCTATGGGCACATGGCCTGCGGCCCGGGCGCCAGGTGGACGGGTCAGCAGAGGCGTTTCTTGGATTTAATGTCCCGACTGGGAATGGGTTGAGCCCCCTCTGTGTATTGGCCACACCTGTTCCTTTCCTGTCACAGGCCTTTCCAAGTCCCTTGTCCTTCTCGCTGATTTTGTAGGCATTATCTGTGTATCCTTGTCAATTCTATGTATTGCCTGTATTTTCGGTCAGTGTGAGGCTTGTCTTTCACTTTCTTTAATGGTGTCTTTTGGGACAGGAGTTTTTAATTCCAATGCAGTGAACTTTTATTTATTTTTCTAAAGGTTTGTGCTTTTTGTGCCTTGCTTAAAAATTCCTTCCCCGCCCTGACCTCATGATACTAACTTCTAAGACTTCTGTAGTTATACCTTTCTATTAATGAATGAATGAATGAGAGGGTATCGCTCTGTCACCCAGGTTGGAGTGCAGTGGCGCGATTATGGCTCATTGCAGCCTTAAATTCCTGGGCTCAACCAATTCTCCCACCTCAGCCACCCAAGTAGCTGGGACCACAGGCATTGCACCACCATGCCTGGCTAATTTTTGTAGTTTTTGTAGAGACGGGGGTTCGCCATGTTGTCTAGGTTGGTCTTGAACTCCTGGGCACAAGCAATCTGCCTGCCTTAGCCTCCCAGAGAGCTGGGATTCTAGGTGTGAGCCACGGCGCCTGGCCTGGACCTTTCTTCTGTAGATTTTTAATCTACTTGGGGTTGGTGTGGCTGTATGGTGTGAGGTGGTTTTCTGGTTGACATAACTAGCTGCCCTAACACCATTTACTGAAAGTTCATCTTTCCCCACTGATCCAGGGTGCACTTTGTTCAGATTCCATGCGTTCACCTGTGTGAGTTTGTTTCTGGACTTCTCATTCTGCTCCACCCTGTCTGTCTACTTTTGTGCTGATAACCATGATGTCTTAATTACTGTACCATGAGGATCGTTCTTAGTAACTGGCATAATGCTGTCACAAGCTAAGGTCTTCTTCAAATAACATCTTGACTTATCTGTGTGAATTTTAGAGTCAGATTTTTTACAGTCTGTTTACACACATACTCATGCACACACACAATAGCATTTTGATCAGCATTGCATTAAATGTGTAGGTCAAGTTGGGGAGAACTGACATCTTTGTGTTACTGAGTTTTCAAGTCCAAAAGCAGTGCATATCTCTCTGCTTATTTATGCCTACTTTAATTCTGCAAAGTTTGTATAATTTTTCTGAAGTCCTTATATATCTTTTGTTAAATGTATTTATTTAAAATAATTTTAATATGTGGCAAAAGGCATCCTTGCGAAATTGCATTTATCTAATTTTTTGTTACTGATGTTTAGAAATAAATTTGCTAAACTTTAAATGTTCGGGCTTTTACTTTAGACAATCATCTGATCTTAAATTAATGACAGTTTTGTTTGTTTCTGGTAATCTGTAAATGTTGAGTTTTTTTCCCATTCCTTTCTCTGATGAATCAGGTTAAATAGGGGTGCTGGTGCCTCACTCGGCTCTTGATCTTAAAGGAAAGTTCATCATTGTTTTACCACTTGGTCTGGTGGTTGTTGACATTTCTTGGTAGGTCTTCCTTTTGAGGTTGAGAAAGTTATTATAACTGGAAATCCTAGTTTGCTAAGAATTTTTTTTTAAATCACAAATGGTTGTTGAAGTTTATCAGTTTTGGGGAGTATGAATTGAAATGATGATTATGTTTTTTGAGGAACTTGTCCATATCACCTGTTTTCAAATTTATTTTTACAAATTTGATACAGTTTGGATCTGTGTTCCCACTAAATCTTACATTGAAATGTAGTCCCCAGTGTTGGAGGCGGGGCCTGGTAGGAGGTGTTTGGATCATGAGGGCAAATCTCTTTAACACCTAGCTTTGATCCTCTGAACTGGAGTCCTGCATCCTTGAGACAACCCCACACTCATGATGGAGTGAGAATGACAAAGGCAAACAATACCTCAACATCACCATGGAAACCACTGGGACCTCAGGAGTCATAAGAGGTCCCCAGGGACCCACAGGCTGCTGGGATCACACTTTGAGAACCACAGCTCTGCTGTTCTGATCAGCTCCTTTTACTTGGGCTCTGTTTAAGATTTCGTTTTAAAGTAGGATTCAGGAGCCAGGCTGAAAAGTTCAGGATGAAGGGGGATGCCTGAATCCTAGGCCTGCTGCTCAGTACGTGTTTGAGGCTGCACCTGTCCTCAACTCAGCTGGGACCTGTTATTTTTTAACTGCAAATGGGATGTGTATTTGTTGAATAAAACTTAACAGTACAGAAGCACACAGAGTAAAAAGCCTGTCCATTTTTCTATATTCTTGAAGGTCACCATGGTCAGCAGTCTGTGCTCACTTCCAAATGCCTCTGTGCGTGCAGACACAGATGTTTCTACTCACACACTTATATCCACACACACCACCTTCAAGTGGCCCTTTTCCCATCTTAGCTGGGGTTGTACCCTCGATGTTCTGCAGCTTGCCTTTCCATGCTGGGTACAGTTGTCATGATGGTGAATTTTATGTGTCAGCTTCACTGGGCCACGGGGTGCCCAAACATTTGGTCATACATCATTTCGGATGTATCTGTGAGGATGTTTCTGGAAGAAATTAGCATTTGAGTCAGTGACTGAGTAAAGCAGATTGGTTTTCCAGAGTTGGGTGGGCCTTGTCTAATCAGTTGAAAACCTGAATAGAACAGAAAGGCTGAGTAAGATGGAACTCCTCCTGCCCGAATATTTTGAGCTGGGGCATTGATTGGTCTTTTCCTGCCTTTGGACACAAACTGAGACATTGGCTCTTCGTGGGTCTTGAGCCTGCTGACTTTCGGGCTAGAATGGTACCGTGGGCTGCCTGGGTCTTCAGCCTGCTGACTGCAGATCTTAGGACTTCTCAGCCTCCATAGTCATGTGAGCCAGTTCCTTATAATCACTCAGTCTATCAGTCTGTCATCTATCTATCAGTATCTATCAATCATCCATCTCCATCCATGTATCCAATCTATCTAGATCCATTTATCAATCTTCTGTACCTACCTGTCAATCATCTATTTATCATATCTATCCATCCATCCATCTCATGTATCATGTATCTTACTGGTTCATACAGAACCAGTGAGAGACACTTATATCCATCTCCTGTTGTTTCTGTTTCTCTGGAGAATCCGGACTAATACAGGTGTCATCCCCAATCAGTGCATGAGGGTCCACTGCATTTTTTTCTGTGATTGCCCCCACCTTTGACAGACCTGTCCTGTGATTCATTTGATTCTTCCCTTAGTGATTGAGTTTGTTGCCAGTTTTTTTTTTTTTTTTGCCAGCATCAGCTGTCTTGAATATTCTGTTTTTAAAAACCTTATTTTGTAGAGACAGTCTCCCTGTGTTGCCCAGGGTCGTCTGGAACTCCTGGCCTTAAGCAGTCCTCCTGCCTCAGACTCCCAAAGTGCTGGGATTACAGGCATGAGCCACTGTGCCTGGCCTTGAATATTCTTGTATCTGTATCATAGTGCATGGGTAAGAATTTCTGTAAGTCACCTGTGTAGCAGACATTTTTTTCAACATTTGTTTTTGATATCTTTTGTTGGATAGTCATTTTACATTTTAATGTAATTAAATTTATTTTTTTTCCTTATTTGGGATGTGTGCTCTTTTGGTGAGTCTTGAAGAAATACTTTCTTGAAAATGTTCTCAATTGTATTCTAAAAGTGTTTGTTTTACTTTTTTTTTTCAGTAGAGTTTTAAAATTTATCTCAGCTTAATTTTAAAAAATTCCATCCCCTACTCCCCCCGCAGACCCTGGCCACCATCAGTCTACTTTCTGTTTTTACGGATTTACATATTCTGGATATTTCATATAAATGGAGCCATACATATAGCTTTTTGTGCCTGGCTTCTTTCACTGAGCATCATATTTTCAAGGTTCATCCATTTTGTAGCATGGATCAATAGTTCATTCCCATCTGTGGCTGACTAATATTCCATTGCATGAAAACCCGTATCTTGTTTATCCATTTGTCTGTTGATAGACATTTGGGTTGTTTTCATCTTTTGACTATTTTAAACCATGCTGCTGTGGACAAGCAAGCATGTATAAATTTTTGTGTGGACATATGTTTCAATTCTCTTGGGTATTTATCAAGCAGTAGAAATGATGGATTATATGGCAACTCTATGTTTAATCAGCTTGAGTTTTGTGTATGGCATTGTATTTATTTCCTAGGTCTGTTGTAACAAATTGAATGGCTTAAAACAATAGACTTTATTCTTCCATAGAGGTCCCAAATCAAGGTGTGGGAAGGGTCATTGTTCCTCCAGAGGTTCCACGGGACGATCCTTCCTTGCCTCTTCCAACTCTCAGTGGCTCCAGGTGCCCCTGGGCTTGTAGGCTTGTAGCCACATCCCTCCAGTCTCTGCCTCTGTCTTCACATGGCCACTCTCTTCCTGTGTGTCTCTACATCATCTCATCTCTGTGTATGTCTGTCTCTGTGACTAAATTTCTCCTTCTCGTGAGGACACCAGTGATTGGATTAGGGCCCACCCTGAGAACAGCATCTTAACTTGATTGCATCTGCATAGCCCCCTGTCCCATCCACAGGTTCTGGAAATGAGGAGTTCAACATACCTTTTTGGGAGGACACCAGTCAACCCATGATAAGTGTGAAGTAGTACTCCAGTTTTATTTCTTTTTAGAAGAAATAAACAGCTTCCTGTGTAGGTTCTTAGCACATTCGAGAGTCAATGCTTAGAGAGTAGAGACTGTTTCTTGCTGGGACCGTTTTCTCTGCACATTTTCCTTAATGGCCCTGTTCTCTTGACTCTTCTAGATGGGCTAGCCCTGGCGCTGGCTGTTGAAGAGCTAGCAGTAGCCACATGGAAGCCCTGGACAGCTTAGTGGTGTGCCCTACAAATGACTCTGTCCAGGGCAACCCCCAGCACAGCAGTGGGACAAGAAAACAATGACGGGATGTTGCATGAACTGACCCTCAGAACCTGATATCCAGGAGAATGAACATGAATTGGGATCTTGAAGTTCTTCAGAAAGATTAGAGTGAGCAGTGGCCCTGAGTCACTCTGTAGCAGTCATGGCAGTGAGAAGAGCCACTTTCTAACCATAATGGAATTGCAAGATTGCCAAATTAAGTCACCCAGTTAATTGTGGCCCTTAATTTTACTCTAGGAATCTGTGCTGTCCTAATCTTAGCATTTCCAGGGAGACATGGCAGTTGTTGGGGGCAGGAGGAATCACCGTGTTCCATGTGACCACTGGTTTCTACAGGCTCTAATTTTAAATTATGACAGGGAGAGAGAAGGCTGAGAACCATGCTGCTGACACTGAGACAAGGGTTCCCAGAGATTCATTTTCCTTGGACATGGCAAAAAGACTTTGCACAGCCTTTTCAAAGATTTGGCAAATACTGTGGGCCAATTTTTATATGCATTTTTTGGCATTTATTTCAGTGGATGCAGAATAAATTATTAAAATTCCTGCACTTACTTTACATTAAAAAAAATTATTATACAGGCTTTGCTTCATGAAACCCTTTATCAAGTTGTTTGATTATTTTTTGATTTTCACCCGAGTTGATAATTGCAACTGAATTCATCTTGAACATTGAGAAAACAGTAAGGACCCATGAGATAATTTTTAGAAGTCAACCAACAGTATCCCAGTCCTCGCTAGCAGGTGGTTTAAAGCATCTTTCAGAATTTGAAATCAGTTTTGATGATGGTCACTAACATGAATCATGTTAACATAATTTTAAGCTTGTTGCACTTAATGTTCTGATTGAGCGTTTTTAAAGATTCTGTTTTAATTGCTGTTTTGGTGAGAAGAAATGATTCAGGAGGTCTGTGCTTTGTTACCTGTACCCACGTGGTGCTCAAGGTTGGGTGAGGGAAAGATGAGCAGTTAAATGCACAAAAGTGGGAATTCCAGATCATCAGAGTCATTTAATTTTGTTTTGGACAAGAAACGTTTACATGCTGAATCAGTCTGCCTTTTTTTTTTTTTTAAATCCCATTGTCTCATGGTATCCATTGTTTCCAATGAGAAATCAGCTGTTAATCTCAGTGGGCTGCCCTTGTATGTGAGGACCTGGTTTTCTCATGTGTATGTTGGTGTGCCTAATGGTGTCCCATATTTCTTTAAGGCTCTGTTCATTTTCTTCATTCCATTTTTTAGATTGCAGAATCTCTATCAATCTATCCTTAAGTTCTGACTCTTTTTTTTCCCTGCCAGTTAAAAACCTACCATTGAACTCCTCTATTGAGTGTTTTATTTCATACATTGTACTTTTCAACTTCAGAATTTCCATTTGGTTGTTTTTATAATTTCTGTTTCTTTATTCTGTATTTGATGAGACATCATCATTGTACCTCCCTTTGCTTCTTTAAGTGTGGTTTCCCTAAGTTCTTCAAACATATTTATAATAGCTGCTTTGAAATCTTTGCAAAGTCCAACATCTGGATCCTCTCACAGTTTATGTTGTCTGTTCTCCCTTTCCCTCCATTATAGGTCATACTTTCCTGTTCTTTACATGCCTTGTAATTTTCATTTTTTGTTGAAAACTGGATATTTTAGGCAATATATTGTATCAACTCTGGATTCTGATTCAATTCCTCCCTCTCTTGGATTTCTTTTTCAATTGTTTGCTTATGTATTTGTTTAGTGACTTGGCTATTTACCCTGCAGTGTGACACTCCTCAGAAGGTGTGATCTTTAGCATGCACAAAGTCACCCTGGGATGACAGTGATTTTAGGATCTCTCTCTCTCTCTCTCTCTCTCATTAGACTGGGTCTCACTCTGCTGGCCAGGCTGGAGTATAGTGGTGTGATCATGGCTCAGTGTAGCCCCCACCTCCCAGGCTCAAATGATCCTCCTACCTCAACCTCCTAGGTAGCTGGGATTACAGGTGTGAGCTACCATGCCCAACTGGTCCTTAAAAAAAATTTTTTTTATAGAGATGGGGTCTCTTGATGTTGCCCAGGCTGGTCTTGAACTCCTGGCTTCAAGCAGTCTTCCCAGCTCAGCCTCCAAACTGTTGGAATTACAGGCATGAGCCACTCTTCCCAGCCAGGAGAGCTCTCTTTGACTGTCTCTTTCCCTAGTCCCTCTGTTAAACTGTCTTATTTAATGCCACCCACAGCTGTTAATATTGGCTGATTAATCTAGACTGTTTTGAGTAATGCCCTGGGAACATAAATTCCTCCATTGTCTTTTGGTCAGGGGGTCATTTTTGTTTTGTTTTTCTTTTTAATTTATTTGTATTGATACATAACTGGGTATTTATCCAAAGGAAAGGAAGTTAGTATATCAAAGGGCTTCCTGCACCCCCATATTTATTGCAGCAGTATTCATAATAGCCAAGATGTGGAACCAACCTAAGTGTTTACCAGTGCCTGAATGGATAAAGAAAATGTGGCATATATACACAACGGAATGTAATTCAGCCATCAAAAAGAATGAAATCATGTCATTTGCAGTAACACGGATGAAACTGGAGGTTATTATGTTGAGCAAATAAACCAGGCACGGGGGTCATTTTGACCCAGTCTTTGAGGTTTGTTCTGACCCAGGACATTCTTCTTAGCTGTGTCCTGTTGAAGTTCCTCTGGTGAACTAGCTGGCCTGAGATTGAGCTTGTTGGTCTTAGGTAAGAGGAACAGTTGTTTTCAAGAGCACCCTTAGGGTTGAACTTCTTTTCCCATGTGCTGTTTCAAATAGTCAGTTCCTATGGGGAGTGCTTTAGAACTTTCTGTTCTTATGAACTTCTTTTCCCCTTTGGCAAATCTTGGAGTCAGTTTTCTGGGCAGTGGCAGCCTGTGGTCTTCGTGGTTTGCATCAAAGACCAGATATACATGTCCTTTAATTCCACAGACCCTGAACTGTTCCAGTAACCCAGATGTGGAGTATCTGACTGGGAGCTCTGTGACAAGGCTTGGTGGTATGCAGAGTCGGTTTCCAGTAAGATTCTGCAACTATTTTTCTAAAGACACACACGTACCTGTTTGAGCGGGAGCCAGGCATGGCTGACTTCCCCACAAAAGGGATAGGGCTGGATGTCACTAAAGGCCGGGCCCTCTGCTCATGAGGCTCTCACACCATCTTAGGAGTGAAGCTGACAGGCCTCTCAGACTTGGCCTTCTCTGGCACAGGTAGGATTTAAAAATGAGGCACAGACTCTTCCTATGCATGTGTGACATGCTAGAGATATGGCCTTTAAGACCACATTCAGGGCCGGGTGTGGTGGCTCACGCCTGTAATCCCAGCACTTTGGGAGGCTGAGGCAGGCGGATCATGAGGTCAGGAGTTTGAGACCACCCTGGCCAATATGGTGAAACCCCGTCTCTACTAAAAATACAAAAATTAGCCATGTGTGGTAGCACACACCTGTAGTCCCAGATACTTGGGAGGCTGAGGCAGAAGAATCACTTGAACCTGGGAGGTGAAGGTTGCAGTGATCCTAGATTTCACCACTGCACTCCAGCCTGGGTGACAAAGCGAGACTCCGTCTCAAAAACAAAACAAAACAAAACACAACAAAACAAAACACATTCAGAAACCTTCAGGGAGATTAAAAGAGGCATAAATACTTCAAAGCCAGGGTAATTACCGACCCTGTCTGCTGAGGCAACATACAGTGGCATTGTGAAAATGCACTCCTGCAGCAGAAAGCCACTTCCTTACAGAGTCCCGTCCTGGGGGATGGGTTTCCCAGCGCTCCCGCACTTGGGTCTCTCCCCAGATCTGCTCTTTTCATTCATGATGCAAACTCTGCAGGGTTCTGACCACAGGCTCGCCTTTGCAAAGACAACATGATTTTCCTTCTAAAGCTCAGCCAGAGCTACCCCCGTGCTTCAGAGGAACGGGTCCCAGCCTTGTGATCGGTGGGCATGGAGTTCTGGCATGCTGAACCCTTGCCGTTTTGTGATTGGTTGTCTCAGTGGCTAGCTCTTCACTTTTCCCCCATTATTCTTATTGTGTTAAAATACAGAGAACACAACATTTACCATTTTGACCATTTTAAGTGTCCAGTTCAGTGGCATTAAGTGCATTTATGTGGTTGTGCAACCATCACCATCACCCATCTCCAGAGCTTCTTCATGTTCCAAAGCTGACAATCTGTCCCCATGACACACCAATCCCCATACCCCCACCCAAGCCCTGGAACCCCCATTTTACCCTCTGTCTCCGTGGGCATGAATCCTCTGGGGACCTCACAGGAGTGCAATCAATCTTTGTCTTTCTGTGCCTGGCTTATTCACTCAGCATAATGTCCTCAAGAACTATCTCTATTGTAGATGTTACAAATGTCCTGCTTTTAAAAGCTGAATTAAAAATAAACTGAAGGCCCAGTGCAGTGGCTCCCACCTGTAATCCCAGCACTTTGGGAGGCTGAGGCGGGTGGATGACCTGAGGTCGGGAGTTCGAGACCAGCCTGACCAACATGGTGAAACCCTATCTCTACTAAAAATACAAAATTAGCTGGGTGTGGTGGCGCATGCCTATAATCCCAACTACTTGGGAGGTTGATGCAGGAGAATCGCTTGAACCCGGGAGGCAGAGGTTGCAGTGAGCTGAGATCGCACCATTGCACTCCAGCCTGGGCAACAAGATAGATAGATAGATAGATAGATAGATAGATAGATAGATAGATAGATAAAATAAACTGAATAGCCGTCCTTTGTGTGTATCCACCACCTTTTGTTCATCCACTCATCTGTTGATGTACACTTGGGTTGCTTCCAGCTCTTGGCTGTTGGGAATAGTGCTGCAATAAATATGGGTGGGCCGGCTGCGGTGGCTCACATCTGTTACCTTAGCACTTTGGGAGGTGGCAGCAGGAGGATCACTTGAGCCCAGGAGGTCAAGACTAGCCTGGGCAACATAGTGAGACCCCATCTCTATATATATATATATATTTTTTTTTTTTTTTTTTGAGACAGAGTCTTGCTCTGTCGCCCAGGCTGGGGTGCAGTGGCCGGATCTCAGCTCACTGCAAGCTCCGCCTCCCGGGTTTAGACCATTCTCCTGCTTCAGCCTCCCGAGTAGCTGGGACTACAGGCGCCCGCCACCTCGCCCGGCTAGTTTTTTGTATTTTTTAGTAGAGACAGGGTTTCACCGTGTTAGCCAGGATGGTCTCGATCTCCTGACCTCGTGATCCGCCCGTCTCGGCCTCCCAAAGTGCTGGGATTACAGGCTTGAGCCACCGCGCCCGGCCTAAAAAATATTTTTAAATTAAAAATAAAGTGGGTGTACAAATATCTTTTTGAGACCCTGCTTTCAATTCTTTTGGGTGCATACTGATAGATAGAATTGCTGGGTCACATAGGGATTCTATGTTTAGTTTTTTAGGAACCATCATACTGTTTTACACAGCGGCTGTGCACCAGCTCTTTATTTTAATAAACCTTCTACAATGTAAAAGTGAAATAAATGATCGTATTTAGTAATTGTCATTTTTCTCTCTATAATTTACCTTATCTAAAAAGGTAGCATTTTCCATTTTATTTCCCATTCTTGGTGTGACTGCCTAATTTTGTAATAGATGATTTAAAAATTATATTTTGTCACCATAGAATGAATATATATATATTTAGCAGCACAAACAGAAAAACCAAGAGCTTCTATCCCTTGGTCTTGAAATAGAAACAAAATGGACAAACCTATTTCAAATTAGGAGAACAAGATAATTGAAATAAGAGATCTTTTCCTCCATAACAGCATTTTCCTAACATGTGATCTAAAGAGGAAGGTGCTGAGGTAGGCCCAGGAGAAAAATCCCAGAAAGACAAAGGCCCTGTTATTTTTATGGTGTAATTTAATACACATGAATAACTTTGTAAATTAGGTGTTTTTCAAAACAGCAATAACTTTCCTTTGTTTTATGCTACCTAAGTGTGTGGTGTCTATCCAATATGTTACTAGGGTACATGTTCACTGTAGCTATTCATGATAGCCAAGATATGGAATCAACTTGAATGTCCAAGAAAACATGGTACATATACACAATGGAGTATTATTCAGCCATCAAAAGAACGAGATCCTGTCATTAGCAGCAACGTGGATGGAACTGGAGGCCATTATGTTAAGTGAAATCAGCCAGGCACAGAAAGGCAAATATCGCATGTTGTCATTCCTTTGTGGGAGCTAATTTGCACTGTGTAGACATATATCAAAACATCACATTGTACACTTTAAATATGTACAATTTTTATTTGTTATGGATCAATAAAGCTGGGATTGGGGATGCAATGGTATAAAAACTAACTCTCCTTTCTACTTGTGCAAGTGCAAGATTCTCATATGGGCAGTTGTATCCAGACTTTTTTTGTGTCCTTCTCAATGTTTAGCCTCTTACAGTAAAAAAAAAAAAAAAATCTAAACTCAAGACTATGTTTGGGTTTCACCAGTTCTCACTCATGTTGATTTCATGGAGGTGGAGAGTTGAATGATGGTTACCAGAGACTGGGGAGGGAAGCGGGAAGGGAGATGAAGAGAGGCTGGTTAATGGGTAGAGACACACAGTCAGAGAAAATGAATCAGTTCTAGTGTTAAGTAGCATGGTAGGGTGACTGTAGGTAACAATAATTCATCATATATAGTTGGCCCTTGAACAACATGGGTTTGAACCACTGGGTCCACTTATACGCAGATTTTCTGGAACCAAATGGGAAGGGAACCAACAGTGTTCTCTGGATGTCAAACCTGTGTGTATAGGGAGGGCCAGCTTGTCCTATATTTGGGTTCCACAGGGCCGACAGTAGGACTTGAGTATGTACAGATTTTGGTATATGCGGGGGTCCAGGAACCAGCTTCTCGTGTATGCTTCAAAATAGCTAAAAGAGAAGATTTGGAGTGTGAAGAAATGATCAGTGTTTGAGGGAATGGTGTCATAAACCCTAACTTGATCATTACACATTGTGTGCAGGCATCAGGACATCATGTGTGCCCTGTAAATATGTACAATTATATATCAATAACAAGTCAGTAAAATTAAAGCAATAACTTACTGGGGTAACAGTCAGATTTACTTGCTCCAAACAGATTTTACTTTACTCCTGATATGTTACTAGAGAAAGTTTACTTTGAAGTAGTGTATTTGTAAGCAACCCAGCTGCAATGAAAGGAGGTATTTCCATTAAAATATACAGAAGTCTTTAATTATAATTCATTTCTGGCCAGGCACAGTAACTCATGCCTGTAATACCATCACTTTGGGAGGCCAAGGTGGGAATGATTGCTTGAGTCCGGGAGTTCAAGACCAGCCTGGGAAACAGGGAGACCCTGTCTCTTAAAAAAAAAAAAAAAATAGGCCGGGCGCGGTAGCTCAAGCCTGTAATCCCAGCACTTTGGGAGGCCGAGACGGGCGGATCACGAGGTCAGGAGATCGGGACTATCCTGGCTAACACGGTGAAACCCCGTCTCTACTAAAAAAAATACAAAAAACTAGCCAGGCGAGGTGGTGGGCGCCTGTAGTCCCAGCTACTCGGGAGGCTGAGGCAGGAGAATGGCGTGAACCTGGGAGGCAGAGCTTTCAGTGAGCTGAGATCCGGCCACTGCACTCCAGCCTGGGTGATAGAGCGAGACTCCATCTCAAAAAAAAAAAAAAAGATTAAAAAATTAGCCAGGCATGGTGGCTGACACCTGTGGTTCTAGCTACTCAGGAGGCTGAGGAAAGAGGATCACGAGCCTGTGCAGTTAAAACTGCAGTGAGCTGTGATCACGCCACTTCACTCCAGCCTGGGTGATAAAGAAGACTCTGTCTCAAAAAAAAAAAAAAAAAAAAAAAAAGCCACATCACATTGTACACTTTAAACATAAACAATTTTTGCTTGTCAATTATAACTCAATAAAGCTGGGGCAGGTAGGGGACATGGCAGTACAATAAAAACCCCTCACCTATCTGCTTGCACAAATGCAAGCAGATTTCCATCTGGGCAGCTTTTTTCAAACTTGGCATTTGCATCCTCACAAGATTATTTAACCCCTTATGCTTAAAAAAAACCCCAAAAAACCGAAACTACAGACTTCATCAGTCTTTGCACTAATGTCTTCTTGTTGAGGAAGGATCTCCTTCAGGGTGGGACAATGCGCTTAGCAGTCACATCTCTGTGACCATAAAGGCTGCTTCTCATTTATAACAGGAGAAATGTTGCCAGCACAGCCGCTGTGTAGGCTTAAGCAAATTGTTTTCACCCTGTGAGCCTCAGGCCCCTCTTCTATAACATGAAAAAACACCCTTGTTTGGGAATATCTAATAAGATGCTGACATGAAAAGGCCTTATGAACACAAAAATGTGGCACACCTGTGTGTTCTCTCGGTGCTGCTGGGAGTGTGCATTTGCTGAATGTGTGTCATCTACAAGCTGGTTAAGGATGGAAAATGCCTTCCCTCCTAACATTCAGAAGGGAATGAAAACCCTCTTTCCTCCTAGAATACAGAGGAGGAAAGAACTTCATCTTTACACCCAAGCCAAGACACCAGAGATTCTTGACATGTTCAGATATGACTTGGGGATCATAAAATGTTCAGGAAACCCTGTGGGACTGACGTAAAGGTTTTTTTGCCTATAATTCGTGGGCACCCGGGGCCCAGCCACCCCATCACCTAGGCCTCAGGCGCAGGTCTGAGGCCTCCAGGCCCACCATCCCTCAGGCCTTGGGAGGTGGCTATGAGAACACCCCCTTCAGTTAAACTGCACCCAGGATGCCAGCCCACCCAGCTGTGAAAGCCCCTGGGAGGAGGGCTCATCACGGGACATCTCTGTGGAAGCTGGCAACTCAAGGGACACGTGACATTTGCTTTCCTCAGGAAATTGTGTCTGCTCCTTCTCTACCTGTACCCCTTTGAACAGACAGCAGCTCCATGAAAGTTCTCTTTGCAGTGGATTCCAGCCAGGAATAGGCAAGGTCCATGGCCAGCCATTGTGTCCCGTGGCCTTCCATGGTATGAAGGACACCCTGGGCACAGTGCCTCCAGAAGCTCTGTTGTGCAAATATCCCACTGTCTTCAACAAATACATTGCAGGGAAATAAGGAATAACAGGGGTCCTGTGAAGGAGGCAGAAAATCCAGCCTGATGGCTAGCAGTGGTGTTTGGAGATGCAGCGGAGCAGGCAGCAGTGAAGAGTGTCAGGAGGGCAGGTCGCTCCTGGAGGCTGTGGGGGCATCGCTTCTCCCAGGTCCAGGAGGACCTGCAGGGGGCTGGCACGCACAGCCATCTTCTCTGCACCCTCCACTGCCCTGTCCAGGAGGGAGTGGGGCATGTATTGGAGCATACATGATGCACACACACTTCTGCATGGCTGAGGCAGCTCAGGGCCAAGCTCCTGGTGGGAGAGTGGGCTCTCCTTCCAGCCTTTCCTTTCTTCCTGGTGCTGTGGTCTGAATGTGTGTCCTGAAGATTCACACATTGAAATGCTCACCCCCAAGGTGACAGGATTAGAACATGAGCTTTTGGAGGTGATCAGTCATGAGATAAGGCTGCATAATGGCATGACCATTACTCCAGAGACCCTTGCCCTCTTTCCGATGGAGGACACATGAGAGATGTTGGCCATTGCCTGGAAGAGCCTGGGATACCCTGTGAGGACATAGAGGCCTGGCACTGGATCAGGGATGGGGCGAAGCCTGGAGGCACAGAGCAGATTTTGAGCACCCCCGTCTTCCCCACCCTCCCTCCTGCCACAGCCTGAGCTGTCCTCCTAGGCCCAGCTCCAGGCCCTGGCCGGCCGGCCCCTTCTTTGGCTCCCTGGTGCTGGCAGCTGGGACCCTGTTGGCAGCACACCTCAGGATAGGTGCCCCCAGGTGCAGGGTGCAGGCTCCCTCCTCCCTCCATGGAGGCTCCTCCTCTGGACCTGGGCCCACCCTGGCACAGGGCTCCCACTGGGCGACCCTCTCTGGCTGCTCCTCCCCTGGTGGGGCCTGCCTAGTGCCCGGTCCACACTTCTTCCTGGCCAGGGCCGTGGGGACGGGGTCATCCCCTCGGGTATGAAGCAGGGTGCCATCAGCATCTCTCCCCAGGGCTGGTCCCTCCCCTGGGGCAGGCTGAGTTCTCACAGGACACCCCGCTGCTCCCACGTAAGGATGACTCTGAGACCCAGCTGAGGCCTCCAGGAGGGCCCCTGGTGGGCAGCGGCTTGCCACAGGCCTGGGCCTGGCCAAGCAGGGTGCACCAGGCTCCTGCCCCCATCCCTCAACTGCCGGCCCTCAGGTGGGTGCTGGGTCCTTCTAGGGGGTGGTTCTGCATCCCCTCTGGGGGCAGTACTGGGGCTGCCTCAAGATCCATCCTGGACTCCCCTTGGGATGGTCCCTTGTCTCCCTCAGAGCCTTCCTGGGTCCCCCAGGCTCCTTCCTGGCCCACACTCCAGGATGCTGGTTTGAGGTGAGGGGAGCAGGCCAGCTACAGCCCCTGGCCAGCATCACTGCTGAGGACACAGGGTCCCCCCATCCCTGGCTGTGGTCCCCAGCCTGCATCACTGCTAAGGACAAGGGTACCCCTGTCCCTGGCTGTGGCCCCCGGCCTGCATCACTGCTGATGACACAGGCAACCCTGGCCTCCATCCCTGCTGAGGACACAGGGTCCCCCCGTCCCTGGCTGTGGCTTCTGTCCCACATCACTGCTGAGGACACAGGTGTTCCCCGTCCCTGGCCGTGGCCCCCGGCCTCCATCGCTGCTGAGGACACGGGTGTGTTCCCCGTCCCTGGCTGTTGCCCCCCGGCTGGCATCACTGCTGAGGACACGGGGTCCCGCATCCCTGGCTGTGACCCCTGGCCTCCATCATTGCTGAGGACACAGGCGTTTGTCCCCCCTCCCTGGCTGTGGCCCCGAGCATCTGCCCTTTGCCTCCCACAGGGCCGAGGGTGAAACTGAATCCGGGATGGTGACACCCGGGTTATTTTGGAGCTGGGCTGGGCCAGCCTGGCCCACACAGGGGGTGGGGTGGGGGCGGGCCCAGCCTTCTCCAACTGACAGTGTCTGCCTGTCCTTTTGTCCCCGTCCAGTTTGAGGAGCGGCTGGAGTGTGGGCTGCTGGTAGGTAGCCTGCTGGTCCTGGGCCCTCGGAGGGAGGTGAGACCCGGCAGCCCCTGCCTCCCAGCCAGCACCCCCGGCCTGTGTGCTGCCCAGAGCCCCCACAGGGAAAGGTGAGGAGACAGAGCTGGGCAGGGTGGGGGCAGTTCTGTGCCCTGGAGGGTGGCTCCACTAAAGATCACGTCTGGGGAGTGGGGAAGCCTTTGGGGTCTGGCCACAGTGCGGCTCCCTGTGGCCGGGCTGGGGTTCCAGCCTCTGCTCCCTCTCAGCCCCAGAGCTGCTCCCTCTCAGCCCCAGGCCCTTCACATAGGGATGGAGCCACTAAGCTGGCCTGGGGCTGTGGGGTAGCTGGGGCAGTGCCCTACACCCACCGTTCCCTCTACCCCAGAGTTGACCCTCGCTCAGAGAGCGGCCTGGGGGTCCGGCTGGCCCTGCCCCCAGCACTGCTGAGATAGATGCCCGCTGACAGCTGGGGCTATTTTGGGCCTGTTGGCTCAGCAGAGGGGACAGCCAGAGGGGCGCTGACACCTGACTCCAGGAAAGAATTTCCCTGGAGCGCTTGAAGCCTCCAGTGGGGTCTAAGGTGAGGCACAGCCCTGGGACACTGCCCTTGGAACTTCATGCTGGAAGGGCGCAGGAGCACAGGCTGCCCAGGTTGCCTGTTTGTGTGGGGGTGGGGAGGGCCGGTGAGGTGGCGCCCTGGGAGCTGCCTCCCACTTTGGACTCTTCCTGATGATGGTCCCGGGGCCCCTGGAGGACCAGAGTGGCAAAGTTCTGCAACAGTCAGGGTGGAGGGGCTGCTGAGGGGTGGGCGGCTGTGGACAGGGCCTGTCACCCGGGACATGGTTGGGGGGGTCCCACGGGGTTGGAGTGACGCCTCTGAAGGGTTGAGGAGCCCAAGTGTGGTCCATGGTGGGTAAAAGGCTTTCCTGGGAGGCTGAGGTCTGCCCCCCCGGGGAAGCTCGTGGGGTGCCCAGACCCAAAACGTGGCAGAGAAAGAAGACAGCCTCTGCAGATGTCTCAGTGCCTGATGGATTTCCTGGGAGCCCCAGGGGTGACCGTGATGGCCCCCTTCCTGCTCGGCCTGTTTCCTCATCTGTGATACGGGTTGTCAGGGAGGAAGATGGCTCCTGAATCCTCAAGTGTCCTTGCTTGGTGAGCCCTTCTCTGGCCCCAGGCCTGCTGACTGGCGGGGACGCCTCCTGACGGGGCTGCCACGAGCCCCCCAGACCCTGCAGTCGGCCTCCTGGGTCTGCACCAGGTGACAGAATGCAGGCCCCAGGGCCATGGTGCCATCCCTGGCAGCTGATGAGGACCTCAGTGTCTACCCGCTCTTCCCAGGCCAAGGTCAGCCTGTGCCCCTCTGTCCCTTTAGCATGGGCAGTAACGGGAGCTCCCTGACCTGTCCCAGTCCTCTAGGCCCAGAGAAGTTACCCACACATGCTGCCTCATCTGTTGTTCCACTGTGACCCTGGCAGCGCCAGCTGGGGCTCTGGGTGTGGCAGAGGTTGGGGGAGAGAACACCCCGTTCTGTTTTTGAACCCACATGTCTGTGGGTTCCCCATATGATTTTTTTTTTTTTAAGAGACTGGGCCTTGCTCTTTTGCCTAGGCTGGAGTGCAGTGGCATAATCATAGCTCACTGCAGCTTTGACCTCCTGGGCTCAAGCCATCCTCCTGCCTCAGCCTCTTGAGTAGCTGAGACAGCAGGCGCCTGCCACCACATTGAGTTAACTTTTTTTAAAATTGTTTTTGTAGAGATAGGGTCTCACATTTTGCCCAGGCTGGCCTGGAACTCCTGGGCTCAAGGGATCCTCCCACCTCTGCTTCCCACAGTGCTGGGATTACATGTGCTTGCCACCACAACCTGGCCTGACTGTATGACTTTGGAGAGTGCTGGGGACAGCCCAGAGCTCGTGGGCCCTGGAGAGTTGATGTCAAAGTAGCCCTTTGAGTCCTGGGAGGAGCCCATAGAAGCAAATTCCCGGAAAGGGTGAAACTTGGACCCCAGTCCCTGCTGTGGGCGGGCCCCTGCCCAGGTCCTCCCCAGCCCCAGAGCCCTGCTGTGGGTGGGGAGGCTAGGCTGCAGCAGAGGTGCTGACTGCACAGTGAGTCAGCAGACTGGTACCCACTGCCCGCAGTCCAGCCCTGCTCCAGCCTCAGCCTGACCAAGGGGATTAAGGGGGATTAACTACCTGAATCGCAGGACCAGGAGGAGGGCCCAGGAGAGTCACCCTGGCTCAGCCCACAGTGGGCAGCCCAGGCCCAGAAGCTGGTGGCTCTGGCCTGAGGGAGAGTGCAGGCAAGGTGCCCTGGCAGGGGCCTCTCCACCATGAGGTGGTTGTGTCTGCCAGAGCTGGAGGGAGTCAAGGCACCCCGGGCCAGCCCAGTGTCAGCGGGGCCCACTCACACCTGCTGTTCCTACAGAAGAGCTGCACAGGTGGGCAGGGCAGTGTCACCCCACACCATCTATATGGGGGGATCTGTACTGGGGTGGCTGGCCTCCGGGCTTGGCCTGGGGTGGTGAAAGGACAGCGTCACCCGGGGCCTTTGGTACTGAGGTGCCCCGGAGGACCCAGGTGTCCACCCTCAACCCTGCAGCATGTCCAGCTGGCCAGTGTGGCTGAGAACTGTGGGGTGACCAAGTTGGGCCCAGCTGACCCAGCCCAGCTGGTCTCAGCCTGGAGGTCTCCAGCTCTTCCAGGGGGATATTACTGGCCTTGCCAGCTCCAGACTCGGGTCCCCCAGCTATGCTCCCCAGCCAGATATCTGACTGTGCTGCCCTTGCATCCCAATCCGACCCTGGGACTCAGTGGAGGGGCCTGGGAACAAGCAGCTAAGTGGTTTCCAGTCCTTCCGGCTCATGGATGAGCATGCCCCTGGGGAGGAGGGAGGTGTGTGACCCTGCAGAAGAGGTGAGGCCCCTCTGCAGCAAGGGCAGCTGCAGGCGGGACTGGCCGCTCAGTGCAACCTGGAGGGGCTGCTGAAGGAGAGCTGCCCTAGGGGTCGGGGGCGGGGGGGGGGGGGTGGGTGGGATGGGAAGGGGGTGAAGAAGAGGAGGGAAGGGTGTTGCCCAGGGCAGAGGATGCAGCTCACCTAGAAGAGGCTCAGAGGGGAGCCTGCCAGGGTGGAGAACCGGTGACTTTGTTGTGTGATAGGCAGAGGAGATGGGCATGAGACCAGTGCCCATGGTGGGCCTCCTGCACCCAGGGCTGCCGGGGCCCAGCGAGCCTCCCCTTCTTGGTGTGGGAGACACACAGGCCAGCTGAAGTTTTAGGCCCCAGAGGCAGCAGTGTGTGGGGCAGGAGAAAGGACACCCCCCCCACCAGGCAGGTCTGCGTGCCTCAGGAAGGTGCTGCAAAGCTTGTAGGCTGTGAGGAACTGAAAATAGCGGGCACTTCGAGGGAGGGGGCCCTGCCTGGTTGCTGGGGGGTGTAGGTTTGGGACATGTGCTCCAGTAACTGTAGCTGGGGCAGTGGGTCTCTGTAGGTACGGAGAGGGAAGGAGATGTTCTCAGACGCTAGAAGAGCCGTTTGCAGGTGAGGGTACCAAACCCCAAATGCCCAGAAAGGGGCAAGTCGGCACTCCTGGGCCAGATGTGAACCGGTGATGCTTCCTCAGGGCGCGAGGCGGGGGTGGGGGGTGGAAATAGGATGTATGGAGGTGTTGAACTGGGTTCCCCAGGCAGCACGGTGGGGTGCACCCGGGCGTCATTCCAATCCCCACTAAGAGCATCCCCACCTCCTCGCAGATCCCCGCTGCCACCCTCATGGATCAGTCACAGTTCAGCGGGGCGCCCCGCTTCCTCACCCGGCCCAAGGCCTTCGTGGTGTCGGTGGGCAAGGACGCCACCCTCAGCTGCCAGATCGTGGGGAATCCCACGCCACAGGTGAGCTGGGAGAAGGACCAGCAGCCGGTGGCGGCGGGCGCGCGCTTCCGTCTGGCCCAGGACGGCGACCTCTACCGCCTCACTATCCTGGACCTGGCGCTGGGCGACAGTGGGCAATACGTGTGCCGCGCGCGCAATGCCATAGGCGAGGCCTTCGCCGCTGTGGGCCTGCAGGTGGACGCGGAGGCCGCCTGCGCCGAGCAGGCGCCGCACTTCCTGCTGCGGCCCACGTCCATCCACGTGCGCGAGGGCTCAGAGGCCACCTTCCGCTGCCGCGTGGGTGGCTCCCCGAAGCCGGCAGTGAGCTGGTCCAAGGACGGGCGGCGCCTGGGTGAGCCCGACGGCCCCCGCGTGCGCGTGGAGGAGCTCGGTGAGGCGAGTGCGCTGCGCATTCGGGCGGCGCGGCCGCGCGACGGCGGCACTTATGAGGTCCGCGCCGAGAACCCGCTGGGCGCCGCCAGCGCCGCCGCTGCGCTCGTGGTGGACTCAGACGCCGCGGACACTGCCAGCCCTCCCGGGACCTCCACTGCCGCGCTCTTGGCGCACCTGCAGCGGCGGCGCGAGGCCATGCGCGTCGAGGGCGCCCCGGCCTCACCGCCCAGCACCGGCACGCGCACCTGCACTGTGACCGAAGGCAAGCACGCGCGCCTCAGCTGCTACGTGACCGGCGAGCCCAAGCCCGAGACGGTGTGGAAGAAGGACGGCCAGCTGGTGACCGAGGGCCGGCGTCACGTGGTGTACGAGGACGCGCAGGAGAACTTCGTGCTCAAGATCCTCTTCTGCAAGCAGTCGGACCGCGGCCTCTACACCTGCACGGCGTCCAACCTCGTGGGCCAGACCTACAGCTCCGTGCTGGTCGTAGTGCGCGGTGAGCTTCTGGGTGCGGGGCGCGCGGGCCCAGGTTCCTCCCCAACCCCTGCACCTGAGTCCTTTCGCCCTTGCGGGTGTAGTTTCCCATCCGCGTCTGTCCAGTCGTGGAATCCAGGGTTGCAGGTGTCCGTTCCTGGTGCGCAAAATGCGGGCGACCCCCCATGAGCTGCCTTAATGACCCGCAACCCGCTTTCCCAACCCAGTCCCCTGCCCGCCCCTCCCCCTCCGCCCCCTCCGCGTGCCACCCCACCCCACCCCACCCCACCCCACCATTGGCCCACAGACGGGGGGGGGGAGAGGCGTGAGGGGGGCGGGGCCGCAGGGGATCCCACCTCCTCAGCCCTGCCCTCTCCCTCGCGCTGCTCCCTCCCCAACCTCCACCACTCCGCCTTCTGCTCTTCTACTCCCCGCCCCGCAACTTCCCGACTCTCCCCTGCGCCCTTCCCAACCCGTAGCCCCTCTAGCTCCTCTCCGCACCCCACTCCTCTACCCTGCACCCTCCCCTTTCCAGCCACCCAGCCCCTCTGCTCCTGTTCCCTACTCCTTCCCACACCCTCACCTCTGCATCCTTCAGTCTCCTTTCCCGCCCACAATCCCCCAATTTTCCCCCTCCCACCCCGCCTTCGTCCTGCACTCTCCGGCCCCGCCCCTCTCACCAGTCTCCTCTCCTGGCAGAACCCGCGGTTCCCTTCAAAAAGCGGCTGCAAGATCTGGAGGTGCGGGAGAAGGAGTCGGCCACGTTCCTGTGCGAGGTGCCCCAGCCGTCCACTGAGGCCGCGTGGTTCAAGGAGGAGACGCGGTTGTGGGCGAGCGCCAAGTACGGTATCGAAGAGGAGGGCACCGAGCGCCGCCTAACCGTGCGCAATGTCTCGGCCGACGACGATGCGGTGTACATCTGCGAAACGCAGGAGGGCAGCCGCACGGTGGCGGAGCTCGCAGTCCAAGGCAGGCGGGGCGGGGCACGGGGGCAGCTTCGGGGAGGTAGCGGGGGCAAGGAAGCACCGAGGAGGGAGGCGGGAGGAGCCAGGCCGGACGGGCTGGGTGGGCATGGGGACGGGCAGGGTGCGGACGGGCTGGGCTTGCGAGGTACGAGTTGGGACCGGGGCAGGCAGGGGCGGGACTGGGGCGGGAAGGGCAGGTAAGGTGGGGGCGGAGGAGCAAGCTGGGGCGGGGCACAGGGTGAGGATTAGGGGGAATGGGAGATGTAGTGGGCAGGGGTCTTGCGGGACCGAGCTGGAACTTGAGCCGGCGGGACAGGAAAGGGGTTGAGCGGAGGAGTGAATTGGAGGCAGCCGAGAGATGGGGGCGAGCGGAGGAGCGAGTCTGGAGCGGAGGGTGCAGGGGCTGGTCTGACCGGCCCGGCTCCCTCCACCCCAGGAAACCTCCTCCGAAAGCTCCCTCGGAAGACGGCGGTGCGCGTGGGCGACACGGCCATGTTTTGCGTGGAGCTGGCGGTCCCGGTGGGCCCCGTCCGCTGGGTGCGGAACCAGGAGGAGGTGGTGACCGGGGGCCGCGTAGCCATCTCCGCAGAGGGCACGCGCCACACACTGACTATCTCCCAGTGCTGCCTGGAGGATGTGGGCCAGGTGGTCTTTATGGCTGGCGACTGCCGGACGTCCACTCAGTTCTGCGTGTCGGGTGAGGGCCTGAGGGTGCTCCCAGGATGGCGTCGCTTCCCTGCTGTCTCCCTGGTCCCAGTCCCCTGCCCTCCATTAGCTCAACTCTCTGGGCTTCAACCTGCTGCTGCACAGAGGGCCGCCAGGGCAAGACCATAGTCCTGGCCCTCCAAGGTTAGGCTCCCGGAGCCCCTGCAGTCTTTCAGCTGCAGCCAGAGAAGTGGCTGCAGGTCTGGGGATGGAGGTTGTGGCCAGTGGTCCAGGTGTCCAGAGCAGCCCCAAGAGAGCTGGGGATCCTGTGATACCCCTCCAGGTGATTCCAGACCCAGGGCTCAGGAAGAGGCTCCCAGTAGGTGACCTCTGCCCACCCTCCACACAGCCCCCAGGAAGCCTCCCCTGCAGCCCCCTGTGGATCCTGTGGTGAAGGCCAAGACAGAGAGTTCTGTGATCCTCAGCTGGTCCCCACCACCCCATGGGGAGCGCCCTGTCACCATTGACGGCTACCTGGTAGAGAAGAGGAAACTTGGCACCTACACGTGGACCAGGTGCCACGATGCTGAATGGGTGGCTACACCTGAGCTGACCGTGGCTGATGTGGCTGAGGAGGGGGACTTCCAGTTCCGAGTGTCAGCTCTCAACAGCTTTGGTCAGAGTCCCTACCTGGAGTTCCCGGGGAATGTCCACCTGGGTAAGTGGGGCCTTCCTGTTACAACCTATGGGACTGCTCACCTGCCCTGGAATGCCCCAGGTCCAGCCTCAGGGAAGGTCAGAGTGGTCTCATGAAGACTTTCTGTGGGGAGGGGGGCTGCCAAGGCCTTGCCCTGATGCAGTTTTCATGGTGGGAAGGAGAGGTGACCCCACAACAGGGCCCCCGGGAGCCTGCCTGTCTCCAGCAGACCCAAGGGACAGGGCTCCAGGGCTGCCCCAGTCTGGTGAGGCTTATGGGATGCCGGAGGGGTCTCGGGGTAGCTGTACCTTGTCCTTGTTCCTTCATGAGCCTGACTTGTGCTATGGGCGCTCTGTGTGCTGGCCAGGCTTCTTGGAGAAGGGACATTTGGGTCCAGGCTCTGTAGGAAGAGGAGGGGAAGGCAGAGACCCCCTCAGTACTCCCTACTCCTCCTTGGCCCCTTTCTGACGCTGCCTGCCCCACAGCTCCCCAGCTGGCCGTGAGGACACCACTGAAGGCAGTGCAGGCAGTGGAGGGTGGCGAGGTCACTTTCTCTGTGGACCTTACGGTGGCCTCAGCGGGTGAGTGGTTCCTGGATGGGCAGGCCCTGAAGACCAGCAGTGTGTTTGAGATCCGCTCGGATGGCACCTGGCACATGCTTACCATCCGGGAGGTGCCTGCCAGCCTGCACGGGGCGCAGCTGAAGTTCGTGGCCAATGGCATTGAGAGCAGCATCCGGATGGAGGTCCGGGGTAGGTGCAGGGTCCCAGCCTGGGACCCTGAGCCTTATTTCTCCAGGGTGGGCTCCGTCAGGGCTCCAGGTAGGGCTGCTACAGGTCTGAGGGCCCCAGGACACCCTTTCAGCCTGCAGGTCACTGGGATGAAGCAGGCAGGGTGGTGGGCATGCGAGGACTCACTCAGGCTGGCTGGTGGCACTGGTCCCTGGCATCTGGGTGAGGGCCTGGGGCTGCAGGGGTCCTGTTGGGCAGAGCCTCATGTCTGTCTCCCTCCTTCCCTCCTTTCCCACTCCTCGCTCCTCTCTCTTGTTCATCTTTTCCCTTCCGTTTCTTTCCTGCTTCTCTCCTGCTTCTCTCTGTCTCTGCCGTCCCATGCCTGGCTGTTCCACCTCCGTCTCCACTGCTTCTCTGGTATATTTGTGACCTCTGTTCTGCCATTTTCTCCCCTGCCTGCCTCTCCTTCGGTGTCCTCCCGTGCTGTTCTCCTGGGTCCTTCCCTTTATCTCTTTCTCTGCCCTGTGTCTGTCTCTCCTTGTCTCCCCTTCCGTCCATTCTCCTCTGTCCACCTTTCTGTGCCTCTCCATCCATTCCCCTCTGGCCACGCATACCCGGCCCCCAGCGGCACCAGGGCTGACTGTCCACAAGCCGCCAGCCGCAGCTGCCCGGGAGGTGCTGGCTCGGCTGCACGAGGAGGCGCAGTTGCTGGCTGAGCTGTCAGATCAGGCTGCGGCTGTGACGTGGCTGAAGGATGGTCGCATGCTGCCCCCAGGCCCCAAGTATGAGGTGCAGGCATCGGCCGGGAGGCGGGTGCTCCTTGTGCGAGATGTGGCCCGGGAAGATGCAGGCCTCTATGAGTGCGTCAGCTGCGGGGGCCGCATCGCCTACCAGCTGTCCGTGCAAGGTGGGGGCAGCTGGCAGCCTCTGCGGGGTTCTCTGACTTTGTGGGGAGGGTGAGGGACAAGGCAGTGGGGGCAAGCCCAGTGTGGTAGGAGGAGGGACTCTGTAACTGGGTGGTTGCTCTGGTGGGCACAAGTCCCAAGGTTAGAGTCAGCAGGCCGAGCTGGTTGCTTGCCCAGCAGGGTCCCTCTGGCCTGGTGAGCGTGGGTGTCCTGTGTGGTCCCAGAAGCCGGAGCAGCTCCAGCTTGTGAGCACTGTGGCTGAGTTTGTGCTCAGGGCTTCTGCAATCCCTGACCCGCCCTGTGTCCTGCAGGCCTCCCGTGCTTTCTGCACAAGGACATGGCAGGCAGCTGTGTGGATGCCGTGGCTGGGGGCCCGGTGCAGTTTGAGTGTGAGACCTCCGAAGCCCATGTCCACGTGCACTGGTACAAGGATGGCATGGAGCTGGGCCGCTCCGGTGAGCGCTTCTTGCAGGAGGATGTGGGGACGCGGCACCGGCTGGTGGCAGCCACAGTCACCAGGCAGGATGAGGGCATCTACTCCTGCCGTGTGGGCGAGGACTCTGTGGACTTCCGGCTCCGCGTCTCTGGTGAGCACGCTGTGTGTGCATGCATCCCGGCCCATGCTGGGTGGGGAGCAGGTCTGGCTGCCTCCAGCACAGCAGGATTGACTTTCCTGACCCTTCTTTTCTCCAGCAAATGGTTCAGGGTGTCAACTGAAAAAAAAAATCAAGGTTTTAAAAGAATTAGTTTTATTCAGAAGGCTCGAGAATTGTGGCCCAAGAGAGTCTTTCAAACTTTCTATTAAGCTGCTCCAAAGCAGAGTTTTGCAGGTCATACATAGGTGTGGAAGGCTCTGTAGCTGCTCAGAAGGTACCTTTAGAGCCAGAGCTCCTCACAGCTTGGGTGCACCTGGTTACAGATGACAGAGGCACAGTCATGAATACTGCCAGATGTTATCTCACATGCAGGGAGAAGAAGGGGCCCGCACCATTGAACTTACCTTTCCTAAAATTGCTGTACTTCAGGCAAGAGACATGGGAACCTGCACTCTGTCCCCCAGGGCTGTGCTCACTCACTGGGCCAGGATTGGTGAATTCTGCTGGCAGACCAGGATGAGCAAACATAGCTTCTTATGTTTGCTGCCTTGTCCCAGAGGACATTTGCTTCTCTGTTTGGGAAAAGAAATGACATGAAAAACTGACGTTTACATGGGTAAAGAATCTAAATGTAGAAAATAAGAAAAGATAACATGAAGGAAATTGTGGAAAGTGGACATGGACTTGGTTTTTTTTAGGCTTTAGGAGAATTTTTTCCATCTGCACCTGGGCCTCTGTCTTCTGTTGTGTTTCATCGTCGCCGCTGGGGCTCACTCACAGCTCTACGGACGCTTTTGTGTATTATGTGTTTGTGGGCCAGGCTTAGGGCTGGGCACTTCATTTAAAATGTGTTTTTATCTTATTTTGTATTTTATTTATTATTTTATTTTTGAGACAGGGTCCGCCCAGGCTTGGGTGCAGTGGTGCCATCTCGGCTCACTGAAGCCTCAACTTCACAGACTCAAGCAATCCTCCCACCTCAGCCTCCCAAGTAGCTGGGACCACAGGCGCGTGCTATCAAGCCCAGCTAATTTGTGTATTTTTTGTAGAGATGAGGTCTTGCTATGTTGCCCAGGCTTATCTCAAGCAATCCTCCTGGCTCAGCCTCCCAAAGTGCTTGGGCCAAAAGTGTTTCTAAAGCCCTTCTCCTTGTTTTTAAGATGAGGGGACTGAGGCTGAGCGGAGCCACAGATGGGAGTGTCTTTGACAGGTTAAGATTTGAATGTAGGTGGCTCTGAGCCCTGGCTCTTTCTGGAAGACTCCTGGGCCCAGAGATGTTGACTGGGAGGCTGAAGGAGGAACACAGAGGGCTTCTCAGGGAGCATGGCTGTGGGACCTCTGTGGGCCGGGTCCCGCTCACATAAGCCACAACAGGGAGGGCCCAAAGGCCAGGCTCTGGAAAACTATCCTGCTGGCTTCCAGGGGGAGGTATGTGGGCATTTAACATATAAAAGTTTAAAAATCATGCCAGCCCAGCCCTCTAACTTTCACAGTCCAATGGCCAATTCGTCCACAATGCAGAACACAGCCTGTGCCTGCTCTCTGTTGTTTGAGTCATCGGGAGCATCTGTGAAGCTGAACCTTCTCTCCGTCTTGGTCCACATCATGGCCTGTGTCCCTAGGCGGTGGACCTCCAGGACGGGCGGGAGTTTAGGGGAGAGAGAGACAGCATGCTGGGTCTGCGAAGGACACCCAGGCCACAAGGCCCTATTGACAGCTTCTCGTAGGCACATGCCCCGCCCTCCTGGCGCATGCTAGGGCCTTCACGGGGCAGGGGTTGGGCATCACAGCTGCCTGTGCATGGGAAGAGCTACGCCTGAGCACACGGACCACGGAGGAGCCTGTGGCGGGACTGTGCATGCCTGGGGTACAGAATCTGATAACCAAGAACCAGGCCCTGCAAACCTCACTTGGAAGGGCCTCTGACCCCACCTTCCCCCTTATCCATCCCAGAGCCCAAGGCGGTGTTTGCCAAGGAGCAGCTGGCTCGCAGGGAGATTCAGGCCGAGGTGGGGGCCAGCGCCACGCTGAGCTGCGAGGTGGCCCAGGACCAGACGGAGGTGACGTGGTACAAGGATGGGAAGAAGCTGAGCTCCAGCTCAAAAGTGCACGTGGAGGCTGTGGGCTGTACGCGGAGGCTGGTGGTGCAGCAGGCGGGCCAGGCAGACGCTGGGGAGTACAGCTGTGAGGCCAGGGGACAGAGGATCTCTTTCTGCTTGGACGTTGCAGGTGGGTCCCTAGTGGCACGGTCAGCGCCTGTCCAGGTGGTGGAGTGTGTGCTGCACTGGCACTCAGCACCTCTGCCCCTCTCTGCGTCTCCTGTTCCTGGCCTGTAAGGGAAGGCTGTGCTGCCTGCAGCGGTTCTGTTAGAAAATCCAGCATTCTTGTGCACACCCACAGAGCACCGTGCTGCACTAGCCAGGATCCTTTGTATGTTTATTCAGAAGCCTGTTTTCTGCTCCTGGTTGAGACCTTCCGCAGACCAGTGGCTTTTGTCTTTGTTCTGAGGGAGCTGCAGTTGTGCCTTTTGTTTAGGGCGCTGCAGTCTCAGCTGACCATGGAGTCTCCTCTCCCGTGGGGACCCTTGGTGTGTCCCCTCTGCTCCCAGACTTAGCGTGTGGGGACAGCATTCCTTGTCTTCCCCTCCTGGCCACACTGCTGCCTGCAGCTTCTGCCTCTAGAGTAGAAGGAACCAGGAAGGTGCCGGAAGCTCACGCTTGACTGGAGTTGCCTTAAGATGACCTTGTGTGGGCCCCGCCAGGGCTTTAGAGTGAGCCCCCCTAGTGGGTTCATCGGCAGCCCCATCACCTGTCCCTGAGGGTCCACGTGCATGTGCCCTGCCAAGGTCATGCTTTCCTTGGGGCCACCTCATTCTCTTCCTCTGCTTCCTAAAACACCGGACATCATCTTCTTCCTGCAGAGGACACTGGGACCTCTGGGCAGTCCTGTCGCTCCTGCACACCCCTTCTTCTGCCTTGGCTCAGCCCGATCCTGGCCGAGGAAATCCTGCGCATCTGTCACTTGCATGATTCGGGGAGGCCTCTGGCCGCTCCCACCTTAGTGTTTAGGCTTTTCGGTGGGAGGCAGAATGCCCCTGTGGTTGGCGACCAGCTCTGGGACAGCTTTGGCGCCATTCCCAATGGGGTAAATGAACCCACCCCTGCCCATCTCAAGCTACACATGTGGCTTTGCTGAGTTTGGGATTGGGAAAGATGGTGGTGGCTCTCAGGAGCGTGGTGCCCTGGTGCCTATAGGTGCTCCGTGTGTCCCGTGGAGGTGCTGGTCTTGGTTGTAGGGGGAGCAGCCCTCTCCTCTCGGTGCTCCATGGGTGGGGGATGGGACCCGCAGCACGTCCTTATCCAGTGAGGTCCTTTCCCAAGACCCTCCTCTGTAGCTGCCATACTGCTGTGGCTGCTACCCTGTGTGCAGGGAGAGGGTCAAATCAGCAAAACTGGTTAGTTTTGTTTTTGGTAATTTTTTGTTGGTTTTTTTCTTTTTGCTAATTTCTTTCAAGATTTGTCTCTCCTTGTGGCTTCCTATGTTGGAGTATCATATCTACTTTGTCTTGGTCCCTGAGTTAAAATTTCCAGTGTAATATCTGATTGCACATATAAAGTTGTCTTTGTTATCATGAAATCAAGGAAGCTCTGGTGCCAACAGATTTTTTGTTTTGTTTTGTTTTGAGACGGAGTCTCATTGTGTCACCCAGGCTGGAGTGCAGTGGTGTGATCTTGGCTCACTGCAGCCTCAACCTTTTGGGTTCAAGTGATCCTCCCGACTTGGCCTCCTGAGTTGCTGGAACCACAGGCACGTGCCACCACACGTGGTTATTTTTTAAGAAATTTTTGGTAGAGATGGGGTCTTGCTGTGTTGCCCAGGCTGGTCTTGAACTCCTGGCCTCAAGCAGTCCCCCTGCCTTGACCTCCCAAAGTGCTGGGATTACAGGTGTGAGCCACTGCACGTGACTAAGAATTCTTTTTTCTTTTTGAAGTGGAGTCTCGCTCTGTTGCTCAGGCTGGAATGCAGTGGCGCAGTCTCAGCCTACTGCAACCTCCACCTTCCAAGTGCAAGCAATTCTCCTGCCTCAGCATCCTGAGTAGCTGGGATTACAGGTGCCCGCCACCACCCCCAGCTAATTTTTTTATTTTTTATTTTTAGTATAGACAAGGGTTTTGCCATGTTTGCTAGGCTGGTCTTGAACTCTTAACCTCAAATGATCCACCTGCCTCGGCCTCCCAACGTGCTGGGATTACAGGCATAAGCCACTGCGCCTGGCCCAACAATTTTTTAATAATGACATTTGAGATGTAATCGATGCACAGATTTTAAGTGTATCATTTGAGGGATTTTGGAAAATGTAGATACCATGCATTACCATGTCTGCATCAAGGTACTGAGCATCTCTGTCTTGCTAGAAAGTTCCCTCATGCGGTCTACCCTTCACCCTGCTCCAGGCAGCTGCTGTCCTGATTCTCTCCCTATGTCAGTTGTGCCTTTTCTTTCTTTCTTTACTTTTCTTTTCTTTTCTTTTTTTTTTTTGAGATGGAGTCTCCCTTTGTCTCCCAGGCTGGAGTGCAATGGCGCGATTCCAGCTCACTGCAAGCTCTGCCTCCCTGGCTCACGCCATTCTCCTGCCTCAGCCTCCCGAGTAGCTGGGATGACAGGTGCCTGCCACCATGCCTGGCTAATTTTTTGTATTTTTAGTGCAGACAGGGTTTCACTGTGTTAGCCAGGATGGTCTTGATCTCCTGACCTCGTGATCCACCCACCTTGGCCTCCCAAAGTGCTGGGATTACAGGCATGAGCCACCGCGCCTGGCCCAGTTGTGTCTTTTCTAGAACGTCATTGAAATGTTCAGAAACCCACCCTCTACAAAATGACTTGAAATGGGACATCAAATGTATAAGGAACTTTGAAAAAAGGGATTGCCCAGGGACCAAAAAATAAGAGGGAACTGTAGGATGGGTGCAGTGGCTTACATTTGTAGTCCCAACACTTTGGTGGGCCAAGGATGGAGGATCACTTGAGCCAGAAATTTCAAGACTAGCCTGGGCAACATAATGAGACCCTGCCTTTAAAAACATAAAAAAGTAGAATAATAATAATAATAATAATAATAAAAGACAAAAGAATGACTAGGTGAAGTTGGGGGCTTTGTGTACTTTGCAGTACCATAGAGCAGTCAAAACGAGCATAGGGCTGCGCATTGCAGCTGAAGAAGGGCGATCGATGCACGTGGTGTTGTACTGGAAAAGCAGGTTACAAAGCACAGCGTGACATTCTGTGTTTAGTGGTTAACAACACGCAGTGGCAGCAACACATGGCAGCTGTGGTTTATCTCCTGCCTGGAATCTCCGGAGATGCTCTTAGAGTGCCACACCTCTCACCTGTGTGAATCCTTGGTCATTCTATTTCAGACAGCAGGAAGTCGATGTGCAGAGGTGAAGTCACTTTGTCCAAGGTCACATCGTGGGTAAATGGTTGAACAGAGCAGCCTGACTTGCACATTCACCCTCAATAAACACACATACCGAGACAATAAAAGGAGATTCCAAAACCAGGATTCAGGCTGGGGTTACCTCTGAGGGGTAACTAGTGGTGATGGCGTTCTTCTTTCTTTACCGGGTGGGGAGTGTGTGGGTGTTCATTGTATTGTTTTTTTCTTTATTTTCTGCATATTCTTTCTTACCCACTGATCAACAGCATGTACATATTGTTTAGAAATAGGAAGGCAGAACTCGGGAAAAAATGAAAGGACTTTAAATTGGAGTTTCTGCAGAGCTAGGTAGTGGGGCCAGGTGGAGGGGTAGGGCATGGTGTTTTGGTGTGTTTTAGCTTATTTATTTATTTTTTTTTGTGGTACTCTAGTTTTTAATACTATTTTGTCTGCATGTGTATTTGTAGCTAGTTAATGGGCACAGATAGCACCTAAAAAGAAAACTCTTCTGTCTGATTTCATATATTCAAAGTTTGAAGACAGGTTCTACGGTTAGGAATGAGAATGGTGGTCGCTTTTGTAGGGGAGGCAACTGGGAGCTGTGTGAGTGGGGTGTGGGTTACGTAGGTGCACATATCTGTGAGAACTCATAGAATTGTGCACCAGATCTGTGCATGTCACTATGTGTACATGTTATCCTAGTTAAGAGGTAGCATAAGGGATTTTCGTTTTTAGAGACAGGATTTTGTTCTGTTGCCCAGGCTGGAGTGCAGTGGTGCAGTCAGGGCTTACTGCGGCTTTGACCTCCCAGGCTCAAGCAATCCTCCCACCTCTGCCTCATGAGGAGCTGGGTACTCGCATACCACCGTGCTCAACTAATTTTTTAATTTTTTGTAGAGACAGGGTCTCACTATGTTGTCCTGGCTGGTCTTGAACTCCTGAGCTCAAGTGATCCATCCAGCTTGCCCTCCCGAAGTGCTAGGATTATAGGCATGAGCCACTGTGCCTGGCCTCATAAGCAATTTTTCGATGTATGAGTTTCCTCTCTGTGTTGAGGGAAACCCCAGACAGATACAGAGCAGCTCTGGCTTTAGTGCAAACCAGGGGAGAAGTGGCCAGGGGATGGTCTGTTTGGGTCATGGTTTTGTGGGAGAGAGGTTCCCACATGTCCTGTGATTTTCAGCGTGAACCCAAGAGGGTGTCTGTGTTTGCTATTTCTCCAGGCTTTCTGGGTTCTCAGGCAGAGTTTTCGTAAGTGCCAAGGGCATGATGTGGGTGTTTCACACAGTACCAGCAGCTTTTCCTTTCAAAGGGGAACTCTGCCAGGGTGGTGCTTTTTTCTAAGGCGTTACGGAATGTTTGGACTCCAGAGTATCTGCTACATGTTGCTGATGGGCCTTGGGAAATTCTTCCCCATGCTGATGTTTGAAGCTTCCAATATGTGTTCTCTCTTGTTCAAACCCTCTGGCTGGCGGTTGGTGAGGCCACTGTTCATGGGCCACAGACAGCCCGTCATCAGTGGGCTCCAGCCTGAGCAGCCTCTGCATCTGAAACTTCAGTTTCTGTGCGCTGGAGTCTCTGACTGTGCATCCTTCCCTGTCCATCCCCAGAGCCCAAGGTGGTGTTTGCCAAGGAGCAGCTGGCACACAGGAAGCTGCAGGCAGAGGCAGGAGCCAGTGCCACACTGAGCTGCAAGGTGGCCCAGGCCCAGACAGAAGTGATGTGGTACAAGGATGGGAAGAAGCTGAGCTCCAGCTCGAAAGTGCGCATGGAGGCCACAGGCTGCACGCGAAAGCTGGTTGTGCAGCAGGCAGGCCAGGCGGATGCCGGGGAGTACGTCTGTGAGGCTGGGGGCCAGCGGCTGTCCTTCCATCTGGACGTCAAAGGTCAGTTGATCGAGCAGACATTTGAGCATCTCATGGGAGCAGGCCTGGGGGCAGTGTTTCAGCATAGGCTGGGACAGTGCTTGGCGGCCTCCTAAGGGCCTGTTTCAGCTAGTTATCTGCTGCTGAGTAACAGATCACTCCAAACTTAGAGGCCTGAAAGAATGATCAGTTTACCTCTCACCATTCTACAGGTTGAGAATTTGGTCAGGGCTCAGCAGGGGTGGCTCATCTGTGCTTCATGTGGTGTTGGCTGGGGCTGGGGGATCTGACTGGCCTCATTGGTGCACCTGACCAAGGTCTAAGCTGGGATGGCTCCAGTGGATGGCGGATGGCCAGGATGATAGGCCTGTCTCTTCTTCTGGTGTCAGCTGGCCTCACTCCCATGCCTGCAACCTCATTCTTTCCTCCGTGGTCACTCTCTTTTTGGGCTTCTTTCCATGGTGACTGGATTCTTCTCCTAGGGAATGGTAGAAACTATGAGCCTTGTTAACCTGGGTTCTCAGGACTCCCAGAGTATTACTTTCCCCCATGTTCTGTTGCTCAAAGCTAAGCATAAGGCCAGCCTAGTCTGCAGGAACTTGGGTGTAGGGAAGTAGACCCTACTGTCAGTGGGGGAGTGGCATGTCCTGTTGTAGAACATTGTGCACCCAGGGCATCTTGACTCATCACAACCTTTTTAACAGTTTATCACAAGGACATGGGCTCTGTTTAATTCTCTGCCATCCTGAACATGGTATCTTTTTCTTTCAAATGCTTGCCTCATGGTCACAAGGTGGCTTCCATAGCTCCAGCCATCATATTCAAGATGGGAAGATGTAGAAAGGGTGTGTATTAGTTTTTTTGTTTTCTGCTTATTTTTTTAACTGCTTTGCAACAAATTACCACCAACTTAATGGCTTGAAACAATGCTCACTGAGTATCTCACAGTTCTGTAAGTCAGAAGTACAGGCATGGTGTGCCGGGGTTCTCTGTTCAGGGTCTCAGAAGCTGAAGTCAGGTGCCTGCTGATTAGTTCTCTTGGTTCCTGTTTCTAGCTTACCCAAGTTGTTGGCAGAATTCAATTCCTTGCAATTGTGGGTCTGTGAGCCCATGGGTCCAAGGCCCTATTTCTTGGCTGGCTGTCAGCCAGGGAGCTGCTGTCATATCCTAGAGGCCACCTCATTCTTTGCCATGTGGCCTTCGTCATCAGGCCAGTAATGGATAATCTCCCTTGTGTCATGTCACTCTCAGACTTCAAATCTCTTTTGCCAGGGAAGAGACCCCTCCCATTTATGGCCTCACCTGATTAGGTCCAGCCCACCCAAGATCATCTTCCTTTCGAGGAACTTAAAGTCAGCTGATTTGAGACCTCATTCCATCTGCAGGTTTCCTTCACAGCAGCACCTAGATTTAGTGTTTGGGCATTCTTAGAATTCTGCCTCCCTCGTTGTGGATGTTTCTGGCTGTCTCTTCTGTTTGGAAAACAAAAACTTTTCTTGAAGTAGGGAGCACATCAACCCCCATGCCTCCTTGACTTGGTGGGGTCTTGCAGCCATGCTCAGCTCCAGGTAACCTGGAGAATGTGCCCCTGGCCTTACAGCCTTGGCAGGGGGACGTGGAGGAGGAGGAGGTGGACCTGTGGTGGGAGAAGCTGGCCTGGGACTGGCCCCGCAGCTCATATTCCATAGCTTGGGTTTCCACCTCTTTCTGAGGCAGGCTGGCGGTGGGATCGGCGTGTGTGTGGGGTCAGACTGCCACTTGTGTCTCATTCCTGTCTGTCTGCTGAGTGACCTTGGGCGAGTTGTTGATGTTGTTTCATCCCCAAATTCACATCCACCTGGAACCTCAGAATGGGGCCTTATTTGGAAACAGGGTCTTTGCAGATGTAATTAAGTGAGGCACCTTGTGATGAGGTCATGGACTAGGGTGGGCCCTGAGTCCAGTGACAGTGTCCTTAGACAGACTGGGAGACACATACAGAGGAGGCAACCATGAGAGATGGAGGCTGACACTGGAGCGATGCGGCCGCAAGCCCAGAGATGCCAGGAGCCCCTAGGAGCTGGGAGAGGCAAGGTGGGTCCTCCCCTAGAGCCTCCTGAGGGAGCACAGCCCTGCTACACCTTGATCTCAAACTTCTGGCCTCCAGAACCGTAAGAGGATGATTTTCTGTCATTCTGAGCCACTTATCTTGTGGTGAGCTCTTATGGCAGCCCCCATAAACTCAGACAGTTGGCCTCTCTATGCCTCAGTTTCCTCATCTACAACATGGGAGTCATTATTATGGCATCTGGGGACTGTGCCTGTGCAGGGCACTGTGAATTATAGCTGCTGGGATTGGATTTTGGGGGATAAATAGGTCAAGGAAGGAGGGCACGGCCAGCCTGGTGGTGTAGACACTGGCAGGCCTTCACCCCAGAGGGCCGTGGTGCGGGGTGGGAGGGGATGGAGGTGTGCCAGGCTGCAGGAGCTCAGAGGCACTAGCTACCAGCAGAGTGGGCACCAGGGTCTCTGGAAAGGTCTCAGTGGCAGTGGCTCATCCAGCCTGTTTCCCTGTCTGTAAAATGCGGATCCCAAGTGTACCCGGCTCTGAGGGCAGGAGAGGGGATGAACATGAGATGGTGCTTGGCAGGGGCTACACTAATTGCTTCATCTCGTCTTCCTGCTGCTGTTTTTACCCCTGGGGTGACACATGACTCAGACACTAGGGGGCCCAGGCTTGCACATCTGCGGGCTCTGTCACATTTGTGCACCAGGTAGAGAAGCAGACAATGTCTACAGCATGGGCCAGGGGTCCTGTGTGGCCACACAGAGGAATGCTGATGTTCAGCAAGTGCCTCGGTCCATGAGGGCTGCTAGAGCAGAGCACCATAGCCTGGGTAGCTCAGAATCCACAGAAGTGTGAAGTGTGCTGCTTGCAGAAGTCCAAGAGTAAGGTGCCAGCAGATTCGGTGTCTGGTGAGGCCACTTCCTGGTTCATAGAAGATGCCTTCTCGCTGAGTCTTCACAGTGGAAGGGATGAGGGAGCTTTTGGAGTCTCTTTTATAAGGGCATTCATCTCATTCATGACCCAACTGCCTCCTAAAGGCTCCTCCTTCTAACACCATGACCTTGGGGATAAGGATGTCAACGTGGGAATTTTGGGGGCCACAGACATTCCAACCATAGCAGTGAGAATGTGGGAGCTAGGTTTTGTGTCTCTCTCAGGGTTTTACCCCAAAGGCAGGACTGGCAGGCTAGCGTGTTCTCTGCGTAAATGCTTTTGTTAAATTGACTTCTTAACATATTGTATCATGCGCATCTGCTATTCTTGGAATGTTGTGTCCCCTCCACAGTTCATGTTGAAACTTAGTCCCCTGAGCAACAGTATTAAGAGGGGGCCTTTGGGAGGTGATTAGGCATCGAAAGCTCCACCCTCGTAAATGGATGAGTACCCTTCGATTATAAAAGGGCGAGTTCACCACTTCCATCCTGTCTCCCATGTGAGACACAGCAATAATGCGCTGTCTTGGAAGCAGAGAGCAGCCCTCACCAGGCAGCTGAACCTGCCGGCACCTTTTATTTGTTTGGTTTTTGAGACAGGGTCCTGTTGTGTCACCCAGACTGGAGTGCAGTGGTGTGACCATGACTCACTGCAGCCTTGACCGCCTGGGCTCAAGCAATCCTCCCACCTCAGCCTCCTGAGTAGCTGGAACTATAGGCACGTGCCACCATACCTGGCTAATTTTCTCAATTTTTTGTTTGTACAGATAGGGTCTTGCTATGTTGCCCAGGCTTATCTCAAACTTCTGGGCTCAAGCAATCCTCACAGCTCAGCTTCCCAAAGTGCTGGGATTATAGGAATGAACCACTGCACCAGACCTGATTGATTTTTTAAAGTACGTAATTCACGTAACATAAAATTCACCCTTTTATAGTGTACGATTTGGTGGTTTCTAGGTTGCACAACCACACCACAGTCTAATTCCAGAACATTTTCATCAACCCTAAAAGAAACTCTATGCCCCTTTGTAGTCACTCCCCATTCCCCTTCCCCTCAGCACTTAGCAACCACTAACGTGCTTTCTGTCTCCCTGGATTTGCCTGTTCTGGACATTTCATTTAAACAGAATCATATAATGTGTGGCCTTTTATGTCTGTCTTTTTTCACTGGGCATGATGTTTTCAAGGCTTATCATGTTGTAACATGTATCAGTACTTCCTTTTCATAGCTGAGTCACATTCCATTGTATGAACAGATCACATTTTGTTTATCTATGCATCGGTGGACCAGCATTTGAATTGTTCCCACTCTGGCAACTGTACATAATACTACTATAAACATTTGTATGCAGGCTTTTGTGTGAATGTATGTTGTCAGTTCTCTTGAGTAGATACCTAAAGAGTAGGGTTGCCAGGTCGTACGGTAATATTATTTATCTTAGTAAGGAACTGTCAGACTGTTTTCTAGAGTGGCTGCACCATTTTACATTCTTCAATCAGCAATGTATGAAGGTTCCAGTTTCTCTACATCCTCACCAACTCTTCTTGTTTTCCATTTATTTATTTATATTTTATTTATTCTTTTTTTAAGAGTCAGGATCTCACTCTATTGCCCAAGCTGGAATGCAGTGGTGTGATCATGGTTCACTGCAGCATTGAACTCCTAGGATCAAGCAATCCTCCCATCTTAGCCTCCTGAGGAGCTAGGACTACAGGTGGGCACCACCACACCCAGCTAATTTTTGTATTTTTGGTAGAGATGGGGTTTCGCCATGTTGGCCAAGCTGGTCTTGAACTCCTCACCTCAAGTGATCCACCCACCTCGGCCTCCCAAAGTGCTGGGATTACAGGCATGAGCCACCATGCCCGGCCATGATGCTAGACCTTTTTTTCTGATAAATGATTTGCAAATATTTTCTTTCATTCATTTTTTTTTGATTATGTCTTTTGCTACATGAAGCTTTTAATTTTGATAAAGTTTAGTCTGGACATAGTGATGTGTGCCTGTAATCCCACCTACTTGGGAGGCTGAGGTGGGAGGATTGCTTGAACCTAGGAGATTGAAGCTGCAGTGAGCTATGATTGCACCACTTTACTCCAGCCTGGGCAACAGAGTGAGACCCTGTCTAAAAAGAAATATTTTCTTAATAAAGCTTAATTTATCCTCTTTTGTTGCTTGTGTGTTAGGTGTCATTCCTAAGAAACCATTGCCCAATCCAAAGTCATGAGATATACACCTCTGTTTTCTTCTAAGATTTTAGTAGTTTTAGCTCTTACATTTAGGACTTTGATCCATTTTAAGTTAATTTCTGAATATGATGTGAAATAGTGGTCCACCTTCATCATTTGCATGTGGAAATCCAGTTGTTCTAGCATCATTTGTTGAAGACATTTTTCACCATTGAATTTTCTTGGCACCCTTGACCATAAATGTAAAGGGTTTATTTCAGGATTCTCAATTCTATTCCATTGACTTCTAAGTTTATCCTTATGTCAATACCACAGTCTTGATTACCATATTTTTGTAGTAAGTTTTGAAATTAGAAAGTGTGAATTTTCCAACTTTGTGTTTTTTCAAGATTGTTTTGGTTATTCAAGGTCTACTGCATTTCCATATGAATTTTAGAATCAGCTTTTCAAATTTTGGAAAAAAGGTAGGTGGGATTTTAATAGGGTTTACATTGAATGTGTAGATCAATTTGGGGAGTATTGTCATTTCTTCTAATCCATGAGTATGGGATACATTTCTGTTTATCTGGGTCTTTTAAGATTTCTTTCAATGGTGTTTTCTAATTGTCAACATATAAAGTTTGCAGTTCCTTTGTAAATTTATTGCTAAGTAGTTAATATTTTGGATGCTACTCTCCTTGGAACTGTTTTCGTAATTTCAGTTTTGGAGTGCCATTGCTAAGGTACAGAAATAGAATTGACTTTTATATGTTGGTCTTGTATCCTGCAACCTTGTTGAACTTGTTGATTAGCTCTAATAGTTCTTTTGTGAATTCCTGAGGATTTTTTGTACACAAGATCATGCTGTCTCTGAATAGAGACAGTTTTACTTCCTACTTTGGGATGTTTCTTCTTTTTAAAGTGTAGGCATTTACAGCTGTGCATGTCCCCCGAGCAGTGCTTTCACTGCATCCTGTAGTTTTGGTATGTTGTGTTTTCATTTTCATTCATCTTAAAGTATTTTCTAATTTTTCTTTTAATTTCTTTTTTAAAAGTGTGTTGCTTTATTTCCACATATTTATGTATTTTACAGTTTTCTTTCCATTTTCTAGCTTTATTCCATCATGGTCAGAGAAGATACTTTGTCTGACTTCAACTCATAAAAATGTATTGACACTTATTTTGTGGCCTAATAGATGGTCTATCCTGGACAGTGTTCCATATACACTTGAGGAAAATGTGTATTTTTCTCCTGTTGGTTGGAATATTCTATACAGTCTTTTGTTGATTGGAATATTCTATACAGTGTTCCCTGTGGGGGATAGGTTCCAGGACTCCTGTAGGTACCAAAATCCATGGATCATCAAGTTCCTTATATAGAATGGTGTAGTGTTTGCATATAACCTACGCACATCCTTCTTTATGTTTAAATCATCTCTAGATTACTCATAGTACCTAATACAATGTAAATGTTATATAAATAGTTGTTATATATATTTCTAAAAATGTATATTACTTTTATTGTTGTGTCATCATTTTTTTTCCAGAATATTTTTGATCCTCGGTTGGCTGAATCTGCACACGTGGAACCTGTGAATTTGGAGGGCTGACCATATAAATCAGTTAGGTCTAGTTGATTTATAGCATTGTTCAGTCCTCTTGGTTTTAATAGATCTTTTTTCTAGTCATTCTATTATTGAAAGTGGGGTATTGAAGTCTCCAATATTGTAGACATTTTTTCTTTTTGTAATTCGGTTGATTTTTGCTTCTCATATATTGCCCTCTGCTTTAGGTGAGTATATGTTTATAATTGTGATATCTTATTGAGAGATTGGCCCTTTCACAGTGTGTAGTGTTGTTTGTTTCTTCTGGCGGTTTGGTTTCGGGGTCTGCCTTGCCTGGCATTTGGGAGCTGTTCCTGCTCTCTTTTGGCTGCTATGGTTTATGGAGCATCTTTAAGCCTTCCACCTGTTTGCGTCTTTGGCTCTAAAGTGTATGTCTTATAGACAGACGGATAATGACTTTTTAATTAAGAATTAGTTTTATAATTGAGCTGAAATTCACATAACATACAGTTAACCATTTTGAAGTGTACACTTCAGTGGCATTTAAAGCATTCTCAATGTTGTGCAACCACCACCTCTGTCTAGTTTCAAAATTTTTCATCAGAAAATTTTCACCAGAACACCCCATAGTCATTGGGTTATTCCTTTACATTCTTCCCTCCCCCCATCATCTGGCCACCCCACATTTTGCTCGTTGTCTCTATAGATTCGTTTGTTCTGGTTACTTCATGTAATAGAAATCTTGCAATATGCGTCCCTTGTATCTGGTTCTTTTACTTTGTGTAAACTTTTCAAGATTCATCCAAGTTGTGCGTAACATGTTCCAGTGCTTCATTACTTTTTATGGCTGAATAGTGTTCCATTGGATGTATATATCACAGCATATCACAGATGCTGTTAATTTTTGTTGCTGTGTCTGTTGCTTTTGTTTGTGTATGTTTAGTGACTTTTCTGAACTAATTCTTTAAAGTCTGTGTTCCTTATCGTGAGTGGCCACTGAAGCCTCTGCTCAGTGAGCTTATTGGCCAGCTGATGATTAGAACAGTGATTTTACTAGATGTCTCCAACAATAAGTCTCTCTGTCTTTGGGGCCTCTTTGTGGGAACTGGCCCATGCATTCAACACAGCTAGGCAGACGACAGCTCTACCTGTGCCTTTACTTCTGGCCTCACAGAACCTCAAGGCTAGCCAGCTGTGTGAGTGTTAGGTCTTCTCAGATGTTTCCTGAGTGTTCACACAACCTCTGGATATGTACGACCCTCTCTGTGCCCAGGAGTGTGTTGTTGGATCTTTCCAAAGCCTCCTGTGGATGTCTTGTTCTCCAGCATTTCCTTTTAGGCTGGAGACTTTTGATTAGATTATTGTTCATTGCAACCATTCTCCACTGCTTCAAGCAGTCATGGTGTTTGTAATTACCTCTGATATTTTTTCAACAAATGCTTCTGGCGAAAATACCTTTGCACCGGGTGAACTACTCAGGTCAAATAAATGCAGCTGTGGTGAGCAGTTTTTCCAGGGAGCTACTAAACTGGTGAAATAATGACAGTGCTCTAGGAATGGCCTTCTCTGCTGGATGCCAGGGTGCTGGTCGCCAGGGTGCTGGTCTTCATCCTGATTGTGGACTGTCAGTTTTCACAGTTATCTCAGAGCTGGAGGCTGGTAGGTTTAAGAGTTGGGCGAGTTAAAACACCACACATCTAGCTGTTCTTACTGAGATGCACTGGTTTTTCTTGGATGAATGCTCCCCAGATTGCTGCAAGTCTTTGACTAATTTTCAGACTTCTGAAAAGTTGATTCCAACATATGTTTTTGGCCAGTGCTTTTCTTTCTTTTGTGGAGGAGAGGTTTTTCAGAAGTTATTATTTTGTCATTTTTGCTGACATCTCTGCCAGGGGTTTTTGAATATTGAACCAGCCTCGCATTCTTGGGATGTGTTTGTGTTTGTGTTTGGGGTGTGTTATTCTTTTTACATACTGGATTCAGTTGGCTGATATGTTGCTGAGTATTTTTATTTTTATGTTAATGGAGAATTTTAGTTTGTGGTTTTCATATACTGTCTTTGTGTGGTTTTGATATCAGGGTAACGCTGTCCTCAAAAAAATGGAATGGAAAGCATTCCCCTTCTCTTCTGTTTTCAAGAAGATATTGTGTAGAATTGGTATTATTTCTGTTACTTTTAAAATGTCTTTTTAAGTTATTTCATTGACAAAGCAAGTAAAGCCATCTTGGCCTAGAGATTTCTTTTTGTGGAATATTTAAATCAGCCAGACAATTTAATAGCTGTGGGACTGTACAAGTTGTCTATTTCATCTTGGGTGAGTATTGGTAATTTGTAGTTTCTGAGGAATTGGTCCATTTGATCAAATGGATTTAATTTATGTGCATGGTGCATGGAGTTGTTTGTAGTGTTTCCTTATTACCATAGTGTCTGTAGGGTCTGCAGGGATACCCTTGTTTCTTTACTGATATTGTTAGTTTGTCTTTGCTCTCTCTTTTTTTCTTTGTCTTGGTAGAGGTTTGTCAGTTTTATTGATCTTTTCAAGGAACCAGCTTTAGGTTTCATTGATTTTCTCTATTTTCATCAATGTTATTGATTTCTGCTTTTATCTTTATTTCCGTCCTTCTTGCTCTGGGTTTATTTTGCTCTTCTTTTCCTAATTTCTTAAGGTAGACTATTAGTTTGCTGATTGAAGTACTTCTTGCTAATATAAATATTTCATACAGCAATTTTTTCTCTAAGCACTGCTTTAGCTTTATCACAAACATTCTGGTGTGGTATTTTCTTTCTTTCTTTCTTTTCTTTTTTTTTGGAGACGAAGTCTTGCTCTTATCCCCTAGGCTGGAGTGCGATGGCACGATCTCAGCTCACTGCAACCTCCGCCTCCCAGATTCAAGCGATTCTCCTGCCTCAGCCTCCTGTGTAGCTGGGATTACAGGCGCTTGCCACCATGCACAGCTAATTTTTGTATTTTCAGTAGAGACAGGGTTTCACCATGTTGGCCAGGTTGATCTTGAACTCCTGACCTCAGGTGATCCGCCCGCCTCAGCCTCCCAAAGGGCTAGGAGTACAGGCGTGAGCCACCACGCCCGGCCCTGATGTGGTATTTTCATTGTTGTCCAGTTGAAGATAATTTCTAATGTCCCTTGATACTGCCTCTTAAATGTGTGGATTATTCAGAAGTATGCTTAATTTCCATGTGTTCAGAGATTTTACTATTACCTTTCTGTTATTGATTTGTAGTCTAATTCCATTTTGATCAGATAACATAACTTCGAAACATTTCAATTCTCTTAAATTTATTTCATGAACCAGAATATGTCCTAGGTGGGCGAACATTCTATGTGTTCTGGAAAGGAATGTGTCTTCTGCTGTTGTTGGGTAGATCCTACCAGTGTCACTTAGGTCATGGTGGCTCATGGTTCAGTTCATCTGTATCCTTGATGCTTTTCTGTCTGCCAGTTTTATCAGTTATTAAGAGAAGAGTGAAATCCTCAGCTATGATTGTGGATTTGTCTGTTTTACTTTCAGTGCTGTCGATTTTTGCAGCATGTGTTTCGAAGTTCCATTGTGAAGATCATTTTGTCTTCTTTGCAAATTGACATCTTTATCCCTATGTAATGTCCCTCTTTCTCCATGGTAATTTTCTTTGTTCTGAAATTTTCATTGTTTGATATTAATATGAACAAACACTGCAGACTTGTGTTATTAGTGTTTGTATTACATGTATTTTGCCATTCTTGTACTTTGAACTTGCCCGTATCATTATATTGGAAGTGAGTTTCTTGTAGATAATACGTAGTTGGCTCACTATTTTCCAACTGATAATCTCTGTGCTACTATGGATGTGTTTAGTCCTTTTTCATTTATGTTGTGATTAATACGTTTAGATCCAGGTTGACTATTTTATTACGTTTTTCCGTTTTTCCCCTCTTTTTTTGGTTCTTCTGTTTCAACTTTTCTGCCCGTTTTGGGTTATTTCGATTTTTTTTTTTTTTTTTTTTTTTTTTTTTTTTTTTTTTTAGTATTTCTTTTTAATTTATCTATTGTGATTTTTTTTGGTCACCCAGGGACTGCACTTAACATACTTAACTCTTCATCATCTACTTGAGATCAGTATTTTATCACCTCCGCTGGAATACAGAACTCCTACCATCACATACATAGGTCTCTTTTACTCCCTGACCTTTAAGTTATTATGGTAGTTATCTTACGTATTATCTCTACATTCATTGGAAACCTCATCAGATAATATAATTTTTTTAACTATAAAATTTATTTTAAAGAACTCAAGAGGAGGAATATAGTCTGTTTCATTTGCCTAGATGTTCAGCATTTCTGTAACCATTCCCTCATTCCTGCTGTTGCAAGTTTCCCTGAGACATCATTTCACTTCTGTCTGAAGGACATCCTTTAGCAATTCTTTTAGAGCAGCTCTGCCATTGATGTATTTTCTTAGTTTTCCTTTATTCAGAATGTGTCTATTTCACCTGCATTCCTGAAAGATATTTTTGGTCGATTGAGAATTCTGGGTTGAGGCCTCCTTTCTTTTAGCACTTGAAAAAATGTTCCACTTCCTTCTGGCCTCCATGATTAAAAAATATTTAATTGACAAATAAAGATTGAATATATTTAAGCTGTACAACATCATGACTTTATACACACACACACACACACACACACACACACACACACACACACAGTGAGAAATTAACAGTCATTCAAACTGTTCCCCTACAAATAATGTGTTGGTCTTCTCTGCCTGCTTTCAAAAATTTTTTCTTTAATTTCTAACTCATTTAAAATGATACATGTGGGTGTGGAATTTTTTTGGGTTTATTCTGTTTGGGGCTTGCCAAATTCTTTTAATCTGGTTTATGTCTTCTTCCAAATTTAGGAGATTTTTAGTCATTATTTCTTCAGATGATTGTTTCTGAACTATATTTTATCTTCTGCTTCTAGGGATAATGACTTCAATGTTAGATCTTTCAGAATCATCTTACAGGTCCCTGAAGCTCTGTTTTTTGTTGTTGTTGTTGTTGTTGTTGTTATTTTGTTTTAAATCCCTTTCTCTCTGTTGTTTGTATTGGATAATTTCTGTTGACCTGTCTTCAATTTCACTAACTTACTTCTGTTATTCATATTCAATTATTGAGCCTATACATTGAATTATTTCAGTTACTGTCTTTTCTTCTTATAAACTTTCCACTCAGTTCTTCTTTATATCTTCTGTTTCTTTGCTGAGACTTTTTAATGTTCCCATTCCTTTCAAGGGTATTTGCTTTTACTTGTTGAAGCATTTTTGTATTAGCTGCTTGAAAATTGTCAGATAATTCCAGTATTGGTGTCATCTTGACAGTGGTATCTGTTAGTAATCTTTTCATGTGCATGCTACTTGATTCTTCCTATGCCCAGTAATTTCAGATGGTGTGCTGAGTATTTTGAAGACTATGTTACTTGACTTCAGGTCTTCTTTACATCATAGGGCAATGTTGATTTTTTTTTTAAGCTGGAAATCAGCCTGGTTGACTTCTGTGGGTTGATGTCTTCAAAGCCTGAGCGGTTTGCTCTGTCCTGTCTGTGCACCTTCTGTGGTCATGTGTGGGCAATGGTTTGTCCCGAGTTCAGTGACGTGTGCCTCTAGGGGGAGCCCTGGAGTTCCTGAACAACTTTATGTTATGTTTCTCGAGAGTCTCCCTTTCCAGGACCCTCTCCAGGACTTTCTGCTTTCTTGGGGCTTCATTTTCAGTTCTACAGACAAAAAACTGGAGCTTTGTGTTTGCTGCCCTGATACTGTTCTTATGGTTGCAACTGTATGTGCCAGAGCTGAGCGCCAGGAGGACAGAGAAAAAAAAAAATCAGCAGTGCTTACCCTGCTTTCTTGAGATCAGAACCCCTTCCATTGAAGAGGAGTGTTTTCTTTTTTTTTTTTTTTTTTGAGATGGAATCTCACTCTGTCACTCAGTGGCACCATCTTGGCTCACTGCAGCCTCCACCTCCCAGGTTCAAGTGATTCTCCTGCCTCAGCCTCCCAAGTAGCTGGGACTACAGGCACCTGCCACCACACCCGGATTTTTTTTTTTTTTTTTTAACTGAGACAGGGTCTTACTCTGTTGCCCAGCCTGGAGTGCAGTGGTGCGATCTTGGCTCCCTGCAACCTCCGCCTCCCAGATTCAAGTGATTCTCCTGTCTCAGCGTCCCAAGTAGCTGGGATTACAGGCATGCACCACCACGCCTGGCTAATTTTTGTGTTTTTAGTAGAGGCCGGGTTTTGCCATGTTAGCCAGGCTGATCTTGAACCCCTCACCTCAGGTGATCCATCCGCCTCAGCCTCCTAAAGTGCTAGTATTACAGGCGTGAGCCACTGTGCCTGGCCACATCTGGCTAATTTTTGTATTTTTAGTAGAGGTAGGGTTTCACCATGTGGCCAGGCTGGTCTTGAACTCCTGACCTCAAATGATCCACCCACCTTGGCCTCCCAAAGTGCTGGGATTACAGGAGTAAGCCACTGTGACTAGACAGAGTGTTTCCTTTATCAGTTTAGTTGTTCACACCTGCATGGTCTGGGGTGTGAGAGAAAGGAGAAGAAACAGGGGTGTCTTCTGTCCTCTCTGAGCACTTGTGCTTCCCTTTTCTATACCTTGAGGGAGGCTGCAGGATTCATTGGGAGCCTGCTCTGTCTGCACAAATGCCCGCCTCTGGGTTTTGGGTGCACAGGTCATGGGATGAAGGGTGCTGGGACTTTGAATGCTGTTCCTCTGCTGCCCCCATCCACCTGCTGCTCTCCTTTCTGAGTGTTCAGATAGCGACTCCTTGGTCTCACGGGTGAGATGGGGGGTTTGCACCTCCAGGAGTGGAGCCACCAGTAGGTACTTTTGAAAACTGCAAGTTTTATTATAAATATGCAAATAAACCCAAACCTTGGCATTTCTTGTGAGACAAGTCTAAGCATCCTTGTGAGGGTATTTCTATTTCATTTAGGCGAATGTGGCAGGTAAACCACCAGGTAGGTAGCTGGGGACCTGATGGAGTGGCTCAGCTGCACTGAGGGGCCACCGAGACTGCTGCAGGCTTCCTCCCTAGTGCAGCTGAAGGTGGGCACTCACACACACGTATGCACACAATGCACTTACACATACACATGCACTCATATACATGCACTTACACACACATGCACTCTTACACACACCTACACATACATGTGCCCGTATACATGCGCACAGTGCACTCATATGCACACACACATATTCTCACATGCACACCTACACACACACATGCACTCACACATATGAATGTACACACATATGCACACATGCACTCACATGCACCTACACACACTTGCACAACATACGCATGCACACGTGCACTCACACATATACCACCCACACATATGAACAGACACACACATATGAACTCACACACACACTTGCACATAATGCATACATACCCCAACCACACATTTACATATGCATACATACCCCAACCACACATTTACATATGCATACATACATTTAAACACACAAACAACACACAAGACATATATACACACACATACATAGACACACACAAACCTAAACATAATACACACGTAATACCTACATATGCACTTACCTACATATATACACGCACAGACACCTCACTCTCATATACACTCATATACACATATATCCCCCATACACACTTATGCTATATACATACATTCAAACACATGTACACTTGCACACACATACAGACATCTAAACACACATGTACACAAACATGTAAACACATGTGCATACACATGCTTCATCTTATACACACATACAAATACATGCATGATACACATACATACACATACATGAAAACACACTTAAACATACACACACACTTGCTTGTACATGTTACGTACACCCATTAAAACACATTCGCATTCTCAAACACATCACACGCAGTGTGATTGTGAGTGATTTTGTGAAGTGCATATCAAAGAGAGACAGTTTCCCTGAAAGTACTTTGTGAGTCCTTCTGTAAAGCAAACATAACAAAAAGAGCTTGGGGAAGCCCTCCCTTGGTGATCAGGCTGATTCGAGGGCCATGGAATGAGCGGCAGATGCAGCTACCCAGCTGGGTTGAGCACACTGCGGCTGTGTGACTGGATTTGCATCTGTGCTCATGTTAGAGGTGCTCGTGCAGGGTGCCAGTCTGCCATGTGCCCAGTGCTAGCACTGCTGCTGAAGACGTGTTGCTGACAGGTCGCTGTGTGGGTCCCTGCAAGATACTCGCAGTGCCTGTATCCATATCTGGGTCCCTGAGAACATTTGGCTGCAGAGGTTCGGCTCTGGGACTTCTCAGCATGCTCAGTGAGGCGGTAACACTTAGTCAACTCGGTTTAAAAACACAGCAACTCTTTTAGTGATCGTTTTGAAGACAGGTATGGACTTGGAGGTGCATTTGAAAGCTGGTGTCCACTCACTTGGGCCATCCTGCACACCTGGGAAGTGGACTTTGGTCCTTAATTCCTGGGGATGAAAACATAGAAGTTTCACAGTTACACTCTGACTGCACCATGGAGACTAGATTAGGATGAGGGGGGATCAGAGGCAGGAGGCTCTGCCCTGCCTGGTCCAGGGAGGAGAGGGCCGGGCCTACAGAGGGACAGCAGTCCCGAGGGTGGAGGAGAGGGCCGGGCCTACAGAGGGACAGCAGTCCTGAGGGTGGAGAAGAGGGCTGGGCCTGCAGAGGGTCCGAGGTCCCGAGGGCAGAGAGGAGGCCATAGGCTCAAGAGCCATTTAAAAGGTGGAGCACAGACTGGGTGCGGTGGCTGACACCTGTAATCCCAGCACTTTGGGAGGCCGAGGCGGGCGGATCATGAGGTCAGGAGATCGAGACCATCCTGGCTAACATGGTGAAACTCCATCTCTACTAAAAATACAAAAAATTAGCCGGGCATGGTGGTGGGTGCCTGTAGTCCCAGCTACTCAGGAGGCTGAGGCAGGAGAATGACATGAACCCGGGAGGCAGAGCTTGCAGTGAGCCAAGAATGTGCCAGTGCACTCCAGCCTGGGCGACAGAGCGAGACTCCATCAAAAAAATAAAAAATAAAAAAATAAAAAAAAAGAGGAGCCGTGGCCAGGCGGGTTCAGGGTTGAGAACAGAGGAGATGGGAGGTGAACTGCAAGCTTGGGCAGATGCGTAGATGCAGGGGCTATATCTGAGATGGGGCAGTAGGCAAGAAGTAGGTGTGCAAGGAGAAACGGGTGAGGAGCTGTTCCATCCTGTCCAACCTGGAGCTGGAGTTGCCACAAAGGCAGTGGAAAGGAGTTTCCACAAGGGAGTGCCCCAAACCATCCCACAATGGGATGGTTAGGATTCCACAGAAAGAAGCACCAAACACCAGGGTGATCAGTCCAGAGCTTTATTAGAGGAACTTGTTTACAGAGGAGGACCACAGCATATGCTTGTAACAAACAGCAAGAAGGCAGATGTCCCACCCAGGCATGTCTACCATGAGGGATCAGGGTATGGAGTTTATCTCAGGGTTGAGGACTCTGGCTCAGGGCCAAGCAGGGTGGCTTTCTCTGTATTTAGCAAGATGGCTGATTTCTCAGAGTGTCGAGCAACAACCTAAATACCTTTATCTATGCCTGGTTCAAGCCTGGAAGGGAAAAGTTGCAGGTGGGTCAGGACAGATAAAGAAAGTGCTAGGGGCGCCGGGGGATATTACATTAGCCTATGTGGGACATCCAGGAGGCAGTGGCTCTCTGGGCTGCACCTCGGTTGATGCTGAGCTGACAAGGGAGCTTTGGGATTTGTTGGCATGTCAATGGCAGGAGAGGATGTTGTGCACTGGGACACCGTGGGCAAGGGACCGTGATAACAAGACTCGCCCTGGGGCAACACTGAGGAAGCTGAGACCACCAAGGAAGAGGCCCAAAGGAGCAGGAGAAGAATCTAGAGAGTTGTGTTTTGGGGTCAGTGAAGACTTTGATGCACAGGTGATGTGCAGGTGTGAATGCCATGGTGAAACAGGAGCGACGGGGGAAGGGCTGAAGGACTGCAACCCCAATGGGCACAGCTGACCTTAGCAGGAGCAACGGCTCCATGGCTGCTGAGCAGATCTGAGATGAGGATGTGGACACAGCTGGTGTCTATGGTTGTTTCCCCAAGTCAGGCTTTGAAGGGCAAGAGAGAGAGCAGGGGTAAGATGCAGGGCTGGTTCTGGCCCCTGTGGCCCCTGGTTACTGGTGTGTCATGAGGGGGTGTCAGAGCCTCACCACCTGCTGCTGTCCATCTGCCGGCCCTAGCAGAGCCACCAGGTCAACAAGGATGAGCTAGTGAAAGGCAGGCAGCTGGATGCATCATTATTTCCTTTGTAAAAATTAATTTACAACATAAAACACCACCTTTTGTATATTGGGCACAAATACGTTTTTTAAAAGATTTTTAAAAAATCTAACCTAAGTGTCCAACAGCAGATGAATGGATGAAGAATATGTGTTGTATATTATAGTATGCAGGGGGATGCTATTCAGCTGCCACTCAGCAACAGGGGTGAAGCTGGAGGATGTTATGTTAAGTGAAATAAGACATAAAGACAGTTACTGTACAATCTCACTTATATGTGGAATCTAAAAATGTTGAATTTGTAGAAATGGAGAGTAGAGTACCAGAGTCTTGGGGAGGAGGTAGGTCATGGAGATGTTGGTCAAACTGTACAAAGTTTCAGTTGGGAGGAATAAGTTCAAGAGATCTATAGTACAACATGGTGACTGTAGTTAATAACATGTATTGTATTCTTGAAAATTGCTAAGAGAGTGGATTTTTAGTGTTGTCACCACAAAATGATACATATATGAGGTAATGCGTATGTAAACTAGCACAATTTAGCAATTCCACAGTATATACATATTTCAAAACACATTGTTCATAATAAACGTATACTTTTTTGTAAAGTTAAAAAAGGACTTTTAGGATAAACTACAGAGTGAGGAAGATGCAATAATAAAAGAGGTCATGCAGAAAAATTTCAGAAATTATAAACAACATGAGTCCTAAAATTTGTAGATTCACAAGAAATCATTGTAAGTGTAAAGAAAATAAATTCTCAGCTAGACATAACATAGTGAATTGTAGAAGGCCAAAAAACCAAGAGGAGAGCCTTAAAACTACCACACAGAAGAATATATTAAGAGAACAACAGTTATCCTTCCTATAGATTTCTCAGCAGCAATGAAGAGCCCAGAAATGAAATGATGGCATAATGTCCAAATTAGGAAGGGAAACAACTGTCAACCTAGAATTCTGCACCCAGCTAAGCTATCATTCAAAAGTGAGTGTGAAATAAAGACATTTTCAGGAAGTAGATTGACAAAGTTTACCATTCACAAAACCTTCCTGAGAGAATTACCAATAGATACACTTCATAAGAGGAAAATGTCATCTAAAGTAACAGAATAGGTACTGGAAGTAGTGATATGAGGAAACTGAAATAATGAAAAGATCCAATCCCAAGGCCTAGGATTAGATTATACCAATGACAATTGGCCCTCTAGAAGTTGTAGGCTGTATTAGCAGTCCTTTGTGTGAGTCAGGGTTACTGCCCATTCTGCCAGTATTGCTTAAAGAATTATCTCTGAAAATACCTATGCTTTGGTGTGCAGGTCACAAATTGTGCTTCTCTTTGTTTTTATACTTAGGAGATCACAGCTGGTAAATAAATGTGAAAACCTGAATTGCAACATATACCAGTCTAAAAATTATCTAACTGGGAGGCTTCAGATTCTGAGAACTAACCTATCGTCTGCCCTGTGCATCTTCAAAATGTAAAGTTCTTTTTGTTGAGAAATCCAGGAAGAGGGCAGGCTGTGGCTGAACCATCAGAGTTTTGAGATCATTCAGTTCTAGTAATTGGAATATGTCTGACCCTGTGTGTCACACTCTATCCCCAGAGCCCAAGGTGGTGTTTGCCAAGGAGCAGGTGGCACACAGTGAGGTGCAGGCTGAGGCAGGGGCCAGGGCCACACTGAGCTGCAAGGTGGCCCAGGCCCAGACAGAGGTGACGTGGTACAAAGATGGGAAGAAGCTGAGCTCTAGCTTGAAAGTGCATATTGGAGGCCAACGGCTACAGACGGAGGCTGGTGGTGCAGCAGGTGGGCAAGATGGATGCTGGGGACTACAGCTGCGAGGCCAGGGGCCAGAGGGTCTTCTTCCACCTGCACATCACAGATGGGTTTCTTGAGATCTTTCTTATGTTCCTTAGGATAATTCTTAGCGACATTAGCATAGAGGTGCCACCTAATTGCCTCTTTTCTTACAAAGCCTCCCTTATAGTAACTAGCAAGTATTAATTTTGTGCCAAGGAGCATAGATTTTGTGAATGCTAGTTGTCTTTCTGCTTGCTTAAACTTCAAAACAATTCTATGAGGAGGAACTCTGATTATTCCCATTTTAAGATAACACACAAGGAAGTAACTCACCACAGTTCACAAAGCCAGAAAATTGCAGTCAAGATTTCAACCCAGTATTCTAGGATTATTATTCTTTTTTTCTTCTTGAAGAGTTCTATCTTCAGTATTTATGTTAGCAGCTCTGCTAGTTATATATATTCCATCATTTTTTTTTTCTCATATGAAAACCTATTTGTTCTCCCTTTGATTCTGAGGACTGTTTTATCTGGATATAACATTACAGTTTATCAGCTATTCCTCCACTCCCTAACATTTTAAAGAGGTCATTCCATTATCTTCTGGTTTCCATATTTCCTTTGAAATATCAACTGTAAGATTTACTGTAGACATTTTAAGGGTCATGTATCTTTTTTCATCATGTTGCTTTTAGATTTTCTTTTTGAATTTGCTTCGTGGCCTTTTTTTCTTTGATGAACCTAGTTGTGGTTTCCTTTCTCTGAATCTGGGTTGGGATTGTAGAACATCTTGAGTCTGTGGGTTTATGTCTTTCATCAGCTGTTTGCTGTTACTGAATCCTGAATCTTCAGTGCCTGTGAAATGGGTTGGTTCCAGATTTGTGTCTCTAACTGTGCATCTCTTCTTGTCCACCCTCAGAGCCCAAGATGATGTTTGCAAAGGAGCAGTCAGTGCATAATGAGGTGTGGGCTGAGGCGGGGGCCAGTGCCATATTGAGCTGTGAGGTGGCCCAGGCGCAGATGGAAGTGAAGTGGTACAAGGATGGGAAGAAGCTGAGCTCTAGCTCAAAAGTGCGCATGGAGGTCAAGGGCTGCACAAGGAGGCTGGTGGTACAGCAGGTGGGCAAAGCAGATGCTGGGGAGTACAGCTGCGAAGCTGGGGGCCAGAGGGTCTCCTTTCAACTACACATCACAGGTGAGTTTTTTGAGGTCTTTCTTATGCTTTTAGGATAATCTTTATGTACTTAGGGTATGTATGGAAGTCCCACCCAAGGGCCTTTTTTCTCATAAAGCTTCCCCTGTAATAACAACTAGCAGGTATTAATTGTGTGCTGAGGACCTAGATTTTGTGAAGTGCTTCTTGTCTTTCTGCTTGCTTAAACTTCAAAACAATTTGTGAGGAGGAACTCTGATTATTCTCATTTTAAAATAACACACAGGGAAGTAACTCACCACAGTTCACAAAGCCAGAAAATTGCAGTCAGAATTTGGACGCAATATTCTGGGATTACTATTTTTTTTTCTTCTTGTAGAACTATGTCTTCAGTATTTATGTTAGCAGGTCAGCTGGTCATATGCCTTCTCTAACTTTTTATTTCTTTTGTGAACACATATTTGTTCTCCCTTTGATTCTGAGGGCTGTTTTATCTGGGTATAACATTACAGTTTAGCAGCTACTCCCCACTCCCTTCTGGTGTCCATATTTTCTTTGAAATGTGAACTGTGAAATTTGTTATGGATATTTTAAGGGTCATATACCTTTTTTCATCCTGTTGCTTTCAAGATTTTCTTTTTGATTTCGCTTTGTGGTAGTATTTCTTTTATGAACGTAGGTGTGGTTTCCTTTGTCTTCATCCTGGTTGGGATTGTAGAACATCTTGAGTCTGTGGGTTTATATCTTTCATTAGTTGTTTGTTGTTGCTGAATCCTGAATCTTCAGTGCCTGTGAAATGGGTTGGTCCCAGATTTGTGTCTCTGACTGTGCATCCCTCCTGTCCACCCTCAGAGCCCAAGGCGGTGTTTGCCAAGGAGCAGTCAGTGCATAATGAGGTGCAGACTGAGGCAGGAGCCAGTGCCACACTGAGCTGTGAGGTGGCCCAGGCCCAGACGGAGGTGACATGGTACAAGGACGGGAAGAAGCTGAGCTCCAGTTCGAAAGTGCGTGTAGAGGCCTCAGGCTGCATGCGGCAGCTGGTGGTGCAGCAGGCAGTCCAGGCAGATGCTGGGGAGTACAGCTGTGAGGCCGGGGACCAGCGGCTCTCCTTCCACCTGGATGTTTCGGGTCAGTGCTTTAGGGGTACTAACTTTGTAGAGGTGATGATGAGACTGGTTGATAGACTCTGGTGCTCTTCCCATTAGCCTTTACCTCTGTGGTTTCCTATCCTCCCAATTCCTATTTCATAACTGGTGTGGTCAAGGGAGGCCAGATGGGAAAGGTATGTGTGGAGGGACAGGGGCTGTTGCTGTGTACCTGGAATGGTGTTTATATGCAGTAATGCTCGATCATACGTTCCCATCATCTGCCTAGAACCTTGCTGGTGTTTCTTCTTGTCTCTACCAGGCCCTGTGGTCAAGGTAGACCAGGTGTCTCCACCTGGGGATATGTGAATTTCCTTCTACTGGATGTCTGGCAGCTCCCACATGCCCGCATGCTTGTTCTCCCTAGTGACAGATGTTTGAATTTAACTCAGCTGGGAGAAAGGGGAATTTCAGCCACACAACCATACATGGAATTATCTCAGTATCACACTGTGGATTATCTGATTTTCGATGTCCTGGGACCTTCTCCCTTCTTTTGCATGGACATGGAAGTTAGCTGTGCACCCACAGGTAGCAAAACCTAGATCCATGTTTGTTGCAGTGTCTGTGTCAAGTAAAACAGCAGCATGGATTTGTACATATGAGCCTGTGATATGCACCCATGAGGTCTGGAATTCTCTGCCAAAAACAACTCTTGTTTTCCTTTGTTTTTAGTTAGAATATGTCAGATTCTCCTTGGAGCTTGATTTTTAAATTGAGAAATGGAAAGGAATAAGTAGCTTAGATGACATCACCAGGCACTGATACAACTGAGATGCAATAGTAGCATTGTATTAGTCTGTTCTCACACTGCTAATAAAGACATACCCGAGAGTGGGTAAGGAAAGAGGTTTAATTCACTCACAGTTCTGCATGGCTGGGAAGGCCTCAGGAAACTTGCAAGGCCTTAGGAAACTTACAATCATGGTGGAAGGCACCTCTTCACAGGGCTTCAGGAGAAAGAATGAGTGCCGAGTGAAGAAGGGAGCTCCTTATAAAACCATCAGATCTTGGTAGTAGTCACTTACTATTACGAGAACAGCATGAGGGAAACTGCCCCCATGATTCAGTTACCCCCACCTGGTCCCACCATTGCAGCGTGGTGATTATTACTATTCAAGGTGAGAGTTGGGTGGGGACACAGAGGCAAACCATATCAAGCAGCCCCTAACTGACAAAAGTAGTATTTATTCAGTAGCATTTCCCAGTAATTATGTTGTGGCTTTTCCTGACTGGGTCATAGAGAATTCTGAAACCACATTTATTTTCTTTTCATTAAGAGAATCTTCCCATCAGAGATCTGTGGGCTGCAGCCCCATGTTGATGCCTGGGGGCCAACACATGACAGTCTGGTATTACCACTGTGCAGTGGTTTGTGGGTGGTTATAGATGCCAGTAAACCCACTATGTGTCTTTCTAAAGTGCTATTTTAGGAGAGTATGACAAATTATTTATTGGTAATAAATATGAACAGGTTCAACAAATTGTTAAATTGTTTAAAAAGTATATAAAAAGTAACATAAGAAGAAATAGACAGCTCAGATAGTCCTATAACTTTTAAATAAATGGGACTAGTAACAAAAAATGTTTTCACCAGTAAATTTCTAAGCAATATCTAATAACTATACAGTAAATTGTACCAAACAATCTGCAAATAAATTATTCCATGTTCATGGAGATTCTTCTAGAGAATACAATGAAGAGATGTACTCTCTGATTTGTTTCATGTAGGTAGCATAACATTGATACAAAGTAAGAAGAATTAAAAATAGGCCAACCTATTATGGATAGCAAGGACAAAATCTTAAACAGCATATTATTAATATATATTTAGCAATATACTAAGAGAATAGTATGCTATGAAGAAAGTCGTATTACCCAGGCATGGTGGTGTGCACCTGTAAGTCCCTGCTACTTGGGAGGCTGAGGCAGGAGGATCATTTGAGCCCAGGAGTTGGAGGCTGCAGTTGGCTATGATCACGCCACTGCATTCCTGCCTGGGCAACAAAGCAAGATCCCATCTCTAAAGAAATTGAAAAAAAAGTAGCTGGCTGTGGTGCCATGTACCTGTAGTCCCAGCTACTTGGGAAGCTGAGGTGGGAGGATGGCTTGAACTCAGGAGACTGAAGCTGCGGTTAGCTATGATTGCATCACTGCACTCCGCTCTGGGTGACAGAGTGAGACCTTGTCTCAGAAAATAAAAGGAAAAAAAAAAGATTTGGATCATTAAACCACATGGGAAATACATCAGACCAGGATCTCAACCACACACAAAGTCAACTCCAGTTGGTTAGAGATGCCAGAATCCTGGGGAAACCCATACAAGTCTTAGAGGAAAACAGAGATGTTTCTGGTGATTTCAGAGTAAAGCATGACTTCCTAAACAGAATACACATGCCCTGATCACAATGAAACACATTTGATATATTTGAATACATTAAAATTAAAATTTTTGATTCTTTGGAAGACACCATAAGAGAATGAAAAGGCAAGCTACACAGAAAAGGAAGATATTTCTAACATGCTAATGGTCACTGCTCTAGTATTTCAATGTAAAAAGAGATCTTAAAATGAAAGTGTAAAAGAAAGACAGTGCTATTGAAAGTCAGACAAAGCACTTGCACAGTGACTCCACAGAAGAGTGAAGACTCCATCCCCAGACCATCAGAAGGCAGCCAGCTTTCAGTCCTCCTGACAGGGCCCCAGGAAGCCACGGGAGGCCCAGGCCCTCCCCGCAAAGGCCAGAGCTGACCCTCCTGACAGTGGCAGGAGCGGGAGCCTCAGACTCTGGGGCCCTGGGGTGAGGACGCACCCTGCACAGTCGCCTGGGGAGAACCCGGCACATCTGTGAGGGGAGCTGTGCAGGCGTCAAGACTCCAGTCCCTGCCCTGGAGGATCTGTCATGGCAGCCCTGCCTGGGACAGCCCATGGCACCATGCAGAATGGATGGAGAAACTGTGTTCCTTGTGCTGGCAGGTGGTGGGGCTTCTCCCGACCACATGGCCAGTGCAGAGCCTGAGGCTGGGGAAGGTTCTCTCCCTCCCGCCTCCCTGCCCAGGCCTTCTCTCCCCAGTGCTGCCTTCCTGATCTAGATGGTGGTGGTCACCCTGTGCATCCCTGCCTTCCCCAGAGCCCAAGGTGGTGTTTGCAAAGGAGCAGCCAGCACACAGGGAGGTGCAGACCGAGGCGGGAGCCAGTGCCACGCTGAGCTGTGAGATGGCCCAGGCCCAGACAGAGGTGACATGGTACAAGGATGGGAAGAAGCTGAGCTCCAGTTCAAAAGTGCGAATGGAGGCCGTGGGCTACACACGGAGGCTGGTGGTGCAGCAGGCAGGCCAGGCGGACGCCGGGGAGTACAGCTGCGAGGCCGGGGGCAAGCAGCTCTCTTTCCGCCTGCATGTGGCAGGTCAGTGCTTTGGGGGCGCCGAGGAGCCTCTTCAGAGGTGATGGTGGTTCTGACTCGTAGCCCCAGCATATCTCTGTGCACTTTCCTTCAGCTTTCATGTCTCGGGCTTCCCATCCTCCTGCTTCCATTTCCATCCCTGTGGCTGGGGCGAGAGAGAGGTGTGCATGGGAGGCAGAGGGGCTGTATCTGCAAACCCGGAGGCGTGTTTGCACTTTATAATGCTCAGCCACTTGTTCCCAGCACCTGCCCAGAACCTTTCTGGTGCTCCTTGACATCTGGGACTCTGGATCTCCCTTGTTGGGTTCTGAGGTTGACCAGGCGTCTCTCTCCTGGGGTTCTGTGAATATCCTCTCAGTATATGCTCTGGCAGCTACCATATGCCCTCACCCAGCAGCACATGCTGGTTCTGGTCAGCGAGAGATATTTTAATTTTTTTCCTGGTGGAGTGACCCAAACCTTCATTCCGGAAGGGTCTAGATCATTTGTAGTCCTGCCTGGATTGGGCTGTTGTAGTTTCCCACTGACCTTAATCACAGGGCATGGTAATACTGAGACACGCCCAAAGGAATTGCCTATATTCCACACACATGCCTCCTTACCTCCATTGTGAAGTAGTAGACTGATTTCATCTTGATAGTTTGGGTCAGTCACCCTAACCAACAATGTAACTCCCTTAGCCTGTTGACTTAAAGGTAGGAGGAGCCCAAAGTGGCCAGGTGGCAATCTTAAATTCTAGTTTAATGGGATCGTTGTTGTGTCTCCTGGTGGCAGCATTCCTCCTTCCGGAACTAAGATCTCTAAGCCAGCAGAAGGTGATGTCATGGGAACAGGAAGCAAAAATTTTGCTAGTGGGTCACTAGGGGTGATGGTGAGTGGTGCCACTTCCACTTCTATCCTTTGATTCCCGGACTCGTGAATCCTGGCTTTGGGAGAAACAGTACCATATATTAGACACCGATTCAGAGCATACGCAGCCTCTGGAGAACTTTACCCCAGCCCTGAAAAGTATTGTCACCTAGCTGGCTTTGGAATTGTGACTTCAAAAGGCCATTCCACTGTTCTATCAGTCCACCTGCTTCAGGATGATGGGGAACATGGTAAGACCAGTGAATTCCATGAGCATGAGCCCACTGCCACACTTCTTTTTTTTTTTTTTTTTTTTACTTTAAGGTTTTTTGGCTGTAAGTTTATTCAATGCAAAATAATCCTCTTCAATTTTACTGAGGTGGCTGACCACGTCCACGACCAAATCCGCCTCTAAACTGGAATTCAGTTGCTGACCCAGCCCCAGTCTTGGCTTTCTTGTCGGCACCAGGTGGCACAGCACTCCGTCTGTAGGTATCTCTGTCAGCTTCCCCTCTTGTGAGTCTCACAGGTCACTCACCCTCCAGACCTTTAGGCCGAGGCCTGCCAGTCTCTGGACGGCTACGGCATAGGGCGGCAGGCACAATCTCCGGGGGCAGATGAAGGTAATCACGGAGATACTGGATACCCTCATTGGTAAGGTACCAGTAGAAATGTCTCCAGGCAAACTGTTCCTTCACATAGCCTCGGGACTTGAGAGACTGCATGGCCTTCATGACATGAAGGTTGGGCACATTCTTGTCTGCCAGCTCCGGGTGCTTAGGCATGTGGACATCCTTCTTGGCCACCATGACTCCCTCCTTAAAAAGGAGTTCGTAAATGGCAATCTGGTTCTTCTTAGGCATCAACATCTTGGTGGCTGCTGCCACACTTCTTTAACCATAGAGTGCCTTGGTCAGAGACAATGCTGTGTGGAATACCATGACGGTGGATAAGGCATTCTGTGAATCCATGGATGGTAGTCTTGGCCAAAGTGTTGTGTGCAGGATAGACAAACTCATATCTGGAGTAAGTGTCTATTCTGGTGAGGACAAACCATTGCCCTTTCCATGATGGAAGAGGTCCAATGTAATCAACCTGCCATCAAGCGGATGTCTGATCACCCTGAGGAATGTTGCCATATCGAGGGCTCATTGTTGGTCTCTGCTGCTGGCAAATTGAGCACTCAGCAGTGGCCTTAGTCAGGTCCGCCTTGGTGAGTGGAAGTCCATGCTGCTGAGCACACGTGTAACCTCCATCCCTGCCACCATGGCCGCTTTGTTCATGGGTGATGACAGGGGTGGCTGGGGAAGGAGGCTGAGTGGTGTCCACAGAACGAGTCATCCTATTCACTTGATTATTAAAATCCTCCTCTGCTGAGGTCACCCTTTGGTGAGCACTCGCATGAGATACAAATATCTTCATAGTTTGTGACCACTCAGAGAGGTGCATCCACATACCTTTTCCTCAGTTTTCCAATCACGCTTCTTCCAGGTCCCTGACCATCCAGCCAAACCATTGTCTACAGCCCATGAATCAGTGTATAATCACTCATCTGGCCATTTCTCCTTCGAGCAAAGTGCACAACGAGGTGCACTGCTTGAAGTTCCGCCCACTGGGAAGATTTCCCTTAGCCACTGTTCTTCAGGGATGTCCTAGAAAGAGGCTGTAGTGCTGCAGCTGTCCACCTTTGGGTGGTGCCCGCATATCGTGCAGAACCATCTGTGAATCAGGCCCTAGTCTTCTCTTTCTCTGTCAGTTGATCATAGGGAACTCCCCATGAGGCCATTGGTGCAGGCTGGGGGAGAGAAGGCAGGGTGGCAGGAGTGGGGACCATGGGCACTTGAGCCACTTCCTCATGTAACTTACTTGGGCCTTCAGGATCTACTCTAGCCCTATCATGTATATACCACTTCCATTTGATGATAGAATGCTGCTGTGCATGCCCAACTTTATGGCTAGATGGGTCAGAAAGCACCCAGGTTATGACAGTCAATTCAAGTCACATGGTGACTTGATGATCCATAGTCAATTGTTCAGTTTCCACCAAAGCCCAGTAACAGGCCAAGAGCTGTCTCTCAAAATGGGAGTAGTTACCTGCAGAAGATGGCAGGGTGTTGCTCCAAAATCCTAGAGGCCTCCACTCTGATTCACCTGTGAGGGCCTGCCAAAGGCTCCAGACAGCATCCCTATTTGCCACTGGCACCTCAAGCACCACTGGATCTGCTGGGTCATATGGCCTAGGTGGCAGAGCAGCTTGCACAGCAGCCTGGACCTGTTGCAGACCCTTCTCCTGTTCTGGACCCCACTCAAAACTGGCAGCCTTTTGGGTCACTTGATAAATGGTCCAGAGTAACACACCCAGATGAGGAATGTGTTGCCTCCAAAATCCGAATAGGCAATGTGCCTCTTTCTTGGTTGTAGGAGGGGCCAAATGCAGCAACTTATCCTTCACCTTAGAAGGAATATCTTGACAGGCCCCACACCACTGGACCTCTAGACATTTTACTGAGGTAGAAGGTCCCTAAATTTTAGTCAGATTTATTTCCCATCCTCTGGAATGCAAATGTCTCACCAGTAAGTCCAGTGTGTTTGCTGCTGTGTATGTCTGTGTTCTCTTGGCTGGTACATAGGGAAGCCTGATAAATACAATTAATTTTCTTTCAGAAAAAAAAAAGGGAGAGTGTTGATGCCAAATAGGGGTGGGCTGAAGTCCCATGGTGACCTCTGGGTGCTAACACATAAGTTTGGTATTACATCAGCATCAGTGTTATGTGGATATATATATAGATAACAGAAATCCCACTGTATATATTTGTGAAGTTATTTTCGGAGAATATGACAAGATGTTTCATGTAATAAATTTGAAGAGTTGGGACTATTTGGCTAATTCCTAGTAAATTACATGAAAACTCACATAAGAGGATACATAAAACTTAAATAGTCCTATAAGTTTTAAATAGATGGAGGCAGTAGTAAAAAAATATTTTAAATCCAATAATTTTCTAGTAAACTGTTTCAAATATTCTGGAAAGCAGTTATTCCATATTCATGAATATTGTTCTGGAGAATAGTAAAAGGAGATGGACTCCATATGCCATTTTATGTTTTTTTTTTTTTTTTTTTGAGACAGGCCCTCACTCTATTGTCCAGGCTAGAGTGCAGTGGCAGGATCTCGGCTCATTGCAGCCTCTGCCTCCTGGGTTCAAGTGATTTTCCCACCTCAGCCTCCCAAGAAGCTGGGATTACAGGCATGCACCACCAGCACAAAAATAGCATGTATGCTGGCTATTTTTTTGTATTTTTTTTTTTCAGTAGAGACGGGGTTTTGCCATGTTGCCCAGGCTAGTCTCAAACTTCTAGGTTCAAGCTATCCACCTGCCTTGGCCTCCCACAGTGCTGGGATTACAGGTGTGAGCCACCATGTCCAGGCCATCATTTTATGTAGATAGTGTAACATTAACACCAAAATCTGACAAAGGAAGTGGGAAGAACTAAATTGTAGACCAATCTGTATGGATTTGTCATTATCGATATCAAGAACACAATCATAAACAAAGTATTAGCAAATGGCATTCAGCAACGTATCAAGAAGACAGTGCACTCTGTTGAAGATCCTGGTCCCAGAATGCAAGGCTAGTTGGCTTTAGAAGCATTAGGTCAGTATAATAAGCTTGACCTTAACAGATTGAATGAAAAATGATATAGTTATCTCAATAAATGCAGATTAAAAGTATTTGATAAAATCTAGAAGATATATTTGAGAAAATTTAGCACTATCATAGGATTCTTAACAAACTTTATAGAAGTGTTTTTCCTTAATTTGATAAATGATACTGCAGAAGCACCACTAGGATCCCACTCAGAGTGAACCTTCAAAGGTTTGATTCAGAGGAGACAGGGCAGTGTCACCACTTGTATCCAACATTGTATGTAAGGGTAAGGAGGAAGATAAAGCAAAAGGCATAGCACTTGGAAAAAGTAAAAGTGAAATTTACTGATGATATGACCATCCACTTGGAAAATCCAATAGAGAACTTAGTAGACTAAGTAACATTGTTGAGAATGATTATCCTGTAAAAAAAAAATCAACACACAGAAAACATTTCTGTATCTATATACAGCAGTAAACAGTTGCAAAATGAAATTTGAAAAGACTTACAGTAGCATCAAAATTACAATGTTTCTAATTCAAAGTCTAGTAAAGATGTTTAAAGCCTGGGGAGGGACTAGGAAATTATTGTATGTTTTGCAAGACCATTAAGAAATCTAATTAAATGGATAGAAATTCATGAAAAAATTAAAATATGTTCATTAACAATCAGGATCCAAACAATTTTTTTTGTGGGGGAATGAAAAGAAAATCAAAGTATGAGCATGACTGTACCAGATGTCAAAAATTATTGTAAAGTTACAGTAATTAAGACAATGGATTTCAACGAATGGTTAGGTATCAGAACAAAGAAATGGAATAGTGAACTCAGAAATAGTCCCATGCATCGATGATCTCTGGACATCCCCCCCCCCTTTTTTTTTTTTTTTACCATGGCATCTGTGCAAGAAATAGAGAAAGGATAGTGTTTTCTTTTTTCTTTTTTTTTTTTTTTTTTGAGATGGAGTCTAGCTCTGTTGCCCAGGCTGGAGTGCAGTGGTGCGATCTGGGCTCACTGCAAGCTCCGCCTCCTGGGTTCACGCCATTCTCCTGCCTCAGCCTCCTGAGTAGCTGGAAATACAGGCATCTGCCACCACACCTGGCTAATTTTTTTTGTATTTTTAGTAGAGACGGGGTTTCACCATGTTAGCCAGGATGGTCTCGATCTCCTGACCTTGTGATCTGCCCACCTTGGCCTCCCAAAGTGCTGGGATTACAGGTGTGAACCACTGCACCTGGCCAAGGATAGTGTTTTCATAACTAGTGTGTGGACCATTTAAACATATGGGAAGAAGTAAAGCATATTGGTAATTCATAGCATGTGCGAGAGTCAGCTCCTGGTGGGTTAGAGACCTCAGGGTAAAAGGTAAAACCATAAACCCCAAGACGGTAAGCATAGGCTATCTAGAATTTAGGGTTTAAGGAAGTGTTTAAATAGTACACGAATGCCCTAACCACAATGGACAAGATCGATGTATTTGAGTAAATTAAAACTAAAATGTCTGATTCAGCAGAAGACGCCATAAAAGATGAAAACCCAAGTCACACAGGTAGGGAAGATACAAAGTACATAATTCTGATCTCTCTAACATTTAAATATATAAAGAAGACCTTAAAGCCGGAGTCCCCAACCCCTAGGCTGTGGACCAGTACTGTTCTGTGGCCTGTTGGGAACTGGGCCACACAGTAGGAGGTAAGTGGCAGGTGAGCATTCCTGCCTGAGCTCTGCCTCCTGTCAGATCAGCAGCAGCACTAGATTCTCATAGGAACATGAACCCTATTGGGAACTGTGCATGGGAGGGATCTAGGTTGTGCTCCTTACGAGAATCTAATGCCTGATGATCTGAAGTGGAACAGTTTCATCCTGAAACTGTCCCCCAGACCTCCATCTGTGGAAAAATTGTCTTCCATGAAACTGGTCCCTGCTGCCAAAAATGTTGGGGACTGCTGCCTTAAAGTGAATAAAGACAAGACAGTGCTATTAATAATGGGATAGAATTGAGTAGTGACACTACAGAGGAGCAAACAGAATGGCCAATCCTCTAGAAAGATGCTCAGCCCTGTGAGCCGTAGAACAATAAAGAAAGCCACAGTGACACACCCCACTGAGGCCAAAGCTGACCGTCCTGACAGTGGCAGGATTGGGAGCCTCAGGACTGGGGTTCTGTGGTGAGGATGCGCCCTGCACAGCCGCATGGGGAGACCCTTGCTCCATTCATGAGGGGAAGGGTACAGGCATCAGGACACCAATCCCTGCCCCAGATGAGCTCGTGCTTGCAAGATCTGTCACAGCCACCCTACCAAGGACAGCCTGTGGCACCGTACAGAATAGATGGAGAAGCTTCCTTGTGCTGGGAGGTGGTGGTGCAGCCTGGAGAGCATCTGTCCCTCGCACCTCCCCTTCCAGGCCTTCTCTCCCCAGTTCTGCCTTCCTGACCTAGATGGTGGTGGTCACCCTGTGCATTTTGCCTTCCCCAGAGCCCAAGGCGGTGTTTGCCAAGGAGCAGCTGGTGCACAGGGAGGTGCAGGCCCAGGCGGGGGCCAGCGCCACGCTCAACTGCGAGGTGGCCCAGGCCCAGACGGAGGTGATGTGGTACAAGGACGGGAAGAAGCTGAGCTCCAGCTCGAAAGTGCATGTGGAGGCCGAGGGCTGCACACGGAGGCTGGTGGTGCAGCAGGCGGGTCAGGCAGACGCTGGGGAGTACAGCTGCGAGGCGGGGGGCCAGCGGCTCTCCTTCCGCCTGCACGTGGCAGGTCAGTACTCTGGGGGATGGAGAGTGACCTTGTGTGGAGGTGATGATGAGACTGGCTGATGGACTTCACGGCCCCCAGTGCCCTTTCCATGAGACTCCACCTCTCCACTTTTCCATGCCCTCACTTACCAGGTTCATGCCTGTGGCTGGGCCAGGCTTGGCTGGATGGGAGGGTACAGGGAGGGCCAGGCCCTGTGGTGCACTTGGAGCGGCGTTCCCATGCAGTGCAGCCTCATCACACTGAGCCCCTGCCCCAAACCCCCGTGCTCTTTGGTGTCCAGGCCCCTGGCACTATCTGGCCCTGTGGTCTGAGGTGGACCAGGTGCCTCCCCTGGGAAAGTGGGGTGTCCTTTCTATCATCCAGTATCTCCCGCCTGCCTCCCTTCAGCACCATGTGGGGCTTCTAGCCCATGAGAGACATTTTGAATTCATATGAACCACATAGGGGAAATTCTGCCCACGCAGTCCCAGTTGGAATTCTCTCCAGACTGAACTTCGGAGCATCAAAGCTTTTGGTGTCCCAGGAGACTCCTTTTTTTTTCATGGATCTAGAAGCTTTAGAAGCTCACTGTGCACCTATACGTGGCAAAATCTCGGTCCTTGTTTTCTTGCAGTGTCTGTGCAAAAAATCCCAGCCCAGAGGGCTGGTGACTGTGCCCCTGGGATACAATTGTGAGATTCCAAGTGCTCTTCTTAAGGCTAATCTGGCTTTCCTTTTGTCTCTAGTTACAACATTCTGAGTCAGAATTCCCCCTTGGAGTCTGATTTATGAATTTAGCAGTAGAAAGGAAGAAAGAGCTTAAGCTATCTCAGCACACCTAAGATATGTATATATTTTGTTAAAAGAGTCTGGCCTGGGCATAGTGGCACATGACTGTTGTAGTCCCAGCACTTTGGGAGGTCGAGGCAGGAGGATTGTTTGATCCCAGCAGTTTGAGACCAAATTAGGCGCTATAGCAAGACCTCGTCTCTACAAAAAATACAGAAATTAGCTGGATGAAGTGGCACATGCCTGTAGTCCTAGCTACTCAGGAGGCTGAGGCAGGAGGATCACTTGGGCCCAGGAGTTCCAGGCTGCAGTGTGCCATGATCACACCACTGCACTCCAGCCTGGGCGACAGAGTGAGACCCTGTTCTGGAAAAAATAAAAAATAAAAACAACAACAACAATAACAATAACAAAAAACCAGGCTAAATATCAGAGAGAAAAAGGTTGTGGTACTATATTGACTCCCAAATGCCAACCCTTGAGAGCTTGGCATTCTATCAGTATATAGTCATTTGTAGTTGTGTATAGATACCAAAAAAGCCCACTATGTATCTTTCTAAAATATTGTGTTAAGAGAGTGCGATAAATTATTTAATGGTAATACATTTTATAAGTTTTGGAGAATTGCCAATTTCTTAGAGAAAACTATATGAAAAAGTTACACAGGAAGAAACAGACAACTCAGATAGTCCTATAGCTTTTAATTAAGTGGAACCAGTGATACAAATATTTTAATAAAAGGTCTAAGCCCAGTGGATCTACTGATAAATTATACCAGATATCCTGAAAACAAATTATTTCATGTTCTTAGAGATCCTTTCAGAGAATAGAATGAGAAGATACACTCTTGAATCTGTTTTATGTGGATAGCATAACATAGATACCAATTTTGACAAGAACAGTATAACGATTTGAAATTACAGGCCAATCATTATGGATATGTAGGCCAATGCTTCAACAATATATTTTCAAAGTGGTATGATCAGTATGTCAAAAGGAAAATGCACTATGATAAAAGGCATAATTTAGAAATGCTATACTGGTTCAATATTCAGAACATCAGAAAATGTCAAACAGATTGAAAGAGAAAAACAGTATGATTATCTCAATAAATGCAGAAGAAAAGTTTGATAAAATTTAACATCATAAATTCTGAACAGCTCTTTGATAAAATTTAGCATCAGGCCTGGCACGGTGACTCATACCTGTAATCCCAGCACTTTGAGAGGCTGAGGCAGAAGGATGGCTTGAGCTCAGGCATTCGAGACCAGCCTCCCAAGCAGCAGGGACCACAGGAACATGCTACTGTTCTGCAGGATGCCCTGGGGGTGTGACAGATCCTTCATGGAGAATGAATGGAGAAACTGTGTTCCTTGTACTGGTAGGCAGTGGTGTAGAGCCTGGAGAGCATCTGTCCCTCGCATGTCCCCTTCTAGGCCTTCTCTCCCCAGTGCTGCCTTCCTGACCTAGATGGTGGTGGTCACCCTGTGCATCCCTGCCTTCCCCAGAGCCCAAGGCAGTGTTTGCCAAGGAGCAGCCAGCGCACAGGGAGGCGCAGGCTGAAGCAGGGGCTAGTGCCACACTGAGCTGTGAGGTGGCCCAGGCCAAGACAGAGGTGATGTGGTACAAGGGCAGGAAGAAGCTGAGCTCCAGCTCGAAAGTGCATGTGGAGGTTGCAGACTGCACATGGAGGCTGGTGGTGCAGCAGGCAGGCCAAGCAGATGCCAGAGAGTACAGCTGTGAGGCTGGGGGCCAGCAGCTCTCCTTCAGCCTGCACATGGCAGGTCAATGCTTTGGGGATGCTGAGTTACCTTGTGTGGAGGTGATGATGAGATTGGCTGATAGACCCCAGTACTCTTTCCACTAGAGTTCATCTCTGGAAGTCTCTCGTAATCCTAGCTGCCGTTTTCCTACCCATGGCTGGCCCGAGGTTGGCCAGAAGGGATGAGTGTGTACAGGAGACACTGTGAGTTGTGTTTACAGGCAGTAATGCTGTTCATATATTCCCAGCACCCAGTCAGAACCCACAGGTGCTCCCAGGTGTCCCGCCCTTTGGCTCAATGGAACTGAGGGGGCTGCTACAGGAGGCTGAAGTAGACCAGATGTCTCTCACCTGAGGCCATCTGAGAGCTTGCACCCAGCCTCACCAGCACGACCTGAGGGCTCTCCCTATGGAGAGATGGTTGAATTCCATTGAACCAGGATAAGGGCAAATTTCAGCCACACAATCATTCTTGAAATTATCTCATGATTTGAACTTTGGATTATCCAAGTTTTAGGTGTTCGGGGACCCTCTTCTCATCTTTCTTATGGGCATAAAAGGTCACTGTGAACCCACATGTGGCAAAATCTATATCCTGGGTTTTTTGTTGTTGTTGTTGTTGTTGTTTTTGAGACAGAGTCTGTCACCCAGGCTGGAGTACAGTGGCACAATCTCAGCTCACTGAAACCTCTGCCTCTTGGGTTCAAGCAATTCTCCTGCCTGAGCCTCCCAAGTAGCCGAGATTACAGGCGCCTGCCACCACACCTGGCTAATTTTTGTATTTTCAGTGGAGATGGGGTTTCATCATGCTGGTCAGGCTGGTCTCAAATTTCTGGCTTCAAGTGATCCACCCGCCTTGGCCTCTCAAACTGTTGGGATTACGGGTGTGAGTCACTATACCCGGCTTGTTTTTATTATACTGCCTACAGAATAAATACAGAGCTGGGAATTGGTGGATTTGGACTGCGATACACCACTGTGAGGTTTGGAATTATCTTCTGAAAGTGTATGTTGTTTTCATTTGCTCTTATGTCAGAACATTCTGTGACTAAACTTCCCTTAGTTTAATTTTGTATATTTAAAACTGAAGAGGAATAAACAAATCAAGCTACATCAACACACATTTTAAAGATGAATTACTACACAGCAGCCACTGACAGATAAAGCAGTATGTGTTTCATACCATTCTAATAATTCATGGCTAGTTGATAGAGAAATCTGAGAACCAGCTTTATTTTCTTTTAGTAAGAGAGTCTTTTGTTGGATGGAGATGGAGTGCAGTCACACACTTGTTCATAGGTACTGACACTTAACACTGGTGTCACATCAGCATCTAGGAGTTTGTGGGGGTGTATAGATGCCAGAAACCCCACTTTGTAGGTACTGGAAATGTTGTTATGTGAGAACATGCCATTATTATTTTGAGATGGAGTCTCGCTCTGTCACCCAGGCTGGAGTGCAGTGGTGCGATCTTGGCTCACTGTAACCTCTGCCTCCTGGGTTCGAGTGATTCTCCTGCCTTAGCCTCCTGAGTAGCTGGGACTACAGGCATGCACCACCATGCCTAGCTAATTTTTTTGTATTTTTAGCAGAAACAAGGTTTCATTATGTTGACCAGGCTGGTCTTGAGCTCCTGACCTCAGGTGATCCACCTGCCTCGGCCTCCCAAAGTGCTCTAATTACAGGGGTGAGCCACCATGCCCGGCCCTATTATTTATGCAATCAAATTTGAAGAGTTTTGGCAAATTGATCAATTTCTTCAAAACTATATCAAAAGTAAAAATAGGTAAGTTGAACAGTCCTATAACCTTTTATAGAAATGCAACAAATAATCTTCTCATAGAAGATTACCCCAGTGCTCTACTGTAAACTGTACCAAATATTATAGAAAGAAATTATTCCATGTTCATACACATTCCTCTAGAGTATTGAAAAAGGACCTCAGTGCTCTATCTCGTTTAATGTAGGTAAATATCATTAATACAAAGCTCTGACAGAGTGAATATGAAGAATTAAAATTGGCCAATCTCTTATCAGTGTCAAGGCTCATTATCTTAAACTAAGTATTAGCACCTTGAATTCAGCAATTTATCAAGAGGATAACACACAATGACAAAAGTCATAGTCCAGTAGTGCAAGGCTGGTTTAACATGAGAAACATTTGAAAATCAGTACAAAATGTGACATTAATAGATTGAAAGAAAAACGAATGTGATTACCCCAATATGGAGACTAAAAGCATTGGATAAAGTACAACATCATAAATATGCAAAAAAAATTTGGAAAAATTTAGCATCAATTCATGTCATATAATTCTTAACAAACTCTAAATAAAAACATTTTTTCCTTAATTTCATAAGCAGTAGTATAAAGAAAACAAGCTAATATTACACAAACATGAAACCTTGAAAGTGTCGCCTTTGAGATTGGAAACAGGACAAGGACTCCATCCATCACCACTTCTTCCAACACTGTATAGCAGACAGAGGAGGAAAAGAAAGTACAAGGTGTAAAACTTGGAAAATAAAACATGCAACTCACAGATGATATGGTTATTAATTTAGAAAGTCCAAAAAACCCCCTAATTATTAGTAAGACATTTGGGAATGGTTATCACATAAAAAAATCAATATACAGAAAACACTTCTAGATCTATGTACCAGAAACAAGTAGATGGAAAATAATGTTTTAAGAGATTTCCAGTACCATCCAAAGTCTTGTAGTTACCAATTGCAAGCCAACAAAAGATCTTTAGATGGTTTGTGGGGGGGAAATTATTAAACATTGTTGAGAGACAGTAAAAAAGATCTCAATAAATAGTTAAAAGGCTGTGGAAGACCTGAAAGTATAAATCCCAGTCAACCATAGTTCTGTTGGGTGAGAGAATACTGACAAGCACATAGCAAAGGCCAAGCAGAGCCAAGCTACCCTTGAAGAACACAGTGTGAGGGCCTTTGCTGTACCAGACAGCAGAGTGTCCTCTAAAGCAGTGGTGATCCAGATACCTGGACCCAAAGGCAGAAAGAGATCAACAGACCAAAATAATTGAATACTGAGCTCCAAACAGCTTTGATGGAACCAGATTCCTCCTCCCTTTCTTTATTTTTTACCCTGGTGCTAGGAGGAGGTGTAGAGGAAGGGTGATCTTTTCACAGATGGTGCTAAGACAATTAACTGTTCGCAAAAATAAAATAAAATTGGGTGTCTACCTCCCCATACAAGAAATCAACTCAATATGTGGGTAGAACAGCTCTTACCAGATAATATAGATAATATAGATTATCTGGCGACCTCTGGGTAATAGAAGATGTTTTGAACAGAACCTGAATGCACTAGCCACACAGGATGAATGATTATTTGCCTGCAATAAAACTGATCACTTTATTTCATCAGAGAATTTTCATACAGGAGTGAAAGGGCAAGGCACAGAGATAGAGAAGATGTTTGTAACATACATAGCTTTTAAGTATATGAAGTTCCTAAAAATAAATATGTAAAAGACAGTGCTACTGAAAATTGGGGTTGGGCATGGTGGCTCATGCCTGTAACCCAAACGCTTTGAGAGGCCAAGGCAGGAGGATTGCTTGAGCCCTGGAATTTGAGAACAGTCTGGGCAACATAGCAAGACCCTGCCTCTAGAAAATAAAAAATAAAAGAGCTAGGCATAGTGATGCATGCCTGTAGTCTCAAGCTCCTTGGGAGGCCGAGGTCGGAGGATGTCTTGAGCCTAAGGATTGAACCTGCAGTGGGCTATGATCACACCAGTGCACTCCAGCATGGGTGACAGAGTGAGAGCCTGTCTCAAAAAAAAAAAAAAAAAGAAAAGAAAAGAAAATTGGGCAAAACACTTTAACAGTGACACCACAGAAGAGCGAAGACTCTGTCCCCAAACCGTCAGAAGGCGCTCAGCTTGACAGTCTTCCTGACAGGGACCCAGGAAGCCACAGGAGGCCCAGGCCGTCTCTGCAGCGGCTAGAGCTGACCCTCCTGACAGTGGCAGGACTGGGAGTCTCAGACTCTGGGGCCCCGGGGTGAGGACATGCCCTGCACAGTCCCCTGGGTAGACCGTGGCACATCCATGAGGGAAGCTGTGCAGGTGTCAGGACCCAAGTCCCTGCCCTGGAGGGTCTGTCATGGCAGCCCTGCCTGGGACAGCCCATGGTGCCGTGCAGAATGGAAGGAGAAACTGTGTTGCTTGTGCTGGGAGGTGGTGGGGCTTCTCCCGACCACATGGCCAGTGCAGAGCCTGAGGCTGGGGAAGGTTCTCTCCCTCCCGCCTCCCTGCCCAGGCCTTCTCTCCCCAGTGCTGCCTTCCTGATCTAGATGGTGGTGGTCACCCTGTGCATCCCTGCGTTCCCCAGAGCCCAAGGCAGTGTTTGCCAAGGAGCAGCCAGTGCGCAGAGAGGTGCAGGCCGAATTGGGGACCAGTGCCACGCTGAGCGGCGAGATGGCCCAGGCCCAGACAGAGGTGACGTGGTACAAGGACGGGAAGAAACTGAGCTCCAGCCCGAAAGTGCGAATGGAGGCCGTGGGCTGCACACGGAGGCTGGTGGTACAGCAAGTGGGCCAGGCAGACGCTGGGGAGTACAGCTGCGAGGCCGGGGGTCAGCGGCTCTCCTTCGGCCTGCACGTGGCAGGTCAGTGCTTTGGGGGCCCTAGGAGCCTCTTCAGAGGTGATGGTGGTTCTGGCTCATAGCCCTAGCATATCTCTGTGCACTTTCCTTCAGCCTTCATGTCTCGGGCTACCCATCCTCCCACTCCCATTTCCATCCCTGTGGCTGGGCCAAGGGAGGGGTGTGCCTGGGAGGGAGAGGGCCTGTTCCTGCAAAACGGGAGACGTGTTTGTACTTGGTAGTTCTCAGTCACACCTGCGGGCACCTTCCTAGTTTTCTTGGTGTCCAAGGAGTCTCACTGCCCCTGGAGCTGGGGGTTGAGGTGAACCTCGCGTCTGTCGCATGCACAGAGGTGAATGTGCTGTTGTTGGATGTCTGGCAGCTCCCGCATCCTCACCCCACAGAGCGTAGGGCTCTCGCCAGGGGAAGGGGAGCTGCCTCCATTTCATCCAAACAAGATAATGGGAGTTTTCAGTCACCAGATTGTCCTTGGAATTTTCCCAAAACTAAAATTTGGCTTATCATAGTTTTAGAGGAGGAGAGACACTCTTCCCTCTTCCCGTATGTTACAAAATGTAGATCCCTGACTTGCTATGATTGTGTGAATCGTAAGGAGTGGTGCCCCAGTGGGGACGTGCCTGTGCAGTGCATCCATGGGCTTAGAATACTGTTTCTAAGACAAAGCATGTTTTCCTTTTCTCCTCAATTGGAGTATTTGGTGTCAGTGTTCTCCTTGTAGTTTGATTCAGAAATAGAAAAGAGTAAGTAGAGTAGGCGACACCACCACACTTTGTCAAAGGCGAGTTCCCTTCGTAGCAGCCTCTGTTTGTTATGTGTATTTATTTTATAGAATTTCCTAATGGTTACTGTGTTTGAGCCTCCATGGCTGCTTCATAGAGAAGTCTGAGAAACAAATTTATTTTCCTTTCATTAAGACAGTCTTAGTAACCCCGGCTGTAGGTCCCACACTGACCTCTAGGTGCCACCATATAACAGTTTGTTACTGCATCAGCATAGAGTGATTTGGGGGGTGTATATACACCCAAAACCTCACTCTGTATGTTTGTCAAATTTTAAGAGAATATGACAAATTATTTTATAGAAATATATTTGTGGTAATAAATTTTGTAGTAATAAATTTGAAAAATATTGACAGTTTGGCCAGTTCCTAGAAATATATCAAAAGTGACACAAAGAGAAATAGATAACTCTAGTAGTCCTAGAAACTTAAAAAAATTGAACCATGAAAACCATCTGCTCATAGCAAAAGACGTAAGCCTGGTGGCTTTACTGCTAAATTATACTAAATATTTAGGAAATAAATTATTCTATGTTCATACAGATTCTTCTACTAGGGAACAGAAAAGCAGATATACTCTCCAGATAGTCTTGTAGAAACATGATATAGCCTAGGGCAGTGGCTCATGCCTGTAATCCCAACACTTTGGGAGGCCAAGGTAGAAGGACCACTTGAGCTCAGGAGTTCGAGATCATCCTGGGCAACACAGCAAAACCCTGTCTCTGAAAAACAATTTAAAAATTAGCTGGGTGTTGTAGTGGGTGCCTGTAAGTCCTAGCTGCTTGGGAGGCTGAGGTGGGAGGACTGCTTGAGCCCAGGAGGTTGGAGTTACAGTGAACTATAATGGCGCCACTGCACTCCAGCTAGGTCAACAGATTGAGACTCTTGTCTCAAAAAAGAAAAAAAAGAAAAATAAGAAATATAATATGGATATCATAATATGGACAAGGAATGTTAACAAGAATTAAAATTTTAGACCAATCCATTATGGATATAAAAAAAAAATATTAGCAAACTGAATTTAGCTATCTCTCAAGACCCTCTAAGGAAGGATGTAGTCCCAGAATGCAAGGCTGGTTTAGTTTTTGAAATATGCAAATCTGTATAAAGGATGATGTAATTGGATGCAATGAAAAAGTTGTGTGATCTTAATAAATACAGAATACAGTGTTTGATTAAATTTAATATTAAAGTTTAGAAGTATTATTTGATAAAATTCAGCATCAATTCATGTCATGAAATTTTTAACAAATTATAAAGTGTCCTTCTTTAATTTGGTCAATGGTACTGCAGAAAACACCAGGTAACTGCATATTTAAAGAGCACCTTGAAAGCTTTGCCTTTGAGATAGGAATCAACACGTGGAAACCAACCATCCCCACTTCCATTCAGCACTGTACAGCAGAGGAAGGAGGAAAGAAAAAGAAAAGGTATAACACTTGGAGAAAAACATAAGTGGGATTCACAGATGATATGAGTATCAATTCAGAAAATCCAAAAGATAGAGAGATAAATAATAAGATAAATAATAAGTAATAACAAATAATATGAGAGTTGAGAAACATCACATAGAAATTCAACATGCAGAATACACGTATATATGTATGTATGTACACATACACACACACGCACACTAGCAACACAGTTGTAAGGTGAAATTTTAAAAGATTTACAAGAGCATGAACAGCATCAAGTATAGTAAAGATGTTTAATATCTCAGTGGAGGAAAATTGTCAAACATTTTTGTTTTTGAGTCAGGATCTCACTCTGTCACCCAGAGTGGAGTTCAGTGGTATAATCATGGCTCACTGCAGCCTCGACCTCGTGGGTGGGCTCAAGAGATCCTCCCACCTCGGCCTCCTGACTTGATGAGACTATAGGCCATGCACCACCACGCCCAGCTAATTTTTTAAGAATTTTTTTTGGTAGCAACAGGGTCTCACTATTTTGCCCAGGTTGGGCTCAAACTCAAGCAATCCTCCCACCTCAGCCTCCCAAAGTGCTGGGATTACAGGTGTGAGCCGCTGTGCCTGGCCATTGTGAAACATTTTTGGCAGACAGTAAGAAGACCTAAATAAATAGATAGAAACCCATGGAAGACTCAAATATGTTCACACCCAGTCAAAACCCAAACAAATGTTTTTCTTTGGGGAGGTGAAGGTTGAGAAGCAGATTCTGAAGGCCAAGTGGAGTAACACACTCTTGAAGAGCCACTTGTGAGCATTTGTCTACCAGATATTAAGAACCAATCAGCTGCAGGAATGGAGACAGCCAGGCACAACACAAGGACAGTTGTCAGACCAAAGGGACAGAATCGTGAGCTCATGATCAGACCCAAATACATGGATTCTCTCTTTTATTGTTTCTTGTTTTTTTGTTTTTGTGTTTTGTGTGTGTGTTTTTTTTTTTTTAACCTTCACACCTGAACAGGCAGTGGAGAAAGGATGATCTTCTGAAAAAAAAAAATGGTTCTTTGATTTTTTAACCTTATAAAAATTTAGACTAGTAACTTATTTCACACTAAAAAGTAAGTTCCAGGGAGGTTAGAGGCCACAGAGTATAAAGGTAAAACCATAAAACCCCTAGATGATAACATAGATTGCTGAAAACTTCAGGGAAAGGAAAGATTTCTTAAAACTACAGAGTGGAACAATGGTATATTTACCTACATTAAAACTACAACTTTAATTTGTCAAGACATCATTTGAGAGTGAAAAGGCAGGTCAAGGACATGGGTAAGATGTTTACAAATACACAGTTATCATTTGCTAGCATTTAAAATATATAAAGAGTTCCTAAAAATAAGAAAGGAAAAGACAGAAAAGGCTATTGAAAATTGGACAGAAGCCTGAAGAGTGACACCCCAGAAGAGCTGATGTAACGGCCAGAAGTGGTGGAAAGGGCTCCACCTTGCATGTCACCAGGCAATGCATGACAAAGCCCAGGCCTTCCCTGCAGAGGCCAACACTGATCCTCCTGACAGTGGCAGGACTGGGAAACTCAGTATTCTGGGGCCCTGTGGTGAGGACACGCCCTGCAGTCCCGTGGGGGAGACGCTGGTATATCCGTGAAGGGAGCTGTGCAGGCATCAGGACCCCAGTCCCTGCGCTGGAGGAGCTCGTGCACGGAGTCTGTCACGCCTGGGACAGCCCATGGCACTGTGCACAGTGGATGGAGAAACTGTGATTCTTGTGCTGGGAGGCGGTGGGATTTCTCCCGGCCACATGGCCAGTGCAGAGCCTGGGGAAGGTTCTGTTTCTCCTACTTCCTTATCCGGGCCCTCCTACCCTAGGGTGGTCTTCCTGACCTGGGCAGTATCTTTGACCTCATGTGTCCCTCCTTGTCCATCCCCAGAGCCCAAGGTGGTGTTTGCCAAGGAGCAGCCGGCGCACAGGGAGCTGCAGGCTGAGGTGGGTGCCAGTGCCACGCTGAGCTGCGAGGTGGCCCAGGCCCAGACGGAGGTGACATGGTACAAGGACAGGAAGAAGCTGAGCTCCAGCTCGAAAGTGCGTGTGGAGGCCGTGGGCTGCACACGGAGGCTGGTGGTGCAGCAGGTGGGCCAGACAGAGGCTGGGGAATACAGCTGTGAGGCTGGGGGTCAGCGGCTCTCCTTCCGCCTACATGTGACAGGTCAGTGCTTTGGGGATGCTGAGTGAGCCCTGTTTGGAGCTGCTGCTGTGACTGGAGTAGAACCACTGCTGACTCAGTGGGCTTTCCATTAGATTCCATCCCTCAACTTCTCCCATCCTCTCATCTCCTACTTTTATGCCTGTGGTGGAGCTGGGCTGCCTAGTGGGAAGGGAGTGAACAGAAGGGTCACGGCCCTCCTTGTCCATGTTGGGTGGTGTTTCCGTGCAGACATGCTGGGTCACACTTTCCCAGTACCTTCTCCAAACCACTGATGTCCCGAGGTGTCCAGGACTCTGGTCCTATCTAATGCACGAGATGGTGGTAGGCCAGACATCCCTCCCTCGGGGATGCTCCTGCAGTCCCTGCACGGCCTCATCTGGCCCCACGTGAGGGCTCTCCCTGTGCAAAGAGATTTGAATTCGTTCAGCCAGGGTGTAGGGAAATTCCAGCCACACAGTCTTAATTGGAATTATATCAACACTGAACACTGGGTTCCCAAAGTTTTTAGTGTTCTGGGACGCACTTCTGTCCTTCCCCGTGGATGTAGAAGCCCTGTCTGAGTCTTCATTAAAACCCAGATCCACAGCGTTAGTGTGTGCAAAACGAGTAAAGAGCAGCTCATTGGCAGGTGCACACATGACACTGGAATTCCATTTCGGAAGCCAATCTCAATTTCCCTTTGCATTCTGTTAAAATGTTCTGTGTCCGAATTCCCCTTTGGATAGATTTAAAAGTTATAGGAATAAGTAGCTTATGGCACAGTCACACACCGGTAGAATTAAGTTACGGTGGTAGCAGCTGCTGACTGGGGAAGCCATATTTACATCATCCTGTTTCCTTGACAAGTCCTGTGCCTGTCCTCTCTGGCTGATTCATAGGAAGTCTGAGAACGATCTTTACTTTCCTGTTGTTTGTTAGGAGAGTTTAACTTCAAACTCCAACCCTGAGCCCTGAGTGCTGCCACATAACAGTTGGTGTTATGTATGTCTAAAATGGCTTACTGATGTGTAGATACCAAAAATACTCACTGCAAGTAAATTTGAAAAGTGTTAAATTATATAATTTCTAGAAACCAAAAACAGACTTAAGAAATAGATAACCTATATGCAGTTATCTACTGTTACCGAAGTTATCTGCAGTTACTACAACCTAGTAAAAACTAGAACCGGTAGCAAAAAATCTTCCCATCAAACAATATCTAAACCACATGGCCCTATTGAGAAATTCTTCCAAACATTCTGGCCAGAAATTCTTCCATGTTCATGGAAATTCTTCTGGAGAATGGAAAAAGGAAGATATACCCTCTAACTCATTATATGCAGATAGCTTAATGCTGTGACTAAAATCTGGCCAGAAAATAGGAAGTTTGCATATTGTAGATCAAACAATTATGGATATCATGGCCAATTTTTTAAACAAAATATTAGTAAACTGAATTCAGCAATACATCAAGATGATCATACACTATGATGAAATTCATAGTCTAGGAATGAGGGCTGCTTTCATGTTAAAACATTAGAAAATCATGATATTATGTGATTGAAATTTTAAAACAATGTAATTATCTTAAACTCAGAATAAAGTACCATATTTGATAAAAATTTAACCTCATACATTCAGAAGAAATGTCTGGCAAAATTTAGCATCCATCGTGCCATTAAATTCTTAACAAAGTATAAATAAAAGTTTTTTTTTCTTAATTTGACCCAGGGTATTACACAAAAATCACAAAGGGAGACTTTGTAAGCTTTGCCTCTGAGCCAGGGACAGCATGAGGAAGCCAGTCGTCAGCACTTCCATCCAACATTGGACACACAGTTAGGAGGAAAGTAAAACAAAAGGTGTAAAAGTTGGAAAAAGGTGAACTGACAGAAGATATGGTTTACCCAGAAGATAAATTATTAGAGAGTTGAGAAAGATCAACCCTTGCAAGATCTATGTGAAGAAACTTCCATACATGTAGACTAGCAGCAAGCAGTTGGAAAACGAAAACGTGAAAGATTGACAGATGCCTCAAAGGCATCATGTTTATGATTCCAGTCTAATAAAAGATGTCCAGAGGCTCTGCGGGCGGGGGGGGGAAGCTGTGTAACACTTTTGAGAGACAGTAAAGATCTAAAGTGGATAAAAGTATGGAAGAATGAAAGTTATTCAGTCTTAGTCAAAATCCAAACAAATGTGGTTTTGGTGGATGCGAGGTTCAAAAATGACAAGTGGATTTAAAGCCCTATACATGCTTGAAGAAGAGCCACGTGTGCAGGCACCCCAGTCACTGCCCTGGAGGTGCTCGTGCATGGAGGGTTTGTCATAGCTGCCCCACCTGTGATAGCCTATGGCGCCGTGCACAGTGGATAGACAAACTGTGATTCTTGTGTGGGGAGGTGGCAGGGCTTCTCCCGGTCACACAGCTAGTGCAGAGCCTGGGGAAGGTTCTGTTTCTCCTACTTCCTCATCCAGGCCCTCCTACCCTAGGGTGGTCTTCCTGACCTAGGCTGTATCTTTGACCTCATGTGTCCCTCCTTGTCCATCCCCAGAGCCCAAGGTGGTGTTTGCCAAGGAGCAGCCGGCACACAGGGAGGTGCAGGCTGAGGCGGGGACCAGCACCATGCTGAGCTGCGAGGTGGCCCAAGCCCAGACGGAGGTGATGTGGTACAAGGACAGGAAGAAGCTGAGCTCTAGCTCAAAAGTGCGCGTGGAGGCCGTGGGCTGCACACGGAGGCTGGTGGTGCAGGAGGCAGGCCAGGCGGATGCCGGGGAGTACAGCTGCGAGGCTGGGGGCCAGCGGCTCTCCTTCCACCTACATGTGGCTGGTGGGTGCCAGGGTTAGGTGAAATAGAGGTGATCCTGAGTGTCGGGTGTGAAACTACAAGGGCACGTTTGGGTGGCCCAAGGTGCTGTGGGCCCTGGCACCTTCCCTCTCTGTAGACCTTAGAATCTGTGTCCCCAGCTCTCCCCAGTGGCTCTCAGGCCAGTGTCCTTATGTCATGAGACCAGAGCAGGCCCATGGACTGAGTTGACCATGGTGTGTGCCCTGCAGTGGCTGAGCTGGGGGTGGTAGGGACAGTAGCATGATGTCCTTGGGGTGGGGGTCTGGGGTCTGGTCTCATGTGAGGACCCCTGTCTGGGTGGTAGGGACAATAGCGTGATGTCCTTGGGGGTCTGGGGTCCAGGTGTAGTCAGATGTGATGACCTCTGTCTGGGTGGTGGGGACAGTGGTGTGATGTCCTTGGGGTGGGGGTCTGGGGTCTGGGTTGGTCTAATGTGATCTGCTGACTCCTCTGTGGGTGCTGGGCTATGGGAGGGCCCTGCAGTAACTGGAGAGCGTGTCCTGGGTGGTGGGGGGCTTGTCTCTGTGCTCTGGGCCCTAGATCTCTGCAAGTCTGTGCTGGGCCCCTTGGTCATCACCATGTGTCCACCTGTCTTTCTGACATCCGACCCCTTCCACCCTGTCTCTGAGCCAGGGACAACAAACCACACTCAGCTTGGCATCCTCTTTCCGGTGGCCCTGCCCGACACTCTGCTGCCTCTGGGCCAGCCCAGGTTGCTGGTCCATCCCTCCTGACCCTTCATGTCCTGCTGCCTGTGGCCCCATGTGGTGGGGAGGGCTGGCAACGGGTGAGGGCCCCAGGGCCCTGGAAGACCAGGGCAGGGAAGGGACCGCATCCTCTTCCCAAGGGACATGATGGTGGTGCTGCCAACATGCACTCTTAGACCTTCGGCTCTGGTAGTGCCGGGGGGAGCTCTGTGCGTCACAATGCACTGCTCAATGATGGACAGCCCCGCCTGGCTGTCGCTGGGCTAACACATGGGCTGCGTCTGCTCTGGAGCCTCTAACCCTACATCCCTCCTTGTCCATCCCCAGAGCCCAAGGTGGTGTTTGCCAAGGAGCAGCCGGCATGCAGGGTGGTGCAGGCGGAGGCGGGGGCCAGTGCCACACTGAGCTGTGTGGTGGCCCAGGGCCAGATGGAGGTGACGTGGTACAAGGATGGGAAGAAGCTGAGCTCCAGCTCGAAAGTGCACGTGGAGGCCGAGGGCTGCACACGGAGGCTAGTGGTGCAGCAGGCGGGCCAGGCAGATGCTGGGGAGTACAGCTGTGAGGCGGGGGGCCAGTGGCTCTCCTTCCACCTGCACGTGGCAGGTCAGTGCTTTGGGGTGGCAAATCCGCTTCACCTGGAGCTGATGGCCACACTGTATGGCTCCTGGGATTCTGGATGGTGGTTGATGGTGCTCAGGACGGCACTGGGCCATCCTTGAAGAGCAATGGGTATCAGGGGTGCCAGGTGGCATTAGGGTGGCCCTGAAGGGGAGCGGGGCCAGTCCAGGGATGCCAGGGTCCCCCTCTCATGCCAACTCACCTCTACCCAGGGCCGGAGCCCCAAATTTCAGAGAGACCCTGCCGCAGTGAGCCTCTGGTGGTCAAGGAGCATGAAGACATCGTCCTGACTGCCACGCTGGCCACACCCTCTGTGGCCACAGTGACCTGGCTTAAGGATGGTGTGGAGATTCGCCGCAGCAAGCGGCACGAGACAGCCAGCCAGGGGGACACCCACACCCTGACCGTGCATGGCGCTCAGGTGCTGGACAGTGCCGTCTACAGCTGCCGTGTGGGCGCAGAGGGGCAGGACTTCCCAGTGCAGGTGGAAGGTGAGCTGGGCACGGGGCGGGGACTCCTCCAGACCCCTCTCTCCCAGAGCTGGGCAGGGGCAAAGCTGGGGCTCAAGTCTGGTCTGTTAGGAACCTGGCTGATGTCCCCTTCGTGCCCACAGAGGTGGCCGCCAAGTTCTGCCGGCCGCTGAAGCCTGTGTGCGGTGAGCTGGGCGGCACGGTAACACTGGCCTGTGAGCTGAGCTCAGCGTGTGCAGAGGTGGTGTGGCGCCGTGGCAGCACGCAGCTTCAGGTGGGCAAGCGCTTCCAGATGGTGGCCAAGGGGCCTGTGCGCTTGCTCACTGTGTTGGAGCTGCGCGCGGAGGACGCGGGGGAGTACGTATGCGAGAGCCGTGATGACCACACCAGTGCGCAGCTCACTGTCAGTGGTATGTGAGGGGTCGGGTGTCCCTATCCAGGGCAGCTTCCTGGAGGAGGTGGCCTTTGGCACTCCTGCAGTGTGGGGGCTCTGCCAGTCCCGCGCGCCCGCCTCTTAAGCAGTGCTCCTGTCTGCAGTACCCCGAGTGGTGAAGTTTATGTCCGGGCTGAGCGCCGTGGTCGCGGAGGAGGGCTGCGAGGCCACCTTCCAGTGTGTGGTGTCCCCCAGTGATGCGGCAGTCGTGTGGTTCCGGGACGGTGCCCTGCTGCAGCCCAGCGAGAAGTTTGCCATATCACAGAGTGGCACCAGTCACAGCCTGACTATCTCCGGCCTGGTGCTGGAGGACGCGGGCCAGATCACTGTGGAGGCTGAGGGCGTCTCATCCTCTGCTGTCCTGAGGGTCCGAGGTGAGTGTGGGGGGCAGCAGGACTTGCCTGGCTGGCCGGGGCTCCTTGCACAGGCACCTCCCCTGTGGGCTGGTTCTGAGTGGGCACCTGGAACTGCTGTCCTGTTATGGCTGATCTGGCTGATCTCAGGAGACACAGGGTGTGTGGACTGCAGAGAGGAGATTCGGGTAGGCTGGATGGATCAGGTGCCTTCTCTTGGTATAGAGAAGATGCAATCCTGCAGGTGCACCTGGTGGGGAATGGGTGGAGGTTGAGGCAATCCAGGGAGGCTTTCTGGAGTAGGTGGGTGCATACTTAGCCTGATGGATGGCAGGGAAGAGAGAGTGGGGTTAGCACCAGTGCAGGCAGTGACATGGGCTTCCCATGCTGCTGAAGCCAGAAGCCAGAACTTTCCCTGAAGGGAAGTGGGAGTCATGGCAGGTTCTGGAGTAAGGGAGTGATGCAGTAGATTCACCTTCTGCGGAGTTCACGGGTGGCCTAAGGCAGAGGCCCGCCAGCGCCTCTTCCTCAACCTGTGCAGGACTCCTGGGCTTTGCTAAACCCCCGTTGCGCCTGGGGGAGCTCTGTCTTCCCGCCTCTGCAGTTCCCGCCAGTGCTACTAGTGGGGATTACGCCTAGGATTTTGAGGCACGAGGGCCTGGCGTCTTGTTCAGAACAGGGGAGCTGGAGGTAGAAGCGGGGCTTAAGGAAGCTTCCCGGTTTCCTCGCTTAAAGTGTTTCCTCGCCCACGTGTGGCCAGGGCCGCGCCGCCGTTTGGATTGGGATCGCTCTGCCTGGGCGCGGCTCAGGGCAGGCGCCGGGGCTGGGCGGGCCCTCTGTACCTTGGCTTGCCCGTGGAGGAGGGGAAGGACTGCCATGACCTCCCCTCTCCTGCGACCCCAGAGGCGCCCGTGCTGTTCAAAAAGAAGCTGGAGCCGCAGACGGTGGAGGAGCGGAGCTCGGTGACCCTGGAGGTGGAGCTGACGCGGCCGTGGCCGGAGCTGAGGTGGACACGGAACGCGGCGGCCCTGGCGCCAGGAAAGAACGTGGAGATCCACGCCGAGGGCGCCCGCCACCGCCTGGTTCTGCACAACGTAGGTTTTGCCGACCGTGGCTTCTTTGGCTGCGAGACTCCAGATGACAAGACACAGGCCAAACTCACCGTGGAGAGTGAGTCGCGGGCGGGAAGGGCGGGGCACTGAGGAGGAGTGAGGAGGGAGACGGAGAATTGAGGAGGAGTGAGGACGTAGACAGGGTACTAAGGGGAGGAGGGAGGAGGGGCACTGAGAGGAAGAGAGAGGAAGGAGGTGGGGCACTGAGGGGAGGAGGGAGGAGGGATGTGGAGCACTGAGGGGAGGAGGGAGGAGCCAGGCGGGACACTGAGGGGAGGGGCGAGTCCTCTGGATGGGGCCTAGGGCTGGGGGAGGGGCAGGTCTCTCGCCGGAGGGGCTAGCGCTGGGGGTGGGCGTTGGGAGGCTTCCCCAGCCCTCCCTGAGCTCCTGGGGAAGCTGGCTGTACCCCAGGGTTCTAAGGCGGTGGTCTCAGAGCAGCGGCTGACCCGTGACCCCGCCTGTGCACCGCAGTGCGCCAGGTACGGCTCATCAGGGGCCTGCAGGCTGTGGAGGCACAGGAGCAGGGCACGGCTACCATGGAGGTGCAGCTGTCGCATGCGGACGTGGAGGGCAGCTGGACTCGCGATGGTCTGCGGCTCCAGCAGGGGCCCACGTGCCACCTGGCTGTGCGGGGCCCCACACACACCCTCACGCTCTCTGGGCTGAGGCCAGAGGACAGTGGCCTTATGGTCTTCAAGGCCGAAGGAGTGCACACGTCGGCACTGCTCGTGGTCACCGGTGCGTTGGGGGGACCGGCAGGGCTCAGCACAGATCATGCCTACCTGTCCCGAGGGAATCCCTGGGAGGTCGGTGGGGACTCTAGGGACCTGGATGAGCCAGCTCCATATAACTCTGTCCAGCTTGGGCACTGTCCCACCCTAGTCCTGTCCCCACTCTGAAGGCTCCTCCAAGCCCTTTTTCTCCTCCCACCTCCTACTTCCTCCTCCCCAGAGCTGCCTGTGAACTTCAGCCGCCCGCTGCAGGATGTGGTGACCACCGAGAAGGAGAAGGTTACCCTGGAGTGTGAGCTGTCTCGTCCTAATGTGGATGTGCGCTGGCTAAAGGTGCCTCCCCCTGACCCCACTCTGTTGCCTCCTTCCCTCCTCTCCTGGGGGCAGGCCCAAGTGGAACCCCAGGGCTGAACCACCTGTATGCCTGACCGGGCTTCTGCGCTCCACAGGACGGTGTGGAGCTGCGGGCAGGCAAGACGGTGGGCATTGCGGCCCAGGGCACCTGCAGGAGCCTCACCATTTACCGGTGCGAGTTCGCGGATCAGGGCATGTATGTGTGTGATGCCCATGACGCCCAGAGCTCTGCCTCTGTGAAGGTGCAAGGTGAGGGCTGTGTGGGGCACGTGGGGCACGGCAGGTGTGGGCACCTCCTCCTGTCTTCCATGTCCCCCAGCCAGGGGCTTGGCCACTCTGCTTTCACCTTCACAACCCTTGGCACGCTGGGGCACTGGGTGGGGGGTGCTGGGGGTGGCTCTGTGTGTCCAGGTGTGGCAGGGCCTCCCTTGCCACCCCAGGCCGCAACATCCAGATGGTGAGGTCACTGGAGGATGTGGAAGTGATGGAGAAGGACAGTGCCACCTTCTCCTGTGAGGTCTCCCACGACGAGGTGCCTGGCCAGTGGTTCCGGGAGGGCAGCAAACTGCGGCCCAGTGACAACGTGCGCATCCGCCAGGAAGGTGCGAGGACCAGTGGCTATGGTGGGCACGGCCCAACCCCCAGGTCCTCCTCTGTCCCCGCCCATACTGAGCCGCCTTTTTCCCCAGGAAGGACATACACTCTCATCTACCGGAGGGTCCTGGCGGAAGATGCAGGAGAGATCAAATTTGTAGCTGAAAATGCAGAATCTCGAGCCCAGCTCCGAGTGAAGGGTGAGGTGGGGGCTGAGGGGAGGGCGAGGCTGGACAGTGTGCATGTGTGGCCAGCTGGCTCAGCACAGGCCCGGACACCCCAAGCCCGCTCTCAGGACCAGGACAGCAGGGACTCACGAGGAGGGAAGGGGTTGTCACCTCCTTGGCAGGAAGATAGAGGCCAGAGAAGCGGCCACGAGGGGCTTCTCCCTTCCTTAAAACCGAGATCCTGGTGAATCCTCCATCTGGCTGCAGCATGTGCTGCAGAGGCCAGGCATGAGGCCCTGTGGGGCCGGGGGGAGGGGGAGGGTTGTCGGGCTCGGGGAGTTCTACCTGGTGGCAGTGAGGAGGAGGATCAGGGGATCAGGGAGAGTGGTGCTGGGGCAGCAGGGAGGGAGGCTCTGCAGACAGGTGGAGTGGGGACGGGCCAGTAGGGCTAAGTCAGAGGTGTGCGGGGAGGGGACATGAGTTCCTGGGACTGGGCTAGGGTATGTGGTTATGGTTCCAAAGTGGGGGCTTGGGGAGAGGACTGCAGGGGGTGGGACTACATGGGGCAGAGCCTACCCTGCTCTTGGTGGTCCAGGACAGCGGGCAGGACCTGGGTGGTGGAAGTGGGAGTGTGGGATATGGGAGGGCAGGGTAGGCAGAGGCGGGCACACTCCCCTTGCTGGTGGTCTGCTCTGTGGAGCAGGTCGTAGCACAGCTCCAAGGGGGATACTCAGCCTAAACACCTGCTGTCCCCTGGCGGGCAGACATGGGCTGTTGGGGCCTAGTGGGGTCCGGGCCCTTGGTTGCCCAAAACACCCAGTGCCTTGTCGGAGCCTGGGCCTGGGAGCCTGGAGCACCGTCTCTGATCCACCCCGTGCCCCAACTATGCTCACAGAGCTGCCAGTGACCCTCGTGCGCCCTCTGCGGGACAAGATTGCCATGGAGAAGCACCGCGGTGTGTTGGAGTGTCAGGTGTCCCGGGCCAGCGCCCAGGTGCGGTGGTTCAAGGGCAGTCAGGAGCTGTGGCCCGGGCCCAAGTACGAGCTGGTCAGTGATGGCCTCTACCGCAAGCTGATCATCAGTGACGTCCAGGCAGAGGACGAGGACACCTACACCTGCGACGCCGGCGATGTCAAGACTAGTGCACAGTTCTTTGTGGAAGGTGCAGGCAGGGAGGGCAGCTCTGCAGGTTGCTTTTGTTGGGGGGAGTCTCCTAGGTCCATGGTTTGCCCTACACTCCTGGAGACACTGGGTCTGGGTAGCTCAGGAGGATGCTAACATGCATCTAGTGGGGCAGGGGCTTGTTCCCAGGAAGGAACCCTGCCAGAGGGGCAACTTGTCCTATCCATGGGATCCGCCAGCAACTGCTCCTCCCCAACAGAGCAATCCATCACCATTGTGCGGGGTCTGCAGGACGTGACGGTGATGGAGCCTGCTCCTGCCTGGTTTGAGTGTGAGACCTCCATCCCCTCAGTGCGGCCACCTAAGTGGCTCCTGGGGAAGACAGTGTTGCAGGCTGGGGGGAACGTGGGCCTGGAGCAGGAGGGCACGGTGCACCGGCTGATGCTGCGGCGGACCTGCTCCACTATGACCGGGCCCGTGCACTTCACCATCGGCAAGTCTCGCTCCTCTGCCCGCCTGGTGGTCTCAGGTGAGCACTCCCGCCCCGGTGGGTGGACGCGAGGCAGAGGCATAAAAGGACAAGGCTGTGGGTGGGTACAGGGCAGGGTCATGGGAGGAGAAGGCTCAGTGCAGTGACGGGACACAGTTCAGGGCCACAGATGGGTATCACTCATGGCCAGGGGAGGACACAGTTCAGGACCACAGAGGATACAGCTCAGGGCCAGGGGAAGGCACAGTTCAGGGAACAGTGGACACGGCTCAGGGCCAGGGGAGGACATAGTTCAGGGCCATAGGTGAGCAGGCTCAGGGCTTGGCAGACAGGACAGGGTGATTGGTTCCTGTGGCCCCGTGGCCCAGCCTGTCTCCACTCCCTGCAGACATCCCCGTAGTCCTCACACGGCCGTTGGAGCCCAAGACAGGGCGTGAGCTGCAGTCAGTGGTCCTGTCCTGCGACTTCCGGCCAGCCCCCAAGGCTGTGCAGTGGTACAAGGATGACACACCCCTGTCTGCCTCTGAGAAGTTTAAGATGAGCCTGGAGGGTCAGATGGCCGAACTGCGCATCCTCCGGCTCATGCCTGCCGATGCTGGTGTCTACCGGTGCCAGGCGGGCAGCGCCCACAGCAGTACTGAGGTCACTGTGGAAGGTGGGGCATGAGGGACACGGGGCTACTGAGAGGGTTTTGGGGAGGGGTTGCCTGGTGATGTGGGCACTGAGGCCCGGTGTGTCCCTTGCAGCACGGGAGGTGACAGTGACAGGGCCGCTGCAGGATGCAGAGGCCATGGAGGAGGGCCGGGCCAGCTTCTCCTGTGAGCTGTCCCATGAGGACGAGGAGGTCGAGTGGTCGCTCAATGGGATGCCCCTGTACAACGACAGCTTCCATGAGATCTCGCACAGGGGCCGGTGCCACACGCTGGTACTGAAGAGCGTCCGGCGTGCTGATGCAGGCACAGTATGCGCCTCCTCCCCCAAGGTGTCAACCTCTGCCCACCTGGAGGTCCGAGGTGAGCCATCCCACCAGTCTTCGGGGCTCCCCACTAGGGATGGGACAGGTGCTGGGCTCCCCTCACCCTCCTACCCCTCCTGCAGTGAAGCCGGTGGTGTTCTTGAAGGGGCTAGATGACCTGTCCGCAGAGGAGCATGGCACCCTGGCCCTGCAGTGTGAGGTCTCTGACCCCGAGGCCCATGTGGTGTGGCGCAAAGATGGCGTGCAGCTGGGCCCCAGCGACAAGTATGACTTCCTGCACACGGCGGGCACGCGGGGGCTCGTGGTGCATGACCTGAGCCCTGAGGACGCCGGCCTGTACACCTGCCACGTGGGCTCCGAGGAGACCCAGGCCCGGGTCAGCGTGCACGGTGTGTGGCTGTGGGCATGGCGGAGCTCGGAGAAGGGAGGTGTGCTGGATGGGCATGGATGTGGGGCTGGCCACTACCTGGGTGGCCCACATCATTCTCTGAGATTGAAGGGCTGCTCTGCTGAGCCGGGGAGGTCAGGGGAGCCTTCTAGAGGAGCCATGACTTGACATGGTCCTGTGAGGCCTGGGTGCAGGCAGGTGGACCTGGGGACTATGGGTCCCGGAGCCAGGGTTGGAGGCTGTGCTGTCCCTGCCTGGTGGTCCCGACGTAGCCCGGGGATGTTGCCCTGTACCAAGGGATGTGTCTGCACAGAAGCCACCAGGCCAGTGTGGGACACCAATGGGGATGGCCAGGGAGAAGCCGAGATGCCAGGCAGGGGCTGTGAGTAGGCCATGTCTCTGTCCTTCATGGGGCCCCAGCAAGGCCCCAGGGCCACTGGGCTGACAGGGTAGAGCCATCCCTGAATCCAGCCCTGCAGCACTGGGGGTGTGCGTGCCCTGGAGTCTGTCCTGTTTTTCAGGGGCAGTTCCCTCAACTGCAGGGTGGCTACCTGGCCCCCTGTGTGTGTATGCACAGTCCCAGTGGCATCCTGGTGTGGGTGACAGGCGGCGTAACCAGCCTGTTTGCTGGTCCTTGACAGTCTTGTAACGAGATGGGGAAGGGGCAGGAGGCGTGGCGAGTTTGTCCTGGAGCTGGGACTATGGGGTCCTGTGCCTCCTCTCCTCCCTGTGACGACCATGGGTCCTCCCTCTCCCTGCTACCCTGATTGGAGCTCAGAATTGTTGGTTATGCAAATGCCAGGGGACAGCCAGCTCCAGCAGAGGGGTGTCTACTCATTGGCTGGTGCAACGTGGCACCCTGCCCCCACAGGGCCTGGCCTCTCCCAGGGTCTGACACCTCCCAGGGTTTGGTCCCTGTGGGGTCTGGTTCCTCTAAGGGATCCAGCTCCTCCTGGGGTCTGGTCCCTGTGGGCTCTGATCCCTCCCAGGGTCTGGCCCTTCCTATGTCTGGCCCAGGGCAGTGCTGTCCTCTTGCCTGGCCTGACAGTCTCCGATGGCCCGCAGATCTGCACGTGGGCATCACCAAGAGGCTGAAGACAGTGGAGGTGCTGGAGGGGGAGAGCTGCAGCTTTGAGTGCGTCTTGTCCCATGAGAGTGCCAGCGACCCAGCCATGTGGACAGTCGGTGGGAAGACGGTGGGCAGCTCCAGCCGCTTCCAGGCCACACGTCAGGGCCGAAAATACATCCTAGTGGTCCGGGAGGCTGCGCCGAGTGATGCTGGGGAGGTGGTCTTCTCTGTGCGGAGCCTCACCTCCAAGGCCTCACTCATTGTCAAAGGTGGGCAGGGCCTGCCGGACGGGGGCTTATCACCTGGGCTGAGGAGTGGGGACCCTGGGCCTGTCCCCAGGAGTCCAGGAGTTGGGCCCCACTGGCTGCAGAAGCCGGTGGAGGTGCTTTTGGGGCCTGCCTCCCCCAGCTGCTGCAGAGCACCCCTTCTAGGAGCCACAGGGCCTGAGGCACCTGCTGGATGCTGGGGGCAGTTCTCATGTGGAAGTGGGGTTGCATTCTTCTCTGAGCTCTGATATAGGCCTGGATTCTTTTCCAATCTGTGTTCTGAGTGCCCTGAGCACTTGGTAGCTCCCAGAGCTGTGGCTCACAGGGCCAGTCTGGCAGCACTGGCCTGAGGGCCCAGCCACCTGCTCTGCTGACATCACCACCAGCGCCCGAGTTCGCGCCCCTGACGAGCACACTTGGTGCAGTTTGGCGGGGCACGCTCAGAGGATGCCAGCGTGGGCCTGAAAGATGCCAGAGGATAAAATTCTGTAGTTGTTGATCTTCCTGCCTCCTGAGTCCCACCCTGGTGACAGTGGGGACACTAACATTCCAGGACTCTGAAGCTCCTGAGGGCCGAGGTCCCAGAGTTTGGGGGTTGCAGGTTCTGTTGTCTTGGTCACCAGAGAATCAGTGTTCTCAAACACTTGTCCTTGCCCCAATCCTGGTCATGGTGAAGGTGGTAGGGTTTTGGCTGGGTCTGTGCGTAGAGCTATGGCTGTAGCCAGGATGGTGGCTGGGGCCGTGACTGCAGTCATCTGTGGCTGGTTCCGTGGCCCTGGCTGTGCTTCAAGGGCAGCTGTCTTTGCTCTCTTCAGAGAGGCCGGCAACCATCATGAAGCCCCTGGAAGACCAGCGGGTGGCGCCAGGGGAGGACGTGGAGCTGCGCTGTGAGCTGTCACGGGCGGGCACGCCTGTGCGCTGGCTGAAGGATGGGAAGGCCATCCGCAAGAGCCAGAAGTACGATGTGGTCTGTGAGGGCACGATGGCTGTGTTGGTCATCCGCGGGGCCTCGCTCAAGGACGTGGGCGAGTACACGTGTGAGGTGGAGGCTTCCAAGAGCACAGCCAGCCTCTGTGTGGAAGGTAAATGCTGCAGGAGCCCCACGCGTGGCCCTGGAGTGGCGTCTCTACCCTAGCGGGGCACAGGGCCACCCCTGGAGCCTGAGCTCCTCTGTCCCAGGTGAAAGGGCTCACCCAGGTCCCAGAGCTTCCCCAGCCAGGCCTGGAAGATAACAGGGCCGGCCTGGGGTCTGTGCAGGCCTAATGCCCCACCTATTCTGCCTCCGTCTCCCTGCCCCAGAAAAAGCAAACTGCTTCACAGAGGAGCTGACCAACCTGCAGGTGGAGGAGAAAGGCACAGCTGTATTCACGTGCAAGACGGAGCACCCCGCGGCCACAGTGACCTGGCGCAAGGGCCTCTTGGAGCTACGGGCCTCAAGGAAGCACCAGCCCAGCCAGGACGGCCTGGCCCTGCAGCTCACCATCAGTGCCCTGGAGAAGGCAGACAGCGACATCTATACCTGCGACATCGGCCAGGCCCAGTCTCAGGCCCAGCTCCTCGTGCAAGGTGAGGTGCCCAAGTGTGCTCGGGTCTAGGCTTTGAACGGCACTGGAGACTTGGAGGTGGAGAGGCCCAGCCTCAGTTTCTTATCATAAGGGTAGAGGGATGCACCCTGGGTGGTCACTGAGGCTCCCCAGCATGGCTGTGAATGAGCTGCTGGTGCTCACTTCTCCCACATGCCCTGTGTGCCTGGCCCCCATGCGTGAGCTCAGTGTGTATCTGTACATACAACATGTCACCCTTATCCCAGAGGGACAGCCTGACTCAGCTGTGCCAGGCAGCCTCAGGTGCTCCCAGGGAAGAACTGATGGTCATTAGGGTTGTCATTGAGAGTTACAGTGGCATTTTAGTCTTTTTCTTGTTTACAACAGAATACCTGAAACTGGGTAATTTATAAAGGAAATAAAGTTACTTCTTACAGCTCTGGAGGCTCAAGGTCAAGGGGCCACATCTGGTGAGGGCCCTCTTGCTGGCAGGGACTCTCTGCCGAGTCCCCAGGGGGTGGCACAGGGCATCTCATGGGGAGGGGGCTGAGTGTGCTAACTCAGGCCTCTCTTCATCTTCTTTTAAAGCCACCACTCACATTAAAGCACTTTAACACATTAACCTGTTAACCCACTGATCCATGAATGGATTAATCCATTCCCACCTTGGACCCAATCCCCTCTTAAAGGCTCCACCTCTTAATATTACCACATTGGGATTAAGTTTCAACATGAGTTTCCAGGGGGACATTCAGATCATAGCAGGTGGCTGTTTGATCTTACTGTTTGGCTCCACATTTGAGTGGCAGGCAGAGTGACAGCTGTCATTCTCCCCACTCTGTAGATAAGAAAACTGAAGCTTTAGTGGGTCCATGGCCAGGGCAAGGTCATCAGGCACATTGGGATCAGAGCAGGCGAGGCCCAGCCCCTTCACCACAGCCTTCACTTGGCTCTGAAGTCCCGGGCTGGTGTGTCCAGAGCTGAGTTTGCAGGGGGTCCCTACTGGGGTCTGACCACAGGGTGTTCACAGGGTTCAGTATTTGAAAGGCCCCAGTTGTGATCATGAGAAGTAATGTAAAGCAGGAATCATCACTGATTTTTCCTCTCCAATGGATTTGGTGACCCTGGTGAAAGCATTCTGTTAACACAGTAAAGCCCCATGATCTAATAAAGTTGGTACCCGTAGTTAATTTTTTTTAAAAGCCATCAAGAGTGAGAGTCATAAGATAACAAAAGATGCTCTTTAAAAGTTTAACATGGCCGGGCTCAGTGGCTCACGCCTGTAATCCCAGCACTTTGGGAGGCTGAGGCAGGTGGATCACGAGGTCAGGAGTTCTAGACCAGCCTGGCCAACATGGTGAAACCCCATCTCTACTAAAAATACAAAAATTAGCCAGGCATGGTAGCACGTGCCTGTAATCTCAGCTACTCAGGAGGCTGAGGCAGGAGTGTTGCTTGAACCCGGGAGGCAGAGGTTGCAGTGAGCCAAGATCGTGCCACTGCACTCCAGCCTGGGAGACAGAGTGAGACTCCATCTCTAAAAAAATAAAATAAAATAAAAGTTTAACATATGAGGATGTTGGCTGGCCTGGTCAGGGGCCCAAGCCATTTCCTTGTGTGCCATCCACTGATGAGAGCTCTTCATCCATGTGGATTGCCCAGGTTGGGGTTGCCTTCTTTGAGGTGGAGCTATGCCTGCAGGACACTCATGCATGCAGAAGGAATCTGAATGCAGGACCTGTCTCGATATTCGTAAACGCTCATCTTTTACCATCCCTAATTCAGCAGCCAAAAAACCTCGTTTCTAGGAATTCACATTTCTTATCTTCCAAGCATTTGATTTCAAGTTCAGCGTAACTATAGCCATTTTTTTTCACACTCCTCTTTCATCTGTTACTACAAGAGTTAATTTCATGGCACAATTGTAATGATACACACAGCTGTGTATGCAGGTTTGGGAGCCAACCGCTCCTGGGAGCACAGCTTGGATAGGGGGCAGAAGTGTGCTCTCCTGGGTTCTCAGCAGGCTGCAGACTCGCCCAGCAAGCCTCGCAGAAGGACCTCCAAGGTGCAGAGAGGTGGACTCGGGGCTCCGAGTGGCCCTCAAACAAGTATCTAGACCGTTCAAACTCTGACCCACTTACTGTTTTCGGAGTTCTGTCCCTGCAAACTTGTTAAAACACAGACATCTTGCTCTGTCCTGGGGAGTGTCTGTCCTGGGGAGCACTGCTGGCTGAGCCTGCCCAGGACGCTGTGCCTTTGCAGGCCGGAGAGTGCACATCATCGAGGACCTGGAGGACGTGGATGTGCAGGAGGGCTCCTCGGCCACCTTCCGTTGCCGGATCTCCCCGGCCAACTACGAGCCTGTGCACTGGTTCCTGGATAAGACACCCCTGCATGCCAACGAGCTCAATGAGATCGAGGCCCAGCCTGGGGGCTACCACGTGCTGACCCTGCGGCAGCTGGCGCTCAAGGACTCGGGCACCATCTACTTCGAGGCGGGTGACCAGAGGGCCTCAGCCGCCCTGCGGGTCACTGGTGGGTCACATGCTCACGTTGCACATGTTGCTCAGAGCTGCAGACAGGTGGAGAGGCAGATGGCAGCTCAGCCATGTGCCTAGTATCCCTGGGCACACAGAGAAAGCACCCTTGGCTGACTGTGGGGTGGGGGCTCGGAAGGCTGAATTGGGCTTTCAGAATGAGTGCTTCTGCATGGTTTGCAGAACTGTTCTTGGTGTGCACTGGCTAGGCTGCATCCCCACTGGGGCAGGAGCCGCACAGAGCCTTCCCTGTTCCCTCCACAGCCTGTTGCGTGGCCCCAGCCTGAGGGTGACTGGTGGGTGCTGAGCCAGGGTGTTGCCTGGTCCGCAGTGAGACCCAGGGTTTATCCCTGTTGGCCCCTCCAGCAGCAGCACGACAGGATCCCACATGCTCCTGCTTCTCTCTCTGTCCCCCAGGTAAGCCAAGTGTCTTCTCCCGGGAGCTCACAGATGCCACCATCACAGAGGGTGAGGACTTGACCCTGGTGTGCGAGACCAGTGCCTGCGACAGCCCTGTGTGCTGGACCAAGGATGGGAAGACCCTGCGGGGATCTGCCCGGTATCAGCTGAGCCAAGAGGGCCACCGAGCCCAGTTGCTCATCACTGGGGCCACCCTGCAGGACAGCGGACGCTACAAGTGTGAGACTGGGGGCGCCTGCAGCAGCTCCATTGTCAGGGTGCACGGTGAGCCCCAGCAGCCCCAAAGCCTAGCCACAGGCCAGGTGCCTACAGCTCTCTTCTCAGGCAGCACCGTCTTCAGGGCAGGGCATGTGCGCCCACAAGGAGCCCAAGGTGGGAGGACCCAGGCTCCTGTGCATCCTTTATGGGGTGCCCACAGCTCCCCGTGTCCTTCCTGGCTCTCCCTGGCACCTCATCCACCCTGCTTGGCTTCCGCTCTGGCCTCTGCCACCCGCAGGAGCCGCCCTGCAGAGCTGTCTCCTCAGCGTCCCTGAAGAGCTGTCCCTCTGTGCATGCCTGTGTCCCTGACCTCCCATCTTAGGAGGCGCCAACCACAGTGGCTTAGGGCCCACCGTGACCTCATTTGACCTTACTTCCCTCATCACTACCACGCTTTGAGGTCTGGGCTAGGGCCTCCAACTGTGAATTTGGGGGCACAGGTCCCTGACACCCCACCCTTCTGTTCTCCTGCTTGGTTCATCCTTTCTATCCCTCACCCTCAGAGCTGCCCCTTTCCAGAAGTCTCGAGGTCCTTGCCACAGGCCCCAAAGGAGAAGGGGGACCCTGCAGCTGATGTCCCCAGCCCTCCACCACCTATAGGGGACCCCTAGTGGACCAGTCGGGGGAGGGCAAGCTGAGCCTGTGCCTGTCTGCAGCCCGGCCAGTGCGGTTCCAGGAGGCCCTGAAGGACCTGGAGGTGTGGGAGGGTGGTGCTGCCACACTGCGCTGTGTGCTGTCATCTGTGGCTGCGCCCGTGGAATGGCGCTGTGGAGACAATGTCCTGAGGCCAGGTGACAAATACAGCCTACGCCAGGAAGGTGCTGTGTTGGAGCTGGTGGTCCGCAACCTCCGGCCGCAGGACAGCGGGCGGTACTCATGCTCCTTCGGGGACCAGACTACTTCTGCCACCCTCACGGTGACTGGTAAGCATCTCTGTTCACCCTGCCCATGTGGCCCAAAGATGCCACTTCCTCCAATGCAGGGGAGCAAAGACGATGTTCTCTGTGTCTGACCTTCCTGCAGCCCTGCCTGCCCAGTTCATTGGGAAACTGAGAAACAAGGAGGCCACAGAAGGGGCCACAGCCACGCTGCGGTGTGAGCTGAGCAAGGCGGCCCCCGTGGAGTGGAGAAAGGGGTCTGAGACCATCAGAGATGGGGACAGATACTGCCTGAGGCAGGACGGGGCCATGTGTGAGCTGCAGATTCGTGGCCTGGCCATGGTGGATGCTGGGGAGTACTCATGTGTGTGTGGAGAGGAAAGGACCTCAGCCTCACTCACTATCAGGGGTAAGACCCTGTGTCCAGAGTCGTGGCCGGTGTCCAGTTCTTTACCTCTGCTGTCAGTTGCACCAATTCCAGTCTCCCCCAACTGTGCCATGCCCTTCCCAGCACATCACGGAATCCCTTCCAGCTTTCTGGACTATCGAAGGAACCAGGAGAACCTGGCATTTGCAGCCAGACTCCCACCCTCGAGGCACCCTGGGACCTGTCCTGTGGGAGTCTGTCTTATCCTCCATCTCGCCATTGCCTGTCCCCCTGTGCTTCCCAGAGTCTGATCTCCTGCATGTCTGTCTGTCCATCCCTCCCCAGCCATGCCTGCCCACTTCATAGGAAGACTGAGACACCAAGAGAGCACAGAAGGAGCCACAGCCACACTGCGGTGTGAGCTGAGCAAGGTGGCCCCCGTGGAGTGGAGGAAGGGCCGTGAGAGCCTCAGAGATGGGGACAGACACAGACTGAGGCAGGATGGGGCTGTGTGTGAGCTGCAGATCTGTGGCCTGGCCGTAGCAGATGCTGGGGAGTACTCCTGTGTGTGTGGGGAGGAGAGGACCTCTGCCACTCTCACCGTGAAGGGTAATGACTGCCTCTGGCCACGTGCATGGGTGGCTGTGTCCGAGTGGGTATGCGCATTCCTGCCCTGTGCCCATGTCTGCGCTATGGCCTTCCCTGTTTCTGCATGGGGTTCCTGAATCATTCCTTCAGTAGGGATTCCTCACACCTGCTGCGTGTTACCTGTCTTAGGAGCAGTAAGACAGCAGAGAAGAGAGGGCTGCTTGAGCCCTGTGGGGTTGTAGGCAGAGACAGAGGATATGGGGAGAACCAAATCATTACAAAAGTGAGATCATAGATCTTCTCCAGGGTTAACACCAGGAAGGCAGGAAGGCAATCAGGAGGAGCCCCAGAAATGGAACACAGAAAGGAGTGGGGAGATGGCACGTGGGCTGGAGTGCACAGCCAGGGAGGGGAGGGTCCATTGTGAGGAGGAGAGAGGTAGGGTGACTGTGGGGAGGAGGTGATGGGGTGACTGTGGGGAGCAGGTGATGGGGTGACTGTGGGGAGCAGGTGATGGGGTGACTGTGGGGAGGAGGTGATGGGGGTGACTGTGGGGAGGAGGTGATGGGGGTGACTGTGGGGAGGAGGTGATGGGGGTGACTGTGGGGAGGAGGTGATGGGGTGACTGTGGGGAGGAGGTGATGGGGGTGACTGTGGGGAGGAGGTGATGGGGTGACTGGGGAGGAGGTGATGGGGTGACTGTGGGGAGGAGGTGATGGGGGTGACTGTGGGGAGGAGCAGCCACAGTGACTCTTCATGTGTCAGCCAAGCAGAGCAGCTGTGTGGAGTGGAGGAAGGGGCCCAAGACGATCCAAGATGGGGGCTTTGACCAGGACAGGACATCCGGAGCCCTGTGGCCTGCCTGCAGTGGATCTAGGGTGTCGTCATGTGTGGGGGGTAGGAGTGGATCTCAGCCATGGCTGGGTGCCCTAGGGACATGAGGCTGCAGAACTCACCCTGGGCCCTGAACCTCTCAGTCACAGCAAGGAGAGGATTCCAGTCTCAAGCCACCAGTGTTAGCAGAAGGGACAGAACCCTGCAGGCCTGGCCTCTTGTGTCTGTGGAGCTGGGACCCATGGCCCGGTGTGGCTGGTGGTGTGGTGCGACGTGTGCAGGTGCTCGGGGCCTTGGCCTGGCTTGATTCTGTCAGGGAAAGCACATGGGATAAAGCCGGCCCGGGTGGAGGGCCCGAGCACCTTAGAGGGAATGCAGGGAAGGACTCTCCCAAGCTCGAGGACTTTCTTGCCCAGGACTCTGGTGGGCTCCCGTCACACCGCAAGGAGGGATCCCTCAGGCCAGTGAAGGGGCAGGTTCTGGGGGCCAGGCATGGCTGTCTGGATGCCAGTGCCTCCTCAGATGGGTGGCTGAAGAGCAGATGACCAGAGTGGACCCTTGCCGGCTGCCTGAGGCAGTTGCTTCCAGAAGTGGGCGAGTTCCAGGGAAGCTTCAGGTGGTGGGTGCCCTGCTGGACCCCCTCTTGTGCCTCCTTAGAGGGCACCCTTGCATGCTGGAAGTTTCCACTGGACCCCGAAGCCCCAAGGATGCTCTGAGCTGCAGTTCCCTGGGGGCGTCCAGGGGATGCAGCTGGGCACTCTGAGGCTCCAGTCTCCATCTGGTGGGCTGGGAAGCCACCCAGCTTCAGTGCACAGGAGACAGTGGCCCTCGTCTGTCCCTGTGGTCCATGGCTATCTCCTGCATGCAGGGCATGTACAGGTGGACCGTTCCTTCATGTATTCGTTTGGTCATTTCTTATCTGCTGGACCCATGCCCCAAGGCACCTGTTGCGTGGGGTTCTTGCTTGCATCATGAACACAGGGTGACGGTCAAGGTGGAGGGTGGCACCCTCCTTTCTCCCAGCAGCAGGCTCCTTATTCCCTGTCTGCCCTGGGCTCTGGCCACAGGAGCAGCAGGAACTGATGAGAAGCAGGAGCCTGGATGATTTTGTGGGAGATTTTTAGGCAGCTGATTTTGTGTCTTTTTCCTCCAGCTATTCATCAAGATCATGAGGCTGGGCACGGTGGCTCACACCTGTAATCCCAGCACTTTAGGAGGCCGAGGCAGGAGGATCATTTGAGCTCAAGAGTTCCAGGCCAACCTGGGCAACCCAGGGAGACCCTATTTCTACAAAAAATATGAAAATTAGCTGGTTGTGGTGGTGCACACCTGTGGTCCCAGCTACTCAGGAGGCTGAGGTGGGAGGATTGGTTGAGGCCACAAGTTTGAGGCTGCAGTGAGCTGTGATGGCACCACTGCACTCCAGCCTAGGCAACACTGAGACCCTGTCTGAAAAAGAAGAAAAAAATTACGAAGGAGCTATAAAATAGGGAACCACAGAATGGGGCCCGGGCCACAGTATAGTGTAACTGAGCCACCAGGCTGGTCTTGGGCCCTTGAGCATGATGACAGATTCAGTCTGAGCCAGGATGGGCTGCAGAAGACCTTGGGGATGGGGAGATCCTGTTTGGTTCTGTCTCTTCCTCCCCATGTCATGGGTCTTGTGGCCACTGCATGTGTCTGCCATCATCTTGGGGTCCCTGCTAGGATTCCAGCTCCTCTGTGTCCTGGGCGGCTTTCCCCTGCGTGTCCGTGGCCAATCTGTTCTCTGCTCCCAGGGCACTGTTTCACGTCCACGTGTCCATGCTTTAATTCCTAGTTTCCTCCATAGTTGGAGTGTGTCCTTGCTGAGTGTCCCAAGGTGTCTCCAGAGGGCCTCATGGTCTTTGTGTCCTCTCCAGCCCTACAAGCCAGGTTCATAGAAAGTATGAGGCCTGAGGACACCTCAGAAGGGGCCACACCGTGATGCTAACGGGCTGGACCGTGGGAAGCCACAGTGCACACCTTGTACTCAGCACACCCCAGGAGTGGCCCGTGTTCAGATGGCTTCCCTGTCTTCTCTGTGTTGTCCATGTCCTGTCTTTTCTGTGGGCTCAGAGGGTGTGATTGTGGCCATCTCTTTCTGATACCCCAGCCCTGCTGGCCAAGTTCACAGAGGGTCTGAGGAATGAAGAGGCTGTGGAAGGGGCCACAGCCATGTTGTGGTGTGAACTGAGCCAAGTGGCCCCTGTGGAGTGGAGGAAGGGGCCCAAGAACCTCAGAGATGGGGACAGATACATCCTGAGGCAGGAGGGGACCAGGTGTGAGCTGCAAATCTGTGGCCTGGCCATGGCGGATGCCGGGGAGTACTTGTGTGTGTGTGGGCAGGAGAGGACCTCAGCCACGCTCACCATCAGGGGTAAAGATCATGTGTGGCCTTGTGGACCCGTGGCTTGGTATCTACATGTCACCATGTCATTCTCATCTTCCAATGTGGCACAGCCCCTGTGGCAATCCTGGGGTTGTCTCTTCTCCAAGTGAGGTCCTCCGGTTGTCTCCCACCTACCCTTCTTGTCCAGGGGGTGTCCTCATGCTCATGCTGATCCCTTTGTGTTCTCTGTTCTTCCCAGGCCATTTGCTTCCTCCTCATGTGAATGTTTGTTTGCTTCTTCACGTGTGGTCCTTTGGTGGTTTGTGTGGCTCCTTGTGGGTGTCCATGTCCCGTCCACAGAGTCTTCCAGACAGTCTGATGATCTCAGCGACTGCTTGGTCCTTCCCAGCTCTGCCTGCCAGGTTCATAGAAGATGTGAAAAACCAGGAGGCCAGAGAAGGGACCACAGTCATGCTGCAGTGTGAGCTGAACAATGCAGCCCCTGTGGAGTGGAGGAAGGGGTCTGAGACCCTGAGAGATGGGGACAGATACAGCCTGAGGCAGGATGGGACCAAATGTGAACTGCAGATTCGTGGCCTGTCCATGGTAGACACTGGGGAGTACTCGTGTGTGTGTGGGCAGGAGAGGACCTCGGCCATGCTCACTGTCAGGGGTAAAGGCCACATGTGGCCAAGGAGAGCCATATTCTGGTGTCCATGTATTGATGTCATGCCGTCTGTCTGTACTCACACCATGTGCTCTCCCTGCATCTGCACCACCCTGTTCCCATCACTCTGCAGGGTCTCCTCCAGCCTCCAGAGCTGTTGTGGGAACCAGGAGAAACCAGCCTTGCAGCCAGCTTCCACCCCATGTGCCTACAAGGATGGGCTCCATCATGTTGTCCTGTTGGCTTCTGTACCTTGCCCTTCACGCTGTCCTGTCCTTCCCCCCAGAGTGCTCCAGAGGCTCTCATGGTCCTTGTGTGTGTCTGACATACTCTGGCTCTGGCAGCCGGAGTTACATAAAGTGTGAGGACTCAGGAGGCCATGGAAGGAGTCACAGCTACAGTGCTGACATGCTGGAGCATGGGAAGCCCCAGTCCACAGCCTGTGCTCAGCACACCCCACATATGGCCTGTGTCCAAATGGGTTCTGTGTCTTCTCTTTGCCATCCATGTTCTGTATCTTCCATGTGCTCAGAGAGCAAGATTGTGTTCATATATTCTGATCCTCCTCCAGCGCTACCCATCAAGTTCACAGAGGGTCTGAGGAACGAAGAGGCCACAGAAGGGGCAACGGCCACACTGCGGTGTGAGCTGAGCAAGGTGGCCCCTGTGGAGTGGTGGAAGGGGCATGAGACCCTCCGAGATGGAGACAGACATAGCCTGATGCAGGACGGGGCCAGGTGTGAGCTGCAGATCCGCGGCCTGGTGGCAGAGGATGCTGGGGAGTACCTGTGCATGTGCGGGAAGGAGAGGACCTCAGCCATGCTCACCGTCAGGGGTAAAGGCCACACGCGGCCAAGCAGCGCCATGCTCTGGTGTCCACATGTTGACTTGACGCCATCTGTCTCTGCCCATGCTGCGTTCTCTCCCCATGTCTGTGCCTGCCTGTGTAACTGCACAAGCTTCTTCCAGCCTCCAGGGCTGTTGTAGGAAGCAGGAGGAAGCAGCCTCTCTAGCCGGCTCCCACTGTGTGCCTCTGAAGACTGTCAACATCGTCACGTTGGATTCTGTGTCTTCCATCCTGTCACATTCTGTCCCCTGATGTTCTTCATGTGTTTCTGACCCTCTCTGGGCCTGGTGCCAGAGATTCCTATAAAGGCTGAGATGTGAGGAGGCCACAGGAGGGGCCGTGGCCATGTGCTGTAAAGCCTGTACTAAGAGAAGTCCCAGTCCACAGCCTGTGCTCAGCACACCCCCATGCAGCCTGTGCCTAGTTGGGTTCTGTGTCTTGTCTGTGCCATCCATGTCATTCCTATCTCTTCCATGTGCTCAGAGAATATGATTATATCTGTGTCTTTTGATCTCTTCAGCCCTGCCTTCCAAGTTCATAGAGGGTCTGAGGAATGAAGAGGCCACAGAAGGGGCCACGGCCATACTGTGGTGTGAGCTGAGCAAGGTGGCCCCGGTGGAGTGGAGGAAGGGGCATGACTGCCTCAGAGATGGGGACAGACACAGCCTGAAGCAGGATGGGTCCAGGTGTGAGCTGCAGATCCGTGGCCTGGCTGTGGTGGATGCCGGCGAGTACTCGTGTGTGTGTGGGCAGGAGAGGACCTCAGCCATACTCACTGTCAGGGGTAAAGATCGTGTGTAGCTATGTGGACCATGGCTTAGTGTCTCCACATCTCTGTGTCACCACCTTCTGCCTTTGAATGTGGCATGGTTCTGTGGCAACCCCATGGTTGTCTGTCCTCTAACTGGGGTCCTCTGGGCATCTCCCGCCTCCCTTCTTATCCAGGAGGTATCCTCATGCTCATATCCTTTTGCTTGTGTGTTCTCTGTTCCTCTGGGGCCATTTGCCTCCTCCCCATGTGTACGTTTGTTTGCTCTTTCACGTGTGGTTCTTTGATGGTTTTGTGTGGCTCTTTGTGGGTGTCCATGTCTTGTCCACAGAGTCCTCCAGATGGTCTAATAATCTCAATGACTGCTTGGTCTTTCCCAGCCCTGCCTGCCAGATTCATAGAAGATGTGAAAAACCAGGAGGCTAGAGAAGGGGCCACAGCCGTGCTGCAGTGTGAGCTGAGCAAGGCGGATCCCGTGGAGTGGAGGAAGGGGTCTGAGACCCTGAGAGATGGGGACAGATACAGCCTGAGGCAGGACGGGACCAGATGTGAGCTGCAGATTCGTGGCCTGTCCGTGGCAGACACTGGGGAGTACTCGTGTGTGTGTGGGCAGGAGAGGACCTCGGCCACGCTCACCATCAGGGGTAAAGACCACATATGGCCACCTGAGTGATTCCTGTCTCCTCCCGCCTAACCCATATGTTCTGTGCTCTCCCAATGCTTGTTGATGTCATTGCCTCAAGACAATGCCTCAAGTGACTCATTCAGTCACTCCCCTGTGTGATACATCCCACAAATGCACATGGAACCCACTTGGATGACTTAATCTAGGGCCTGGGAATATGGACTTCAAGAGTGAATAGGGCAGGGACCCAAAGGAGAGCTCCACAGACAGACGTCAGGGTCCAGGAGAACTGTCTGAGGCCACTGGCATCTTGCTGGGGCTTGCACATGTGCGTGGGCTCTGGGGACCCAGGCCTAGAGGTGAGGGCCTGTGTTTCTGCTGATGGACATGCACAGTAGGGTTGAGGGCTCACTGAGGAGGTGGTCAGGCCAGGCTCCACTAAATCTGCTGAGAGTGTTTGAGTGGTTCTTGTGGTCATGCCAGGCTCCTGAAGGACTGCTGCCTTTGTCTGCTCGGCGGACACAGCAGAGCACTACGTCTGGGTAACTTCACAGCAGATACTTATTTTCTCAGACTTCTGGAGTCTGAAATTCCAAGATCAAGGAGTCACTCAGTTGGTTTGTCCTTAGGCCTCTTTTCTTGGCTTGTAGATGCTCTCTGGTCATATTGGATTGGGCCCACCCTAACAACCTCATTTTACCTTTCAAAGATCCTATTTCAATACTCTGACATTGTGAAGTGCTAGGAGTTAGGATTTCAACATACGGATTTGGGGAGGGGACTCAATTCAGACCATGACATTCTGCCCTCTGGCTTCCCACAATTAATTACCTTCTAACATGCAAAATACATTTGCTCGTTCATAAGAGCCTGTAATCTTAACCCATTCCAGCATCAACTCAAAATCAGAATCTCATCTGAATGTCATCTAAGTCAAGCGTGAGGGAGGTGAAGTATGACTCATTCTGAGGCAAAATTCTTCTTCAGTTGTGAAGCATGAAACCAGACAAGTTTTGTGCTTCAAAAATTCAATGGTGGTGCAGGCATAGGATAGACGTTCCTGTTCAAAAGAGGGGAAGTTGGAAAGAAAAAATGGGTCATGGATCTTATGCAGGTCTGAACCTAGCAGAGCAAATTTCACTAGATTTTAAGGCTGGTGACTCAGTACAGTGGCTCACGTTTATAATCCTAGCACGTTGGGTGGCCGAGGCAGGAGAATTACGTGAGGCCAGGTATTCTAGACCAGTCTGGAAAATATAGCAAGACCCTTTTGCTAAAAAAAAAAAAAAAAGTATTAGATGTGGTGGTGCACACCTGGGGTTCCAGTTACTGGGGAGGCTGAGGCATGAAGATCACTTGAGCCTGGGAGTTTGAGGCTGCAGTGAGCTATAATTGTACTGCACTCCAGCCTGGGTGACAGTGAGACCCCATCTCTACTTTTTTTCTAAAAGCCTGAAAAATAATTCTCTTTGACTTAATTCCAGTCCTCCATGCCAACCAGAGTGTTGTCCCCAATCTCTCAGACCTGGGTAATATCTTATCCACTCATCCTTGGGTAACAACCTCTTCCCCCTCTGTTCTGGGAAGAGGTGGTCCGGATCCCTGGACCTCTAGTGGCAGTGACAGCCCTGCTGATGCCTTTGGGGCCATTCTTTTATTTTGAAGGATAAGACATGTTTGCAGCCATATAGTGATAATAGCTCATCCTGGTGAATCCCGGAAGTCTGATAGCCTTCCTTCATTTTATCCCACCTCAATCCAATTCACTCCAATCTGCTGGTATAAGATTATCAAAAACTGAGTTGGCCTCCCATGCAATTCATGGAGGTCCACACCATCAGACAAGAGGCTTTTCCAGATAACTGCATCTCTATTCCTGGCTTCTGTTGAGATGACTAATTGGATCCATAAATTGCACACCTGGTGCTTTAGCAAATAGTTGTCTAGCCACACCCTTCATGTTCTCTTCAGAACACAGTTTCTCATTTTTTACCATGTGGTTAGGCTGAAAAATTTCCAAAGCTTTAAGTATTGGTTCCTTTTTTATTTACAATTCCTTCTTCAATTTATTTCCCTCCTCTTGCACTTTACAATAAGCAGCAAAGAGAAAACATGTTGCACCTTCAACACTTTACTTAGAAATTTCCTCAATTAAACATGCAAAATTTTATTGTTTCTTAGTCCTACCTTCTACACACAACAACACAATTTGGACAAGTTCTTTGCCACATAATAACGAGGATCACCTTTCCTCCACTTTCCAATAACCTGTTCTTTATTTCCATCTAAGGTCTGACCAGAAGCATTTTTAATGTCCATCTTTACATGAACAGGTTGTTCACAGCAATCTAGATTTCCACTTCCACATTTTTAGATAATTGTTACAATGGCACCCTACTCCTGGTACCAATATTTCTGTTAGATTTCTGACTAGAAGTCTGAGGTGAAGTGTTATTAGGTTGACTTCCTCTGAGGCTTCTCTCCTTGGCTTGTTGATGCAGTCGTCTGTTTTTTCGCGTGGTCGCCCCTCAGTGTGTCTCTGTGCCCTAATATCCTCTTTTTATAAGGACACCAGTCATATTGGATTTGGGCACACCCTAACAACCTCATTTAACCTTAGTTACCATTTTAAAGGCCTTATCTTTAATACAGTCACGCTCTGAGGTTCCAGAGGTTAGGTTTGAACATATGAATTTAGGGGGACACAATCAGACCATAACAGGGGGTAACCAGGGTGGGGCTTGCTCCATTGTACTTTGTGAGCTCTCACTCTACCTAGAGTCAGGAAGCAAGAGAGGACAGCAGGTTGAAGAGTCAGAGGTGTGGTGTCGAAGCCATATCTGGAGTCTGTTGGGGGTTTTGGTGATTGAGCCAAGGCAATGTGTATCCAGTAAAGTCAGGACAGGAGCAGTGAGGTGGAGACAGCAGGTCCTTGTGTGGGCTGGTATGGTTGGCAGTGAGCCGAGGTATGCCCATGCATGAGTAGTGCTGGATGGAAGCCCTGCCTGGGATGGGTATCTCCTGTATGAGAATGGGGAAGCAGGTGTCAGGACAAGGAGGTGCCTCCTGTGAGACTGGAGAGAGAGAAGAGAGAGATGTGTCACATTATTGCATATGTGGAAGTTGGAGGAGCCTGTCTTGCTTCCTAGAACGATAGGACATGGGTAGGACAAGATGTCCTTTGAGAATAGATCCAGGATGGAGCCCATCTCCCAGACAATCTGCACCTCACAGGCAGAACACAGGAAGACCTCAGTCTCGCACAGTCTTTGGTCCACCTTATCCCATGTCCTCGAGATCTGCTTCTGTTTCCTTCCTGGATAATCAGGTTGTGTCCCTCAGATCCTCCAGTGGATTTGATGGCTTCTGTCCATGTGACCCTTCCTAGCCCTGCCTGCACGATTCACTCAAGATCTGAAGACCAAGGAGGCCTCAGAAGGGGCCACAGCTACACTGCAGTGTGAGCTGAGCAAGGTGGCCCCTGTGGAATGGAAGAAGGGTCCTGAGACCCTCAGAGATGGGGGCAGGTACAGCCTGAAGCAGGATGGGACGAAGTGTGAGCTGCAGATCCATGACCTGTCTGTGGCAGATGCTGGGGAATACTCATGCATATGTGGACAAGAGAGGACCTCGGTCACGCTCACCATCAGGGGTAAAGTCCATGTGTCCAATCTGTGTTCTGGTGTCCAGTTGTTCACTTCCTGCCGTCAATCTCTGCCCATTGCATGGTCTCCCCCAGACTGCCACACTTTTCACATCATGCCACGCTATCCCTTCCAACTTCCTGGGCTGCTGAAGGAACCAGAAGAAGCTCATCTACATCCAGATTCCCACTCCTGTGATACTGTGGGCCCTGTCCTATTGGATTGTGTCTTTCTTTCATCTTGTCATGTCCTGTCTACCAGCGCTTTCCAAGGAGTTTAATGTTCTCTGTGTTTTCTGACTCTCTCTGGCCCTGCATGCCAGATTCATGTTATCTCTGAGACCTGAGGAGCCCACGAAGGGGCCATGACTGTGATGTTACCAGACTGAACAGAGGGAATCTACAGCCTGTGCTTGGCATACCCTGCATGTGGTCTGTGTCCAGTTGGGGTTTGTGTCTTCTCTGTGCCATCCATGTCCTGTCTTTTTCATGTGCTCAGTGTAATTGTGTCCATGTCTTTCTGATCCCTCCACCAGCCCTGCCCGCCAAGTTCACAGAGGGTCTGAGGAATGAAGAAACCATGGAAGGGGCCACAGCCACACTGCAATGTGAGCTGAGCAAGGCAGCCCCTGTGGAGTGGAGGAAAGGCCTCGAGGCTCTCAGAGATGGGGACAAATACAGCCTGAGACAAGAAGGGGCTGTGTGTGAGCTGCAGATTCATGGCCTTGCTATGGCAGATACCGGGGTGTACTCCTGCGTGTGTGGGCAGGAGAGGACCTCAGCTACACTCACTGTCAGGGGTAAAGATCCTGTGTGGCCATGTGGGCTTGTGGCTTGGTGTGTACACCTCTCTGTGTCACCACCTTCTGCCTCCAAATGTGGCACAGCTCCTGTGGAAACCCTGTGATTGTCTGTCCTCTAACTGGGACCCTCTAGGTTTCTCCTGCCTCCCCTTCTTATCAGGAGATGTCCTGCTCATGCATGTCCCTGTGTGTTCTCTGTGCCTCCTGGGCCATTTGCCTTCTCATTGTTTGTATATTGCTCATCTTGCTGTGGTCCTTTGGTGGCTCGTGTGGCTCGTTATTGGTGTCCATGTTCTGTCCAAAAAATCCTCCAGACAGTCTGATGATATCAGTGACTGTTTGGTACTTCTCAGCCCTGCCTGCCAGATTCATAGAGGATATGAGAAGTCAGAAGGCCACAGAAGGGACTACAGTCACACTGCAATGTAAGCTAGGAAAGGCGGCCCCCGTGGAGTGGAGAAAGGGGCCCAACACCCTCAGAGATGGGGACAGATACAGCCTGAAGCAGGATGGGACCAGGTGTCAGCTGCAGATTCATGGCCTGGTCATAGCAGATGCTGGAGAATACTCGTGCATATGTGAGCAGGAGAGGACCTCGGCCACGCTCACTGTCAGGGGTAAAGACCACATGTGACCACCTGAATGACTTTTGTCTTCCCCAACTTAACCCACATGGTCTGTGCTCTCCCAGTGGCTCTCAATGTCGTTGACATTTTATTCAGTCACTCATCTGTGCGGTCCCTCCGACAGATGCACACTGAGAACCCACTTGGATGACCTCATCTAGGGCCTGGGCATACAGACCCCAGGGGTCAGGACAGGGAGAGCAGCAGACAGGTGTCAGGGTCCAGGAGAGCTGTCTGGGGCCCCTGCCATCTTGCAAGGGCCTGTGGATGTCCACCAGCTCTTGGGCCCCAGGCACGGAGGTCAGGAAATGTGTCCTTTGACAGACATAGCAGTGGCTTAGGCCAGGCCCCTCTTCAGTCTGGTGAGTGTTTTGATTGATCCTTGTGGTCATTCTGAGCTTCTAAAGGAGTATTGTCTTCATCTGCTCAGGCTAACGTAACAAATCACTGCAGACAGTGTGGCTCAAATAACAGAGATTTATTTTCTCAGAAGTGGGCTGAAATCTCAAGACCAAGGTGTCAGCTCCTTTCTTCTTGTAGATGGCTGTCTTCTCCCCGTGTTGTCCTTCTGTGTGCATATGTGTGTCCTAATAACCTCTTTTTATAAGAGCACCAGTCATACTGGATTTGGAACCACCCTAACAACCTCATTTTACCTTTCAATGATTGTCTTTAAATACAGTGACATTCTGAAGTGTACTGGGGGTTAGGACTTCAACATACGCATTTTTTCTGAGGTGCAATTCAGACCATAACACTCCACCATGTGGATTGTCAAAATTCATGGCCTTTCTCACATGCGAAATATGTTTACTTCTTTCTAACAGTCCCAAATCTTAGCCCATTTCAGTATCAACTAGTCCAAATCACCTCTAAATATAATCTGAGTCAACTGTGAGGGAGACAAAGTGTGACTCATCCAGAGGCAAAATTTTTCTTCATCTGTGAGGCTGAGAAATCAGACAAGTTATTTGCTTTGAAGTCACAATGGTGGGACAGGCATAGGATGGACATTCTTTTTTTTTTTTTTTTTTGAGACGAAGTCTCGCTCTGTCGCCCAGGCTGGAGTGCAGTGGCGCGATCTCGGCTCACTGCAAGCTCCGCCTCCCGGGTTCACGCCATTCTCCTGCCTCAGCCTCCCGAGTAGCTGGGACTACAGGCGCCCACAACCGCGCCCGGCTAATTTTTTGTATTTTTAGTAGAGACGGGGTTTCACCGTGGTCTCGATCTCCTGACCTTGTGATCCGCCCGCCTCGGCCTCCCAAAGTGCTGGGATTACAGGCGTGAGCCACCGCGCCCGGCCAGGATGGACATTCTTAATCAGGGAAAAACTGGAAAGGAGAAATGGGTCATGGGTCCCAAGCAAGATGTAACCCTAGCAGGACAAATATCATTAGGTTTTAAGGCTTTGGATTAATGCCCTGTCCTCTGGACCCAATAGGATTGCAACTCTACCCCCTCAGCCCTGAGTGGAGGTGTCTGGCTCTCTGTAACTGAGGAGGAGACAGCCTTACTTCTGGAGCCTGTGCCCTCTACCCCCTGGTTATAGTGCCATTCCTGTCAACCCCTGAACCAATTTTGGGGTCATTATTCCTTTTTCTTGCGGAATATCATGTTTATATCCATGTAGCTCTATTGGCCCATCCTGTGGATTCTCAGAAGTCTGACATCCTTCATTCATTTTGTCCCATCTCTGTTCCAATCAATTCAAGCTAGCACAGCATTTCCTCTGGTATAAAGGTCTCAAAAACTTTGTCCCATGCGATCTATGTGGATCAAAGCCACCAGACAAGAGTTTTCCACAGATCTTTCCTTGATGATCTCATTTTTATTACTGACTTCTGCTGAGAGGGCTGAATGGATCCATAAACCACACACCTGATCTGTTTAGCAAATGGTTGTCCAGCATTGATATTCTCCCAGAATAATGCTTTCTCAATTTTTTTTTTTTTTTTTTTTTTTTTTTTTTTTTTTTGCAGTACGTATAGCCTGAAAATTTTTCTGTATCTTCAAGTTCTGGTTCCTTTTTGCTTAACAAATCCTTTTTGAATTTTATCTCTCTCCTCTCACATTTTCATATTAGACAGAAACCAGGCTATGGTTTCAATTCTTTGCTTAGAAACTTCCTCAGGTAAATATATCCAATTTTGTTGTTTGCAAATCCTACCTTCCACAGAACACTAGAATAAAATTTGACCAGGTTTTTGGCCACTGTATAACAGTGATAGTCTTTCTCCAGTTTTTAATAATATGTCTCCCATTGTCATCTGAGGCTTGACCAGAATCACTTTTAACACCCATGTTTTCACCAACAATTGCTGCCTGCAAACCCCGGTTTTTGGCATGCGCCTGAAATATCTTTCAGCTACCTCCCATTACGAAGTTCTAAAGCCACGTCCACATTTATAGGTATTTGTTCCTTTGGCACCCCACTCCTGGTACCAAAGTCTGAATTTGTTTGCTTGGATTGCCATAAAGAAAGTATCATAGACTGGGTGGTATAAATAACAGAAATGTATTTCCTCACCATTCTGGAGACTAGATGGTTTGAGTTCCAGGTGTCAGTAGGGTTGGCTCCTTCTGAGGCCTCTCTCCTTGGCTTGTAGGCAGCCATTTTCTCTGTGTCTTCACTGGTCCTTCTGTGTTTGTGTCCTAATCTCCTTTTCTTATGAGGACAGCATTTATATTGGATTAGATGCCACCCTTGTGATCCCATTTAGCGTTAATCACCTCTTTAAAGGCCCTATCTCAAAAACAGTCATATTCTGATAGTGGAAGTTAGGACTTCAATGTTTGACTTCTGTAGAAACACAACCCATAGCAGGCTATGGCTATGTAATTGGGTTAGGCTCTGCTCTGCTAACTTGTGAGCCCCCTGCCTGGAGTCAGGAGGCAAGAGAGAATGGTAGATTGGAGGTTCAGAGGTGTGGTTCGAGGCCACATCTGGTGTCTTCATGATCTAGGTGATATGAATCAGGGTAATATGTGGGAATGTGGATTCGTAGGGTCAGTCCAGGAGCATGTTAGATGGAGGTAGCAGGGCATTGTGTGGGCTGGGATGTTGTACAGTGAGCTGAGGTATATCTAAGCATGGGCAGTGCTGGATGGAAGGCCTGTCTGGTCAGGCTGTCTCTTGTGTGAGGGATGACAAGGGATCAGTGGATATTGGGACCTGAAGGTGCCTCCTATGTCATCATAGAGAGATGTCCATCACATTATTGCATATGTGGGTTGCAAGTTGAAGGAGCCTGTCTTGCTTCCCCATGATGAAAGTTCACAGGTAGGACAAGATGCCCTCTGAGAAGAGATCCAGAATGGAGCCCATCTCCCACCCAATCTGCACCTCACAGGCAGAATGTAGGAAGTCTTCACTGTCAAATGCACTTTGGTCCACCTCATCCCAAGTCCCTCCAGCCTTCCTGCTTCTGTTTTCTTCCTCGATGTTCAGGTGTGTCCCTCAGATCCTCCCGAGGGCTTGATGGCTTCTGTCCATGTGACCCTTCGTACCCCTGCCTGCCCAATTCACACAAGATCTGAAGACCAAGGAGGCCTCAGAAGGGGCCACAGCCACACCACAGTGTGAGCTGAGCAAGGTGGTCCCTGTGGAATGGAAGGAGGGACCTGAGACCCTCAGAGATGGGGACTGTGTTCTCTGTTCCTCCTGGGCCATGTGCTTTCTCACCCTCTGTACATTCATTTGCTCATTCTGCCATGGTCCTGTGGTGGTTTGTGTGCCTCCTTGTGTGTGTCTGTGTCCTGTCCACAGAATCGTCTAGTTATTCTGATGATCTCAGTGACTGCTCGGTCCTTCCCAGCCCTCCCGGCCAGATTCATAGAAGATGTGAGAAATCACGAAGCTACAGAAGGGGCCACGGCTGTGCTGCAGTGTGAGCTGAGCAAGGTGGCCCCTGTGGAGTGGCAGAAGGGGTCTGAGACCCTTAGAGATGGGGACAGATACAGTCTGAGGCAGGACGGAACGAGGTGTGAGCTGCAGATTCGTGGCCTGGCTGTGGAGGATACTGGAGAGTATTTGTGTGTATGCGGGCAGGAGAGGACCTCAGCTACACTCACCGTCAGGGGTAAAGATCCCGTGTGGTCACATGGACTTGCGGCTTGGGATCTATGTGTCTCTGTGTCACCACTTTCTACTTCCAAATGTGGCATCCCTGTGGGAACCCTGAAGTTGTCCTCTAACTGGGGTCCTCTGGGCATCTCCTGCCTCCCCTTCTCTTCATCAGGAGATGTCCTCCTGTTCATCCCCATCCCTGCATGTTCTCTGTTCCTCTTGGGCCAAGTGCTTTCTCGCCTTCCGTACATTCGTTTGCTCATTCTGCCATGGTCCTTTGGTGGTTTGTGTGGCTCCTTGTGTGTGTCTGTGTCCTGTCCACAGAGTTGTCCAGATAGTCTGATGATCTCAGCGACTGCTTGGTCCTTCCCAGCCCTGCCAGCCAGATTCATAGACAACATGACAAACCAGGAGGCCAGAGAAGGGACCACAGCCACACTGCAGTGTGAACTGAACAAGGCGGCCCCTGTGGAGTGGAGGAAGGGACCTGAAACCCTCCAAGATGGGGACAGACACAGCCTGAGGCAGGACGGGACCAGGTGTGAGCTACAGATTCGTGGCCTGGCTGTGGCAGATGCCGGGGAGTACTCGTGCATTTGTGGGCAGGAGAGGACCTCAGCCACACTCACCATCAGGGGTAAAGATCACATGTGGCCAAGCAAAGCCATGTTCTAGTGTGCCAGTACTGATTTCATGCCCTCCGTCTCCTCTCATTCCGTGTCGTCTCCCTGTGTCCATGTCATCCTGTTCCCATAATTCCACAGAATCCCTTCCAGCCTCCTGGGCTGTTGCAGAAACCAGGAGAAAACAGCATCTCCAGCCAGCTCCCACCTGTGTACCAGCATGGGTTCAGTCATGTTGCCCTGTTGGGCTCTATGTCTTGTCCTCCATTCTCTCATATTCTGTCCACCAAAGTGCTCCAGATGATCTGATTTTCATGTGTGATTGACCCTCTCCAGCTCTGTATGTGCCAGATTCATACAAAGACCTAGGCGTGAGGAGGCCACAGAAGGGGCCATGGTCATGTGCTGTACAGCCTGGACTGAGGGAAGCCACAGTGCACAGCCTGTGCTCAGCACATCCCGATGTGGTTCATGTCCATTTGGGTTCTGTGTCTTTTCTGTCATCCGTGTCCTGTCTCTTCTGTGGACTCAGAGGCATGATTGTGTCCTTATCTTCTGACCTCCCCAGCCTTGCCTGCCAAGTTCACAAAGGGTCTGAAGAATGAAGAGGCCACAGAAGGGGCCACAGCTATGCTGCAATGTGAGCTGAGCAAGGCGGCCCCTGTTGAGTGGAGGAAGGGACCTGAAACCCTCAGAGATGGGGACAGATATAGCCTGAGGCAGGACGGGACCAGATGTGAGCTGCAGATTCATGGCCTGTCCGTGGCAGACACTGGGGAGTACTCATGTGTATGTGGGCAGGAGAAGACATCAGCCACTCTCATTGTCAAGGGTAATGACCACATGTGGTCATATGGACTGATGTGGGTGTGTGTCTTTCCTCCATGTGCAGTCACGGGGACAGCACACTTTCTCCTTGTGGATGCTCCTTTCCTCTTCCTCCTGCTGTTTCCTCTGTCCCCTCTGCTCATGGGTTCCAACGTTATCCCGTGCCCTGGTATCTATACTGAGCTTCAGCCATGTGACCTTGTGTACCAGTCATGGTTGTAGGGAAGGAATTCCCACCTTGTCTCTCTCCCCCTGCCTCCCATCACTACCTAATCAATCCAACTTTCTGCCATCCTTCATTTGAGACCTGAAGTCTTTTAGCCACAGGATCTCATGTCCTTCTCGGAGGGAGGCCTTTGGTGCCCAGGAAAGGGAGGCAGGACCTAGAGCCCTGGGCCCTGCAGGCTGGCCCTGGTTCTCAGTGTAGCCTTGTGGGGCAAACAGCCCCCATGACACCTGAGGGTCTAAGGGAACCTGGTCCCTGCCCTGGAGTCTGGGGGACATGGCCCTGTCCTGGGGTCTGGAAGACATGGCCTCACTCTGGAGTCTGAATACACATTCCTGCCCTGGGATTTGGGTGCCCACGGAGGGGAGGTGGAACCTATAGCCCTGGGCCCTGGCCTCGCCCTGGGATCTGGGGGACTCAGCTCTGCCCTTGGGTATGGGGTACAGGGCCTCACCTTGGGTTCTGAAGTACACATCCTTGCCCTGGGCTCTGGAGGGTGTGGCTCTGCGGGGGTTGGGAGTGGGGTCCTGGGTGAGAGGACAGCCTCCTAAGCCCTGGGTAGATCTAGCCCCTCCCTGCTTTCCCACCACGCTGCCTTCTCGCTCCTGAATCACAGACTGGTGGTACCATCTGAGGCAGCACCGCCTGTGGAGCCAGGCCAGGGAGCTGGGAGGAGCCCAGGTCCTCATCTGCCGGCCTGGAGAGCGATGCCTGGTGTAGATCTGGAGCTGACCCTGCCCCTTGCCCCTTGCAGCCCCACAGCCAGTGTTCCGGGAGCCGCTGCAGAGTCTGCAGGCAGAGGAGGGCTCCACAGCCACCCTGCAGTGTGAGCTGTCTGAGCCCACTGCTACAGTGGTCTGGAGCAAGGGTGGCCTGCAGCTGCGGGCCAATGGGCGCCGGGAGCCACGGCTTCAGGGCTGCACTGCGGAGCTGGTGTTACGGGGCCTACGACGTGAAGACACTGGAGAATACACTTGCACCTGTGGCTCCCAGGCCACCAGCGCCACCCTCACTGTCACAGGTGGGAACCCAGGCTGGCCTGGCCCAGGATATAGCACAGTTCCAGTGCTTTGGGCCTGCCTCCTTCCCGGTAGCTGCTCTGGTGCGGTTCCCCCTCCCCACTTTGCCCTGTATCACACTTGTTCATTCCCCCTTATAGCTCCTCAGGGACCTGCCCTCACGCCCTGCTCCCTTCCCTGCAGCTGCCCCTGTGCGGTTCCTCCAAGAGCTGCAGCCCCAGGAGGTGGATGAGGGAGGCACAGCACACTTACGCTGTGAGCTGAGCCGGGCGGGTGCAAGCGTGGAGTGGCGCAAGGGCTCCCTGGAGCTCTTCCCTTGTGCCAAGTACCAGATGGTGCAGGATGGTGCAGCTGCGGAGCTGCTGGTACACGGAGTGGAGCAGGAGGATGCGGGTGACTACACGTGCGACACAGGCCACACACACAGCATGGCCAGCCTCTCTGTCCGTGGTGAGCTGCTCACCAACCCCTGCCTCCCACAGCCCCTCACCCTTGGTCAGAGGCAAGAAGTGTTAAGCATCCCTTCCTGCATCCCCCGCAGTCCCCAGGCCCAAGTTCGAGACCCGGCTGCAGAGCCTGGAGCAGGAGACAGGTGACATAGCCCGGCTGTGCTGTCAGCTGAGCGATGCAGAGTCGGGTGCCACGGTGCAATGGCTCAAGGAGGGTGTGGAGCTGCATGCGGGCCCCAAGTACGAAATGCGGAGCCAGGGGGCCATGCGGGAGCTGCTGATCCACCAACTGGAGGCCAAGGACACGGGCGAGTATGCCTGCGTGACAGGTGGCCAGAAAACCACTGCCTCCCTCAGGGTCACAGGTGAGTGGTGGAGCCTCCCAGAGGAGAGGGTGAGCCCTTCCCTGCCATCCCACCCGCTTATGGTTGCCTTCTGGGTGCACCTGAGTCCCCTGCTCTCACGCTGTCTTCCTCCTCACCCTCGCACCTCCCAGTGTCCCTGTCAGTGCTCTCCGAGAGAACCTGGGCAGCAAGGAAACAGGCTGCAGCCCCTCAAGCCCACCCCTGAGGCCGGTGCGAGGGTGTGCTGCTGAGCCCCCACCTATTTCTCCTATAAGCCTTGCCTCCCTGCTGTGCTAGCCAGGATGGGGCTGGCTGCGTTGTGGGAGTTGACAGGCAGTTGGGTGTCCCACGACCCCTTCCCATTCCTCAGACACAACTGCCCTCTTGGCCCACACTTCCAGCCCAGGTTCTGTCCCCAAAGAGCTCAGTGTCATGGCAGGATCTGTGCTTGTGAGCACATCAGGAAACAAAAGCCATGTGGGACAGATGGGCCATGGCAGAAGAGTGTGAGGGTGCCCAGGAAGACTTCCTGGAGGAGTGGGCATGGGAGCTTGGCCTAGGCTCTTTTACCTGGCTGGTAAAGGGAACCATCTCGCCCCACCCCTCAGAGCCTGAGGTGACCATTGTGCGGGGGCTGGTTGATGCAGAGGTGCTGGCCAATGAGGATGTTGAGTTCAGCTGCGAGGTGTCCAGGGCTGGAGCCACAGGCATGCAGTGGTGCCTACAAGGCCTGCCACTGCAAAGCAATGAGGTGACAGAAGTGACTGTGCAGGATGGCCGCATCCACACACTGCGACTGAAGGGTGTGACACCTGAGGATGCTGGCACTGTCTCCTTCCATTTGGGCAACTGTGCTTCCTCCGCCCAGCTCACCATCAGAGGTAGCCACAGGCAGGCCCCACCAGTGACTGCACGGGGTTAGAATGTCTGGGCCCTGCTGGGTATGGAGCCAGACAGCAAAGGTTCCTGCCTTTGGAGGCTGGGGCCTGGCAGGGAGGTGGACCTGTGAGCTGGCATTTCAGGGTGGCCCCAGGATGTCAGAGGAGAGTAGGCTGAGTCAGGCTGGTGAGGCAGGTGGTTGTGAGCTTCCAATAGGCTGACACAGTGTTGGAGTTTGGGTCTTGGCCCTCGTGGCGGGGCCACTGCAAACCATAGCCCACTCCCAGCCCTCAGTCATCTGCACCATCTCCTCTAGTTCTCACACTAGTCCCATTTACCCACCCGTCATCCATCCTTTCATTCATCCATTTACCATTCACCCATTCATCCACCCGTTCACTATCCATCCATCCATCATCCATCCATTATCCATCGATCCATCCACAATCCATCTATTTATCCATTGATCAGCCATCCATCCATCCACCCATTATCCATCCATTCATTCCTCCATTGATCCATTCACCCATCCACTGTCCATTAGAGCAGACTCTGCCTGCAACTGGAGTGGGGAGCTGAGAACAGGCCCCCATGTGCATGTCTTTGTGCGTGGGGGAGGATACCCAGGGATGGACTCCCAGGATGATGAGACTGTGCTGATTGAGGGGGCACCTCAGACGCTGAGGCTGACACCCATGCCTCCCCTGTGTCCAGCTTCTGAGGTGACCATCCTGGAGCCCCTGCAGGACGTACAGCTCAGTGAGGGCCAGGATGCCAGCTTCCAGTGCCGGCTATCCAGAGCTTCAGGCCAGGAAGCCTGCTGGGCTTTAGGAGGGGTGCCCCTGCAGGACAACGAGATGAATGACATCACTGTGGAGCAGGGCACACTCCACCTGCTTACCCTGCACAAGGTGAGGCCTCTGGGACCTGAGTGTACCGGGACAGGAATGCTTCCAACTCCATTCAGGAAGGTCTTCCACCAGGGGGTTGTGTTGGGGAAGTGATGACCTCCTGTCACTGAGGTCTGGCAAGCTGGCTGGGCTCCTGGTCGGGATGGGGGCTCTCAGGGCCAAGCATGTCTCTCCCTGCTTCCTAGGTGACCCTTGAAGATGCTGGAACTGTCAGTTTCCACGTGGGCACGTGTAGCTCTGAGGCCCAGCTGAAAGTCACAGGTGGGCAGCCCCTTTCCACACCGGTCACTCTGCCTGCAGATGCCCAGCTTCCTGGGCACCAGAACGTCCCACCCATTGGCAGCTGTCAGCGGGCAGGGGGCAGAAACCCAAGACTTCCTACAGTGATCTTGTCTTGGGGCTGGCAATTTTCCAACCCCTGGCCACTGAAGCCAAGGACCAGAGAGGTCACTGGCGAGTAGGCTGGTGAAGGTAGTCTTGAGAAATTCCAGGGTGTGTGTGGGGTCCCTGTCCAGGATTAATGCCACCTGTGGGAGGGAGATGGGGGGCCCAGCTGCCATAGACTTGGGCCCTAAGGTGGAGGCAGGACCTTCCTGACTTCCATCCTCCAAAAGCCTACTCCTATGCTACGGATGCACGCACATGCCAGCGCATCTATGTTTACACACATCTGCATGCCTGACAGGCTCAAAGGTGCAGATGCAAAAGCATGCCTATGACAAGTGTATGGATTTGGGCAAGCATGCAAACAAGATTTTAGGAGCCTTCAGCCTGGGTCATACTTTGCACCCAGAGCTGGTCATCCCTGAGTGCTTGTCCTTGAGTGTTCTTCCCCTACTGTCCTGCCTTTAGGTCTCAAATGGGTCCCATCTGTGTACTCATCATCCATCTGTTCATCCATTTATCCATTTACCTATCCACCTTCCATCCATCTGCTATCCACCATCCATCCATCATCTGGCCATTCATCTATCATCCATCCTTCTATCATCTGTCCATCAGTCCATTCATAATCCATCCAGTCATCCATACAGCTACCATCCATCCATTCACCATCAACCAGCCATCCATTCACCATCCACCCATCCACCATCCATCCATTTACTATTCATCTATCCATCCCGCTGTTCCTCCATTCATCCATCCATCTGCCCATTCACCATCCATACATCATTTATACATCCTCCATTCGTCTATTCGTTATCCATTCACACACCCACCATCCATCCACCCACCCACTGATCCATCTGCTATCCGTCCATTTACTATCCATCTATCCATCCACTATCCATTCACCCATCCTTCCATTCATCTACCATCCACCCATCCATCCATCTATTCACCTGTCTACCATCCATCTACCCTTCCCCCATCCACTCATGTATTCATCACTCACTCATCCACTATTCAGCTATCTTTCCATTCATCCACCATCTATCCACCATCCATCATACATTCACAATCCACCTGCTATCCATTCATTCACCATAGAATATACTCTCTAAGCTCCTACCCTTTAGCAAGTCCTGAACCTCATGATGGGCCAGATGCGGTCTGCCTTCAGGGGATCCCCAATCTGTTGGAGGAGTTGGACATGGAGATAGTGTGTCCTTCATCCTAGGTGCCACCTCCCACTCCCAAGTCTTTAAAAGGAGACAGATGCAGTCAATTCTGTCACCTGTGGGTTTGGGGAAGGTTCCAGATGCCAGTGCCCTCAAGTTGAATGGTGAAGACAGGAAGTTTCCCAGGTGTCCTGAGCAGGGGCAGGATAGCAGGGGCCTGGTATGTTCATCAGAGTGGGCAACTGTATGGAGCAGCATGGAGCTGGGCTGTGCTTTGGCCCCTCTCTAGGTGAGGTATTCTCAGCCTGGGTGAGCTGACTCACATACAGACATCTGGCTGTGACCTTGTGGTGAGGGCCCTGGCACAGGTGTGTAAATGGGTGCCCATCTCAGACCTAGGTAGGTTTTAGGTGGTATGGTGGAAGAACTTGGGAACTTGCTGGAGACAAGAATGAAGAGTTGGTGGGGCAAGATGAGGAGGTGGTCAGATGTGCACTTGGGGAAGACAGTCAAGGGAAGACCAGGAGCTGGTGGTGGGGTGTCAGTGGTACACATGAGGAAGAGCATGGAGAGGCTTCCAGCGGAGGGCCTGCTTGGGTGGGCACAGGGGCTGATTTGCCTGGTGTTGTCCTAATGGGTGGCTGGTATCTCTGTAAGTTCTCCCCACCCACACTTCCTCACCCCATGGGATGGAAGTGTATTGTCTGGGCTTTGCCAACTGCAGTTTCTCTCTCTTTGTGAGGAGGCTCACAGGATGGTCTCGGGAAGTTACTCAGGGGCAAGCAACGATGGAGGGCGGCATCTCCGTTGCCCGATTCCAGGCAGCAGGTGGTGGAATAAGCCTTTGGTTCTGTCTTCCTCCCTTGCCTGTGTGGTGTGGGGTTCAACTGTGTGGGCAGCAGTAGCCTGGGCAAGTTCTATCTGCCATGACCACACTGAGTTTCCATCTGAGAGGTGGATGGGAGGGAGGAGGAGAGTGTGGAAGGCACAGGGCAGGCAGTGACCACAAACATGTCTGGGCAGCTCCTTGAGTTTGGGCCCTGCTGTGTGACCAGGCAGGGAGCAGTTGCCACTCCACATAAGGGCCCTGGAATTCTGGGCTGAAGGGGCCTTGGAGGACATCTGGACAAAATGCCCTCTTGGGATGGGAGAAGCATCTGCTTCCACACCCCCAGGGACAGGGAACTCACTTTCTGAGGCCAACTCCCATCTGCTCACAGTAGGAGGCCCTGTGGCTTCTCCTATCCAACCCACATTGGGTCAGATAAGGCACCAAATGCCAGAAAGAACCCCAGCCATGGGGCTTGGAGCTTGTCCATTCTGCCTTCTGAGAAGGGCATGTGTGCCTGTCATCAGCCTCCTGTGGGTGAAACCAGGCATGTTCTGAAGGGGTGTGTGGGGGTGCGGGTCTATGAGCTGAGGCTGAGCCACTCTCCACGGGCTCACTGTGGGTGGCCTCTGTGTCTCCCTTTGTGATCAGGGTAGGCCAGCTTGCCTGGGTGGATTTCTATTCCCTAACCCTAGGTCACCCTCCTGGTCTGGGTGATGCCTGCTCTGGCAGACCCCAAGGTGGCCCCAGTACCAGTTACTAGCCCCAAGGCTATTCTAGCAAGTCCCACTTTTGGTGGGGGTGAGGGGACAGGGTCTCCTGTTGCCCAGGCTGGAATGCAGTGATGTGAACATAGCTTAGTGTAGCCTCAACCCCCCTGGGCCCAAGCGATCCTCCCACCTCAACTTGGTGAGTAGCTAGGATTACAGGCACATGCCTCCATGGGGTCTCACTATGTTTCCCAGGCTAGTCTTGAACTCCTGGGCTCAAACAGTCCTCCCACCTTGACCTCCCAAAGTGCTGGGATTACAGACATGAGCCACTGTGCCTGGCCAAGTCCTACTTCTGACACCAATTCTACAGAACAACACACTTACTGTTTTTCTCCTATTATACTCTCATAGCACAGAACACTCTGTGACCAGATGTGTGGGGGCCATACACCAAGCGATTCTCTAGCAGACAGCAACTGGCTGTCTACAATTCAATTCTGATACTTTCTACTTGGAGTGAGAGTCAGATTTCATAGATTAAGGGCTTAGTCCCACAAGACTGCCCCACTGCAGATGCCAGTGGGAAGTCCCACGCCACCCACACTTCTGGCTGAACAGCTATGAAATGGGGTTCCCACTTCTCCTCCTTGAGTTTGATTAACTTGCTAAGACAGCTCCTAGAATTCATAGAAACACTTGTATTGAGCAGCTATTATAAAGGATACAGCTCAGGAATAGCCATGTGGAAAAGATTTAAAGGCAAAGGATGGGGGTGGGGTTGGGCATAGACCTTCCATGCCTTTTCTGGGTGTGCCATGCTCCTAGCACCTCCATATCTTCATCAACCTGGGAACTCATCAAATCTCATTCAAGAGCTTTTATAGAGCATAATCTCTGTTCCCCTCTCCCCTTCCTAGAGGTGGGAGGGTAGGAAAGTTCCAACCCTCTAAACACTTGGCCTTTCTAGAGGTCCATTCTGATGTTGTCCAGGACCCCTACCTGAGCCACATCATTAGCATAAACTCAGGTGTAGTCAAAGGAGTACATTATGAACACTCAGGAACTTCTGAGGGCTTTAGGAGCAGAGACACAATCTATTCTTGTGCCACACCCCCACACCAGTGAACCCTAAAGTGGCCCAGTCCTGTGGATTCCAGGGTGTCCCAGCCTCGCCCTCCTTCTTACCCTCTTGTGCAGAGGCAGCGCCATGCCTGGTACGTGGCTTGCAGAATGTGGATGTCTTCGCAGGGGAGGTGGCCACGTTCTCCTGTGAGGTGTCTCATGCGGGTGGGCCGGAGGCCCGCTGGTGGCTGGATGGGACCCTGCTACAGGATGGCCCCCAGAGTGCCATCACTGTGCGAGACGGGATCTTTCACTCCCTCACGCTCTCAGGCCTGGGGGTGGCCGACTCCGGCACTGTCACCTTCCGCGCAGGGCCCCTGGTCTCCACGGCCAAGTTGTTGATGAAAGGTATTGGCCGATGGCAACCCCTGCCATGCTGGCACTTTTGTATGCTTCCTGCGGGCTCCTGGGATTAGGGATTGGCCCCCAGGGCCACAGAGTAGGCACCACTCTATGCATGCTGTCTGCCTGCAGTGGCACAGGTGGGCATGGAGGGTGGATGAGAAGTCTGGGCTTAGGGAGTGGTGTAGCTGGACACCAACCCATGCCCTACTGGCTATCACCTTGCTGGCCGCACATGCCCAGCCATGAAACCCAGTCCCTTGTGTAGCCAAAAGCAGCCCCTGCTGAGTCTACCCCTGCTGTCACCTGCTTCCTCCGCTGTGGGCTTAGGCTAGGTTTATGCCCTTCTGGGAAAGAGCTGGCCATATGGGAGTCCCCTCCCAGTGACTTACATGGTGGCTTTGCCCCCTGTGCACCCTCAAAGAAAATGTGGAAGGTTCACCTGAGTCCCGGGGCACACAGCCATTTGTGGAGCAGGATTTGTACAGTGGAGATGGGACAGAGACCCCAAGAAAGATGGCAGAGTCCTTGCAGAAGGGGCAAGCTGGGCTGGGGCTCTGGCTCCTGAGCCAGGGCCAGAGGGCATGGGGTGGGGGGACTTTGGAGGGTTTGTGTCCCTGTTGGGGCAGTGTGCCCAGGGCCAGAGGGAGGTAGAGGCAAAGGGGACCAGGAGGGGCTCCCCTGGAAAGATATCAAGCCCGACAGTGCTGTCTCCCATGGGTGGGGGTGAGGTGTGTCTGCGGTGGATAGCCCTGGGCTGTCGTGGTGGGCCCCCTTCCCTGGTCACTGCTCTGCCATTTCCTGCCACAGCTCTGCGCTTGCTGCCGCTGAAGCCTTTAATGCTGACAGCAGAGGGTGGGGATGGCTGCGGTGGCTCAGCTCCAGGGGCTGATGTGTGTCCGGCATGTTGGCCGACAGATCCCGTGGTGGAGGTGGTCAGTGCCATGCAGGATTTGGCCGTGGAGGAGGGTGGCTCGGCCGAGCTCCTCTGCCAGTACTCACGGCCCGTGCAGGCCACATGGAAGATGGACGAGCGGGAGGTGCGCACGGATGGGCACCGTGTCATCATAGAGCAGGACTGGAACGTGGCCAGGCTGACCTTCAGGCCGGCCTTGCCCTGTGACAGTGGCATCTATTCTTGTGAGGCTGCGGGCACCCGCGTAGTGGCCCTGCTGCAAGTGCAAGGTGAGGCCGCCTGGTGGGCAGCCCCAGGCCCGGGGCAGCTTTGGCACAGCTTTGGCTGTGCAGTGATAGTGGAATGGCAGGCAGTGTCTGGTGGCTCTGGGACACAGGTGGCTTGGACAGGTGGAAACAGGCCACATAGGTGGCAAGCTCGCTACACCAGGAGCTGAGCTGTGGGTAGGCGGGGCATGCACAGCTGCTGAACTTGTGGCTTCCATGAAGAATGTGTGGCCAAATTCGAGACTCCTACACGTGAACCCACAAGAGAATTAGAAAGGGAGGGGAGAGCGGAGGAGGGCAGTGGATTAGGGAGGAGGTCTCTGGTTGTTGTGAGTCTGAGCATGGCATCCTAGGGGCCAGGCAGCAGGTCTAGTAGCTCTGTTTGGGGGTGCAGAGAAAGGGGGCTGTTTCCAGACACTGAAGCTGCAGTGGGGCCATGGCAGGTAAAGCATGGCTCTGAGCCTCATGGCTGTGTTTAAGCCCAGTTGTGCGGTTGGCGAGTTTCTAGTCTCGTGAACACCTGTGAGGTTTCTCACCTGTGAGGTCAGGAACCTAGTGCCAAAGTGGGCAGGGCATGGTGTGGCGGGGGGGGGCCTGGGTGACTACAGAGGCAGGCACGGTGGCTCCACCCTGGACACTGAGTGCCCCCCTCCACATAGCTTCTGGGGAGGGGGCATTTTGTTTGACTTTTTGTAGTTTTCAGGACACTCCCAAGGGACGTGGGGATCCTGGAAGCGCAGGCATAGTCTGAGCCTCCCTCTCCCCGCAGCCAAGAACACAGTGGTGCGGGGGCTGGAGAACGTGGAGGCGCTGGAGGGCGGCGAGGCGCTGTTCGAGTGCCAGCTGTCCCAGCCTGAGGTGGCTGCCCACACCTGGCTGCTGGACGACGAACCTGTGCGCACCTCGGAGAACGCCGAGGTGGTCTACTTTGAGAATGGCCTGCGCCACCTGCTGCTGCTCAAAAACTTGCGGCCGCAAGACAGCTGCCGGGTGACCTTCCTGGCTGGGGATATGGTGACGTCCGCGTTCCTCACGGTCCGAGGTGACTGCGCTGTGCCGGTGCGGGGCGGGGCCAGGTCCCACTAGAGGCTGCGGGGGGCGGATGGCAGAGGGGGCGGGGCTGGGGGGCTGCAGCTGCAGAGGGGACGTCAGTCTCCAAGACCCTCCTGCAGGAGGCTGGGCCACCCGCGCTGCAGAGGCGCTGAGGCGCTGAGGCCCTGGTGCTGCTGGCAGGGCCGGGGAAGGGAGCGGCACAAAGGGCAGGGTTTGCCAGGGGCCGGCCCCTCCCACCTGAGGCTGGGAGCCACCCGCTCCGCAGTGGGTGGAAGCCCCGGGGCCCGAGGCTCAGGAGGGGTGCACGGTGTGTTCGCCGTGCGCCGAGACCAGAGGCTCTCCGGAGCCAGGAGGGGGACGTGTCTCTGGGACCCACAGGAGGCTGGGTTGAAGGCAGGCATGACTGGGGGCCAGATGAGAGGTGTCTCCCGCGGGAGGCTGGGCTGACTTTGAGAGAGGGGTTTGCTGGGGCCGCAGGTGGGGAGCTTCGGTCTCCCAGACCCCTCCCACCCACGCAGGTGGGAAGAAGTGAGGGTCTGAAGTCCAGGCCCTGCTCCGGCCCTTGCCCTCACACCCCTTCCTCGGGCACACCCGCAGGCTGGCGCCTGGAGATCCTGGAGCCGCTGAAAAATGCGGTGGTCCGGGCCGGTGCGCAGGCCCTCTTCACCTGCACGCTCAGCGAGGTGGTGCCCGTGGGAGAGGCGTCTTGGTACATCAATGGTGCCGCGGTGCAGCCGGATGACGCCGACTGGACTGTCACCGCCGATGGCAGTCACCACGCCCTACTGCTGCGCAGCGCCCAGCTCCTCCATGCCGGGGAGGTCACCTTCGCTTGCCGCGACGCCGTGGCTTCTGCGCGACTCACCGTGCTGGGTGGGTGGTGGGCGGGCTCCCTTCTCCCTCCCCTGCAGGTCGGGTCTGGGGCCCGCCTGGCTTCCAGAGCTTGTGGGTCTGTGGGTGACCATCCCGGGCTGGGTTCTGCAGCATCTGCCCACTGCAGAGCTTGAGGTTGACTGCCTGCAGATATGGGCCTGGCCATGGGAGTCTGGGAGGCTGCCCTTGGCCAGGCATAACGATGCATGAGTCTACCACCCTGTGGGTTCATAAGGCCAAAGTCCCCTCATTCTGCTCCACCTCCCCCTCAGCTCCCCCAACTCCTAATGCAGATCTGAGCCCAGCTCTGGGGAGACAGGAGGTGCAGAGACCACCAGGGGCTCTCCACACTGGGTGGGCTCTGGGCACATATAGTCTCCATGTGACACGCAAGTGCGCCACCACAGGGCCTGGGCAGCATCCCTCACTCCCTGAGACGGGCTGGGCCACTAGGTACAGCAGCACACTGCCTTCGGGTGCAGCCACACCACCTGCAACCAGTATCAGAGCCCAGTGGCTTCCAGAGGGGCTGTTAGTGCCGACAGGAAGCCACCCCCCTGACTGGTTCCCCTTTTCCCCAGGCCTCCCTGACCCCCCAGAGGATGCTGAAGTGGTGGCTTGCAGCAGCCACACTGTGACACTGTCTTGGGCAGCTCCCATGAGTGATGGAGGCGGTGGTCTCTGTGGCTACCGCGTGGAGGTGAAGGAGGGGGCCATGGGCCAGTGGCGGCTGTGCCACGAGCTGGTGCCTGGACCTGAGTGTGTGGTGGATGGCCTGGCCCCCGGGGAGACCTACCGCTTCCGTGTGGCAGCTGTGGGCCCAGTGGGTGCTGGGGAACCGGTTCACCTGCCCCAGACTGTGCGGCTTGGTGAGTTGCTTCACTGGGGCCTGGGGAGTTCACAGCCCCCACAAGCTAGAAGAGGGAGGGGTCCCCAGGGGTGGGGCCTGCACCCTGGGTGCATCTTTGCTGATGGAGCCTGTCTTCTGTCCGTGAATGCTGTTACCCAGCAACGCCACCGAAGCCTGTGCCTCCCCAGCCCTCTGCCCCTGAGAGCCGGCAGGTGGCAGCTGGTGAGGATGTCTGTCTGGAGCTTGAGGTGGCAGCTGAGGCTGGCGAGGTCATCTGGCACAAGGGAAAGGAGCGCATCCAGCCCAGTGGGCGGTTCGAGGTGGTCTCCCAGGGTCGGCAACAGATGCTGGTGATCAGGGACTTCACGGCAGAAGACCAGGGCGAGTACCACTGTGGCCCAGCCCAGGGCTCCACCTGCCCCGCGGCTGCCACCTTCCAGGGTGCGTCGTCCCTGTCCTTCCAGGTTCCAGGGTGGGGAGCTTTGGTGTGGGGGTGCAGCTTGGCCTTCCTCTCACAGGCTCTCTTAGGGAAGGGCTGAGGGTCCTTTTGAGGCCCATCACATAGGAGAGACTGAGGCTGCGTAGGGAGATGTGGTAAACCCCATGTTGCAGAGTCTTGATGGCCTAGGCCAGCCTGCCTGTCCCTGAGCAGGTCCTGGGTGGTGCAGCCCTTGGTTCTCCTATTCTGGTCCCTTTAAGCTTCTGGGCCCCTGCACACAGACATCCCCTGTACTCTGAACCCCCTGAAAACCCCAGTGCTCTGAGCCCTCCCACACTCTGAGGCCTGTCCCCTGAACTCTGAGCCTGATCCTCCCTGCATGGCAGCCAGCACCCCCATGAGTCTAGGCACTCTATCCCAGAAGCAGGGCCAGAAGGGCTCAAATCAGCCCAATTTGCTTTTGCAGAGTCCTTTCCTGTTCCAGTCATCACATACCCTGTGCAGGGAGGTAGACTGTGGCCTCACTCAAAGTGGGGGAGCCAAGGCTCAGGGGCTCTGAGACTTGCAAAGATTGTGCCATCGGAAGTAGCTAGTGCCAGGTGGGGGTAGAGGCCTAGCAAGGCCACAGCCCAGCTACATACTGATAAGCAGCTGAGGTCTGGGCTGATGGCTCTGAACTAGCCCACTGACCAGTCTTTTGCCTTCCTCAGTGGCGCTGAGCCCAGCCTCTGTGGATGAGGCCCCTCCTCAGCCCAGCCTGCCCCTTGAGGCAGCCCAGGAGGGCGACCTGCACCAACTATGGGAGGCCCTGGCTCGGAAACGTCGCATGAGCCGTGAGCCCACGCTAGACTCCATTAGCGAGCTGCCTGAGGAGGATGGCCGCTCACAGCACCTGCCACAGGAGGCAGAGGAGGTGGCACCTGATCTCTCCGAAGGCTACTCAACGGCTGATGAGCTGGCACGCACTGGAGAGGCTGACCTCTCACACACCAGCTCTGATGATGAGTCCCGGGCAGGCACCCCTTCCCTGGTCACTTACCTCAAGAAGGCTGGGAGGCAAGGCACCTCACCACTGACCAGCAAGGTGAGCCCCCCCAACTTGCCCTGCAAGGAGAGGTCTGAGACCTTCACCATCCATCCATCCATCCATGCATCCATCCATCCATCCATCCAGCCATCCACTATTCATCCATTCGCCATTGATACACCCATCTATGCATCTACTCATCTATCCATCTTTTCTTCCATTCATCCACTCATCTGCCATTCATCCATCTATCCATACATCCATTCATCCATCTTTCCTTCCTTCCTTCCATGTATCTATCCATGCATCTTTCTATCCATGCATTCATCCATACACCATTCATCTATCTCTACATCCATGCATCCATCCACCATTCATCCACCCATCCATGCATCCATCCATCCACCATTCATCCATCCATGCATGCATTTTTCTATCCATCATTCATCCAACCATCCACCATTCATCTATCCATCCATCCATGCATCCATCTACCATTCATTCACCCATCCATGCATCAATCCATCCACCATTCTTCCATCCATCCACCATTCATCTATCCATCCATTCATGCACCCGTCCACCATTCATCCACCCATCCATGCATCCATCCATCCACCATTCATCCATCCATCCATGCATGCATCCATCCACCATTCATCCACTTATTCATGCATCCATTCATCCACCCATCTATGCATCCATCCACCATTCATCCATTCATTCATGCATCCATCCATCTAAACCACTCATCCACCCATCTATGCATCCATCAATCCATCTATCCTTCCATCCACCCATCCACCATTCATCCATCTATGCATCCATCCATCCATGCATCCACCCATCCTTTCATTCATCCAACTGCCATCCATCTATTCAATCCAACTGCCATCCATCTATTCAGGCATCCATTTTTCTGTCCTTCCATCCTTCTACCTAATCCATCCATTCATACATCTGTCTTTTCTTACTTTCATCTGTTTATGCATCATCCATCTACCATCCATCCATCCATTCATCCATCCTTCCATCCATCCATACATGATCCATCCATCAATGCATGCATTTCTTCTCTTCTGTCTGTCCACCATCCATCCTTCAATCCATGCATCTGTCTATTCTTCCTTCTATCCATCCATCCATCCATCCATGTATCCATTCCTCCTTTCATTCATTCATCCATTCATGCATTCATTCTTTCTTTCATCCACTCGTCTATGTGTCCATCTTTCTTTCCTTTCATCTATTCCTTCATCTGCCATCTATTCATCCATATGTTCATCTTTCTTTCCTTTGTTCCATCTATTCATCCACCATCTATCCATGCACACATTCTTCCTTCCATCTAGTCATGCATTCACCCATCTGCCATCTATATACTCATCCATCTATCATCTGTTCACCATCTCACCATCTGTCCATTCATCATCTTTCTATAATCCTTCCATCTGTCCATCTATGCATGTATCCATTCATCATCCATCTACCATCCTTCCATTTGTCCATCCATGTATACTACCATCCTTCCTTCTTTTCATCTATTCACCCATCCTCCTATCTGACATGCACCCATCTACCCACTATCCATTCATGTATCTACTCACCATCCTGTTATTCATCCATCCATCTACCATCTACCCACCATCCTTCCATTCCATTCCATTCATCCATCCATCTACTATCCATCTGCCACTCCTGCACCTGTTCACCTGTTCATTCGTCTGTCAGCCTGTTTACCCACCTATACAACCATACAACTCCATCCATCTGCTGTTTATCATCCATCCACCTACTCTTTCACCCATCCATCCACCATTTGTCCATAATCTATTCCTGTACTTGTTCACCTGTTTGTCTGTTTGTCTGTCAGCCTGTTTACCCACTTATCTACCCATACCACCATCTGTATAACCATTCACTCATCCACCAGCTACCCACCCACCCATCCATCTATCCATCCATCCATACACCGGTTCTCCCATTCAACCATCCATTAATTGATGTATCTCTCCATCCACCCTGCATCCATCCATTCATATACACATCTGACCATTAAAACTTTTGCCTGAAGAGTTGGAACTGGTCTCTTCATGGTGTTCTTCACAACCCTGTTCATCGTGGTCTGAGTGATTGTGTAAAGTGATTTCCAGGAAGTGGGCTTGCATTTTGGAAGGTGCTGTCAGACATCTAGGTCAAATTGAAGCTAGTGTTGGTCCAATTGGTAGGAGGAAAAAGGGCATACTGGAGCAAGACCTGGAGCTGCCCCTGCCATGCGTTCCACACCAGTCGTGCCCAGTTCCTGGCCTCAGATTCCCTATCTCACCATGACGTCAGGCTCTGTGCCCACAGGTTGGGGCCCCAGCAGCCCCCTCTGTGAAGCCACAGCAGCAGCAGGAGCCGCTGGCTGCTGTGCGCCCACCGCTGGGAGACCTGAGCACCAAAGACCTGGGTGATCCCTCAATGGACAAGGCAGCTGTGAAGATCCAGGCCGCCTTTAAGGGCTACAAGGTCCGGAAGGAGATGAAGCAGCAGGAAGGGCCTATGTTCTCCCACACATTTGGGGACACCGAGGCACAGGTAGGGGATGCCCTGCGGCTGGAGTGTGTTGTGGCCAGCAAGGCAGATGTGCGAGCCTGCTGGCTGAAGGATGGTGTGGAGCTGACCGACGGGCGGCACCATCACATCGACCAGCTTGGGGATGGCACCTGTTCTCTGCTGATCACTGGCCTGGGCCATGCTGATGCTGGCCACTACACCTGTCAGGTGAGCAACAAGTTTGGCCAGGTGGCCCACAGTGCCTGCGTGGTGGTCAGTGGGACAGAGAGTGAGGCCGAGAGCTCCTCTGGGGGTGAGCTGGACGATGCCTTCCGCCGGGCTGCCCGGCGGCTGCACCGGCTCTTCCGCACCAAAAGCCCGGCTGAGGTTTCAGACGAGGAGCTCTTCCTGAGTGCAGATGAGGGCCCTGCAGAGCCAGAGGAGCCTGCGGACTGGCAGACATACCACGAAGATGAGCATTTCATTTGCATCCGTTTTGAGGCACTCACTGAGGCCCGCCAGGCGGTAACTCGCTTCCAGGAGATGTTTGCCACACTGGGCATCGGGGTGCAGATCAACCTGGTGGAGGAGGGGCCTCGGAGGGTAGAGATGCGCATCAGCAAAGAGGCCCCCGCCCCTGTGGTGCCTCCAGAGCCATTGCCCAGCCTACTGACTTCTGATGCTGGTGAGTCTGCACACAGCCTCGGTCTGGGGTCACGAACCAGGGTGCAGAGGCAGGGAGAGGCAGGGGAGAAGGATCCAGAGTCTGCTGCAAGCTTAAGGGGTTACCCGTGCCCACCATTGGGTTCTTTGCAGGTGCAGCCCACTGAGGTGTGAAAAGCCCTGACTTTGAAGTTAAATAGAGCTGAATTTGAACTCCAACCCTGTCTCTTACTAACTATGTGCTTTGGGGGAAGCTGCTTAGCATCTCTGTGCCTCAGCTTTCACATCTGTGAAATGAGAATGGGAATGCAGTTCTACCTTGGTATACACAGAGGATGGATTTTAGAACCCTTATGTGTACCCAAATCCACACATACTCAAGTCCCCAAATCAGCCCTGCAGAACCTATATATATGAAAAGTCAGCGCTATACAGGGTTTTGCATCCCACAGATGCTGTATTTTTTTATCCAGTTTGGTTGAAAAATATCCACACATAAGTGGACCCATGCAGTTCAAATGCATGTTGTTCAAAGGTCATTTGTGTTCACTCTCTAGAATTTTTTAAAAAGGAGACTCTGAAACCTGTATAAAATGCTGCACTCCTCATGGTCCAGTCTGCTACTGTTTCCCATTCCAGCATCTAGGAGTAATTAAAAAGCCATTTCCTTATTTACTTGTATCTCTCTAGGAATGTTAAAGAGGGTAGGATGAATGACCCACAGTGTTATTTCTTGAAACTTCTCTCCAATTTTGAGCCTCTGCCTTGCTGCAAATCCCTCACCTGCTCCTCCTGGACTTACAGGCCACACAGTCTTTATCTTTGCTTTACCTCCCTTTTCCTCCCTGTTTCCAACCCTTTATCGCTTTTGCCTCAGAGCAGCTTGGGAACCAAGCTGGCAAACAGAATTCTTAGAGAACAAGGAAGAGAGAGAAGCTTAGCAGGCAAAGATACCATTCCTTTTAGCTGTCAGGGTCTATGAGCACTCCCATATGAATGATTGCTCTGTACATCATATGTGTCAAACCATTCATCTGGTGGCAACTTGCATGTATGTGGCAGCCGGACATGATCATTGTTCCCTGGGGCTAAATCACCCATCTATCCCAGCCCCGGTGTTCCTGACCGAGTTGCAGAACCAAGAAGTGCAGGATGGGTATCCTGTGAGCTTTGACTGTGTCGTGAGAGGTCAGCCCATGCCTAGTGTGCGTTGGTTCAAGGATGGGAAGTTGTTGGAGGAGGATGACCACTACATGATTAATGAAGACCAACAGGGTGGCCATCAGCTCATCATCACAGCCGTGGTGCCAGCAGACATGGGTGTCTACCGCTGCCTGGCTGAGAACAGCGTGGGTGTCTCCTCCACCAAGGCTGAGCTCCGTGTGGACTGTGAGTACTGCGTCTGGTTTGGTGTCTCCAGGGTGGGTGGTGTAGGGGCTCCTGAGTTGGTCTTGAGGATGGGTCTCAGGCCAGGCAGGATTTGGGGCCTCAGAATCTTGTGGCTGATGGAAAGCTCTCTGGGAGCTAGGGCCAAGACAGGCCCCCAGTCTGGAGCCCCTTGGGGTAAGGGGTTGAGGGATCTCATCTCTGTGAGAGGCATCCTGGCTGGAACAGAGACCCAGGAAGGTTTGGAAGTGGACCTCATGGAGTAAGGTGAGGGGGTCAAGAAGGGTGAGTCCAGCCTACCCCAACCACTCCCTTGAGGTCCCTTTTGAAGGCTGTCAGATGGCTTGATCAGGAAGCCTCTCAGGAGAAGCTCAAGGGCATGGTGAATGGTTCATGGCACTGTGACTGGAGGGCAGTGGTATAATCATAGCTCACTGTAACCTCAAACTCCTGGCCTCAAGTGATCCTCCTGCCTCAACAAAGTTTTTAAATTTTAATAAAGTACAATTTACCTACTTGTTCTTTGGTTGCTTGTGCTTTAGTTGTCATTTCTAAGAAATTATTGCCTAATCCAAGGTTATAAAGAGTTAAACACCTATGCCTATAGTAACTCATATATTTAGGTCTTTGGTCCATTTTGAGGTTTTTTTGTTTTGTTTTGTTTTTTTTGTTTGTTTTTTTTTTTTTTTTTTTTGTATATGAAACGAAGTAAGGGCCCAAGTTTGTTCTTTTAATGTTGATACCCAGTTGTCTCAGCACCATTTGTTGAAAAGACTATTTCACCGTTGAATTGTCTTGGAATTCTTGTCAAAATTTGATTTTCTCTAAATGTATGGGTTTATTTATGGACTCTAAATTCTGTTTCATTCATCTAAATGTCTTTCATTATGCCAGCATGACACTGTCCTGATTACAGTAGCTCTGTATTGGGTTTTGAAATTGGGAGGGTAAGTCCTCCAACTTCCTTCTTTTTCAAGATTGTTTTGCCTATTCTGGGTGCCTTGCATTTTCATATGAATTTTAGGATCAGCTTATCTCTTTCTTCACAAAAATTCTCTAGGTATTTTTTAAAGATTTTTTTTTTAAATAACTGGTTATGAGTAATTTGATTATGATGTTCTTTGGTGTACTTTTCTTCATGTTTGTTGAGGTTGGACTTTGTTGACCCTCTTAGAACTGTGGGTTTAGAGTTTTCATTAAGTTTGGAATTTCTGTGACCATTATTGCTTCAAATATTCTTTTCTTCAATTACGTGTATATTAAGACGTATTATTATTATTTCTTCAAATATTCTTTTCTTCATTTACCTGTATATTAAGTCACATGGAGTGTGTACAGTTCACTAATGCTCTTTTCACTTTAAAAAATTCCTGTATCTTTCATTTGGCATAGTTTTTATTCATGCCTTTATGTCCACTGTCTTTTATTCTGTAATATCCATCCTATTAATCTCATTCATTTTATTATTTGTCTCTATAAGTTCTACTTGAGTTTTTTAAAATATATTCTACATCTCTACTTAACCTTTTGAATGCAGAGAATACAATTCTAATACCTGTTTTCATGTCTCCTCTACCAGTTCTAACATCTGCATCAGTTCTGGGTTGGTTTCAGTTGATTATTTTCTACTTTATGGGTCATCTTTTCCTGTCTCTTGGTATGTCTGGTGATCTTTGATTGAGTGCCTGACATTGTAAACTTTACCCTGTTAGGATATTTTTGTATTTCTGCCGATCTTCTTGAGCTTTGTTCTGGGATACAGTGAAGATACTTGGATGCGATTTTATTCTTTGGGGCCTAGCTTTTATGATTTCTTTGGTGGCTCCAGAGCAGTGCTCAGTCTAGGGCTAATTATTTCCCACTGCTGAGGCAAGAACTTTCCTGAGTACTCTACTCAATGCCCTTTGAGTTAGGAATTTTTCTAGTCTGACTGGTAGAACCAGGAGCTATTCCTGGTACTGTTTTCTCTAATCCTTTCAAGTGGGTCTTTCCTCACATGCAAATGCTAATCAGTATTCTGCTGAGTCCTTGAGGCAGGTCCTTTCTCTGTACTGCTTTCTTTTCTCCAGCACTTTGTCTGTGAACTCTAGCTGCCTTAGTCTCCCAGGACTCTGAGCTCCATCTTCTCATCTCAAGGAGTCTGCTGGGACCTACCTCAGTTTCCCTTCCCTGAGTCTACAAATTCAAGGCAGGAAACTGGCGCAATCATAGGGCTCATCTTTGTTTCCCATGTTTAGGAAATCCCTGTCCTGGCCTGGTGCACTTTGGCTCATGACTGTAATCCCAGCATTTTTGGAGGCTTAGGCAGGAGGATCACTTGAGCCTAGAAGTTCACGACTAGCCTGGGCAACACAGTGAGACCCTGTCTCTACAAAAAAAGTACAAAAAAATTAGCCAGGCATGGGGCTGTACATCTGTAGTCCCAGCTGCTTGGGAAGCTAAGGCAAGAGGATCGCTTGAGCTGGGAGGTTGAGGCTGCAGTGAGCTATGATTGCACCACTGCACTCCAGCCTGGGTGACAGAGTGAGGCTCTGTCTCGAAAAAAAAAAAAAAAAAAGAAAGAAAAGAAAAGTAGAGACATAGAATATATTTTATTTAATTTTTTTTATCTCTCAAGATTTATTTTTCAGTTCTTTACTTTTTCCGTTAAGTTATTGGGGTACAGGTGGTATTTGGTTACATGAGTAAGTTCTTTAGTGGTGATTGGCGAGATTTTGAGGCACTCATCACCTGAGCAGTATACACTGCACCTTATTTGTAGTCTTTCATCCCTCGCCCCCACTCCCATGCTTCCCCCCAAGTCCCCAAAGTCCATTGTATCATTCTTATGCCTTTGCATCCTCATAGCTTGGCTCCCACTTATCAGTGAGAACATATGATGTTTGGTTTTCCATTGCTGAGTTACCTCACTTAGAATGATAGTCTCCAATCTCATCCAGGTCAGTGCAAATGCTGTTAATCCATTCCTTTTTATGGTTGTGTAGTATTCCATCCTATATATATACCACAGTTACTTTATCCACTCGTTGATTGACGGGCATTTGAGGTTGGTTCCATGATTTTGCAGTTGTGAATTGTGCTGCTATAAACATGCGTATGCAAGTGTCTTTTTGAAATAATGACTTATTTTCCTCTGGGTAGATACCCAGTAGTGGGATTGCTGGAACAAATGGTAGTTCTACCTTTAGTCCTTTAAGGAATCTCCACACTGTTCCATAGTGGCTGTACTAGTTTACATTCCCACCAGTAGTGTAGAAGTGTTTCCTGACCACTGCATCCACACCAACATCTACTGTTTTTTAATTTTTAAATTATGACCATCCTTGCAGAAGTTAGGTGGTATCACATTGTGGTTTTGATTTGCATTTCCCTGATGATTAGTGATGTTGAGACAGAATATATTTTAAAAACCCAAGTAGAACTTCCAGAGATAAAAAATCCAATGGATAGGATTAATAGCAAGTAGAGAAGAAGATTATAAATTTATTACAGAAGAGGGCGGGCACGGTGGCTCACGCCTGTAATCCCAGCACTTTGGGAGGCCAAGGCGGGCGGATCATGAGGTCAGGAGATCGAGACCATCCTGACTAACACGGTGAAACCCCGTCTCTACTAAATATACAAAAAATTAGCTGGCATGGTGGCGGGCGCCTGTAGTCCCAGCTACTCGGGAGGGTGAGGCAATGGCATGAACCCGGGAGGCGGAGCTTGCAGTGAGCCGAGATCGTGCCACTGCATTCCAGCCTGGGCGACAGAGCAAGACTCCGTCTCAAAAAAAAAAAAAAATATATATATATATATATATATATATATATATGTATATATATAACAGAAGAAAAAAATACATAATTCAAGGACATGATAGAAAGAGGATGAGGGAGGTCTCTGGGGTCCCTTCTATAAGGGCAGTAATCCCATTCATGGAAGTTCCACCCTCATCACCTAATCACCTCCCAAGGGCCCATCTCTTCATCCATAGGGGGTTAATATTTCAGCATATGGTCTTTGGGGGGCATCTCAACATTTAGTCCATAAAAGAGGGTAAGTCCAACCTCAGTCACTCCATCTTGACTAGAAACACAAGTCCTAGCTGTTTGAGACCTGTATCTTTTCATCCCATTATTCCCTAGTAGGATGGAACTGGAATGTTCTACCACTATCACTGTTTCTTCTGAGGCCTCTGGATCATTCGTTATTAGTTTGTCATGTCAAAGAGGCTTGTAGTTAGTTATAGGCCTTGAAGTATGGGGCTGGTAATAGCTGGGGGTGGAGAGGCTACAATATCACTATTCCCCCTATGACTTCCTAGCTCCCAAATCTAAGTGGCTTCCAGGCAAGGCTCCGTAGTGAGGACCTCTGAGGGCCGAGGCCATCCTGGTGCAGGAGCTCGTGCTGGGGCAGATGGGATGGCAGGCCTTGCTCCAGTTCCCCTCTTCCTTCCCCAGTGACAAGCACAGACTATGACACTGCAGCGGATGCCACGGAGACCTCATCCTACTTCAGTGCCCAAGGCTACTTGTCCAGGTAGGAGCTGCCAGAGGTGGGCTGTGCCCCACGGACTGACGTTGCAGGGCCTCTTGGGGAGTGATGCTGCTGGGTGAGGGCAGGGCTTGGTCTGACAGTGTCCAATCCTGGAGCCTTCCTCCAAGCCCTGGCAGTCTCTGTCAGCAAACAGGGGCTTCCAACGTCATCCATGCCCAAGCCCCTCAGCACCCCGCCCACCCTGCTCCCCTCACTGCCCTACTTTCTGGCTGACCCCTTTTCTGTTCTCCTGCCAGCCGGGAGCAGGAGGGAACAGAGTCCACCACTGATGAGGGCCAGCTGCCCCAGGTGGTGGAGGAACTGAGAGACCTCCAGGTGGCCCCTGGCACACGCCTGGCCAAGTTCCAGCTCAAGGTGAAAGGTGAGAGGGAGAGGGAGTGGGGACACGGCCATGGCAGGATGGAGGCCAAGGAGCCGTGCCCCATCAGCTACAATTGAAAGGAGACCCCAGCAACAGGGTCAGGCAGTCACTCTCCCTGCTGCCTGGGTGCTGGAGGCCGATACTCCATCACTGGTGGTGTGGGGGTGTTTGAAGGACCCTCTCTCCAGGCCTTCATCTGTCTCCCATCTGGAGGACACAGTGCCCGTGGGTGGTAGCCCAGGCTGACCACTCCCCCTCCCGTGGCCCAGGCTACCCTGCTCCCAGATTATACTGGTTCAAAGATGGCCAGCCCCTGACCGCATCTGCCCACATCCACATGACTGACAAAAAGACCCTGCACACCCTGGAGATCATCTCAGTCACTCGGGAGGACTCTGGCCAGTATGCGGCCTACATCAGCAATGCCATGGGTGCCGCCTACTCATCTGCCCGGCTGCTGGTCCGAGGTGGGTGCTCTGAGGGGCTGGGCAGAGACTTGGGCCCTGGGCAGCATCCTGGCCAGGGCTGACATCCCCTGCACACCTTGCCATATCAGGCCCTCAGCGGGGGTCCCTGGTACAAAGTGGCACAGGTGGCCAGAAGTTGGCCCTTCAGGGAGCGGGTGTGCAGCCCTCTGTCCTGACTAATGGGCAGGCTGGAGGTTGAAGTTGACCCAGGAAAGTGGGTAAACATTGAGGCTCTAGGTAAATCCACGCACAGCCAGAGCCAGTGTAGCTTGGGACTAGAGGACCCTACTTCCTTATTGTTCAAAAAGTTCTGAGCACTGAGAGTTCATTCCAAGTTTCACCCAAACCCGTCCTGCCACTGCTGCAGCTTTCCCCAGCGTCCCCAGGTGTGAGTCCTCTGCTGCTCTGGGCAGCATTATTTGGTTGTGTGCTGGTTCCAGTGTCGGGCCACAGAGTCCGTGGCAGGGTGAGGGTGGGTGGTGGGGCATTGGGTCTGGTCCATGCAGCCTGTTGCCTCTGTCACCAGAGTGTGTAAGTTGCAGGGCTTCATGGCCCAGGTTTCAGGCAGGGGTTAGGACATTTGCTTGGGGAGCAGCGCTGCCCTTGAGTTCCCTCACTGCAGGGGGTAGAACTGCTGGCCCGCACAGCGCTGAGTAGGAGCCATGGCGGGGTCCTGTGTGTGCTAGGTGTCTGACTCTAGTGCCTCTTTCAGGCCCCGATGAGCCAGAAGAGAAGCCTGCATCAGGTGAGGCAGCCCCAGACGGGCAGGGAGAGGCCAGGTGGCCATGGGTGCTGAGGGCCTGACCCTAGGGCTGACCGCGGAGGTGTGGGTGGCCATGGGCTGGCTCAGGGAGGGCGCACCTAGGAGACAGCCCGGCCGAGGGAACAGTGTGGTGCTGTCCAGGTGCTGGCTGTGGAGAGCCACCTGGGGGCCTGCAGACATCATCGGGGGCCAGGAAGCAGGCGGTAGGGACTGTGCCAAGGTCTCTGCCAGCCACCCTGTGCCCCCTAGATGTGCATGAGCAGCTGGTGCCACCCCGAATGCTGGAGAGGTTCACCCCCAAGAAAGTGAAGAAAGGCTCCAGCATCACCTTCTCCGTGAAGGTAGAAGGTAAGGCATTTCCTGTCCCCTGCTGTGGAAAGATCACCCCTGGGGGATGGGACAGAGGTGCCCCCTCCCCACTCACATCATCCTGAGGGAGGGCCACAGACAGGGCTCCACCTCCAGAGGCCCTGCTCCTGGCGGGGTGCACTTACCACCTCCTGCCCGCCCCAGGACGCCCGGCGCCCACCGTGCACTGGCTCAGGGAGGAGGCTGAGAGGGGTGTGCTGTGGATTGGCCCTGACACGCCAGGCTACACCATGGCCAGCTCTGCACAGCAGCACAGCCTGGTCCTGCTGGATGTGGGCCGGCAGCACCAGGGCACCTACACGTGCATCGCCAGCAACGCTGCCGGCCAGGCCCTCTGCTCCGCCAGCCTGCGTGTCTCGGGCCGTGAGTAGGGGGTGGGGGGGTGGAGGGCTGGGGCATGGGAGGTGGGCACTGGGTAGCTTTGGAGTCTCCTTGGGGCACACTGCCCATCACCACCATCTGGGCTGGGACCCTGTGGGACACCCTCCTTCCTCTTCTCATTCTCTGACAGCACCAGGGAGACCCCAAGACGGGTCAGGCCCTGGTGGTGCTGGTGGTTTTGAGCCTCAGAGTCCCCTCTGGGCCCAGGACCCGTGGGTTCTGCACCGCCAGCTCCAGGGACTTTTCCTGAAGCCCCCTGCATCCTGGGCCTTGCTCAGCCCCTCTGAGGACAGGAGAACCCCTGTTCTCCTCCCATCACTGTTGGGGTGACCACAGGCCAAGAGTGGGATGGGGAGGTGAGCTTGGGCACAGCCCCTGCTCAGGGCTTCGGAGGGACCCAGTCCAGATCTGGAATCAGACGTGCCGGGGTTGGGAGCACCGTCCTGATGGTTTGCCCGGTCCTCCCTGACAGTGTCTAAGGTGGAGGAGCAGGAGAAAGTGAAGGAAGCACTGATTTCCACTTTCCTGCAGGGGTAAGTGAGGGTTGCCCCTGGAGGCTGTTCCAGTCAGGGCCAGGGAGGATGCTCTAGGAGTGAGGGATGGGACAGCGCTGCCCCTGGGAGAACACCTGTCCCAGAGCGTGTCCTGGCTCTGCCCCATGCAGGCCGTGTGGTTTGGGCCAGCTCTCTTCCTTCTCTGCACCTCAGTTTCCCCATTGTAAAGCGAAGGCTTCTGTTGGGCCTCTCTGGTATGGAGCCCCTTTCTCTAGTATCTTGGTCTGTTGTCCCCAGACCCTCTTTTTGTCAGGAGCTTCTGCATAAGGACAGAGGGTGGTGGGGTCCAGCCCAGGCCTCTCAGGACACCCCCTTTGCCCGTTTAGGACCACACAAGCCGTCTCAGCACAGGGGTTGGAAACTGCGAGTTTTGCCGACCTTGGTGGGCAGAGGAAAGGTACAGTCAGGCTGGGTGCATGCCTGTGAGGGGCCAGGGTGATCCCCTGATGCTGGGATCAGGGAGGAGGCTGCCCGGGGGTGGCTCCAGGCCTCAGAGGCCCCTCCTGAGCAGCACAGCACTGAGACACCTCCTCACACAGCCAGGACCAACCCGTGCCTGGACTTCAGGCTTGATTAGTGTCGGAACCATGTCTGATCCCCATGGATCTGGGAGCCTGCGGGGTCCCTGGGCCAGCCCTGGGCACAGAGCTCACATCCAGCGGGCTGTGTAGATACCAGGGTCTGGGTAGAACTCCTAGGTGCTGGGCACTGAGAACAGAGGCAACACAGCCCCGCTTTGGACCCATGGCCCCTTCTGCAGCCTGATGCCCAGGTCTGGCCTCTGCTGACTCTGTCCCCAATGCCCCTCATCCACTGTCCACTGGCAGTCCCCACCATGCCCTCTGTCTCTGGACATTCTCAGCCCGCTGGTCGTGCCTCGGCTTGACACTCATGAGCCAGAGTGACTCCTCATCCTGGCCAGTTGCCACTGGCCTCCCGCCTTGCCAGCCACTGAGTCTCATCATCTCCCTGCTAGACATCAGCACCATGCGGGGGAGGCTTGGCTGTTTGTTCACCATTGGCTCCCAGGGCCCAAGATGGGCCTACAGCATGGGGTGCTTGGTACACATCTGAGGGGCACGCAGCAACCTGAGCAGAGTGTTTGTATCCCCAGGAGAGCCTCTGGCTGCCAAGGAGGCCCTCAGACACCTCTCCCTTGCTGAGGTGGGCACAGAGGAGTTCCTGCAGAAACTAACCTCCCAGATCACCGAGATGGTATCGGCCAAGATCACGCAGGGTGAGGGGCAGCGGCCCATGTGCCAGGGTCACTGGGATGTGTCCGGGGTGTTTGCCCTTCCCCTGAGCCCTGGAAAGCCAGAGGCAGGCCAGGGTGTCATGATCCTTGCACCCCCAGCCAAGCTGCAGGTGCCTGGAGGTGACAGCGATGATGACTCCAAGACACCATCTGCATCCCCCCGCCATGGCCGATCACGGCCATCCTCCAGCATCCAGGAGTCTTCTTCAGAGTCAGAGGACGGCGACGCCCGAGGCGAGGTGGGCAGCTGGAATCCTCTGGGAGCAGGGCAGGGAGAGGCCCTGACCTTCCTGAAGAGAAGGTGAAGGGTGGGGAGGGGCTCAGAGGCAGGACTCCCATGGGACTTTAGGGAGGTGGGACCCCAGCAAGTTGCAGGAACTGGTGAGAACAGGATCTTCTCCACACGGCGTCCTGTGGAGATTTGCCTTCCTGGAGAGCCATTTGTTTAGTTCATTCATTCGCTCCTTCATTCCTTCAAAGGAGAAAGTGTCTCAGGCCTCCAGTGTACCAGGCACCCTGTTAGGGCTTGGAGTGGGTGTGGAGACGGGGAGAAGGTAAACAAGTAACTGAGTGTAGGCAGTCCAGGCCTGGAGACCCCAGGGCTGTGGTGACCTCTAGGGGTGGGGGTGGGGCAGGGGAGGTCTCTCACATTCCTGCTGTTCTGTGTGGGACAGGAACCAGGCGTGTGCATGCTGACTGGGGATCCCTGCCCTGTGGCTCGGGATCTCGGCAGGCCCAGCTGGCACCTCCCGGGTCTCACCACTTTAGCACCCCCACCCCCCTCTCAGATCTTTGACATCTACGTGGTCACCGCCGATTACCTGCCCCTGGGGGCTGAGCAGGATGCCATCGCACTGCGGGAAGGCCAGTACGTGGAGGTCCTGGATGCAGCCCACCCACTGCGCTGGCTCGTCCGCACCAAGCCCACCAAGTCCAGCCCCTCACGGCAGGGCTGGGTGTCACCAGCCTACCTGGACAGGAGGCTCAAGGTACCTGAATGGCCAGGCAGGAGGGGTCCTCAGGGGTCCTGGAGGCCCCAAGGAGGGGCGTCCCAATTTGAGGGGCGAGAGCCCAATCCCCATAGGGCAGGGCCAGAGTTCAGCACCCCGACCGGAATACTCCTGTCCCTCACCAGCTGTCACCTGAGTGGGGGGCTGCTGAGGCCCCTGAGTTCCCCGGGGAGGCCGTGTCTGAAGATGAATACAAGTCAAGGCTGAGGTGAGTGCCTGCTGGGCTGGAGGTGGTGGCACTGGCATCCCACTGACTGGACAGTCTTCCAAAGAAGCTGGCCGCTTGCCCTGGCTCTGGGTCCAGGCCCTAACCCTGGAGGTCTTGGGGTCATGGCTATGCTGATTCCTCTGCAGGGGCCTCTGAAACAGTGCTCCTGTGTGAGCCTATCAGGGACAGGTAGGGGCCAAGGACAGCAGAGCAGGCCCAGAGCTGCCTGGGTTCCCGCAGCTGCCCTCCCAGCCTTGTACTGGCAGGACCCATCTGGGTGGCTTCCTGGTGTTGGGACCGGCCTTGTCCGAGAGGGAGCCTCTCTCCACCTGCTCTCCCACTTCCTGTGAGCAGGCGACAGGCTGCGCAGCAGGAGGTGCTCCCATTTAGCAGCTGAGGGAGCGGGAGCCTCGTGGCCCACAGTCCCTGCACGGGAAGCAGGAGCTCCGTGGTCCCTTATGGCGGCCCCCTCCTGCCCAGCTCTGTGATCCAGGAGCTGCTGAGTTCTGAGCAGGCCTTCGTGGAGGAGCTGCAGTTCCTGCAGAGCCACCACCTGCAGCACCTGGAGCGCTGCCCCCACGTGCCCGCAGCTGTGGCCAGCCAGAAGGCAGTCATCTTCCGCAATGTGCGGGACATCGGCCTCTTTCACAGCAGGTGGGTGGGTGGGGCCACACACACACGTCCATGCATAGACGCACTGTAGGGCCAGGCCTCGTGCAGGTGGGTTGGAGCCAAGGAGGGAGAGAACCTGTGCTGACTTGATTTATCCCTCAGCGCACTTCCCCTCAGAAACCCAGACATGTGTACCTGGCTTACTCATGGGAAGGCCTGCGGTGCACCAACAGCTAACTGGCATGTGCGCAGGCCCACTTGCATGCACACCCTCACACGTGTGCACACATGAACACACACATGTGTACAGGTGCAGCCTTTAACACCATATACCCATGTGCATGGCACATGTGCACATCTGTAAATGCACACACATGCACACAGTACACACATATACCCATACACATGTGTACATCACCTGTGTGCCCACAGTGCATACCTATAGACGTGTGTACACATATATGCCTGTGTACATGTATACATGTTATACACATGGACACACATATGTACATGTTTCCACACTATTTTTGCACACCTATGCATATGCACTTCTGCACATATGTGCACATCCAGCATGTACATGCACATCCTTTCATCTTAACACTTGAATACATTCACACATGCATATAACACAGCATCTCCTTCCCCCACCACCTGCCTGTGTATGCAGCCACATGTGCTCATACACATTTACATGCATCCACAAATGTGCATGCCCACATACATGTACACATGTAATATTCCTGTGAGCTTTCATACACGGCACACAAGCACTTCTTTGCATGCCCACACATGTCTGCATGCATACTCTCACAAACCCCAGGAGCCACAGGCCCCAGCCCTTGTGCAGGGCCAGCTTCCTCCCAGAGGTGAGGGCTCAGGGCCAGGCTATGGGGCTCAGGCTGAGTCCTGATGCCATCCCCCTTCACAGCAGCTTCCTGCAGGAGCTGCAGCAATGCGACACAGACGACGACGTGGCCATGTGCTTCATCAAGAACCAGGCAGCCTTTGAGCAGTACTTGGAGTTCCTGGTGGGGCGCGTGCAGGCTGAGTCGGTGGTCGTCAGCACGGCCATCCAGGAGTTCTACAAGGTGCCCATGCCTGAGCTCATGGACTCCTGAACCTCTGTGCCTGCCCTTGGCTCCCTCTGAAGGCTCACTGAGCCCAGGCATCCTCCAAGGTTCATCCTGGCCTGCCCACATCAGAACCTGCGTTCATCCCCGACCTTGCCACTGCCCACAGCCTCCCTGCGGCCCCCTTGGGCCTCAGTTCAGAAATGCGGGTGGAGTTGCTTCTGCAGCCCTGTGCTCCTGGGCAGGCCACTTCAGCAGCCCAAGTCCTGTGCTTGTCACCTGTCAGTAGGTGATGACAGCTGTCACCTGGGGTGCAGGTGGTGTGTGCACCCTGGGGACCCACCCTCCAGCTCTCAGGGACACAGCCATCGGGGGCCTTGCATTCCTGCCCTAAAATCCACCCTCCTGGTTCCCACAGAAATATGCGGAGGAGGCCCTGTCAGCAGGGGACCCCTCTCAGCCCCCACCGCCACCTCTGCAGCACTACCTGGAGCAGCCGGTTGAGCGGGTGCAGCGATACCAGGGCTTGCTGAAGGTGGGCACCACCTCCCCTGCCCCACCTCCTCTGCCCAGGCTGGGTCTTTTGGGGTCCAGCCTGTGGAGCAGTCTGAACCCTGACCTTCGCCCCGGCCCCAGGAGCTGATCCGCAACAAGGCGAGGAACAGACAGAACTGCGCGCTGCTGGAGCAGGCCTACGCCGTGGTGTCTGCCCTGCCGCAGCGTGCCGAGAACAAGCTGCACGTGTCCCTCATGGAGAAGTACCCGGGCACCCTGGAGGCCCTGGGCGAGCCCATCCGCCAGGTTGGGGAGGGGCAGGGGCTGGGGCCGGGAGATGCGTGTGAGGTGGGTGGATATTGGGGTGTTGGGGGCTTGCATCTGGGGCTGCCAGAAAGTGGGGATGTGTGCATGAGTTGGGCAGGGCACTGGGTACTTGGGTGGCTGTGGGGTCTGCACCTCTGAGCAGTCTGGCCCAACACAGGCTGACCGCAGTCTACACCCTCCCCCAGGGCCACTTCATCGTGTGGGAGGGTGCACCAGGGGCCCGAATGCCCTGGAAGGGCCACAACCGTCACGTGTTCCTCTTCCGCAACCACCTGGTAATCTGCAAGCCCCGGCGAGACTCCCGCACCGATACCTTCAGCTACGTGTTCCGGAACATGATGAAGGTCTGTGGGCTCCTGGCTGCTGGGCGTGGCTCCCTGTCCCTCAGCTCCGGGGTGGATGCCGGTGGCCACGCCTGCAGCCACTGGTCCAGGGTGGCCTGAATGTTTCCTCATCGAGTCCCACATCTGTTGAGTATGGTCAGCCCGTGTCCCCATCCCTGTGCTGACACCCTCCCCTACCCACAGTTGAGCAGCATCGACCTGAATGACCAGGTGGAGGGGGATGACCGTGCCTTTGAGGTGTGGCAGGAGCGGGAGGACTCGGTGCGCAAGTACCTGCTGCAGGCACGGACAGCCATTATCAAGAACTCGTGGGTGAAGGAGATCTGTGGCATCCAGCAGCGTCTGGCCCTGCCTGTGTGGCGTGAGTGTCCACCTCCCCGGGGACCCAGGTGGCTGAGCCAGGATGGGGCACCCAAGCCTGTTCCTGCAGCTGCACAGGTCCCTACCTGGGTGGGTGTGAGGGGTGGGCTCGTTCCTAGGACAGACGGCTCAACCAGCCTGTGGCATGTGATGGCTACAGCCTCATGGGGAGCCCCTGGGCTGGGTGTTGGATTGGCCCTGACCCAAGGTCGGGGATACCATGGGGGCCCCAAGCTCAAGGCACCCACCCAGATCATGTCAGGGGCTGTGAAGGGCCTGGCAGCCCAGGGTCTGCTTCCTCAACTAGAACAGAATCTTCCCCCGAGCCCCCACTGCTCTCTGTTTAACACACACCTGCCTCACTCACCTGACTCTGGATGGGGACCTTGGATGAGGGGCAACAAAGGACAGTCCCCATAGTGGCCACACCATCAGATGTGGGGCTCGTGGTGCAAGGCAGATGACCTGCCAGGTGCACCTGGGGGTGCCGCAGCCCAATGTCCCCCCACAGAGTACTCAGGGCTGTGTGTGTCCTCAGGGCCCCCGGACTTTGAAGAGGAGCTGGCTGACTGCACAGCGGAGCTCGGTGAGACAGTCAAGCTGGCCTGCCGCGTGACAGGCACACCCAAGCCTGTCATCAGCTGGTACAAAGGTAAACCCCGGGGCCGGGGGCTGTGGCCTTCCTGTCCAAGATGCTGGCCCTGCAACAGAAAAGAGCCTCCCGAGAGAAACAGGCTGTGAGGGCTGGGGACCCAGTATGGGATTTGGCCGGGAGCCTGGGGCACGAAGGACAGGCCTCATACGTTCACTTGCCACCTGGCTTCCAAATCAAAGGCAGCATGGTTGGGGACACGGAGATGCCGAGACATGGAGAGGAGGGAGTTCAGTGAGGGGACTTGGCTTTGCAAAGCTGCTAGTCCCATAGTCAGGGCTGATTGCAGCCAAAGGGCCCAGGTTAAAGTAGCTGCTGGGAGAGCTACCTGGGGAAAGGTCCAGGTGGCACTAGGCATGAACTTCCAGTTGTCCCCTCCCGGGGGCATCATTTCTGCCAGTGACAGCATGTGATGACATGCACAGGGTGGTGCCAACCAGGTGCTTCCCTGGCTATGGTGTCCAGGGTTTTGCAGGCTCAGCCATGGAATCGTGGCTCACTGCTCTGTGGTGGGCCTTGGGCTCCAGCCCTTCTGGAAGCCAAGCTGATGCTGTATGGCCCAGGGACCCCCAGGAATCTCAGAAATCTCACGGTCAGCATAGATGATCCCATGTGGCCCAGGGCTCCCAAGGAGAACAGATGCTTTTACCAGACAGGATATCCCAAGGGCCTGAGATCACCTCCTAGGAGCTGCAGACTTCTCCCTGGGGAGCTGTGCTGGAGCCATGTCGGGTTTGAGCAGCAGAGGGACACAGTTTGGCTCTGTCATCTGTCACCTTGGCTGTAATGCCAGGAACCTGCTGGGGAGGGCCAAGAGGGGACCTGGGACACCAGCCTGGGAGTCATCGTGCTGGAGCTGGGGACCCGGGCTCAGGGATGGCTGTGGATTCCAGGGGTGTGTTGAAGGCTGAGCTGGCCCGATTTGCTGATAGGGTGGCTGGCTATGTGGAAAGAGCTTGGCATCCAGATGTGCACACAGTTGGGGCTGGACATCCACCAGGGTGGTTCCGTTTGCAAAGGTAGAAGGCTGGGGAGAGGCACGATGGTGTGCAGACGGGGCTGGGTGGGAGGAAGAAGCACCAGGCCTGGGAGGACCCTGCAGAGTCAAGGTGCCTGCAGTGATGCTGGCAGAGGGGCCGAGGGGTGGTCGGAGAAGTACAAGTAAGGCTCAGAAGAGGGATGTGGCCGGAGGCGACGAATGGGACATTGTCAGCTCACAGAGCATCTGACCTGCCAGTTGATGCAGACGCAGAGTGCATGTGGAGGGGGTGAGGCCCAAGCACCCAGGCTTGAGAGCCCCCACTTCCAGAGTCTGCAGAAATGAGGGGACGCGAACCCAAGGGAAGGAGCGGCCAGGGAAGTGGGGGCCCAGGAAGCCAGCCAGGGAGAGGCCAGCAGGGAGTGGGCAGGGGCATCCAGGGCTGCCAGGGTCCCCATTCTACCCTTCACACATGTGCAAGTCAGCCTGTCACGGTTTACACACGTACACATTACACACACTTGCACACACACGTACATAGAGACACATACAGAGATACATGCTATGCACTCATGCATATGTACATACACACCACATATATATGCATTACACACACATATACATTAACACTATATGTGTAATATACGTAGATGTACACCACACATACAGATACTACACATACATGCATAGTATACAATACATATACACAAATACATACCATACACATGAATATGTACATAGATACACATTATACAGGTACACATGCATGCACACACACCACATGCACATGCGTCATGCACAAGTGCACACTACATGTGCCTATACAACTACATAGATATATACACAGATACATGCAAACATGCACTATACACATAGATACATGCACATTACACACAAGTACATACTTTACATATGCACACACACTTTATACATAGCTACACGTACATGTATGCACACACTACACATATATAAATATACATATTAGAGACCACACATATGTGCACACGTAGATAATACTGCACACATATACATATGTACACAGCCACATACCATACACAATACACATGCACAGATACATGCAACACACATGCATGCTACACACATAGACACCATATATTTATATTCATAAATACTACACACTCGTCTGCATGCATACATACACAGTACACATATATACACATAGACCCACCATACACATAGGTACACACAAGCATACGTACTACACACATATCTGCATGTAAACATGCACAAATGCTACATATACACATATATACATGTATAGTTATTTGCACACACACAGAAGACACAAGACGTCCAAGACAGAAATGATTCATCATCAACATGAAGCAGCAGCCAGAACAGGCTCTTGCCACAGCTCTCAGGGGTAGTGTGGGAGAAGCCTGCACATGCATGTGCTGCACCATGGATTTCAGGGGCTGCATCTTATCACCTTGGGTGTCTCCAGGGAGGGAGGCATCTCTGCTCCACTGTCCTGGAATGTCTGCTTGTGTGAGCACTGCTGTCTGGAGCATCTGGGCTGCAGGAGCTGGCCAACCACGGGGCATTGTGCCCCAAGAGACCCAGCTCCACCCTATTTCCACAGGCTCCAGCCGCTCGGGGATTTTCCCACACTTGTGCCCAGCCCTCAGCCATCCTGGCTAATCTGACTGACGCTGGCTGGTATGTCGTCCTTCCAGTCTAACTCAGGCTGCATTTAATCAAGCCTCCCAGCAGGGGAGATGCCAACCTGTGGGGCTGCCCTGGACCACCCCAAGGCAACAGCCGCCACGTGTGTGGCTCCCACACAGGAAGTCTTGAGAACACAGTTATTGTTTACAATTTGGGGACTCCTAGGAAGGCACACATCAGTACTGACTGATGGTACCTCCCAGATGACCCCCCAGGGGGTCACCTGGGCTGTCAGGTTAACCTCATCTGGCCTGGCTGACTGGCCTCCAAGCCCCCAGTTCAGTCCTTATAACCTAGTGCTGTTCTGGTGTTGCAGGCACCATCCAGGCACTCAGCCCTTCCTGTTCTCCCTGTCCACAGCAGCTGGGCCCGCAGGTCTGCCCATGACTGAGGACGGGGCTGGAGAGGAAGGACTCTAGGGAGTTTTGCCTGGGTGTGTTGGGAGGGGCCATCCCGGTGTCCACTGGTGAGAGCTGATGAACACAATGGCTTGGAGGGCTGCCCTGGGATACTTCTGGAGGAAGGCTCGGATGGGTCATTAACGCCTGCTCCCTGGGGTCTTAGGAGCTTCCCTCCTGCCACCTGTCCAGACCTCTCCTCTGGGAGGTTAGGTTCAAGAGGAACAAAATCTTTTTTATCAAAGCCTGCCAGAAGCCAGTTGAATGCCCTGAGCCCCGCTCCCTTTGGACCAGGCTGCCACCGAGGGTTGGTCATGGCAGAGCCTGGGTTTCCCTGTGGATGGAGGACCTCCCCTTTCCCTCGCTTCCTAACCACCAGTAGGCAGCTTGCACGAGAGAGCTCCTCTCTGGGGACAGCTGCCTTTGGTGACTGGACTGCCTTCCAAAGGTCTGTAGGGCAAGAGGAGGTGGGCACAGTCAGACTGCCATCCCCTTGCTGAGTGGCTCTTGTGGTAGATGTCATAGGACATCAAACTGCAGGGGGTGTGCGTGGCACACGCCTTCATGGTGTGGCTGGAGACCCAAAGCAGCTTCATAGCAGGTAGGCCTCCACAGAGAGCCTGGAGAGGGACAGCTGGCCTAGGGGCCATGCAGAACATTCCCCTTGGCCCTCCGCAGGTTCGCTGAACAATCAGCTTGCAAAAGGCAAACAGATAGGAGGAAAGGCAGACACATTTATTGAATGTGTAGACACTGGATCCTTCAGAATGAAGACCAAAGACCCAGAAGAAGCTGTCTATTTTAATGCTTAGGTTCCATAAAGTATGGACAACTGTGCTGAAATAGGATTGGGCAAATAGGGTTGGATCTAGTGAGAACAGACTGAGTGGGGACATCCTGCTATGCCTGTGTGTCTGGATTCTTCTTGGCCTTCTGAGCAGTGTCCTTTCCTTCTGAGTGAGAAGCAGGACCCTTGCTGGAATGGGGGTCTTGCATCTACAGCCAAACAAGGTAGGTCCGATCATTTCTTCATGGCCAAGTTTTACACAGAAAGATGGAGAGAAAATCGGAGTCCTATTTTTAGGCTTTGTGGCTGGCTTTAGAGAAAAAGGTGTTCTGGTTTCTATGACCCGCCTTGGGGAAGAGGGATTCTAGTTTCTATGGAAGCCTGGGAGGAGAATGAGGGGCTAGAGACAGGAGAGGAGGAGAAGGTCAGAGAGAGAATTTTGCTTCTGTGGCTGCTTGGGAGGCCCTCATTTTGGGGTCTTGTTTTCTAAACCCCAACACTGGGTTCATAGGAGCAGTCTGCCAGGATGGAGAGTGGGTTCACCACATGCAATGTGTTCTCCTCTCCTGTAGGCTTGAGAATGTCTCTCCAGAATGTCCTCAGTCTGACATGTGATGTAGATTCTGCGTCTGTACCCTGCCTATGGTGGGGCTCAGTGAGGTGGTGTCCTGGGGGCTCTGCACAGGAGCCTTGGCAGTCTGGCCAGGGTGTCCCCATCAGCAGCCTTGATTCACTTCATTGTTCATTGCCCCAGGAAGAGGTGTCTTTAACCTGCCAACCTATTTAAAATTATCTCTGAGCCTGGCATGGTGTCACATGCCTGTGATCTTGGCTGTTTGGCAGGCCATGGCAGGAGGAGTCCATGCACTCCCTGCCGTGTCCCCTCTGCCTTCCCTTGGGGGAGTCTGTCATCTCGGGGAAGTTGCTTGAGCCAGGAAAGGATCTGGTATAGAGGGGATGGAAGGGGTTAGAGGACAATGACAGAACAAGACACACCTCCGTGGCTCAGCCAACCATGGAGGTAGGACCCTGTCTCTACCGCAAACACATAGATCCCCTACTGTCACCCCCAGAAGAATGGAAGGCCAGCATGCTGGATGCAGGAGGCTGCTCCACAAGACGCCCAAGCTGTGGCTATTCTTCCTGAGTGCGGGCTTGGTGCCCATCCTTTCCCTTCCTAACCAGCCAGAGCTAGATGGGCTGAGCCCTCTCCTGCCTCACCCATCGTGGCTGCTGGTGGCCCTACCCCAGCACTCAGTTCAGGCATGAGTGTCCGTGGCTGTGGTCTGAACAGGGTCGGAGTCTTCCTTCAGATTCAGCACTGGCTCTGGCATTTATTGTGAAGTGGTTGAACTGAGGCTGAACCAGCAAAGTCCCTGGCAGGGACTGGAGAAAGAGCGCCAACCAAGGCACCGCCCAGGTGTCTGTGTTTGAACCCACTCCTCAGTTCTCAGACTGCAACTACCTGCCTAGTTTCTCTCCTTAGCAGGGCAACAAAGTAGAGAAAGAGATCCACAGGGCCACTTCTTCTTTTCCTTCCAGAAGGCCATGCCTCTGACAGTGTCACTTCCCTGTCTCCAAAATTGTAAATCAAAAACTGTGAAGGGCCCACAATTTTACCCCACTTGCAATCTTGCAAGCCAGCCTGATAGCCAGATGTAGACAAAAGACACAAGACTCATGGGTCAGAGACAAAGACTTTTTACCAGCAGTGCCTCAGTGTCTCTCATCATTGCCCTCACCCGTTTCTGTGAGGAGGCGATGGAACCAGGTGTTAGTTGCATGCAGGGGTTGCCCCACGAGAGAGAAATCTTGAATCTTAGGAGACTTGGAGCTCTTTTTATGGGGCTGCTGGTACATCTGCCCATGCTTCACTCCAGAGATAGTGGATGACTTCCTACCCTGGGATGCAGAAATGTCTCCCAGGAAAGGAATGGAAGGGTTTTGTCTCTGTTGCCCTGGAATACAGCCAGGCAGATGGGCATCTTCTGCTTCACTCTCCTTACTTTCTTCTCTACTCTCTTCTTCTTCTTCTATTCTAAACCTGGCTGTGAGTGCCTTTGCTCAGAGGGTTGAAATGTGGAATCTGAATTCCAGGGAGAATTGTTTTCTCACAGCAAGATGAGGACAGAGCTGCTGGTAGCATGGCGGCCCTGACTGCTGGTAGCTTTGGGGGAGAGAAATGGAGCCTAGGGGATGGGCTTAGTGGGGATGGGAAGAGATGCCCTGGAGGGTGTGAGCACAGCTCCTTTCTGGAGTTGCCATAAAGGGGTGCAGAGATCTGAGGTGGTAACTAGAAGGTTTTTGAAAAAAAATTATTTAAGATTATTTCTGAGCTGGGTGGGGTCGCTCACACCTATAGTCCCAGCTACTCAGGAGGCCAAGCGGGGAGGATCGCTTGAGCCCAGAAGTTTGAGACCAGCATGGGCAACAGAGTGAGGCCCTGTTGCTACAAAAAGTTAAAAAAATTAGCCAGGCATGGTGGCGCACCTGAGGCGGGAGAATCACTTGCGCCCAGAAGGTCGAGGCTGCAGTGAGCTGTGATCGCCGCACTGCACTCCAGCCTGGGCAACAGAGCAAGACTCCACCTCTACAAATATATATATGTATGTGTGTACGTGTGTGTGTGTATAATGTGTATATATATATATGTGTGTGTGTATATATAATATATATCTCTTATAGTTCTATACAAATCATAAGTTAGTGCTGGTTGTGACCTTTGTGATTTAAGCAATCTGTGGGGCACACCCGACACTATTGGAATGTGAATCGATGCTGTTTTGTATATTTAGACATTATGTGGGAAGGAGTTCTCCACAGTGAGAGGCCGTGCCTTCTGGTCCCTCACCTGGGAAGGAAGCATGCCTTGGCCAGAGAGGTGTAGTCAGTTGTGTGTTCATACCAAGGTGATTTACTTCACATTCTTCAGTCTTCAGATATTCGTATTAGAAGGCTGTGCATTTGGAGGCATGAGGATGTGGCCTGGGAGAGGAGAGTGGAGCTGGGGGTGAGACTTTGGGCTGCCGTGTTCTCCGCAGGAGCAGGTGCAGGGAAAGAAGGCATGGAGGGCTGTGGGCAGTGATTTTGAGAAGGGGCTGCAGGCCCTAGGCTGGGCAGGCAGGGGTGAAGAGGGGATCAAGGTGCTGTGAGCTGGGGTGCAGTCAGTGTGTTAGAGGTCCTCAGAACATTGCAGGACTGCTGAGAGCTGAGGTGACCAAGGACTCAGCTGCCCATAGGGGATGTCCTCTGTGGGGCTCAGGTCCCTTGGCCTGCCCCCTGCCTCTAGCTAGTGTCCAAGGTGGACAGAGAAAGAGAGACAGAGTAAGAGACAGAGACACAAAGAGACAGAAAGGCACAAAAGGCACAGACAGAAAAACAGACAGATAAAGACAGACGTGGAGTCAGAGACAGACACAAAGGCAGAGACAACAAGGAGACAGAAAGAGAGACAGAGACAGAAAATAGAAACAGACACAGAGATAGAGACAAAGAAAGAAGCTGAGTCCGAGACAGACGAAGAAAGATGGAGACAGAGAAGCAGAGACAACAGAGAGAATGGGAGCTCGTGTCAGCCTCTCCCTCCAGAGTTGCAGGTCAACCTGGAAGCTGGACCCGGCAGGGAGCCCGTGCCTGGCCCTTGTGCTGCAAGTGTGGCCCCTCCGTCCCCTCCCCGACCATGACTGCAGCCCCCAGGCCAGGCCCAGCTTCTCCCCGCTAATGGAGTGAGCCCCTGGGTCCCCACCTGAGTGATGGCCCCCGCTTGTCCTTTCCAGATGGGAAACCAGTGCAGGTGGACCCCCACCACATCCTCATTGAAGACCCTGATGGCTCATGTGCCCTCATCCTGGACAGCCTGACCAGTGTAGACTCGGGCCAGTACATGTGCTTCGCGGCCAGCGCCGCTGGCAACTGCAGTACCCTGGGCAAGATCCTGGTGCAAGGTTAGCCTGGAGGCCTTCCTGGGGGAGGAGCCACCCTGACCCTCCCACCATGGCAGGCCCAGCTGCGGCGGGGTGGTGGGACAGTGGGATGGACATCCAACCGTGTTCTGAGGGGATCACTGGGGGCTCATAGAGGGCACTGGGAGGGGTGGGGACCCTGCAGCCCCTTCCCTGGCATCAGCCTCAGCTCCGTCATGGCATCTCTATGTCTCTCTGTATGTCTCTGTGTCTGATGCACTGTGTCTATTTCTGTCTTTGTCTGTCCATGTCTGTATGTCTCTCTCTCTGTCCTTTGATCTCCGTCTCTGTCACCCTGTGTCTGTATGTCTTTCTTCTGTTTCTGTCCTTCTGTCTCTGTTTGTCCATCTCTATCTATGTGTCTCTCTGTCTGTCTATCTTTCTGTCTCTGTTTCTCCATCTGTCTCTCTGTCTCTGTTTCTTTATCTCTGGTCTCGATGTCTATGTCTCTCTCTCTCTTTCTGTCTCCATTTATGTCTCAATTTCTCTTTCTCTGTCTCTTTCTGTCTGTTTTTCCATCTCTGTCTCTTTGTCTCTCTCTATTTTCCTCTCTATATTTCTTTCTCTGTCTCTCCTTCTCTATCTTTATCTCTCTCTGTTTCTCCATCTCTGTCTTTCTGTCTCTGTGTCTCTTTCTTTGTAAGTCTTTGTCTCTGTCTCCATCTCTATCTCTATGTCTGTCTCTGTCTGTCTGTCTCTATGTTTCTATCTCTCTCTCTCTCTCTCTCTGTCTCTTCCCTCCACAACCCCACAGTCCCACCACGGTTCATGAACCAGGTCCGAGCCTCGCCCTTTGTGGAGGGAGAGGATGCCCAGTTCACCTGCACCATCGAAGGCGCCCCATACCCGCAGATCAGGTGGGGCCCAGGCCTGCCTGGGGATGGGGCATGAGGGGGCCGGCTCCCACCTGGAGCATGGGGCACGGACCATGTGTTCCCGTGTCAGGGCTGGGCTGGACATGGACACTGACCTTCAGCTGAGAATGGGCTTTGTGGGGCTCTGGTTCATTCTGGATGTGGGACACCCCTCAGCCAGGAGGACACGGCCAGGCTGTGTCTTGGCTTCTGGAAGGGTGGGCTCTCTGAGGACCCCTGGGGTCTGAAGGCAGGACAGCTGGGTCGTGAGCACAGGTAGCACAGCCGGGTTTGGCCCTGAGACAGGACATAGGAGGATGTCGCCGGCGGGGTAGAGCATGGCCCGAGTCCTGCCTGCCTCACGTGCCCTCCGGGTGGATTCCAGGTGGTACAAGGACGGGGCCCTGCTGACCCCTGGCAGCAAGTTCCAGACACTGAGTGAGCCTCGCAGCGGCCTGCTAGTGCTGGTAATCCGGGCGGCTGGCAAGGAGGACCTGGGGCTCTACGAGTGTGAGGTGAGAGGTGCAGGAGTGGGGACCTGCCTCGGGGCCCAGGCCATCCGTGCCGGCCATCCTCTGGGGTCTGATTGTGGAGGGGCTTAAGAGCCCAGGCCCTGTCCTCAAGGTGGGGGGCTCTTGGCAGAGGCCAGGGGGCACCATACCCACTGCTACACCCTTCCTTGATGACAGGCCAGAGGCCACCATGCCACTCTCACCCCCCCATCACAGGTGGGGGCCACCATGCCACTGTCACTGTCATCCCTGGCCACACCACTGCCCCATGCCCTGGCCTTATTCTTCCTCTGCCCCGAAGCCTCTCCTCGGCTCCCATGTCAATCTGGATGCCTTCCTTGGCTTCCCTGGCCATTTCAAGGATGCCACTTGGTTTTTGCCTTTGGGGGGCCCGGCATGGCCTCATGAATTTTGTCATTCATGTCAAATGGAGTGTCAGTCATCCAATGTAGCCTGGCCCTGCTCAGGTACCTTTTACCTGTGGAGATGTCCAGCCTACAGGTGGACAGAGCTGCCTTCTGCTCCAGCCACTGTGTCTGCAGGGCCAGGGCAGGGGCTCCCCAGGGTGGGGCCCAGTCCCAGTCCTCTGGCCCTTCAAAGCCTGCAGTGGTTGTGGTGGTCATGGTGGCTGTGTGCCAACTGTAGGTGCCCCAGACCCCAGGCGCTGGCCTCTGTCCAGCTCCTCCAGGGGCACTTGTCTGGCCACCACCCCCCACCATGTAGCTGCTGCTGTGAGGCTGTGGGGAGCCTGCCCCACACCACTCTGGCTGGGGAAACCAGAGACCCAAGTGAGCTCTTGACTTGCACTAATACCATCACTAGCCATGCATGGGGATTTAAATTTAAATTTAAATCAACTAAAGTTAAATCCAAAGCTAGGTGCTGTGGCTCACGCCAGTAATCTCAACAATTTGGCAAGCCAAGGCAGGAAAATCCCTTGAGCTCATGAGTTTGAGACCAGCCTGGGCAACATATTGAAACCCTGTCTCTTAAACAGGGTTTATGTTTGTCTGACTGGTGTGTCATCTCACACCAGTTAGAATGGCAATCATTAAAAAATCAGGAAACAACAGGTGCTGGAGAGGATGTGGAGAAATAGGAACACTTTTACACTGTTGGTGGGACTGTAAACTAGTTAAACCATTGTGGAAAACAGTGTGGCGATTCCTCAAGGATCTAGAACTAGAAATAACATTTGACCCAGCCATCCCATTACTGGGGATATACCCAAAGGATTATAAGTCATGCTGCTATAAAGACACATGCACATGTATGTTTATTGCGGAACTATTCACAATAGCAAAGAGTTGGAATCAACCCAAATGTCCATCAGTGACAGACTGGATTAAGAAAATGTGGCACATATACACCATGGAATACTATGCAGCCATAAAAAAGGATGAGTTTGTGCCCTTTGTAGGGACATAGATGCAGCTGGAAACCATCATTCTCAGCAAACTATCGCAAGAACAGAAAACCAAACACCGCATGTTCTCACTCATAGGTGGGAAATGAACAATGAGATCACTTGAACACAGGAAGGGGAACATCACACACTGGGTCCTATTGTGGGGAGGGGGTGGGGGGAGGGATAGTATTAGGAGATATACCTAATGTAAATGACGAGTTAATGGGTGCAGCACACCAACATGGCACATATATACATATGTCACAAACCTGCATGTTGTGCACATGTACCCTAGAACTTAAAGTATAATAAAAATAAATAAATAAAAGAAAATGCATAGGCAAAAAAAAAAAAACTAAAAAATTACTCAGGCCCAATGGTGCACACTTTTAGTCCCAGCTAGTCGGAAGGTTGAGGTGGGAGGATCCCTTGAGCCCAGGAGTTGAAGGCTGCAGTGAGCTGAGATCGTGCCATTGCACTCCAGCCTGGGTCACAGAGCGAGACCCAGCTTTAAAACATACATAAAACGAAGTTAAGTTCAGTTAAAGATTCGGTTCCCTGGCTGCTCTGGCCCCATGTCCCATGCTCAGAGCTGCACGTGGACAGGGCAGACGGAGAGCATCCTCATCACTGCAGGGGACCCTAGGGCCATGTGGGTCCCCCAGGGATGCTGTGGCTGGGCTGGGGCCCTTCCCCTTGTGGGGGACACACCAGAATGGAGGCTGCCCATGCTCCCAACATGGCCACAGGGAGAGGGCCCTGCCCGTGAGAAGCCTTGGGCTCTGAGCCAGCCCTGCTGTCCTTGCAGCTGGTGAACCGGCTGGGCTCCACACGAGCTAGTGCAGAGCTGCACATTCAGAGCCCCACGCTGCAGGCCCGGGAGCAGTGCCACAGGGAGCAGCTCGCAGGGGCAGTGGAAGGTAAGTCCCACCCCTGTCCTTGCCACCAAGGCAGCTCCCCACGGCTCAGACCCACGCTGGACCCTCACAGGCCTGGCCATGCCCGGGGGGACATGACTCTCACCTTTCCCAGTCAGGGTCTGCTGCCTGGAGGACCCTGGAGGAGGGCTGGGCTGGCATCGTGGGGCAGGGAGAGCCACAGATGGGAGATGAGGAGGCTGCTGCGGGCCAGGCACAAGTCCCAGCCCCTGGCTGGAGGCAGCACCTGTGTGGGCTGGTGGAGTGTGGGCCCTGAGCCCAGAGCCTGAGTGGAGGCTGAAGAGGTCACTCTGGGTGAGCGGGGTTCCCAAAGCCCTGCTGCGGTCCAGAGAGGGAAAGCCTGTGCACAGAGGCCAGGCCTACACCCAGGGCAGCTCGCCGGTGGTGGACAGGAGGCAGTGGGCAGGAGGCAGTGGGGAGGTTGCGGCAGGAACAGTAGGAAGGACGTCTCTGCAGAGGGCCAGGCCACTGGGCCCCAGCTTGGCTCCCAGGAGAAGGGGCAAGTGTCAGGGGCCTGACCCCTCCATTGAGGGTAGGGCTGGTTGTGGAGAGACCTGACCTGGTCTGGGACTGCTCCTGGGTTCCTGGGAGGGCCTTGGGCTGCAGAATGACCTCACTAGGGGTGGAAGGTGATGGGCCGGGGGAGAGGTGGGACACATCACCTCATTCCTCCAGGCTCCCGGATGCTTTATTCAGGGCAGGGCAGCCAGGATGGGAAGGGGGTCATCGGGCATCCGTCTTGGGCTCCCAGTTGGGCTGCCCGTCTGGACAGGTTTTGAGCCTCCTATCACTGGGGACATACAAGTGGAGGCTGGTTCAACACCTGGCGGAGCTGCAACTCTCACTGTGGGTTGGAATACGTGTCCTCCAAGTCTTAAACATTGGCTCCTGCAACCCCACCTCAACTGTCTCTCCCAGTGCCCAGTGTCTGAAAGCCAGTTGCCCATCTGGACCCCACAGAGCTGGGCCATCTTTGATGCCCTCCATGACCCTCAGGGAGACCCCTCCCTTGCTGGGCAAATGTCCTTGTTCCTCAGCCTACACAGTGCCACAGGCACTGGCCAACCCCTGACTGCGAGTGCCCCATGTCTGACGTGTCTCTGGGGGCCCTGTGACCTCCGTCAGCCCCACAACTGGTGGCCACAGCACCACACACAACTGCTTCTGGAGCTGCCAGCACCTCAGCCTCCCATGAGTCTTGTGTCTCACGGCCAGGGAGGTGCCCAGCTGGGACACTGGGACACCCAGTGTCCCAGTCTTGCTGGTGACAGGAGTGTCCTCCACAGTCGTTCACTTGGCTGTCACAACAAATCTCTCTCTGGGTCTGGAGGAGGGGGTGGCAGGGGAGAGAGGCCACCAGTGCTGGACAGGGTGTTGGCACCTCGGCGAGGTGAGAACGCAGGTCCTTGAAGACCCTGAAGCTGGAGCCAACACCTCCCCGCTTCTAACTCCTATCCTGCTGCTTCATCTTTAACCCAGCAGCTCTGCAGCCCGAACAGGCCCTGGCAGGCCTCTGCGGGGTGGGCGCTGCCCCCTTGCTTGTGGATCACGCTGCGCACGGCTGCACTCCTCCCATGGTCGCAAATACTCACTCTGGCCCACAGCTGATCAGGTGGCAGTTTAGGTACATGAATGAAGGTGCCAGAGAGTGTATGGGCCCAGAGGTGCCTGGCTGTCAGCCCCAAGTACGGGGAGGATGAGTGGGGAGGCCCTGGATTTTCCCATCACTCTGTAGTTCCCATCACTGGCCTGCAGGTGGTGGACACATTGGCTTTCTCTGGGGTCAGCTTAGTCTAAACACACAGAGCCTTTTGGTTGGATCTCATTCTCTCCTCCCATGGGCACTCCTCTCTCCAGGGGGAGCCTGTGAAATACACACTTACACATATGTATACGTGTGCATGCACACACATATGCATGCACGTACACACATTTGCACATGTGTGCCCAGAAATGCACAGTACGTGTGGCTTGCAAGTGTACATATAGATGCAGGTAGTCCCTGAAATTCATGTGCTTCTCATCTGAGACAGGTGTAAAGCCTTTCTCCACATGGCAATCTAGCAAAGCAGACGGTGTCCCACCCCCGACCCAGAGCCGTGAGGCCGTGTGCCCCAGGCCACGTTACTTGACTTTTCTGGGCCTCCTGCTTGTTTTTTTCCCTCAGGGTGCTGGGAAGGGTCACTGAGATGTGAAGGTGCTGGTGGCCTGTGGACTGTCCACTGGCCAGCTGGCTAGGGCTGGCAGGCCATCTTTGTGCCCTGATGATTCTGCCTGGGAGCTGCAGAGGAGGAGTCCTTGAGGTGAACTGGAAGGAGGAGCTGCCTGATCCCAGATGCGTCCCATCCCATAGCTGGAACCACAGGCCCCATCCTGCTGGCTCTGGGGAGGGAGGCAGCTAGGAAAACCAAGAGAGACCATGGAGTGTGTGAACTGAGGATGCTCCTATAGGGAGATTTGGGCTGACGCTCACTCGGAGCTCAGCACCCTGCCCAGGCATCCCCTGGGGCTGTTCTTGGCAGGACTTCTGTGGCTTTGTGCCACAAAGCTCAGGTGTGCCACTTTCAGGACTCCAGAGTCCCTCTCTCCTGAGGATTTTTTGTAACAGAGGCCCCAACTGCCTCAGCCTCAGTGTAGCTGCTGGCTCCCTATGCAGCCACAGGCCATGTATTCCCTTCTAGGACTTGGTTTCTGTGTCTGAGAAGTGGGATTGTAGGTCTGACAAATTCACAGGGCTCCCTTGGCACATGGGTTGAAGGAGAAGCTGGGATTTCTGTGCTGGGAGTGTAGGTAGGGTCTTCATTCTCCCCCAGACCCTCGAGACCCTCGAGACCCTGCAAGACCCTCGAGAGGGACAGTGGGTCCTGCCTTCACGAGGGAACACATTGTCCTCAGCCCTCATTCCACAGCCACTCAGGACAGGCATCGTCACCTCCATGTCAGAGACCAGAGAACTGGGGCTCTGAGTAGACAGCCTGCCCAGGGGCAGCTTAGCAGGCGACTATAATGCTGTGCCACTCAGATAGCTCAGCCCCCAGCACTGGCTGGTCTGTAACCCTCGCTATTCCGACTGTTTTCTTTGTAGTCACTGAGCAAGAGACTAAAGTCCCCAAGAAAACCGTCATCATGTAAGTGCAGGCGTGTTCCTAACCTTCCTTCTGACTGCAGTGCCTCCTGCATGCCACTGACCTGCCTGGATCATGCCCGTGTGGCCTAGCCACCTGCTTGCCGCCTGTCTGCTCACGTAACATTCACCCTCTGACTGCCAGCACCTTACAGGTACTTGCAGTTACCTTGCATAGGCACCTTCCCCTGGGGCCTCGATTACCTCCACACTTCACAGCTCTCTCTTCCAGGGCCTCAGTACACTCCATGGTCCCACTATTTCAGCAGAGTAGACTTATTCCACACACTTCACAGTGGTTCATCCAGGGATTCATCAGGTGCTAGGCCTGACAGCTGCTTTCCTCAGTGGGCCAGAGACAGAATTCTAATCCTCAGCACCCTGGGATTTACGACAGTGTTGTCCAACAGAACTTTCTGTGATGATAGAAATGTTCTATATTGGCTGGGCACAGTGGTGCACGCCGGTAATCCCAGCACTTTAGGAAGCCAAGGAGGTCAGGAGTTCGAGACCAGCCTGGCCAACATGGTGAAACCCTGTCTCTACTAAAAACACAAAAATTAGCCGGGTGTGGTGGTGGGCCCTTGTAATCCCAGCTACTCGGGAGGCTGAGGCAGGAGAATTGCTTGAACCCGGGAGGCAGAAGTTGCAGTGAGCCAAGATCATGCCACGGCACTCCAGCCTGGGTAATAGAGCAAGCTCTGTCTCGAAAAAAAAATAAAAATAAATGTTCTATATCTCCCCTGTCCACTACAGTAGCCACTAGCTACATGCGTCTTTTGAAGCATCTGGAATGTGTCTAGTGTGATTGAAGGACAAATTTTAAATTTTAATTTTTGTTCATTTGAATTTAATTTGCATAGTACACTCATAGTGGACAGCACAGCCTTAGGGCCCTTAGAGGTCCCCAAGCCTGATTTTCACATTTGGAAGATGGGGAAACTGAAGTTCAGGGAAGAGAGGAGGTTAGCTCTGGGTGGCTAATGATTGGAAGCCAGCGGAGATCCCACTTCCCCAGTGCCATGCCCACCGTCCCTTTCTTCATCCTTCAGTGCCTCAAGGATTTAGCAAAATCACACATGCTGCTGCTGATGAAGTAACACAAGAGGACCAGAACTGGGTGAACCCATAAATGTAGGGTTGGTTTTGACCTGAATAATCTGAGAGGACTTCCAATAGAAGGTGTGTGCAGGTGGGAGTGATGGAAGAGCTTGCAAAAGCCAGGAGGCAGGAAAGACTATGGTTTCCTAAGGCCAGATGGCTGAGAAGCTCCAGCACGGGAAAACTCTTAGTTCTCAAGGGGCCTACAACCTCCAAAAGGGGCCTTCAGTTGGCCCTATTATAGGAAAATCCCATTGCCAGACATTTGTTGAGATCCTGGGTTAACCCTTCTTTGGCTTTCTCCCTCCTTCCCTAAATCAAGTTGCTTCTATGATGCCACCCCACAATAGATGGGACTGCCTGGATGCTCGTGAGCACCCCACTCCTGGAGTATGCAACGGTGCCAGAGCCTCACATAGATTAGTTCTACATTTTGTCCCTTTGGGAGCACTATTATTATCTACATTTTATGGATAAGAAAATGGAGGAGCAGAGATGGAGCCAGAATGCCCCACTGGCAAAGCTTCAGAGGCAACTCATGCCTAGGGAAGGGAGGACCAGGTGATTTACAAGCATACAAGTCCAGTCTGTTCCAGACTTAGGAAGGTGGGAACCCTCACCCTGCAAAGAAAAATTTACCCACTCAACTTGAGGAATGGAGGGAGCCAACTGCATAGGCATAGCGCTGAACCCAAGGGTGGACCACACAGGTAGAGGCACCAGGGAGGCAGTAGACCCGAGAAGGAAACAGGGCTTGGAGGCAGACCCCATGTGCTGTGCTTGTAGTATCAGTACAGGATGCCCATGTGTCCTTGTGCAGGTAGCAGTGAGTCCAGCATTTGGGGGGATATTTAGGAGTCCCCATCCCCATCCACCTGTTGGGCTGCACTCAACTTACCACCCTGCATCAGCATGCAGCAGATCGGGCAACGTGAGGTGAGCAGATGGGGCCTGGTCCAGGCTCTCAGCAACAAGCGTACTGCCCTAGAGCCTGCGTGTGAGGCAGGAAAGCAGCCTGTGGGCATGAGTGGGCCACATCTCTGAGCCTCAGCTTCCCCATCAGTTAAGTGGAATACATCACTCCCTCCTTAATAGCTGAGGGCTGGAGGAGGCAGGACCTGTCATTGCTGTGCACCCCAAGGGGTGGTCACACATCTCTGGGCTCATCCCTGGGAGCAACTGCTTCCAGATGGAGCCCTGAATTAGACAAAAGCAAAGCTAAACGAGAGAGAGGCAGTACCTTGGACAAAGAAGACAGCTGGCAGTAGCTCACGTGGTGACAACTTTGTCACCTCATACGTGCCACATTCCTTGCCCTGAGCCTGAGGGAAGTGCAGGGCTGAGGGCAAAATGAGTAATAGGCAGTGAACTGGTATGTGTTGTGTGTTACTCAGCACGTTCTGCTTCCCTACCTGTTACTCAGTTTGCTCTCAGTGCTCAGCAAGGTCAGGGACACCGGGCACCAGAGGAGGACCTGGGCTGACTGCTGCACTTCTCCCTCTTGGCCCCAGGCAGATTTTGAGCCTCTTTGAGCCTCTCTGTCCCCTATGAAGTGGGATCAGACCCTCTCCCAGGTTACTACAGAGTCAGACAAGAGAACTTGCAAAGTGCTCCATGCACAGCCACATACAGCCGACCTTGCATTCTGCCTCCATCACTCCTCCCCAGTCCCATTTTGGGAGATGGAACCAGGCAGGAGGAGGGGCTTGTCTGACATCACACGGCTCATCACGGCCAAGCCAAGTCTGGGGCCAGGTATCCAGCCAGGTTTCTTCCTTGGCCTGCCTAAAGCCTTTCCAGGCCTCACACTCTCAGACCCAAAGGCTAGGAGAAAAGGTCTGAGCTCAACCCCCACCCCGCCCCCATGGCATGAGCTGTCCAGCCCATCCCTGGCTGAGGATTTTCGGGGTGTGCAGGCCCTGCCCTCTTAGAGTTGGCCACTCACCGTCCCCCATGATACAAAGCACAAAGCCTGCTGGTGGCATGGACCTGGAGGGGAGACTATCACTGGGGCCACTGCACTTAGGATGTGACCCAGTTTTTGGAGGCACTTGCCTTTGCAGTGCGGCACGGGCCTCCCCATATACCTCACCTCTTGTTTTCAGATCTGCACACCAGAGACTGAGGTTGGCCACATGGGACCTTGTGCTTTGTTTCTTTGGTTCTATGGCAGGGGGTGGGGGACTCTGCAGGTTGGGCTCACATGCATGTGTAAGAGTTCTTTGTGCACTCTCACCGCTCGCTTGCTGGTACAATAACCTGAGCTCTTACGCTGCCCTGGCAATCCTGGGCACTGTGCCCATCTTTTCTTGGGCCCTCTCCTCCCTCCCCCAGAGAAGAGACCATCACCACTGTGGTGAAGAGCCCACGTGGCCAACGACGGTCCCCCAGCAAGTCCCCCTCCCGCTCACCTTCCCGCTGCTCTGCCAGCCCGCTGAGGCCGGGCCTACTGGCCCCTGACCTGCTGTACCTGCCAGGGGCTGGCCAGCCCCGCAGGCCTGAGGCAGAGCCAGGCCGGAAGCCCTTGGTGCCCACACTGTACGTGACAGAGGCCGAGGCCCACTCTCCAGCTCTGCCCAGACTCTCAGGGTCCCAGCCCAAGTGGGTGGAGGTGGAGGAGACCATTGAAGTCCAGGTGAAGAAGATGGGCCCGCAGGGTGTGTCTCCCACCAGAGACGTGCCCAGGAGCTCATCAGGGCATCTCTTCACGCTGCCCGGTGCCACCCCCGGAGGGGACCCCAATTCCAATAACTCCAACAACAAGCTGCTGGCCCAGGAGGCCTGGGCCCAGGGCACAGCCATGGTCAGCATCAGAGAGCCCCTCGTCTTCCACGTGGATGCCAGAGGCAGTGTGGACTGGGCTGCTTCTGACGTGGGCAGCCTGGAGCTGGAGGAGACCGGCGTCACCCTGGAGGAGGAGTGCACCATGGAGGAGGCGGGAGAGGAAGAGGGGGAAGACGGAGATGCCTTTGTGACGGAGGAGTACCAGGACACACACAGCCTTGGGGATCGTGACCCCAAGATCCTCACGCACAACGGCCGCGTGCTGACACTGGCTGACCTGGAAGATTACGTGCCTGGGGAAGGGGAGACCTTCCGCTGTGGTGGCCCTGGGCCCGGCGCCCCTGATGACCCTCCCTGCGAGGTCTCAGTGATCCAGAGAGAGATCGGGGAGCCCACGGTGGGGCAGCCTGTGCTGCTCAGTGTGGGGCATGCACTGGGTCCCCGAGGCCCTCTCGGCCTCTTTAGGCCTGAGCTCCGTGGGGCATCACCACCAGGACCCCAGGTCCGTAGCCTTGAGGCCACCTCCTTCCTCTTGCCGGAGGCCCCGGCTCGGCCTGTGGGCAGTGCTCCCTGGACGCAGTCTTTCTGCACTCGCATCCGGCGTTCTGTGGACAGTGGTCAGAGCAGCTTCACCACAGAACTTTCCACCCAGACCATCAACTTTGGGACAGTGGGGGAGACGGTCACCCTTCATATCTGCCCAGACAAGGATGGGGATGAGGGGGCACAGCCCTGATGCTGCTGCTGTGGTGGCTTGGGGCAGCAGGGAGAGGGGCGTGCCCTTGAGGCCTAGGACACTGCCCAGCCTCAGCAGCAGCCCCTAGGAGCCTCCTGAGGGCCTCCCTGTCCCTGGTCCTGGGCCCTTCTTACCTCACTCAACTTCAGCCAGGAGGACTGGGTGGCGCTTGTAACGTCAGAATGACTGGCTCAAAGACCTCAGCTCTGGGCTATTTCCTCTCAGCCTGGCAGGAGCCTTGGGACTGTGGACGAAGGATGTAGCCTTGGGCATTTGTCCTGTTCCCATGTGGGCCAGGTCCATCCCTCCTGGTCACAGCTGCCAGGCCTGACATGACCTTGCCTCTTCTGCAGTCTTGGTGACTGAGACCCTTGGGTGGGTGCTTCCCAGCTCTGCAGGCCCTCCTGGCCTTCTCTGCAGTGTGGACATGGGGTCTGTGTGTGGGCAGCAGCCTGTCTCTCAGCAAGAATAAAGTAGCTTCCTGCACACCTCTCTGACTCTCCTTGCCTCTCCACTGGGCAGCCCTGGGTCCCCTCCACCTGCAGCCCTCAGGGGAGCCCATACCCTCATCTGCCTTTGACTGTGAGGTCCCCTGGCTGGCCACTGCCTGTGGAGTCCCGGCCCACCCTGGGGTCCCTGAGTGGACCTGCGACAGCTGGTTCCCATCATGGAGAGGCCACTCACAGGGGCACACAGCATGGCCAGAACAGCCAATCATGCTCCTTCCTAGCATGCTGGGTACCAGGCAGGCCTTCCCCAGCCCTGGGCAGCTGGGACTGTTGTCATGGCAGACGTGGGGATGTGGTGACCCCATGGGATCTCAGCATCAGAGGTCAACTTCATTGTCTCTGGCCGGACGATCCCAGCACCATTAGAGGACAACCCCAAGCCCTCCAGCTCCGAGGCTGGCCCAGGGGTCCTGCTGACTGCGTTGGAGTGAGGAGGGTAGAGAGGAGGGTACCCTGGCAATGTAGAGAGCAGCCCAGGTCTCCTCTCCAGGCTGGCAACTGGGGATGCGGCAAGGGCCCTCAGCAAGGGCTTGAAGACACAAACAAGGCGGGAGGCTTGGGGCAGGTGACCTGCTGGACCCGTGTGCGAGGTGCCTGGCTGATGGCCAGGTGGACGGGGAGGCTGCTGAGGGGGAGCTGCCAGTGGGGACCATGCCCAGCAGGGCTCTAGAGGAGTCTCTTGCAGCCAGCAAGGGGCCAGGTGGGGCGGTCGGGGCTGGGGTTGCAGGCAGAAGGGAGAGCAGATTTGGGTCACAGGTGGAGAAGAGAAAGCCCCTGGCAGGCGAGTTCAGGCAGGGGCTGCCCTGGGAGGGAGGGCCCATCCCCAGGGAGGGGTCCACGGTCATGGCTGCCTGGACACCCACTGAACCCAAGCTTCCTCTGGTTCTCGCCTTGGCACCAGGCTGTGCCCAGGTTTGAGGAGAGGCCAGCCCTGGTAGGGGGTTGCAATCAGTGGTAGAGCCAGGGCCTGGGGCAGGTATCCAGGCCCGGCTGCTCCCTGGAGGTGGTGACACTCTCCTGAAGGTTCCCGGGGAGGATGGGCCTGAGCTCGCAGGGAGTCTAGGAGGAGGAAGTGCCTGCCTGCAGCATGGGTCTGTGGTTTTTTCCTCTCTGTGTCCCAGGCCTCCACCTCCAGGCAGCCTCCTGAGAGGGGAGTGGGTGGGGAGGAGCCCAGTGTTGGACCACCTGGGCAGTCTCTGAGGAGGGGGACGGGGTTCCTGGAGACCCCTCCGGAGGCTGCAGCTATCCCAGACCCCTGGGTCTCACCTGCTCTTCACTCATCTGCCTCTTCTACAGACACCACCCTGGAGCGAGTGGACCAGATCACATCCGTCCTGGAGAGACTGCTGGGCCCCAGGGTGCCAGGCCCCTTCACAGGGGACCTCACTGGCCCCAGCCCCTGCCCTGGGGGGGCACCTGCACTCCAGGAAACCGGCTCCCAACCTCCAGTCACCGGATCTTCGGAGGCACCCGGTGAGGCCCAGACGCATGCTGACAACAAAGTCCCCCAGGGATTGACCCCAACCTGGCTGTGCAACGTGAAGGGTACCCATCACATGGGCATGAACTGGCTAGGCCCCAGTGACTCCGATTTGGAATCCCAGTGGCTCCATGCACTGGGGGTCCTGGGCCAAGCCTACCTCTTGCTTGGCCTCAGTTTCCCTGTCAGAATCTTGGCACAGAATGGGTTCTGGAAGGTTCCTCCTGCTCTGAATCTGTTCCAGGAGCCAGAGGCTTCCCATGGTTGGCCTGTGATGGCAAATTCAGGTGCCCTGTGCTCCTCAGTAGACAGGGAGGAGGGGGAGCAGGGGGTGAGAAAGGGGAGGAGGAGACAGGGGAGAAGTAAGAGGGAGAGGAGGAGGGGGATGGAGGGGGCAGAAGACAGGAAAGGAGGAGGAGGTGGAGGAGGGAGGGGCAGAAGCAGCCAGTACCCCAGACAGACCAAATCAGACTGGCTGCTACAAGAGGCAGCTCTGTGGGTCACTCAAGCCCCTTCCCCCAGGTGTTGGGGGTCTCCTGTTTTGAAGCACTTTAATGGCTTCTTCTTTTTTTGTCTTTGGGACGGGGTCTTGCTCTGTCACCTAGGCTGGATTGCAGTGTGCAGGGGTGCGACCACAGCTCACTGCAGCCCCAACCTCCTGGGTTTAAGTGATTCTCTCACCTCAGCCTCCCAAGTAGCTCCCATGCCACCATGCCCAGCTAATTTTTTTATTTTTGGGTAGAGATGGGGTCTTGCTGTGTTGCCCAGGCTGCTCTCAAACTCCTGGGTTCAAGCCATTCTCCTGCCTCAGCTTCCCAAAGTGCTGGGATTACGGGTGTGAGCCTGGCTGCCCACCTGCCCGAGCCCTGGCCTCGCTCCAGCCCGGTCTTCAGGTCCCCGATCAAGGAACTTTTCCTAAAGGGACAGATAGTGCATCTGGGGAAACTGAGGCCTGGGTTGGGGGAATCTCATCCAAATCCCTGCTGCTCACCGAAGGTGGATGGGGGCCTGGAGTCAGGCGTCCAGAGAGCCATGAGGACGGGGCTGAAGCGAGGCCAGAGCTGGGGCAGGATGGCAGCCAGGCTCCTCCCCTGCCCCGTCCAGCGTCCTCTGCATCTTGCTTCTGTGGGCTTCTTGGGTCCATGCCCTTCTCCTTCTCTTTTGGCCCAGCCCCAGCCTTGGTTGTCTTCACACAAAAGACCATCACGGCCTTGCATCCTGTGTGCCTACCCACTCTGGTCACCCCACACCATCTTGCAGGGGCTTCCCTGATGCACCCTCCCTGGCCACCCCTACCTGGTTCCATCACCTTGGAGAAAGGCCGTCAGGCTGGAGCCAAACAGGATGAGACCTCCAGGGCTCAGTGCCCTCCCCAAGGACAGCACGGGACAGTCCCCCACCATGGTCTCACGCTTAATCCCCTGAACACATGCTCCAACAGTCCCACAGTCCCTATGCTGCTTCTGTGGCCTCCCGCAGGCCAGGTGGCATAGGGTTCGGGGCAAGCAAGCCGCCTTCCCCCATGAGATGAGAAGGCCAGCCCCTCAGGTCTGCTTCCCCACAACAGGCACAGAAGCCCCCAGGCCTTCAATGAGCGCAGGCTCCTCCCTCTAGCTGCCTGGGCACCCTGGGGCCACCTAGGGCTAAGGGGCGTCTCTCTAGGCCCCAACTTGGTGTACATTTGCTCTGTTTGCCTATCACGGGGCTGGCTGGGAGCAAGGCCTGGCCCAGGAGAAGGGGCACGGCATCCCTGTCACCCTGGGAAATGGTCTCTTCTCATTCTTCTGCCTGTCACTCTTCCCCATGCAGTGACCGAAGGCCGGCGTCTGTAAGAGAAGGACAGGCCGAGGCTGGGGCAGGGGTCTGGGAGGACTAGCCCTGGCCCTCACTTGAACTCTGCCTTGTGGGTGGAGTGTACCCTGCCACATCCAATGGGCTGTGTGCCAGGGCCACAGTGGTTGAGCAGACAAACCTGCCCTAGGTGCCGCTTGGCCCATCCGGGGCAGATCGTGGGCTCCTTCACAGGCCTGACGCTCGTTCACTCTGCCCGATGCCTCTGCAGAGTGGGCATGGGTTGGCCTGCTCTGGCCATGACCCCACCCGCCCTGCCTGTGGCGGACACCCTTTCCACTCGTCCACCTGCTTGAAGCTCAAGTGTATTCCCACAGCCACCTGCCCTGCCTGCGCTGCCTGTGCCACCGGCCGGGGCTGTCCCGAGCCCCACTCCTCTACCCAGTCTGCCCTGGGTCTCTCCTGTCCTCTCCCTCACAGCTGGGTGGAGTGGTGTCAAGGGCCATACCTGTGACCTTTGGGCAGCCCCATGGGGTGATGCCCTGGCCCTCTGGATCCTGCCCACCATTGCTTGCATGCTAGGAACTGTTGAATGCTCCTGGCACACACGGTGCTGAGACAGAGCTGCCTGTCCTGCCTGGCTGGCAGGGAGTGTTCTAGAGGGCAGAGGCCACCGCATCCAGTTGTCAGTCTGGCGGGTGGGCAGGGGACCCTCGGGGCTGGTGGCACCAGGTCGGATATGGAGGGTGCTTGGCACCTGGGCTCTGCAGGGTGGCTAACTGCACATGCTTGAGCTGTGGGCTGGGTACTGGGTTTGGGGCCTAGGACCTTGCCAGGATCTCACCCACAGCCCAGGGCCCCGGGAGCCCAAAGCTCTGCCTGGGCTTTCCTAGCCTGGGAATGTGGGGACCAGATGCGGGTACCACCTGGGCTCCATCTCATGAGGCCCTCATCTCCCAGCAGCCGTGCCCCAGAGGGTGCCACAGCCCCTCCTCCACGAAGGCCCAGAGCAGGAGCCAGAGGCCATTGCCAGAGCCCAGGAATGGACTGTGCCCATTCGGTAACCACCCCAGACTGCTGGGTCCTGCACTGGGGACCAACCCCAGGGGACATCTCTGGGCAGGCAGGGCAGGGCACGAGTTACTGCGGTGTCCTCACAGCCCTCCACTCTTTGCCAGCAGCTACCCCAGGCATGGCAGGTCTGGGAGGAGAGGCCACCCTTGGGATGAGAGGTGTTGGGGGGCCCCCTCCACACTAAGGGCTGGGCACCCGTCTGTACATCTCATCCCAGAGAGGCTTTGCTGCAGCCCCTTCCTAGTGGTGATGAGCAGGGATACCCTATCTCATCGGGAGGCCTGGCTGCTCAGAACGTGTGGGGGCCCGGCAGAGCCTCACCCCACTTCCTAACCCCAGGATGGAGGGTGCAGCCAGGCCTGGGGCAGGCACAGGGGAGCTGCTCTGGGACGTCCATAGCCACGTGGTCACGGAGACCACACAGAGGACCTACACATACCAGGCCATCGACACACACACCGCAAGTACGGGGTTGGGCCCAGCTGGGTTATAAGTGTGATCCCCATACCCCCTGTCCAGGGCTGGGGGGCATTTGCACATCTGCAGAGGCCACGCAGCCTGTCTCAGCCCTGCCCCAGCCTGGGATGCCCACATTCTACTCACTGTGTCCCTTCAGAGGGGCCAGAACCCTCCACTGGGGAGACGCAAGTGGCAGTGAACTTGGTGTTAATAGGATCCTGTCCCTGAGAACGGCAGCCAAGTTAGTGAGCTCCACTGGCCCCACCAACTCCTCCTGATCACCTGGCCAGCTGAGGTCAGAGTGGGAGAGGCAGTGGTTCCATTGAAGGAGCACCCATAACTGTCAGAAGCCTGGGCAGTCAGGATGGGGTGCTGTTGCTTGGGCTGTGGGGGGCGTTCAGTTGCCCACAGTATATCTCAGGGCCTCAACAACCACCCAGGCATGGTGGGCTGTGGCTGGCACCCAGGGTTGTGTGGCTGGGGAGGTGGTTTCCATGGTTCCCTCCCTGCCCTCCCAGGGCCCCCATCCATGCAGGTAACCATCGAGGATGTGCAGGCACAGACAGGCACAATGGCCCAATTCGAGGCTGTCATTGAGGGCGACCCACAGCCCTCGGTGACCTGGTACAAGGTAGGTGTGCAGGTCCAGGTGAGCGAGATTCGGGAATGGCCCCAGGATCTGGGGGACCCACGGGAGATGGGTGCAGTCCACACTGTGCACTTCCTCCCACATCCCCTCCAGACTGGACACACAGCAGGTGTCGGAAGCACTGCTCAGTGAAGGGTGGGGTGATGGGGTCCCCCAGAGTGGGCTGATGGCAGCCCTGCTGATCCTGTGCCTCCAGGACAGCGTCCAGCTGGTGGACAGCACCCGGCTTAGCCAGCAGCAAGAAGGCACCACATACTCCCTGGTGCTGAGGCATGTGGCCTCGAAGGATGCCGGTGTTTACACCTGCCTGGCCCAAAACGCTGGTGGCCAGGTGCTCTGCAAGGCAGAGCTGTTGGTGCTTGGCGGTGAGTTGGTCGACCCCTCCTGGGCCCAGGCTCTGCAGCTGGGCTGGCCAGGTACAGGTCTTGTCTCCATGGGGCAACCTCTCTTCCCATTGGTGGTACCTGGGTGGGTGTGGTCCCTGGGTGGGTGTGGTCCCATAGTCTTGGGTCCAGGAAGCAGCTCCCATTAACACCACAGCACTGGGTTCTATGGGGATCAGGGTGGTCACCTTTGCCCATACCAGCTGCTTCCCATTCCTTAGGGGACAATGAGCCGGACTCAGAGAAGCAAAGCCACCGGAGAAAGCTGCACTCCTTCTATGAGGTCAAGGAGGAGATTGGAAGGTAGCACCTAGCCCCCTTTCCCCTGGACAGCCAGATGGCTCCTTTCCTCAGGCCACCTGGGCTCTCCTCACTCCGTCTTTCCTAGGGGTGTGTTTGGCTTCGTGAAAAGAGTGCAGCACAAAGGAAACAAGATCTTGTGTGCTGCCAAGTTCATCCCCCTACGGAGCAGAACTCGGGCCCAGGCATACAGGGAGCGAGACATCCTGGCCACGCTGAGCCACCCGCTGGTCACGGGGCTGCTGGACCAGTTTGAGACCCGCAAGACCCTCATCCTCATCCTGGAGCTGTATCCTGCCCTCAGCCCCTGAGAGGGCTTGAGGAGGGGCATGCAGGGCCAGGCCAGGGCTCAGAGGAGCCATGTGCTTGGTGTCCCCTGCCTGGCTGGGTGGTGGCGACAGCCACCCAGCCGGGAATTTGGGTGGGGAGTCTTCTGTTCCACGGGGCAGTGACTGGAGTCCCCAGGGGGTACTGGTGGCTAGCTGGCCCTGATGACCTGATGCCCTCAGCAAGGATGGTGGGGGTCCGCTCCCACTCTGTAGATGGCCTCTTAGAGAGGAAGGAGCTGCTTGGCCTGGCTACTCTGGGGCACACCCTGCCACCCACATGGCCTTGTCTTGGAGGTCTCCTCTGTCCTCTGGTGCTCTTGACGGTGTCAGCCGGACACATGCCCCACTGCCCCAAGTCGGTGTCCTCTTTGCACGGAGAGGGTGCTGGATGGGCTCTGTACAGAGGGGACAGGATGCCCCCTCCCACTGTGCCAGTGCAGTGACTGCCCTCAGTCCCCAGCGTCAGCCTGCAGCCCCTCCCTTTTCAGGGCTGCATGCCATCTGGGGTTCAGAGGGGTCCCCACTCCACTCTCCTCAATCCTGAGCATCACCCCCTGCTGCCCCCAGAGATCAGATGTGCCCATAGTCCTGGCCACCTCATTGTGAGTGTGGGTTTCTGGGGGCAGGCAGGTTTCAGCCTCCCAAGCCTGTTTTTCCTTGATGGGATCCCAGGTGCTCATCCGAGGAGCTGCTGGACCGCCTGTTCAGGAAGGGTGTGGTGACAGAGGCCGAGGTGACTGGGCCGCCGCCTGCCACTGCCCCAGCCACGCACCCTACCCCAGACCCCTCTCAGACACCAGGTCCCTGCAGATACAGTCCCAGCCACAGCCCTCTCTAGCTCAGGAGCCTCTGGGGCTCCCCATGGCCTCCAGGGCGTGTTGACCCCTCAGTCAGGCTCTACACGGCCTGCCACCCCACCTCACTTGGCCAGCTGACCAGCCCTGCCCACCCCTCCCCCACTGAGGGTCACAAGTCCATCGTATCCTCCCCACCTTTGAGGGATCTCCTGGCTTAGGGGCACACAGGACGCAGGAGGGCTTTGCATATCAGCTGCCGAAGCCAGGAGGAGGCCGGACTTGAAGTGGAGAGGGAGGCTGGGGCTGGGCTCCCACCTGAACAGCAGCCCTTGCTACAGGTCAAGGTCTACATCCAGCAGCTGGTGGAGGGGCTGCACTACCTGCACAGCCACGGCATTCTCCACCTGGACATAAAGGTTAATATGTCCTCATCGCTGCACCCCAAAGCCTGGGACCTGCAGGCCAGTGGGGCAGGCTCACCACTCCCAGCTTCACTGAGAGGGCTTGCTTGCCTCCAGGGACAGGGAGCTCACCACCTCCAGGCAGCCCTTTCGAGTGGGGTGTGGCTCTGGTGGAGCAGAGGCTGTCCCCAAATGGCTGCACCAGGTGCTCCCCACTGCCTCACCCTGTCCCTGGGCCTCTGGGTGTCCCCACCAGGCCCACCAGCCCCAGGAGTCACCCCTTTAGGGCATGGCTCTCACTCACTCCCAACTCTCCCCGACAGCCCTCTAACATCCTGATGGTGCATCCTGCCCGGGAAGACATTAAAATCTGCGACTTCGGCTTTGCCCAGAACATCACCCCAGCAGAGCTGCAGTTCAGCCAGTACGGCTCCCCTGAGTTCGTCTCCCCCGAAATCATCCAGCAGAACCCTGTGAGCGAGGCCTCCGACATCTGGTGAGTGGGTGGCTGGGCCAACGGGTCTGGGTCTGCAGCTTCTCTGGGAAGCCGGTCCCCACAGATGGCTAGGCCCTCTCCTCTGCCCCAGGGAGGCAGCAGGCAGCCTACTGGTCAGCCAAGGGGTCCTCCCTGAACCCGTCTCCTCCTACAGACCTGGGCTCCCCGCTTCCCTGCGTGTGTGCCTCTTACCTGAGGGCCAGGCCTGGGGCGACGCACAATGTGTGGTTTTGTCTTGCAGGGCCATGGGTGTCATCTCCTACCTCAGGTGAGCAGAGCCCTGCTCCATCAGCTGACCTAAGACCCCTCCCTTGTAGGCCCACTGAGGGCATGTGCACCGCTGGCTGCTCACCAGATCAGAGACCCGAGACCCAAGGGGCAACTATCTTGGGAACAGGCGGTCAGCCAACCCTGATAAGAGGTTCCTGCCCAGAGGGTCTCACAAACACCCTGTCATCAGAGGGCTGTGCCGGGTCACGAGGCAGCCAAGCCACTGCCCTGCAGGACTGGGGGTTGTCCAGCAGTCACTCATAACAGCCACTGCTGCCCTGAGGATGACGGTGGTATAGACAGCCTGGACCTCCTCAGCAAGTTGATCCTTAATTCCTAATTCAGGCTGATCTTGATGCCTGCCCCAGACTGGATCCCCAGACTAAGGCTGGTGCCCACCCAGGCTGACCCTACATCCGTGCCCCAGCCTGAGCCTGGATCCCTATCTCAGACTAAGGCTGGTGCGCACCCAAGCTGACCCTATATCCCTTCTGCTACTTGAGCCCAGATACCCCAGGCTTGGTCTGGGTCCCTGTTCCAAGCTGAGCCTGGATCTCTCTGGGCAAATCAGAGAAACTTGCTGGGATTCTCAGAGCTAGATGGGAGTGGGACTAAGAGCCCATCCGCAGTCAGGGCCTCATCTGAGGGCTGGACCCTCCCTCTGCCTTCAGCCTGACCTGCTCATCCCCATTTGCTGGCGAGAGTGACCGTGCCACCCTCCTAAACATCCTGGAGGGTCGCGTGTCATGGAGCAGCCCCATGGCTGCCCACCTCAGTGAAGACGCCAAAGACTTCATCAAGGCTACGCTGCAGAGAGCCTCTCAGTGAGTGCGCACCCAGGCTTCTCCTGCCCGGGGCCAGTCAGCCCTGCCCCAGGGGGCAACTGACCACCTGACCCCTCCTGAGCCTTCCTCTCCCTGCAGGGCCCGGCCTAGTGCAGCCCAGTGCCTCTCCCACCCCTGGTTCCTGGTGAGTATCAGGGTCAGCCCCACACTATGCAGGCGGAGCCTGAGGCCAACAGGGGCAGGGCCTCTGGGCAACAGGGTGTGTGAGCACAGAACTGTGGCTGTGGCCTGGACTCTGCCCAGCCCAGAGGACGTTTGTCCCTGTACTTTAGTGAGAGGGCTGTGGGAACCTCAAGCTGGAACCACGTTTCAGTGCCCCAGCCCCCAACGCCCAGCAGGAGGCAGGGAGAACTGTGAGGAGCTCAGGGACAGGGGGTCGCTGTCACCTCTGACCTCTGGCCTTTGCCATCTGCCCCACCTGGACATCTTGGGTGAGGGCTGTGGTGTCCTGGATCCAGGGGATCCCAGGACTGGGGCTGCCCAGCAGGGCTTCCATCATGGGAGGGGCCCCTATCAGGGCACCATGGTCTCCCTGCTATGTGGCTGCCCACCTTGGTCTCCCAGAAATCCATGCCTGCGGAGGAGGCCCACTTCATCAACACCAAGCAGCTCAAGTTCCTCCTGGCCCGAAGTCGCTGGCAGGTGAGCCATGACCATCTGAGTAGGGACCAGTGAAGGGGAAACTGAGGCCCCACAGGGCCAGCTGCGCACCTAGGAGTGCAGGGAAGTGGGGCTGGGCTCCTTTGAGCATGCTGAAAGGAGATGGGAGTCATCTGCTGGGCACAGTGGGGATGGGTGCACAGAGTCCCATGGTGCAGGAAGGCGGAATGACTGTGCCCTGGGGGCAGAGGACCCCAGAGCTCCTGGGTCTCCCCACCTGATGCCTGCTGCCCCCATGCGGTTCCAGCGTTCCCTGATGAGCTACAAGTCCATCCTGGTGATGCGCTCCATCCCTGAGCTGCTGCGGGGCCCTCCTGACAGCCCCTCCCTCGGTGTGGCCCGGCACCTCTGCAGGGACACTGGTGGCTCCTCCAGTTCCTCCTCCTCCTCTGACAATGAGCTTGCCCCATTCGCCCGGGCTAAGTCACTGCCACCCTCCCCGGTTACACACTCGCCACTGCTGCACCCCCGGGGCTTCCTGCGGCCCTCGGCCAGCCTGCCTGAGGAGGCCGAGGCCACTGTGCCCTCTGCCGAGGCCTCAGCTCTGCCTGCATCTCCTGAGGGTGCTGGGCCACCGGCCGCCCAGGGCTGTGTGCCCCGGCACAGCGTCATCCGCAGCCTGTTCTACCAGCAGGCGGGTGAGAGCCCTGAGCATGGGGCCCTGGCCCCGGGGAGCAGGCGGCACCCAGCCCGGCGGCGGCACCTGCTGAAAGGCGGGTACATTGCGGGGGCGCTGCCTGGCCTGCGCGAGCCACTGATGGAGCACTGCATGCTGGAGGAGGAGGCTGCCAGGGAGGAGCAGGCCACCCTCCTGACCAAAGCCCCCTCCTTCGAGACCGCCCTCCGGCTGCCTGCTTCTGGCACCCACTTGGCCCCTGGCCGCAGCCGCTCCCTGGACACAGAACATGACCCTCCGAGCACCCAACGCTGCTCCCCAGAGGCCTGCTGTGAGGCACAGCGACTGCCTTCAGCCCCGTCCGGGGGAGCTCCTATGAGGGACATGGGGCACCCTCAGGGCTACAAGCAGCTTCCATCCACTGGTGACCCCCCAGGCACTGCTCAGCCAGAGAGTCCATCCCTGGACCACCCTTGGGGGCAGCCAGCCCCCTTCTGTCATGCCAAGCAGGGTTCTGCCCCCCAGGAGGGCTGCAGCCCCCACTCAGCAGTTGCCCCATGCCCTCCTGGCTCCTTCCCTCTAGGATCTTGCAAAGAGGCCCCCTTAGTACCCTCAAGCCCCTTCTTGGGACAGCCCCAGGTACCCCCTGCCCCTGCCAAAGCAAGCCCCCCGCTAGACTCTAAGATGGGGCCTGGAGACATCTCTCTTCCTGGGAGGCCAAAACCTGGCCCCTGCAGTTCCCCAGGGTCAGCCTCCCAGGCGAGCTCTTCCCAAGTGAGCTCCCTCAGGGTGGGCTCCTCCCGGGTGGGCACAGAGCCTGGCCCCTCCCTCGATGCTGAGGGCTGGTCCCAGGAGGCTGAGGATCTGTCCGACTCCACACCCACCCTGCAGCGGCCTCAGGAACAGGTGACCACGCGGAAGTTCTCCCTGGGGTGTCGCGGGGGCTACGCAGGTGTGGCTGGCTATGGCGCCTTTGCCTTTGGTGGAGATGCGGGGGGCATGCTGGGGCAGGGACCCATGTGGGCCAGGATAGCCTGGGCTGTGTCCCAGTCCTCAGAGGAGCAGGAGGAGGCCAGGGCTGAGAGCCCACTGCCCCAGATCAGTGCAAGGCCTGTGCCTGAGGTCAGCAGGGCTCCCTCTGGGAGCTCTCCAGAGCCCACCCCATGGGAGGACGTCGGGCAGGTCTCCCTGGTGCAGATCCGGGACCTGTCAGGTGATGCAGAGGCGGCTGACACAATATCCCTGGACATTTCCGAGGTGGACCCTGCCTACCTCAACCTCTCGGACCTGTACGACATCAAGTACCTCCCATTCGAGTTTATGATCTTCAGGAAAGTCCCCAAGCCCGCTCAGCCAGAGCCACCCTCCCCCATGGCTGAGGAGGAGCTGGCCGAGTTCTCGGAGCCCATGTGGCCCTGGCAAGGTGAAATGGGCCCCCACGCAGGCCTGGAGATCACAGAGGAGCCAGAAGACATGGATGCGCTGTTGGCGGAGGCTGCCGTGGGCAGGAAGTGCAAGTGGTCCTCACCGTCACGCAGCCTCTTCCACTTCCCTGGGAGGCACCTGCCACTGGATGAGCCCGTGGAGCTGGGGCTGCGTGAGAGAGTGAAGGCCTCCGTGGAGCACATCTCCCGGATCCTGAAGGGCAGGCCGGAAGGTGAACCCCCACCCCACCCCAGGCATCCTTCACGTCCAGGGGCCCCCATTCTGTAACTGGGGCTACTGCACTCCAGGTGACGGCAGGAGGCCCCCGGGGCACCCCCGCCGGTGTCCAGGTGCTGCCCACACCTCCTGTCCCTGCCTCAGGTCTCTGAATCTTGGGGTCACCTCTCCAGCCCTGACAACCCTCCCCACGGGGCAACTGAGACCCAGCCCTGGGACCCAACATAGCTGAGGAGGCCTGGGGAGGCTGTAGGTGGTATGCCCCTGGGGAAAGCATTTGAAGGGGCCAGAGTCTTCCTGAACCAGAATCCTTCCTGACCCCAGAGTCCTCCCGACCAGCCCCAGACCCTCCCTGACCCCAGATACCCCAACGCTGTACTCTCCCAACCCCAGATCCTGCCTGACTGCAGACCCTCCTAACCCCAGATCCTCCTGAGTCCTCCTTGACCCCATAGTCCTCTCTGACCCCAGACCCTACCTTACCCCAGACCCTCCCCAACTCCATGCCCTACCTGACCCCAGACTCTCCTGACCTCAGGCCTTCCCTGACCCCAAAACCCTTCCCAACTCCAAAACCCTTCACAGCCCCATAGTTCTCCCCGACCACATAATCCTCCCTGGTCCTGGACCCTCCTGACCCCGTGCCTGGAGGTGGGGAGGGTGCCTGATATTCGTGTTTCCTCTGTGGCCTGGAAGTCTGAGGTGTGGGCAGCGGGCCAGCCGACCACAGTTGCTTCCTGTCCCAGCTGCTCCGGGTCCTTGCAGCCAGAGGCGGCTGGTGCTACCCAGAGGGGCCAGGCCTCCTGACCATGATCTTCATCGGCCCCCTTCCTCCTGCAGGTCTGGAGAAGGAGAGGCCCCCCAGGAAGAAGCCAGGCCTTGCTTCCTTCCGGCCGTCAGGTCTGAAGAGCTGGGACCGAGGTGAGCAGGCCCAACACAGAGACCGGGCCCCATTGCCTCTCAGGGTCCCACCAGCATGGCCAGACAGGTGGGGAGCAGGCTTGCACTCACAGGGGTGCGGGAACCGATGAGGGGTCCTGGTGGGTGTGGTGAGCTGAGCAGTCTTGGAGGACTTCCTGGAGGAGGAGGTGGTGGTGCAGATGGGCCAGTCTGGGGAGTGGGGAGTCGTGGGTGGTGGGGCAGGGCTCCTCCTGGTGTCCCCACTGCGGGGTCCAGGCCATGCTCTGGGGCCTGGAGGTCACCCCTGAAGGCTGATCTCATCTTCCCTCCTCAGCGCCGACATTCCTAAGGGAGCTCTCAGATGAGACTGTGGTCCTGGGCCAGTCAGTGACACTGGCCTGCCAGGTGTCAGCCCAGCCAGCTGCCCAGGCCACCTGGAGCAAAGGTAAGAAGCTATTCCAGGGGCTGGGGGCTGGTGAAATCGGGTGAGTGGCCATCGCCAGCCCCACAGGATGCCTCGCTGTCCAGAGGGAAACTGAGGCCCAGGGAGAGGTGTGAGGCCTGGCTGTGGCATGAGGCTTGCTCTGTACTTTTGCAGATGGAGCCCCCCTGGAGAGCAGCAGCCGTGTCCTCATCTCCACCACCCTCAAGAACTTCCAGCTTCTGACCATCCTGGTGGTGGCAGCTGAGGACCTGGGTGTGTACACCTGCAGCGCGAGCAATGCGCTGGGGACAGTGACCACCACGGGTGTCCTCCGGAAGGCAGGTGCGTGGGCCACACTGGGGGTGGGCTAGGGAGGCTGGGCCAGGGGTGCTGGGAAGCCTCATCCTCCGTGGAATGCTTCCGGGCCCGTGCATTGGCCGCTGAGGCGGCCGCTCCCCGACCCTGAGCAGCCCACGTCCCTATGGGGCCAGGCACCGCACACGGCCAGGGCTGCAGGAGGCCCGAGAAGGTCAACAGAGTTCTGACCACACGGGCTGCCCTGGGCTGGCGGGAGGTCCTGAGCTGGTTCCAGCAGAAGGAACCAGCCCTGGGAAGGACGGCCGGATGCAGTTGCTGACATTACAGGGCTCGGAAGGAAGCCTGTTCATCCACGCTCCCTGCCAGGGAGAAAGCCCATCCCATTGGCCACTTGCCAGGAGAACTGAGTTTCTTGGGCACATGACCCATTGCATCATCTTCCCATGTTCCTTCCACGCCCATCCCTCCAGCCCATGCAGGAGTGGGCTGCTTCCAGTTCCATATCTCAATCAAAGTTGAGTTCCAAGCACAACACAGTTCCCTGGGCATGTTTCTGAGGTAGTCAGGATGGGGGCTACAGGCCTAGCTCTGGGACCCCTGGCCCAATGACCAGAGTGGGCCAGCCTGCCTGAACCTGTGTAGGGCAACCCAGTGAAGCCCAGCAGCCCCACCAGGGCCCCTCTGACCAGAGCCTGGGCCCCTGCACAGGGTTCTGGTCACACCGCGGTGAATGGGCCAGCCCAGGAGCGGGTTCTGGCAGGGCAGACACCTCCCCAGCCCCTCGCCAGGAGAGGCCCCTCCTACCATTCCTCACTGTGATTGGACCCTGAATGAACAGGACCAGGGAGGGTGGGCTCCAGAGCCCTGGTAGCTGCCAGGGTGAGGCAGGGGCCAGCCAGATATTGCCCCCTGGAGGCTGGGTGCCCACCCTGGAGTCACTGACCATTGGGCAGTGCCTTGCAGAGCGCCCCTCATCCTCGCCATGCCCGGATATTGGGGAGGTGTACGCGGATGGGGTGCTGCTGGTCTGGAAGCCCGTGGAATCCTATGGCCCTGTGACCTACATTGTGCAGTGCAGCCTAGAAGGTATGAGGTGGCCCCTGCGCCCAAGGCTCCGGCCACCCCTCATGGGGGCCATGTCGAGGGGCCCTTGGGGAGGTGCCTGGCCTGCTCTGTGCCCGTGGTTGGCCTCAGGGAAGGGTTTCTCCACCCCCACTGATGTGGTGTGCAGAGGCCTCAGTAGCCCCTCACGTGCTCCTGTGTGGCCAGGTGGCAGTTGGACCACACTGGCCTCCGACATCTTTGACTGCTGCTACCTGACCAGCAAGCTCTCCCGGGGCGGCACCTACACCTTCCGCACGGCATGTGTCAGCAAGGCAGGAATGGGCCCCTACAGCAGCCCCTCGGAGCAAGTCCTCCTGGGAGGGCCCAGCCACCTGGGTGAGCCACACCACACTCAGGGCTTGGAGGGTGGGAACAGCAGCTGGAAGACCCAGATTATGCTCCCTCCTGTGCAGGGTCTCCATAGCTGTCCACTTCCTTCTGGGGAGAGACCTGCTCCTGGGCTTGGCATTCGAGGCCTACACACTTTAGGGGCTACCTCACCCCCAAGGCCCCCCCTTCACTCACCTACACTTCCATACACTTGTTGGCGAGCCCACAAGTCCATTCTGCTTCATGCTGAATGTTGGTAGTGAGTGTTGATAGTGACTGCCCCTTGCTGCCTCTAGCTTTGGTGGAGGAATGCTGGGGTTGATTAGTAATGTCTGTCCTGGGCTCAAGACAGACAGAGAGGGCATGATTGCTATGGGTGGTCCATTCTCAAATGCCCCTGCAGCCCTCATACACACCCTCACTCAGGTTGGCTCTCACTGTTTGCTGTACCCCCTCCCTGTGCCCATACCCCCAGAACCTGAGGAACAAAAGGTGGGAGTGTGTAGGAGCTCAAAGCCCCAGTTGTCAGGGTACCTGGGAAAGGGTGATGGGAGAGGTGGGGAGAGCTGGGGCTGTGGGGATGCCCTCTTCACCCCCTCTTATGGCCTGCCCCTCCTCCCACAGCCTCTGAGGAGGAGAGCCAGGGGTGGCCAGCCCAACCCCTGCCCAGCACAAAGACCTTCGCATTCCAGACACAGATCCGGAGGTGCAGGGGCCTCGGGGGCTGCAGGCGGGTGGGGCCAGGGCCTGGACCCCCCCTTGCTGGCCACCCATGGCCCCACACTCACCTTCTCGCTAAGCTGGGCTCCTGCTGTTCTGAGTGTTGGGAATCGGGGAATGGGAGGGGATCACCCACCAGCCTGACCGCTGTCCCCTTGAGCAGGGGCCGCTTCAGTGTGGTGCGGCAGTGCTGGGAGAAGGCCAGCAGGCGGGCGCTGGCGGCCAAGATCATCCCCTACCGCCCCAAGGACAAGACGGCAGTGCTGCGTGAATACGAGGCCCTCAAGGGCCTGCGCCACCCGCACCTGGCCCAGTTGCATGCAGCCTACCTCAGCCCCCGGCACCTGGTGCTCATCTTGGAGCTGTGCTCTGGGCCCGAGCTGCTCCCCTGCCTGGCTGAGAGGTGAGGGTGGCCTGGGGTGGCATGGTTGAGCTGATGGACTGATGGACGCAGGCCTCTGGGGTGGGGCCGAGGACCAGGCCCCTCTGCACAGCCCGGTGGCCCCCACCCTGGAGCCTGGGCTGAGCAGCTTCTGCCCCCCAGGGCCTCCTACTCAGAATCGGAGGTGAAGGACTACCTGTGGCAGATGCTGAGCGCCACCCAATACCTGCACGCCCAGCACATCCTGCACCTGGACCTGAGGTCTGAGAACATGATTATCACCGAATACAACCTGCTCAAGGTCGTGGACCTGGGCAATGCACAGAGCCTCAGCCAGGAGAAGGTGCTGCCCTCAGAGAAGTTCAAGGACTACCTAGAGACCATGGGTACGTGTGTGGACAGTTGGGGGGAACTCACCTGGGGCGGGGGGCAGGAAGAAGCCCCCTCTCCTCCAGTGCTGTCCCCTCTCCCAGCTCCACTGCCACCCACTCAGCCGCACACCTGGCCCACACACCTGTGCCTCCACCTGTCCCACCTGTGCCCCTCCACCTGAGCCCAACCACATGTGCCCCTCCCAGCTCCAGAGCTCCTGGAGGGCCAGGGGGCTCTTCCGCAGACAGACATCTGGGCCATCGGTGTGACAGCCTTCATCATGTGAGTCCTCCAGCCTGTCTGGGGGTTACTAGGTGGGCTGGGTAGTCTCCTCCCTCCACCCGAGGGTGACCTCACGGCCCCTGCACCCCCATACCCGAGGGTGCCCTCACGGCCCCTGCATCCCCGTCCACCCGAGGGTGACCTCACGGCCCCTGCTCCAGCCACCCGTGGGTGACCTCCGTGCTCCTGCATCCCCTCCCCCTCCGCCCTGGTCTACCCCAGGAGGGTGACCTCAGGGCCTGTGCACCTGCCACCTGTGCAGGCTGAGCGCCGAGTACCCGGTGAGCAGCGAGGGTGCACGCGACCTGCAGAGAGGACTGCGCAAGGGGCTGATCCGGCTGAGCCGCTGCTACTCGGGGCTGTCCGGGGGCGCCGTGGCCTTCCTGCGCAGCACTCTGTGCGCCCAGCCCTGGTAAGGCGCGCCCCTCTCCTCCTTCTTCTCCCCGCCCTCTCCTCCTTCCGTCCCGCCCCGCCCCGCTACTCCCTTTCCCCTCCGCCCTCTCCCCTCCCCGTCCCTCTCCCCTTTTCCACTCCCCTTCCCCACACCCCTCCAGCCGCTGGGCCACGCGCTGTTTGTCGGTTCCAGGGGCCGGCCCTGCGCGTCCAGCTGCCTGCAGTGCCCGTGGCTGACAGAGCAGGGCCCGGCGTGTTCGCGGCCCGCGCCCGTGACCTTCCCTACCGCGCGACTGCGCGTCTTCGTGCGCGATCGCGAGAAGAGACGGGCGCTGCTGTACAAGAGGCACAACCTGGCCCAGGTGCGCTGAGGGTCGCTCGGGGCCGCACCTCTCGGTCTCCCCGCTGTGGCTCGCTGCAGACGCGCCAATAAAAACGCACAGCCGGGCGAGAAGTCTTCCGTCTCTTTGCATTATTTTCTTTTGGGAAGGGGAGGGAGTGAGGGCTCTGTCCCCGCCTTTCTGGCTGGGACGCCGATCAGGCTGCCCAGCTGTGTCTGGGCCTGCGAGGCCCTTAGAAGGCGTCCTTAGGGGTCGCTCCCTCACTCCCATGCTCCGCGCGTTCAGCCCCGCGGGGCGTCTCCATCCTCACACCCGTGCGCGTTTATTCCACCCGCCGTGCGCCTTCCTCTCTTCCATCACGCTGACCTCCAGCCCCGCAGCCCGCTTTCTCCGCCGTCGGGCCAGCGGCTTGTTTCCAGAACTTCTCTGCCCCAGGAAGAGTTCTTGGGCAAAGCGTGCAAGCGAGGGCGGGGAGCCGCGGGCCACGATCCGCTGGCGGAGAGAAGGCTTCAGAGTCGCTGGCGCGTGGCCTCGGTGAAAACCCAGTATTTGAGATTCCAGGGGCAATGACTGCGCTGGCCGAGCCCCGCCCTGCCCCTTGCCAGGAGTGCGGGAAGCCAGGGCCGTGGGGTGTGCGCATTGTCGCTCAAACGCTCCTGAACGCCCTTTCTCCTACTCTTCTTTGACGTGGGAAAGGGAACTTGAGATAGGTGCAGCCCAGGAGACCTGGGAGCTGGCAGGGAGGGCCTTCTCCTCTTGCAGATAAAACCTTTTGCAGAGGTCCCTCAGACACAAGGCCAGGCCACTTATACCTATGTCTGAGCACAGGTGGAGAGAAGGCTAACCGACCACTCTTGGCTAAAATGACTCATGGTGATTCCTGGCCAGCTTAGATTTATGGAGACATCCAGTGATGGAGTTGTCCTGGCTCTCTCTGACAGCATGCAACCCAGAGTGAGGCCCGGTTGTTTTAAACACTCCTTTTAATCACCAAAACATTCAGCTCTTCATTGCATCCTCTTCTCGAGCAGCCCCAGGGTTCCCAGGGTGGGGATATGTTCTCCACTGTCCCCAGCAATAAGGCCAACTTGTTGGACAACAGCTTCGTTTCTGGGGGGCTGGGGCTGCAGGGTGTAGACCGCAGTCTCTGCCCTCCTGATTCTTAGCTCATCTCAGGGGCCTAATGCTGATGGGTTCATTCTGCAGTGTCCAAATGCTGAACACCTCCCCTGAAATCTTACTAAGCCCAGGACACTTTGAATTAAAATCCAAGCATCAGCCAGGCAAGCCTGGGATTACAGGCTTACACCTATAATCCCAGCACTGTGGGAGGCTGAGGTAGGAGGATCACTTGAGCCCAGGAGTTCAAGACCAGCCTGGGCAACAACCCTTGTCTCTACAAAAAATAAAAAATTAGCTTGGCGTGGTGGTGCATGCTTGTGGTACCAGCTACTCGGGAGGTGAGCCCAGAGGTCAAGGCTGCAGTGAGCTGTGATTGTGCCACTGCACTCCAGCCTGGACCACAGAGCAAGACCCTGTCTCTAAAAAGAAAACAAATCCAAACATCTTCTAACTTGAACTGACTGCCCTCACTCCCTCTGCCCCCACACTGCCTCTGACTTTACCTTCCTCCTCCTTTACGACCTCCTGAGAGTCAGCGTGTCACCACTCAATGCATCACAAAGGGCACAGGCACCGTGCACTCACTTTCCCATGATGCTGATGTCAGGGTGGGGTGGGGGGGAAGGTAGTATCTTTTCCTCACCCATTGCAAGGCATATGGATGAACCTTGCATGTATGGCCCCAATCACAAAGACAGGTTAACAAGATAAAGCATGACACACATCTATTTAACAAAAAGTTTTATGTGACAAGTGAGCCTTCAGAAACAAAAACCCAAAAAAACAGGCAAATCTGTCTATTTTTTATGCTTGGGTTTGATGAAGAATGAACAGTCATGTAAAAATACGCTTAGAAAAAAAGCAGGTGTAACTTAATGGTAATAAACTGGGGGCAACTGGCCAAGGCCTGTTTATTCAGATTCTTCTTGGCCTCTGGAATGAGGATCCTATGACCTGCTTTTGGGGGAGGTAGGTCAGATAATTCTCTTATGGCTTCCTTCAAGGAAGAAAGGCAGGAGACGGCCAGAGAGAGACAATTTCCTTCAGCATGAGATACTCAGCATGTCAAGGTGCCATATTTTGGGGTATTACATTCTAAGCCCCATCACTGACATCTCACAAAACTGTAGTACAATATGATGACCATTAAGACTGGTACAGTCAGGACAGAGAACATTTCCATCTCGAGAAATCCCTTATGCTGCCCAAAAAGGCATAAAAATAACCACACCCACTTTCCTCCCACGGCAACACTCCTTAACCCTGGCACTCAACAATTTGTTCTGCACTAATATAACTTTGTCATTTTAGGAACATTCTATAAATGGAATAATCCTATATGTGGTATCTTTTGCCTGGCATCTCTGGAAATTCATGAAGGCTGCTGCATGTGTCAATAGTTCATTCCTTTTTATTGCTGCAGAATATTCCATATTATGGATACACCACTGTTTCTTTAACCACTTATCCATTGAAGGACATTTGGGTCATTCCCAGTGTTGGGAGATTACAAATAAAGCTGCTATAATCATTCATGTACAGGTTGCTGTGTGACTATAAGTCTTCATTATTCTGGGATAAATGCCCAAGAATGCAACGGCTGTGTTGTGTTGTCATTTCATTGGACAGTTTTGTATCCCCTTGTGGGTGAAATATCCATTCATGTCTTTTGCCCATTTTCTAACTGGATGGTTTGTTTACTTAATGTTGAGGATGAAGAGTTCCACGTATGTTCTGGAGACCAGCCATTTGCCATATATGTGGTTTTCAAATATGTTCTCCCACTTTTGGGCTTGTCTTTTCTTCCTCCTAACAGAGACTTTTCTTTTTTGAGGCAGCATCTCAGTCTGTTGCCCAGGCTGGAGTGCAGTGGCACAACCATGGCTCATTGCAGTCTTGAATTCCTGGGCTCAAGAAATCCTCCCACCTCAGCCTCCTGAGTAGCTGGAACTAAAGGTGTATGCCATCACACCTGGCTAATTTACTTTATTTATCTTTTTTTTAGAGATGGGGTCTCACTGTCTGTTGCCCAGGCTGGTCTCAAACTCCTGGGCTCAAGAGATTTTCTCGCCTCAGCCTCCCAAAGTGCTGGGATTACAGGCGTGAGCTACCTCACCTTAACAGAGTCTTTCACAGAGCAAAAGTTGTTAAATTAAAAAAGTTTTAAGCTGTGATAAAATACACATAATGTTTATCACTCAACCATTTTTAAGTGTACAGTTTTTTGTTGTTGTTGTTGTTGTTTTAGACAGAGTCTTGCTCTGTTGCCCAGGCTGGAGTGCAGTGGCACAATCTCAGCTCACTGCAACCTCCGCCTCCTGGGTTCAAGCAATTCTCCTGCCTCAGCCTCCCAAGTAGCTGGGACTACAGGCATGTGCCATCAAACCCGGCTAATTTTTTGTATTTTTAGTAGAGATGGGGTTTCATCATGTTGGCCAGGTTGTTCTCAAACTCCTGACCTCAGGTGATCCCCCTCAGCCTTCCAAAATGCTGGGATTACAGGCATAAGCCACCATGCCCAGCCAAGTGTACATTTCTGTATTGTTAATTATATTCACATGTGGTGCAACCATCACCATCATCCATCTCCAGAACTCTTCATCTTGCAAAACTGAAACTCTGTCCTCATTAAAACCCATTCTCCCTCCTCCCAGGCCCTGGTAGCCCCCATTCTACTTTCTGTCATTATGAACTTGATTTCCTTTGATACTGAGGAAAGAAAGAGACCCTCTCATATTGTTTTATACTCAGTACCTGTTTTAAGAAAAAACAAGGAAGCAAAACCAAAGACAGGGAGCCTGGCGCCAGACCCAAAACCAGGCCTGGGCCTGCCTGGCCTAAACCCAGTAGTTAAAAATCAACTCATAACTTAGAAACCAATGTTATTCATAGATTCCAGACATTGTATAGAAGAACATTGTGAAACTCCCTGTCCTGTTCTGTTTCACTCTGACCACCGGTGCATGCAGCCCCTGTCACGTACCGCCTGCTTGCTCAAATCAATCACGACCCTTTCATGTGAAATCTTTAGTGTTGTGAGCCCTTAAAAGGGACAGAAGTTGTGCACTCGGGGAGCTTGGATTTTAAGGCAGTAGCTTGCCGATACTCCCAGCTGAATAAAGTGTTTCCTTCTACAACTCAGTGTCTGAGAGGTTTTGTCTGCGGCTCGTCCTGCTACATTTCTTGGTTCCCTGACCGGGAAGCCAGGTAACTGACAGACGGCTGAGGCAGCCCCTTAGGCGGCTTAGGCCTGCCCTGTGGAGCATCTCTGTGGGGGACTCTGGTCAGCCCGAGTGACGTGATCCAAAGTGCGCTCCAGGGTAGGCAATTCCCCGGGTGGAACGCCTTGCCAGAGCAGTGCATAGCAGACCACCGCGGAGGATTAACACAGTGGCTGAACACCGGGAAGGAACTGGCATTTGGAGTCTGGAGATCTGAAACTTGGTAAGACTAGTCTTTGGAACTTGCCCACTCCATTTGAGTGGGAGCGTGGCCTGATCACCCATGGCGTGCCTTTATTGGCACTTTGGTGTTGGTTTTGGTTTTGACTTGGTTTGAATTGCTTGACAGGACTGGTCTTGGAAACTTGCCTCCTACATTTGAGTAGAAGCGTGGCCTGATCGCCCATGGTATGCCTGTACCGGCACTTTGGTTTTTGTTTTTGACTTGACTTAGATTGCTTGATACTTTGGTTTTGGTGTTGACCTGGCTTGGATTTCTGGATACTCTGATTTTGGTTTTGATTTTGGTTTGGTGTCAACTGCAGAAGTGTGTGTGTGCTCTTTTTACCTGTTTTTTGCTTGGTGGTGTGCGCGTTGTGTGAGTGTGGTGTTTTGTCTCAAAGAAGCATGGGTCAGGCACAAATAGGCCCACCCTACTAGGAACTATGTTGAAAAATTTCAAGAAAGGAAAAAAAAAAGGGGGGAGGCAGAATTTATATAAAAAGAATGTTATATGGTAAATTCTTGTCCTGAAATAAATTAACTGCTTATTTAAAAATTTAAAAAAAGTTTGTAATAAGTCAGAAAGTTAAGACATGTCAAAAAATTGAAAAAGTTGTGAAAGAAAAAAAGTTATAAAAAATTTTTATGCAAAAAATGTTATATAAACTCCTGATAAACATGAAAAATTGGTCTACAAGACATAAATATGTCTACAAGGTTCTATTAAAATTAAGTTTAACATTAATAACACAGTAATATAAAGGTAAAATTTAGCTTATCTGATATAAAACTCATACAAAAAGCAATATTAAATATAAAATGGTGTTTAGTTTTTTTGGTCTAAAAACTAATAAAAATAGGTGCTAAAGGAAACATTCATTTTACTAGAAGATCATAGAAGTTAAAGACTTAAACTTTGGCAATTAAGACAGGATACCAAGATGCAAATGCCTGATTGAAATGGATCAAATATTCCATCTGCACGTTAAACAAAAGCAATTGTTATGCTTGTGCACATGGCAGGCCAGAGGCCCTGACTGTCCCCCTTCCACTAAGGTGGTCCTCCAGTCGACCAGGCATGGGCTGCATGGTAGCTGTTTTCTAGGATTCTACAGCCTGGAATAGTAAGTCATGCCAAGCTCTTTCTGCTATATCCCAAAGTCGCTGCGGGGCAGCCCCTGAGGGGCATCCAGCTTCCATCTCCCAACACTAAGTTCACTTTGTATCTCTCATGGGAGGGAGGAGACTTAGCATTCCTTGGAGACCTGAAGGGATGCAGTGAGCTTAAGAATTTTCAAGAGCTTATCAATCAGTCAGCCCTTGTTCATCCCTGAGCGGATGTGTGGTGGTATTGTGGTGGACCTTTACTGGGCACTCTGCCAAATAACTAGAGTGGCACTTGTGCTTTAGTCCATTTGGCTATCCCTTTCACCCTGGCATTTCATCACCAGAGGAAGAAAATAATAATAACAAGACATTGTAAAGTGAGAGGAGCCCCTTATAGGTCTTTCAACACTCATATCTATTTAGATGCAATTGGAGCCCCGCAAGGAATACCAGATAAATTTAAAGCTTGAAATCAAATAGTTACGGTATTTAAGTCAATATTTTGGTAGATGACAGTCAATAAAAATGTAGATTAAATAAATTACATCTATTACAACCAATAGCAACGAGTTTTTCATGAGTTAAAAAGAAAAACTCATGTCGGCCCCAGCCCTGAGGCTACCTGACCTGACAAAACTCTTTACACTCTATGTGTCAAAAAAAAAAAAAAAAAGGCAGTTGGAGTTTTAACCCAGACTGTAGGGCCCTGGCCAAGGCCAGTGGCCTATCTCTCAAAACAACTAGACCGGGTTTCCAAAGGCTGGCCACCATGTCCAAGGGCCCTGGCAGCAATGGCCCTGTTAGCACAAGAAGCAGATAAGCTAACTCTTAGGCAAAACCTAAACATAAAGTCCCCCCGTGCTGTGGTGATTTTAATAAATACCAAAGGACACCATTAGCTAATAAATGCTAGACTAACTAGATACCAAAGCTTGCTCTGTGAAAATCCCCACATAACCATTGAAGTTTGCAACACCCTAAACCCCGCCACCTTGCTCCTGGTATCAGAGAGCCCAGTTAAACATAACTGTGTATAAGTATTGGACTCAGTTTTTTCTAGTGGGCCCAACCTCCAAGACCATCCTTAAACATCAGTAGACTGGGAGCTGTACATGGATGGGAGCAGCTTCGCTAACCCCTGCAAAGTGACTCTGAAAAAGACGATAAGCCCTGCTCCAGTCACACGCGGAAGCTGACTAGTCCATGCATGGCCGAAGCATGAGGAAACTCATCGTGGGACTCATTTTCCTTAAAATTTGGACTTGTAAAGTAAGGACTTCAACTGACCTTCCTCAGACTGAGGGCTGTTCCCAGTATATACATCAAATCACTAAGGTAGGACAAAAGATTGCTACAGTCCTATTATTTTATGGTTATTATAAGTGTACCAGGACTCTAAAAGAAACTTGTTTATATAATGACACCCAGTACAAAGTATGTAATCCAGGAAGTGACCAGCCCTATGTGTGCTATGGCCCCTCTGAACCTCCCATGATCACAGTTTTTAAAACAAAATTAAGGGCTGGTCCTTTTCTAAGTGACACAAATAAAGTAATAGCTAGAACAGAAGAAAGAGGGGTCCCCAAAAATGTAACCTTAAAATTTGATGCCTGTGCCGCTATTAATAGTAAGCAGCATGAGATGGGATGCGGTTCTCTAGATTGGGAAAAAAGTTACATAGCAGAAAATAAGTATATCTGTCAAGAATCATATTTAGGTGAGATGTGTCAATACTGGTCTTGTGTCATTTGTGCTACTTTAAAAAAATAAAAATAAAAAAGATCCTGTTTGGCTCCAAAAAGGAAAAGTCAGTCCCTCCTGCACCAGTGGGAGCTGCAACCCTTTAGAATTGGTAATCACAAACCCCTCAGACCCAAAATGGAATTTAAAAAAATACGTAACATTAGGCATTGATGGAAAAGGACTAGATCCTAGCGTAAGCATCCTAATAAAAGGAGAGGTTCAAAGACACTCTTCAGAACCAGTATTTCAGACTTTCTATGAGGAACTAAATGTGCCAGTACCTGAGATTCCAGGAAAATCTAAAAATTTGTTTTTGCAATTAGCTGAACATGTAGCCTGGTCTCTAAAAGTCACTTCATGTTATGTTTGTTGAGGAACCGTAACAGGAGATCAATGGCCATGGGTAGCCTGAGAATTAGTTCCTACAGACCCAGTCCCTGATGAATTCCCGGCCCAAAAGAACCACCCTGACAATTTTTGGGTTCTAAAAGTCTCAGTTATCAGACAGTATTGCATAGCTAGAGAAGGAAAAGGATTCACTCATTCTGTAGGGCGGCTTAGTTGTCTTGGGCAAAAGCTGTATAATAGCACCGCAAAAACAGTTACATGGTGGAGTTCCAATTATACAGAAAGAAATCCATTCAGTAAATTTCCAAGGTTGCAGACTGTCTGGGCCCACCCAGAATTCCACCAGGACTAGACTGCCCACACTGGGTTATACTGGATATGTAGACATAGAGCCTACGCTAAGCTGCCTGACCAGTGGACAGGTGGTTGTGTTATTGGCACTATTAAACCATCTTTCTTCTTACTGCCCATAATAACAGGTGAACTTCTGGGCTTCCCAGTCTATGCTTCCCGCGAAAAACAAAGCATAGCCATAAGTAATTAGAAAGATGGTGAATGGCCCCCTGAAAGAATCATACAATACTATGGACCCACCACTTGGGCACAAGATGGTTCATGGGGATATCAGACCCCCATCTACATGCTCAACCAAATCATATGGTTACAAGCTATTTTAGAAGTTATTACAAATAAAACCGGTCAAGCCTTGACTATTCTGGCCCAGCAAGAAACTCAGATAAGAAATGCTATCTATCAAAATAGATTGGCTCTCGACTACTTGCTAGCAGCTGAAAGAAAGGTCTATAAGAAATGTAACCTTACTAATTACTGTCTACACATAGATAATCAAAGGCAAGTAAAGACATAGTTAAAAATGTGACAAAACTGGCACATGTACCCATGCAAGTGTGGCACAGACTTAATCCGGGAGCCATGTTTGAAAATTAGTTTCCAGCACTGAGAAGATTTAAAACTCTTATAATAAAAGTTATAATAGTAATAAGAACCTGCTTACTGCTCCCTTGTTTGCTACCTGTACTTCTTCAAATGATAAAAAGCTTCATTGCTACCTTAGTTCACCAAATGCTTCAGCACAAGTGTACTATATATATAAATCACTATCAATCTATTGCACAGAAAGACATAAGTAGCAAAAATAAGAGTGAGAACTCCTACTAATAAAAAGTGAGAGTCTCAAAGGGGGGAAATGAGGAAAGAGAGAGACCCTCTCATATTGTTTTATATTGTTTTATACTCAGTACCTGTTTTAAGAAAAAACAAGGAAGTAAAATCAAAGACGGGCAGCCTGGCGCCAGGCCCAAAACCAGGCCTGGGCCTGCCTGGCCTAAATCCAGTAGTTAAAAATCAACTCATAACTTAGAAACCGATGTTATTCATAGATTCCAGATATTGTATAGAAGAACATTGTGAAACTCCCTGCCCTGTTCTGTTTCACTCTGACTACCGGTGGTGCATGCAGCCCCTGTCACGTACCCCCTGCTTGCTCAAATCAATCATGACCCTTTCATATGAAATCTTTAGCATTGTGAGCCCTTAAAAGGGACAGAAATTGTGCACTTGGGGAGCTTGGATTTTAAGGCAGTAGCTTGCCAACGCTTCCAGCTGAATAAAGCGTTTCCTTCTACAACTCGGTGTCTCAGAGGTTTTGTCTGCGGCTCGTCCTGCTACATTTCCTCACGTAAGTAGAGTGCTGTGGTATTTTCCTTCTGCGACTGGCTTATCTCACTTAGCATAATGTCTTCCAGGTTCATCCATGGTGGTTTTGCTTGACTGAGAGACTAGGCTGTGCAGTGCCAACATTCAGACCCATCAGGAGTTCCCGAATAGTTCTCAGGGCTGTTTTATTGTTCACAGGTCTCACTCATCTTGAGGGAGTCAGAAAATCACAGTGGATAGCGGGAAGGACAAAATGTGTCTGAACCAGAGCAAGAACCGTAGGAATGAGCATGAGTCACCATAGGAGTTGCTGGACTGTCCGCTCAGAGAGTTATGTGTGAAATAAACATGGTCTGAATCTGAAACCCCTCAAGGACCAGAACACTGGCCACATAGGATGGATTAGGACTGTGTCTCTTGTCCCAAGTAACTTTCCAGTAAGGACAAATACAACACAGCCCGGGCACCAACCGACCAAAATGATGGTAAATAGTAACAATTAACACTAACAACAGGGCTTAACACCATTTATAGCACCTGTTATGCTTTAGGCATTACTGCAGGGAAATTACTCATATTATCCTAATATATCAAAACTGTATAAAGGAAAAGCTCTCTTAAATGGCGTTTCTCCTCTGCTCTCACGCCACAGCAGCAATCAGCACAAAAGAAGATTCTGTGGCCAAACCTGTGAGGTTTCTCCCCACCACCAAGCAGCAGACATCAGCTGGGTGTCCTCAGTCCAATTCCAACACTATCTACCTGGAGATAGTGTCAGACCCCACAGGATTGGGGCTCACTTCCCAAGACTGCCCCCCACACAGACACCAGTCAAAAGTCCAGGCCTTTGGAACATCTGACCAACTGGCTTCAAGTTGGGGTTCCCACAAGCCCCTGTTTGTGTTCCATTAATATGCTAGAGTGGCTCACAGAACTCAGTGAAACACTTACTTATGTTTACTGCTTTATTAAGAAGGATGTTACAAAGGATACAGATGCATAGGACAAAGTATGAAGGAAGAAGCACGGAACCACTCTGCCCTCTTTGGGCATACTGTTTCCCAGGAATCTCCACATGTTCAGCTATCTGGAAGCTCTCTGAACCCAGTCCTTTTGGGTTATGGAGGCTTCATTACATAGGCATGATTGATTAAACCATTGGCCACTGGTGAGCAACTTGACCTTCAGCCCCTATCCCCTCCCTGGAGATTGGGTGTGGGGCTGAAAGTCCCAACTCTCTACTCCTGCCTTTATCTTTCCAAGGACCAGCCCCACCCTGGAACCTATCAGACAAAAGGCATTCTAAAGAAGACACTCTGGCAATCCCAAGGATTTTATGAGTTATGAGCCAGTAACTGTGGGTGAAAAAAACATATATATATATACACACACACACACACATATATATAATCACAATAACTTAGTATCTAGGAAATAGAAAGCTATGGCAATAAAAGGCAAAATTGATAACTGGTGCATTGGTAATCATAGTAGAAGATTTTAATAGTTTAGAAATCAATAGGTCATATATATACAAATAAATCAATTTCTGTAACTATTGATGGCATCACTGGAAACACTTATGTGATAGACAGGAAGACAGTACTTTGAAACCAGCAAATGAAGGATTCATATTACTTTCAGATATCCAGAGGCCATCCACATAAATGACCAGGTATTGGGTCAAAATCCTCTCAAAGTGGAGATCATACAGCCCACATTTCCTGGCCACTGTGAAATGACATTAGTCACTGTCAATCAAAGAATAAACAGCAAGTTATAGCTAGCCACTTGGCCATTTTAGAAAACATCCTAAATAATTTCTCCATTAAATGGGAAAACCAAACTAATAATTAATTTTAAAGAGGTATCCTAAGGAGGAAGGAAGGAGGCTGGCAGCAAAGGACATTCCTTTATTTCCCCAGCTCTAGGAATTCTTAGTTTAATGTTGGGAAAATTCTTTATTCTGGTCATAACAGGTTTCCTTTGGTAACATGAAAATGAGATTACTGCAGAACCTAGAACATTAAATGAAAAATTCAAGTTTTTAAAATACCATGCAAATTTTTACTACCATATGGTACAGAAACAAAAGGCATTCAGAATGCAAATAATTGGCTTATATCCTGAGACCCTGCATTCTGTATCCAAAGGTTGATGTGTCTTCAACACAGATGTCCACATGCTCACCTGCAGATAAGGATACTGGTGCCTTGGGCAACTGGGCTAAGAGATAAGATAGGTATATAGATATGCACAGATATAAATATATGATAGAGATACAAAGATATAAAGATGGAGGCAGATAAATATAGAAATGATAGATGGATATGATAGAGATCTAGAAGATAGAGAAGATAAATAGATGATATAGGTAGAGATAGAGACAAAGATATATTGAAAAATAGATAATAGAGCTATAGAAGATAGATATCTACAGCTATAGATAAATGGATTGATCGAGATAGAAGATAGACACAGATAGGTAGATAGATATGCTAGTTAGAGATATGGATGGATGGATATAAATACTACAGATAGAAGATAGAGACAGTTATATGATAGGCAGATGTAATAGAATAGATAGACATGACAGATATACAGAGATATAGAAGATAGAGATGTAGAGATATACAAAGATAGATAGTTAGATGCATACATTTAAGGCAATTGCATAATTTAGAATATGTTCTCTGCCCATAACAGAATTAAATTGAAAACCAGTAACCAGTTAAATATATCTGAAAAATCTCCAAGTATTTGACATAAATACACTTCCAAGTAATCCATGAGTCAGAGCAGAAATGACAAAGGAGACCGAATGAGAATGGAAACAAAATATGTCAAAATTTGTGGGATATAAAAATGAATCAAACAGGAATTCGGCTGAAGAATACAATAAGTGGACTGAAAAGGTCACTAGAGGAATTCAAGAGTAGACTTGACCAAACAGAAAAATCAGCAAACTCAAAAATGGTTTAAAATTATCCAGTTAGAGGACCAAAATAATAATAATAAAAAGGAATAAAGAAAACCTAAGGGAATCCTAGAACAGAGAGAGAAAGGGGCAGAATGCTTATTAAAGAAATAATGCCCTACAAAACAAAAAAGAAATAATGCCTTAAAACTCCCCAAATCTGGGTAGGCAAATGAACATCTATATTTGTGAAGTCTAAATGGCCCCCAATATGATAAACTAAAGAAGTCTGCACTAAGACATGTTATAATCAGATTGCCAAAGTCAAAGACAAAGAGAGAATTTTGAAAGCAGCATGAGGAAAGTGACATACATGGGAGCTCCAATCGGATTACTGGGGGGCTTCTCAGCAGAAACCTTGCAGGCTGAAAGAGAGTGGGATAATATTTTCAAAGTGCTGAAGGAAAAAAAACTGCTAACCAAGAATCTTATTCCTAACAAAGCTTTCATTTGAAAATAAAGCCAAGATGAAGACTTTCCCAGACAAACAAAAGCTGAGGGAGCTCATCACCACTAGGCCTTCTTTACAAGAAATGCTAAATGGCATTTTCCCACCTAACAGCCAAGCAAACATGAACAGAACTAAAGGAAGAAACTCTAACACAATAATAGTAAGAGATTTCAATACACCACTTTATATAATGAATAGAACAACCAGACAGAAGATCAATAAGGAAACAGAAAACTTTAACAACATTATACACCAATTGGATCTAAAAGACACATACAAATATTCTACCTAACAACAGCAGAAGACACATTCTTCTCAAGCACATAGGGAACATTCTCAAGATAAGCCATTATTAGGCCACAAAACAAGTATTAATAGATTTAGGAAGATTGGAATCGCCTTATAAACATACACACACCTGACAACAGAGTCTCAAAATCAATGAGGCAAAAGCTATCAGAACTAAAGGGAAAAATGGACAATTCAACAATAATGGTTAATGATTCCAATAGCACTTCCTCAATAATGAACAAAATAACTAGAAAAAATGAGCAAGAATATAGAAGACTTACAAACCACTATCAGCCAGTTGGGCAAAACTGACATCCATAAATGTTCTGTGTTTTCTTTTTTCTTTTTTTCTTTTTTTTTGAGGCGGAGTTTCGCTTTTGTTGACCAGGCTAGAGTGCAGTGGCATGATCTTGGCTCACTGCAACCTCCACCTCCTGGGTTCAAGCAATTCTCCTGCCTCAGCCTCCCTGGTAGCTGGGATTACAGGCATATGCCATCATGCCTGGCTAATTTTTTATATTTAGTAGAGATGGGATTTCACCACATTGGTTAGGCTCGAACTCCTGGACTCAAGCAATCTGCCTGCCTTGGCCTCCCAAAGTTCTGGAATTACAGGTGTGAGCCATCATGCCTGGCCACAACTGTGTGTTCCAAGATTCTAGATTTGTCTATTTGGCAACCTGTCATCACAGTGCCAACTGTATTCACTATATATTTTTATTTTCCATATTCTTGTTGCTCTGAACATGTGGCCTAGATGGCAGGGGAGAGACAGCCTCCTCCTCCCAGGGCAGGCCATTTCTCAGAGACAGCCAAGGGTCTTGCCCAGAACCATACCTTTAACCTCCAGACTAACCAATCCAGAGCCCAGATCCCAACAAACTCCTTTATCAAACCCTCAGCACAAGACAATATTCCTAAATTAACCTAGGGCCAGGCACCCAGCAGCTAGGGACACTCTCTGTGCCCAAAGCCCACCAGAATTATAGAAAGTCACCAGTCCTAAGTGTTACCCTGTCCTGCCTTGTCTTTCCCACAGAAATCCCATCAAAGGCTCTGGCCCAGGCTTGCCCCTGCTCCTTTATACCCTGGCTGACCCTGGTGCTTCCTTGTGTGGCCCTGGTGTCCCGGCATGCTCCTTCTCTTGGGAAACGTAAGGGATAAATTTTTCTTTCTTTTTTTTTTTTTCTTTTTGAGATGGAGTCTTGCTCTTTCGCCTAGGCTAGAGTGCATGGTGCGATCTTGGCTCACTGCAACCTCTGCCTTCCAGGTTCGAGTGATCTCCTGCCTCCTGAGTAGCTGAGATTACAGGTGTGTGCCATTGTAATGCCCAGTCCGTTTATTCCCCGAAGAAGACCACCAGAGTCCAGAGTTGAAGCTAAGCAGCAAGGATCTTTATTACAGGTTCGAACCCGGAACTCTCACTCACTCTCGAAATGAGAGTGTCCAGAGAGAGAGAGTTCCCTCCACCGAGCATTAAACAGTGTTATATAGTCTAAAAAGAGTGGTCATAGAATCATTATACAGATCAGATGTATGATTGGCTGGTGTTTGAACAAGGTAATTTGGCTAACTATGATTGGTTCCCGCCATTTCTGGTATCTCAGTTCAACCTTTGAGACGGAAGAGCAGTTTCTGTACAAAGGCAGTTAATTATATTGCGTCAGGTTGCACAACCGGTTTATGGCAGCATGAGTTTATCTTACTTAAACATGTCTTGTGACCTAGCCCCAGAAAGAAAAACAGGTACTTACAGAACTTTCGAAACCCCTGGTACGTGCAGAGATAAGAAAGCAGAAGCAGAACAAAGGGTGTAGCAATAGGGAGCAAGGGGGGGTGGGTATGTCTTTGTGTTTTTGTGTCCTTTCACCACCATGCCAGGCTAATTTTTGTATTTTTAGTAGAGACAGGGTTTCACCATGTTAGCCAGGCTGGTCTCAAACTCCTGATCTCAAGTGATCTGCCTGCCTTAGCCTCCCAAAGTGCTGGGATTACAGGTGTGAGCCATAATGCCTGGCCATGAATTCTTCTTTTAATAACATTAGGCTCTCCCTGTTGTCATTCAGTCATCTCCATAAATTAAACTCTCTGGGTATAGTCATGGACAGAACAGAACCCTCCAATGGATAACAGCAGAATGCATGTTCTTCCCAATGCACATGGAGCCTTCTCAGGACTGGCAATCCGCCAGGCTATAAAAACGGTCTCAGCTGACACCACACAAAGAACATTTTCTGACCAAAATGGAGTTTAATTAAAGTCAACAATAGAAGGAAACTTGGAAAATTTACAAATATTTGAAAATTAAACAATGCACTTTAAAATAAACTGTGTGTCAAAGAAGAAATCTCAAACACAATTAGGAAGTATTTTGGCCAAATGAAAATGAAAATGACATACTGAAAGTCATGGGATGCAGCTCAAGTAGTGCCTAAAGGGAAATGTATAGCCATAAATTCCTGCATTAGAAAAGAGGAGGCTGGGCGGCTTACACCTGTAACCAACACTTTGGGAGGCCAAGGTGGGTGGATCACTTGAGGTCAGGGGTTTGAGACCTGCCTGGCCAACATGGTGAAACCCTGTCTCTACTAAAAATACAAAAATTAGCTGGGTGTGGTGGTGCACACCTGTAATCCCAGCTACTGAGGAGGCTGAGGAAGGAGACTCACTTGAACCCAGAAGGCAGAGGTTGCAGTGAGTCCAGATTGTGCCACTGCACTCCAACCTGGGCAACAAGAGTGAGACTCCATCTCAAAAATAAATAAATAGAAAAGAAGAAAGATCAGAAATCAATAACCTAAGCTTCAATTTTTTTTTTTTTTTTTTTTTTTTTTATACGGAGGCTCCCTCTGTCGCCAGGCGGGAGCGCAGTGGCGTGATCTCGGCTCACTGCAATCTCCACCTCCCGGGTTCAAGTGATTCCCCTGCCTCAGCCTCCCGAGTAGCTGGGATTACAGGCACGTGCCACCACACCTGGCTAATTTTTTGTATTTCAGTAGAGACCAGGTTTCACCATGTTGGCCAGGATGGTCTCAATCTCCTGACCTCGTGATCCACTTGCCTCAGCCTCCCAAAGTGCTGGGATTACAGGCATAAGCCACCGTGCCCAGCCTAAGCTTCAATTTTAAGAAAGCAGAAAAAGGCTGGGTGCAGTGGCTCATGTGCTTTGGGAGGCTGAGGTGGGAGGATTGCTTGAGCTTCGCAGATAGAAGTTGCAGTGGTTTTGATCATGCTGCTAGACTCCAGCCTGGGCAACAGAAATAGACCCTGTCTCCAAAAAAAAAAAAAAAAAAAAAAGAGGCTGGGCACAGTGGCTCACACCTGTAATGCCAACATTTTCGGGAGGCCGAGGAGGGAGGATTACTTGAGTCCAGGAATTTGAGACCAGCCTGGGCAACACAGGGAGACCCTGTCTCTACAAAAAAAAATTAAAAATTAGCTGGGTATGGTGGTGCGCACCTGTAGTCCTAGCTACTTAGGAGGCTGAGGTGGGAAGGCTGCTTGAGCCCGCTGCAGATTGAGACTTGCAGTGAGCTGAGATCATGCCACTGCACTCCAGCCTGGGGACAGAATGAGATGCTATCTCAGAAAAAAAGAGGAGCAAACTAAACTCAAAGCATGCAAAAGAAAGAAAACAATAAAGAGGAAGGTGGAAATTATTGAAATAAAAAACAGAAACATAATAGAGAATATTAAATGAAATAAAAAGTTGTGGCCGTGTGTGGTGGCTCACGCCTGTAATCTCAGCACTTTGGGAGGCCGAGGTGGGTGGATCATGAGGTCAGGAGTTCGAGGCCAGTCTGGCAATATGGAGAAATCCTGCCTCTACTAAAAACCCAAAAATTAGCCAGGCACGGTGGCACGTGCCTGTAGTCCCAGCTACTTGGGAGGCTGAGGAAGAAGAATCACTTGAACCCGGGAGGCAGAGGTTGCAGTGAGCCAAGATTGTGGCACTGCACTCTAGCCTGGGCAACAGAGCAAGACTGTTTCAGAAAAAAAAGATCCATTTGTGACCTAATGTTAGTTTTACTGACCAAGAGAAAATAAGTAAATATCTAGAAAGACAAAAGTTACCAAAACTGACATTATAAATGAACTATCTGAGCAGTCCCAAAACAATTAAAGCAATTGAGCTAGTAATTTAAAATCCCCTACAAGGGAAAGGCTGGAATCAGATGGCTTCACTGGAGATTACAGAGCATTAAATAAAGGGAGAAAGTGACCCTCCCAAACTCTTTCAGGACAGTGGGGGAGGATGCTTCCTAACTCAGGAGTCCATCATCGCCCTGGTACCAAAGCCACACAAAGGCACCAACGAAAACACTGTGGACCACAGCCCAGTGGGTGGCTCAGGCCTGTAGTCCCAGCAACTGGGGAGGCATGTGGGAGGATCGCTTGAGGCTGGGGGTTCAAGACCACTGGGCAACATAGTGAGACTCTGTCCTTTTAGAAAACTGCAGAGCAATATCCCTCACGAGTATAGGTGTAAAAATCTTTAAGTATTAGCGAACTGCATAGAGCAAGACAGTAAAAGGACCAAGTGGGATTTACCCCAGGAACCTAACACTGGTTCAATGGTGGGAAAGCAGGTAATGAAATATGCTATATTAGGAGACTAGAAATAGGCCAGAGACATCTTTTTGAGGTAACGAAAATGTTCTAAAATTGAATCATGATGACGGTGGATTTAGTAAAAATCATTTTAATGGTACACTTGAAATAGCTGAATATTACTGTGTGAAAACTATACCACAATTAAGTTGTTACAAAAAGTCAGAGTGGTTGGGAGAGGTGACTCTGGGCTGGAGAGGGCAGGGTAGGGCAGGGAGAGCACAGGGGTCCAAGGTATGGTGGGGACAGAGCTCCACACCAGCACCAGGGAGGCTGCCTCAGGCTCACGAGTGGCTGTGCACTGCTTCCTCCAGATGGCAGGGTTGCCCCAGTGAACACAGGGCGCCTGGGAAGGGACAGGACGTGGGGGGCGTGGAAGCAAACAGGGCGTGCGGGGCTTCTCTGGGTGCCTGGAGTGCATGGGGCTGGGTGTGGGGTGACCAGAGGCTCCGGGCACTGCTAACATGGGAGGCACTGGGCTTCGTGGCCACCCAGGGCATAAGGGGATCTAGGGCGCACGGGCGACCCGTGGGCCCTGGAGGGTCTGAGCTCACTGGGAGGCTACAGGTGCGGGGCGGGGGGGACACTGGGCGCATAGGGGGAGCATGTGGTGGGCAAGGGTGAGATGGGGAGGGTGCAGCATGCAAGATGGGCACTGGGGTGCAGGGGGCTCGAGGGCGTGGGGGGCACCGGGACAGTTGGGTGCTGTACAGGTGGTGCTGGGCACCCTGCACGCAGCCCGCAGCATGACAATGTCCCGCAGCTCTTGGGACATTATGGGCACTCCGAGGGTGGCCAGTTACTGTTAGGTGGGCACGGCAGGTGTGGATAACATGCAATGGGTGACCTGCACAATGACCCTGTCTTTGGACCATGCTTGATGGTGCATTGGCGATGTACTGTGCAGACCCCCAGAGCTGGTCCCATTGCAGAGGGCCTAATCTCATTCATGAGGGCATCACCTTCATGAACTAATTACAACCCCAAAGCCCCATCTCCTCATAACATGAACTTGCGGCGAGGATTTCAACGTATGAATTTGGGGGAACCTAAATATTTGGTCAACTGCAAGCTGTACACAGTGGGGCTCCCTGATAGTGCAGGACACAGTTGTTCAGGCCGTTCACTGTCACCCCTTCTGAGAGACCAGCTCCCTGCTCAGGGTCCTGCATGTTCCGTCATCTCTCCACTGCCTGGAAGCATGGGTGACACCCACAGGGCCCCAGCAGTCAGCTGGGGGACATCTGGAAAGATAAGTCATGAAGTCTGCCCTTCTCTTATGGAGTGTGCAGCTTTATTTCAAAGATATGGCCAGAACTATTCTGGGTGCACCCTGTGGTCTCACCCACAAGGCTGCCCCCGGCTGTTACCACCAGCCAGAGGGGCTCTTCGCTTTCTTTGCTGAGGTGTGCGGTCCTTATGTGGAGCTGCTGAAGGAATTGTTTTTTTTTTTTTTTTTGAGATAACCTGGTAAATGTTTCCTGTGTTCCACTGTGCTTCATTAGTCTCCTGAAGATCATTTATTTAGTCATTCTCCCACTCTTGTCTTTTTTTGGTAGGGGGATGGGTGGCATTATACAATACCACATTGAACAAGATCAGCAATTTTGAGGCAGCTGCCTCACTCCAGGAGGCACAAATGTAGCAGCTGGAGTCTTCAATTGGAGGAAAGCCCTGGACACGGCCACCCGGAAACAGGCTATGGCAATACTCATCCCATCAGGCCTGGTGGCTCAGCCTGAAATCCCAGCACTTTGGAGGCCAAGGCAGGTAGATCGCTTGAGCCCAGGAGTTTGAGACTAGCCTGGGCAATAGTGAGATTCCCACCTCTCCCAAAAAAAAAAAAAAATTAGCTGGGTGTGGTGGTGTACGCCTGTGGTCCCAGCTACTTGGCAGGCTGAGGCAGGAGGATCTCTTGAGCCCAGGAGTTCAATACCAGCTTGCATAACATGGCAAAACCCCATCTTTACAAAAATTAGCTGGGCATGGCCCCATCTGTAGTGTGTGCCTGTAGTCCCAGCTACCCGAAAGGCTGAGGTGTGAGGATCACCTGAGCCTGGGAGGTCGAGGCTGCAGTGAGTGAGCTGTGGTTGCACCACTGCACTCCAGCCTGCGTGACCCTGTCTCAAAAAACAACAAACAAAAACTCCACCCCAACACAGAGAAACGCCCAGACTCCTGGGTTCCACTCAGACTTCTCTTTGTTGCAGCCGAATGAAACTGCTGATCTTGTTCAACATGGTATTACATAATGCCCCCCCAGGCCCCTGCCAAAAAAAATACAAGAATGGGAGAATGACTGAATAAATGATATTCAGGAGACTGTACTCATTAAGCACAATGGAACACAGTTAACATTTACCAGGATAGCTGAGAAAAACATTCCTGCAATAGCTCCACATAAGGAACATATATACTGAGCAAAGAAAGCAGAGCACCCATCTGTGCCTGGGTGTGGGAAGTGGCTGCCCATCCCAGCCCCTACTCTGCCTGAGCTTCCTGCCTGCCCCATCAACAGACTCCCTGGGGCTCTGCCCTCTGCTGGGCACAGTGGGGCACCCGCTATTGTCCCTGGACTAAGCAGGCACCAGCAGGATGACTTGTAGACAACAGCCAAAGTTTATTTAACGTGGGAATGCTTACAATAAATAAAGCAGAGGAGTAAAGAGAAGCAGAACAGTACCTTGAGGACAAAGAAACCCCAAACCCAACACAAAAATCAACTCGTGTCTTCTGCTATATGCCCTGGGCTCTGGGCAGCCACTGCTCCTCCCCAGGGTAGGGAGACTGCAAGGCTGGTGGCCAGCAGTGCACATCCCCAAGCAGCAGCTGGGACCCTGGGTCCAGAGGGGCCATTGGAGACCCAGGAAGTCTTTGCAAGGGCAAAACCCAATGGCGACATGCCCATGAAAGCTTCAAGTCACAACGTGGGCCTGCAGAAGACATTTCTGGGCTGTGCTGTCTCCTCTAGGCCCACACACCTGCTGAACAGACATCTGTACCTGGGCACCTCCCAGAAGCCTCTTTATTCTGGGACATCTACTCTCGGTTCCTGTCCTCACTGGCCCCTCCCATCATCTGAAGACTCTTATGACGTCTGCCTCCTAATTCTTCCAGAGTGGCCACACCCTGGACTGTGACGGGCTCTCACCCACTGTGGGGTCACAGACAGGCATGGGGCTGGCTCCCATCCTGGCTGCCTCCCCCAGCATCTTCAGAGGTGGGGTGCACAGTAGTTTTGTGGGGCTGGCAAAGCTGCAGGAACTGTGCAGCTTAGGCGGACCCTGGATTCTGCAAGCCCCAGTGGAGCTTTCTTGGCTTCTGGAACCACAGGTCAGAGCTGCTGGGGCGATGGGGCTCCCAGCTTTGGTAAGGGCTGTTGGCATTAAGCAGCACCCGGTGGCTGGAGGGGTCTCCCAAGGAGGACAGAGCCTGCCCCATACCCTCCCGCAGTTTCCTGGAGTGCTAGAATTGGGCTTCTCCCACACAGGCTCAGAAAGGCACTAGGAGTTCCTCCTCTTGCTCAAAGGACACACTCCCTCCTCCCAGGTCCTCCAAGTGGACAAAACACTTAGTGGCCTGGAGGGGCAGGAGAGGCAACAGGACTCCTCCAGGAAGGCCCGAGTCACTGGGGAGCCAGGGTGTCCCCGGACCCACCTTTCGGCCGGCAGATAGTCATCGGGGTTGGGCTGCTGGACAGGGGCGAGAAGAGGGGCCGCAGCGTCCCGGAGAAGGGGATCTCAGGGAAGATGAATAGCAGCGACCCATCGGTGGCGCTGTAGAACGAGAGATGTCTGGCCTCGTAGTCCAGAAAGATCCCCACACGCCTGGGTGGGTCCCGGAGTGGAGCCAAGGCCCGTTCAGAGGAATTGTAATAGCTCCCCAGGAAGACCAGGATCCAGAAGCCGTTGCCCGCGGATAGTTCGCCCTTCTCCTTCCTGTTCACATTCTCCCTGCATACCCCCAGGGCCCAGCTGGTGCGGTCCCCAACCTCCACCTCCCAGTAGTGGCGGCCTGAGGTGAAACGCTCCTGGCCCAGAACGCAGGGGCCGGGGTCAAAGCGCTCCGGGCTGTCCGGCAGGGCCTGCCGCAGGTCCCCCCGCTGCACGCTCCGCCTGTCTTCAGACAGGATCAGCTCAGGGTTGGCGGTATCCGGGTCCAAGGTCACATCCCCTGGAGAGAGAGGCCCAAGGTCACCCAGGCACAGACACAGACAAGCTGGGGCCACCTGCCCATGTCCTGGGCATGTGGGTATGATGATCCTCCCAGTCGGACGGCCTGGCTGTCTGCCCCGGGGTCCTGCAGCCTCACGACCTCCTGGAGTAACTGTCTCCAAGTGGACATCCCCTCCCTCCCCACCTAGCCACGTCCAATTGCAACTTACAATATCCTAGAAATTGGTCCATGTTTTGCCTTCAGAAATCAAGAGGGAATCTTGGTTGCTTTTTTTTGTTTGTTTTCTAAAGAGGCAGGGTCTCCAGGCTGCAGTGCAGTGGTGCGATCATGGCTCACTGCAGCCTTGATCTCCTGGGCTCAAATGATCCTCCTGCCTCAGCCTCCCAAGCTGCTGGGATTACAGGCATGTGCCACCATGGCTGGCTAATGTTTTTGTTTTTTATTTGTAGAGATGGGACTCTTGCTATGTTTCCTGGGCTGGTGTTGAACTGCTGGCCTCAAGCAATCCTCCCACCTGAGCCTCTCAAATCGCTGGGATTACAGAGGTAAGCCAATGCATCCAGCCCGTTTTTTCTTTCAATCCCCAAATGAAGGATGTGAATAAGTGCAGCTGTCCCAACCCTGACCACTCCCAGATTTCAGATCTATCCTCCTCTGGAGGCCTGCACACAGTTCCTACACAACAGGCTCCTGACCTGCTAGCAAGGGCTGAGGACAGTACTTCCTTTGGGTGACTGTGATACAAGAATCAGATTTGGGTTTTGTCCCCAGTTCCTGGCAGAGCTCATAGAACCCCGGGAATATCCTGAGTGATAGGAGCATCTAGTGTTATCATAAGACGCCCCTTTCCAACACACCTTAGTTGATGCCACTGCAGTGGCTGAGGTAGGGACCTGAGAGAGCCCAGCATAGGGTCAGCCACCAGAAAGACCAATCCTGTCAGTAGAGGGTGGGAATGCTCAGCCCCATCCCCTGACCTCAGGAAGGGGAAAGGGGTCTGAGGTTGAGCCCCATCACTAATGACCAATGATTTTATCAATGATAACTGGAACCTCCACAAAGACGCCTAAACAGTTCTTGGGACTCGGGGAGTTTCCAGGTTGGTGAACACACTGGGGTGCTGGGAGGGTGCACCCAGGGACAGCGGGGAAGCTCTGTGCTCTTTCCCAGGCTTTGTCCATGTGTCTCTTCCATTTGGCTCTTCTAGAGTGGTATCCTTCACAACAAACCAATGACAGTAAGTGAAATGCTCTCCTGAGTTCCGTGGGCTGTGCTAGCGAATGCTCACATCTGCAGAGGGGCTGAGGGAACAGAAGTATGGGCAGCCCCTGGAAGTTGTGACTGGCATCTGAAGTGAGTTTCATTCAATGCTGAATGGAATCCTTTGATACCCAATTCATTTCCAAACGGTGAAGAATTGTTTGGTGTGAAAATACCCATAAAAGTGATGTCAGAAGTATGAGCAGAGGACATTTTCCCAACAACCCACCACCATGACACTGTGAGTTTGGAGCTGGCAGTGGAGGGGCACAGAACACATGGCTAACTGCCCAGGTCCTTGGCGGGTACCCTCCTGGAGTCATCTCCCCACCTAGGGCCTCCACACCCACCTCGAAACCTCCGCAGTGTCTCCACCAGTCCCGGGACCCTGCACACGGTCCTCAGCTCCATGGGCACAACTTCTGGGGGCTGCAGCTTCACATCTTGGACCCTAGAGGGGACAACCCAGATGTCATCGCCATGGCCAATAGTTGGGTCCCACCTCACTCCCACCCCCTCCAGGAAAGGCTGGGCTCATACCTGCGTAGGGCGTCCTTGATGTCCTATGTGGGGAGGAGAAACAGCACACTCCATGTCAGTGATCATCGCCTGCTCCCGGAGTCCCCACCCAGCCCCTGGAGACTCACCCCATCCCCCTCTCCTACATTTGAGCCTCAGGCAGCAAAAACACACACAGGGGGCCATAAACCACCCGCAGCAAGGCTCACAGACAGGAATGCTGGACAGAGGCTCCAGCATATGTGCCAGGAGGCATCACCAATGGGGTGCAGTCCAGTCCTGCGGACTGAGACCCACTTCTGCCTAACACTTGGATGTAGGGCATCTGGCTGTCAGCTCACTCCCCCAGAGCCCCAAGTGGGCACCCCTGGGTGCCAAGGACAGGACAGGCAAGCATCCCAGCCTTCAGTGTAGGGGCGCCTTCACCCCAGCCGGAGCCCAACCCTGCAGTCCCACTGCTCCCTCTCCCAGCTCCGCCTGCCCTGCGGGCTCCCTGCTCAGCCCTACACCTGGGTGTGCCTCCTTCCTGTGTCACTGCCTGATACATGACAGCATCTGACTCCGTGTTAGGGCCCGAATTGTGTCTATCCCACCAAACCCATATGTTGAAGCCAGGAACTTCAAGACCTCAGAACTTGACTATTAGAAAAAAGGACTTTTAAAGAGGAAATCATAGTAAAATAAGGCCATGAGGGTGGGCTTTAATCCAACATAACTTGTGTCTCATAAGAAGAGGGCATAGACACCCACAGAGGGGAGGACCCTGTGAGGATACAGGGAAGAAAAGGCATCTATAAGCCCAAGAGAGAGGCCTCAGGGGGAACCAGCTTTGACCTCAGTCTTTCAGTGTGCAGGACTAGGAGACAATCAGTCTCTGTGGGGGAAGCCTCCTGGCAGGTGGTACTCAATGTGGCAGCCCGAGCTGGCGTGATACACCCAAGTATTGGAACATCAGCTCCTAGGAGGCATGGTCTTGTATCTCTTAGAGCAGCCTTCAGTTCACTGCAGGGATTTAACCCACACTGTCAAATAGATGACCCATACCATGTTCATTCTAACACACGTGGTGCCAGCTACCAGGCCAGGATGCAGAGGTCAGTAAGACATAATCCCAGACAAGGGTTTCCCTGCATGTAGGAGAAATGGCAAAGGAAGATTTTCACATATACAGGTAGTTAATTCTGTCTAGGGGGACAACAACACACTCTAGGCCCCAAAAAATTTTTAAAAAGGAAGCCAGCACTTTGGGAGGCCAAGGCAGGTGGATCACTTGAGTCCAGAAGTTCAAGACCAGCCATAGCAAGATAGCAAGATCCCATCTCTAAAAAAAAATTTTAAAAATTAGCTGGGCTTGGTGGTATGTGTCTACTGTCCCATCTACTCAGGAGGCTGAGGTGGGAGGATTGCTTGAGCCCAGGACGTCGAGACTGCAGTAAGTCATAATCACATCACTGTACCCCAGCCTGGGTGACAGAGTGAGACCCTGTCTCAATAAATAATTCATAAATAAATAAAGAGGAGACTCTTGGTAGGGTTCTGGAGCCCAAGAGGAATTTGTTGGTAGACAGAGGGGAAGTGTGCAGGATGAGGGAGGGGTGTGCATAGGGCAAGGGCAGATGGTGCCGGTGTGAGCAAGGCAGCTAGGAGCAGCTCCACCTTGGTTATTCTACCTGGGGTGGGGGGCCCACCCCTGGTGTCATTTGGAGACAGGTGATGGCTGTCACAAGGCCGGGTGCAGGGGCAGCAGGAGAAGGGCTTGGGGGTGGAGGAGAACCTTGGCCTCGACGAGGGGGTTTGGTCTCTGCACAGAACATGGGCCCTCCAGGCGCAGCATTGACTTGAACAAAATCACTCTGCGGCTACAAGCAGGGCCTGCTGAAGGGGGCAGCCAGGACCCCAGAGTCCACAGCAGCCAGGACCCCAGAGTCCACAGCAGCCAGGGCCCCAGAGTCCACAGCAGCCAGGACCCCAGAGTCCACAGCAGCCAGAGCCCCAGTGGGTAGATTTCTGGGAGTCACTCAAGCCCTTACCTCCACTGTGCAGTCTCTGTCCATTGGGCCTGGGTACTGGGAACCCGGGTTGGGTCCCCCAACCCAACTGGGGGCCAAGGGTGCAAAGCCACCCCCTCTCCCTCTCAAATCAGCACACAGCTCACACCAACACACAGTTGCTGGGGCTGCTCTCCTGCAACCCCCATGTGGGCAGACACCCAGAGCATGCAGACCAGGCCAGCTCTGTGCTGGCAGGTTTGGGGGGCAGGAGGGACCTCCCTGAAGCCTTGCAGCCAGGCCAAACCTGGGCAGGGAGCTTGGTCAAGGCATGGACAGGTGGGCCACTCAGCAGGGTGAATGCAGGTGGGCGTATGAGACCCAACACCCACCCACCCACATATCACAACGTCTCAGCCAAAAGCCCAAATCGCATCTTCACACAAACCCTATGGGTCCCCATTTCCAGGTCAACTCACCTTCCTTCTAAACCCTTCCTGGCTTCTCCAACACCTGTCCTCTCTGCCCTCCCTGAGGGCTCCTCCTCAGTCTCCTGGGTAACTCCCCACCCCACAATTTTCTGACCACAGGACCCTCTCCTTATTCCTCAGTCTTCCTACAGACGCTAGCTGAGTGTCCTTCCCGCTTCCCAGGCTCAAAGCCAGTTGATGTACAAGCTGGTGCACGCAGCACACAGAGTGGAGGGGCGGATGCTACAGACTCAGAGGTAGGAGGTGGGAGGTGGGGGGAACTACCTACTGGGTACAATGTGTACCATACGGGGATGGCTACACTCTGACTACACTTGTACCCCTTAAATCTACAAAAATAATTTAATAATTTAAAAAAATATATATACAGAAAAAAGCTTACGATAGAAATGACAAACGAAACCAGGAGTTGGTTGGTGCCTGGACTGATGTTCTGCTGGGCTCCAGAGGCTGGCAGCAGGTCATCCCCTGTGCAAAGCTGCCCAGCCACATCAGCAGCATTGTAGGCTCCACCTGAGTCTGGCAGCCCTGCCCCACCAGCGGCCGAATTCACTCACACAAGACCTCTCTCCTCTGTGGGAGCCAGGACTGCCTAGGGGCCTGTTTCCCTCTGAATCTTGGGGCCCCTTGGGTCTACACCATGCTGGGCATGGAACACATTTTCCATTTTGTGGGACAAACGTCCAGATGAACCCCACGGGAAGATGACAGCAGACACTCCCAGCCCACATGGGGCCTCTCAGCATGGGAGTGCCATCAGTCCTCATCAGTGCACACTTGCCGAAGGGGGAGAGCTAACTCCAGGCCGCCTGACCCGCCGCCAGGCCAGAGGCCAGGGCATCAACTGGTTCTGATTTGGGGGCACACCAAGGAAAGCCCAGGCCCAGGGGGCCGGCTCAGGTAGTGGAGCCCACACATGGGGAAAGACTCTCCCAGAAGCAGAGGAGGAGGAGACACCACCCCTGATAATGGAGATGCATGGGGTGTGCCAGCGGGGCGAGGACAGAGTGAAGGGAGAGGACTTCCTGCTGGGGACACCATGGCGGGAGTTCTATGGGAGGCCCAAGGTGGTCCCGGCAAGCACACGCCCACTCTGCTGTGCCTACAGGGAGCAGCAGCATCAGTCAGGCCGAGATGGAGTAACCTTACATAAGCACTTAAGAAACACCACCTGTTTACATCTACAGAGGACAATCCATCTTCCCTTTTTCAGCACATGGATTTTGGGGGTAGGACGGGTGGGACATCTGTCCTGCTGCTGACTCAGCGTTTCACAGGCAAGAGCCGGGCACATCCAGCCATGCCATTAACCTCTTAGCCCAGACAACCTCTGCCCCTGCTTCTTGCACTTTCTGGTTCTCCCTCCCCCAGTGTGGTCAGACCATGCCCGTGTGGCCACCATGGCTGCTCCCCGCCCAGCTCACCTGCAGCAGCCCCAGCACAGGTTGCTCCCCACCCAGCTCACCTGAAGCAGCCCCAGCGCAGGCAGCTGGCAGCGGCCCTCGAGCTCAGCGATGAGCTCAGCTAGGTGGGCGGTCTGCTGGCCTAGGCGGGCTGCACCCTCCCGCAGCCGGGGCAGCACCTCCAGCTCCTCCTCCTCCAGCCTCTGCAGCAGCTGCTGCTCCTCCTCTGCCAGCAAACGGCGAAGACGTTCGAACTCACCCAGCACGTTCTGCCGCTGGCTCTCCACCATCTTCTGTGGGGCCCAGGGAGAAGGATAGCTGAAGCCAGACCCCAGGCCCAGCCGGACCCCAAGTCTGGTCAGACCCCAAGCCCACCCCGAGGCCGGGCCACACCCAACCTCCCCCCCGGGGCCTGCTAAACCCCAAGCACAGCCCCAGGTGTGGCAGGATCCCAAACCTACCACCTGGTGCCGGCCAGACCCCAAACCCACCTGTGGCACCTCCTAAACCCCAAATCCACCACTCAGGGATAGCCAAATCCCATTCTACCACGCAGGATTAGCTAGACCCCAAATCTAAACCCCAGGGCCAGCTAGATCCCAAATCCACTACCTAGTCCCTCCCCAACTTCCAAATCCACCCATTGGCTTGGTAGAACCCTGCATCTACCAGCTGGGGCCAGCTGGACCCCAAATCTACCACCCAGGTCCCTCCTGACCTCCAAATTCTCCCCTGGGGCTGCCCAGATCCCAAATCCACCACCTAGGGCCTCCTAGGTGATTTGGGTAGACCCCAAATCTACCCCAGAACTGGACAGATCCCAAATCTACTCCTCGGGATGGCTGAATCCCACATCTATGACCTAGTCCCTCAAAACCTGCAAATTCATCTCCAGGGCCCAGACCCTAAATCCACCTGAGAGTTGCCACTCAAGCATGCTGGGACCCTAGGATGGGGCCCTTGCGGTATGGGAGCCCACGCCCGCGACCTGGCAGGACAGGTGCACATGGGGAAGGACCAGCCCTTCAGTGGGCTCAGTGGGGCCAGGCTGAAGCAGTGACTGGTCCTGGGGCACCAAGGGCAAGTGTGCCTGGCCAGCATTGCCCCCTGGGGTCTCCTATACAGGACCTTCACCCCCTGCCCTGCCACCCAGAACCGTGGAAGCCCCAGCACCTGCCTGCCACAAGACGCAGGTCTCATCCGCCTGGGCTTGGAAGAGCAACGCATCCTGCATCTGCTTCCGGAGATGCTCCAGTGACTTCTCCAGCTTTGCCTGTGGGAGAGGCCAGGCAGGGCCATGAGACATCGGTCCTGTCACAGAAGCTTGCCCTTTTGCACCTGACACACTGTCCTGAGTTCCTCCTCAGAGACAATGGGGACAAACTGAAATCTGCCTGGTGAATGAGGGAACTCAATGCCCTCCAATGAGTGTGAGCCCTCATGGTAGGTGGGCAGCCTCTTGCCAGAGGCTGACAGCCCCAGCCACATTCTTTCCTTTTTCTCATATGAGATGTGTTTCTAGACCTTGACCTTGCTACCCTACCCCAGGCCTCACCCCCCTTTGCAAAGCTACCTCAAGGGTTCTGGCTGCCCACTCCATCTGTCCCCAAGCTGGCTCTGAAGGTGTCGAGCTCTCCTGTTCCCAAGCCAGTGTCTCCTCCTCCTCTCCCTTCTCACCTACCAGCTCACATAAGGGCCTTGGGCTAAGCCTATGCTGGGGTCCAAAAATTCTGCCCCATGTCCCCATAATTTCATAGGTTGAAATCCCAACTCCCAGGGTGATGATATTAGGAGACAGGGGTTTTGGGAGGTGACTAGGTCAGGAGGGCAATGCCACCATGATGGGATTAGTGTTATAAAGGAACCCTCGCCCCTTTCACCATGTGAAGACATAGTGAGAGGGCATTGTCTGTGAACCAGGAAGCGCCCTCACCAGACACCAAACCTGCCAGGGCTTGATCTTAGACTTCTAGCCTCCAGAGCTATGAGTAGTATACATCTGCCATGTGCAAGCCATGGTGTTTTGGTAGGACAGTCAGCAGGGACAGAGATGCCTGGTTGCCCACCCCATCTTTTCTCTAAGCCACCTGGGATCTTGTGCATTTTCAGCTTCATCAGCTATCACTGTAATAAGCCCCAGGACGGGTACACTTGCATTCTGCTTTCTTGGTCCTTAATTCTCATTCCCATGGTTCCTCATGAAGTGCATACCAGGAAGCAGTGAGAATCCTATACACAAGCTCGCTGTACTGTGTGTGCTTGGGGTGCCCTGAACCCACTTCGCGAAGGGTCTGCTCACTTCCACCCCATCTGACACCCTTATCAGCAACAGGCCCTGTGCTGGCCACACCTCTTTGCTTCTCAGTCACCCCAAGTCATGGCTCTCATCTCTCTCTATCCATGCTCTGGAAGGATGGAGGTGCTGGGAGGATCCACAAGTCTGCCCAGGTAGCAGAGCCAGGACATGGGCCCAGCTGCCTGGCTCACTTTGGTTCACCACCTAGCCTCGCAATTCGAGAATACTGCTTGGCACCTCCGGAGCACTAAGGACATGTCCAACTGCTTTATTGTCTCTGCCTAGGCTTAGCTCTCATGTGAGCTACAAGAACCCCAAATGGGGGTCCCTGTCCCCCCGCCTCTCTCTTCACTGCTACCGGCCTGTTCCAGAAAACTCACGCCTGGCCCCTGTGACCCCCAACCCTACCTCAAACACTTGGCCCAGTGCCTCTCAACTTCTCCCTCAATGCCTCAGTCCCTACGTGACATTTTCAGTTTTTGTTTTTGTTTTTGAGATGGAGTCTTGCTCTGTCCCCCAAGCTGGAGTGCAGTGGCACTATCTCGGCTCACTGCAACCTCTGCCTCCTGCGTTCAAGTGATTCTTCTGCCTCAGCCTCCTGAGTAGCTCGGATTACAGGTGCCCGCCACCACACCCAGCTAATTTTTGTATTTTTTTTAGAGATGGGATTTTGCCATGTTGGCCAGCGTGGTCTCAAACTCCTGACCTCAAGTGATCCGCCCACCTCGGCCTCCTAAATTGCTGGGATTATAGGCGTGAGCCACCACACCTAGCCAACATTTTCAGTTTTCAACACTAAAGTTACAAACAGCATTTGATCAGATGGAATGGGCTGTAAAGCAGCACAAGGTACTCAGCATGGCAAAGATCTTGCATTTCAGGTACCTGCATCTTTGCGTCTCTGGACAGATTAGAACGGAAACCTCTTACCCTGTGTGTAGTCAGAACTGGGACGCTGGGGCTTGGTGCAGGCCTGGGATCTTCCCTGGCCTTCTCCTTCCTGTGGCAAACCCCCTCCCCACCCAAGTGCCATCTGATACACAACCTAGAAAGATCTGGGGGCTGTCTTCTCTTTCCTATGATGCTGCTTCCTGGAACTGGATCTTACGGGGACTTTCCTGTTTACCACCTCGGGGCAACCCAGCCTGGGGCTTGTTCACCTGTCATGACCCCATGTCAGGGCCAGGCAAGGAGTGAACTTATCATAGAGCTAACGGGCCCCAACTCTGGCAAGTGGACACACAGCCCCATAGGTGGGACTGAGCTTTCTAGGCCTATGGGGGCAGGTAAAACCAGTTTCCTGCGGTTAACATAGCATAGGCCCTAAGGCAGTGAAGAGGAACAGAATATGTCATCCCCAAATATACTGCTGTGGTATAAGGATTATTCTGAGTAAAAGCAGATGCAGGAAGCGCTCTCTGTACTCCTATCTGCCTAGAAGTAGGGTATTCATTCCCCATGAGAAAGGCACCCTCCCTCCACTAGGAAGAGGAGGGCACTCTAATCCTGGGAGATGATTCTGCCTAAACAGACCTTATTACAATGACCTAGTCACTTTCCCACAATTTATCAGTCCTAGACGCCGAATCCCGTTTCTGTGTCCAGTCACTTCTCCACAATTTACAAACCTTTGCTGAAATACACTTTTCTATGAAGTTCTTGTGCATGTAAAACTTAAAATATTAAACTGTATGATTTTTTTTTCCTGTTAATTTGTCTTGTGCCAGTTTAATTTGCAGCCCCCAGCCACTGAACCTAACAGGGTAGAGGGAAATTTTTTCTTCACCTGCAAAAGAAAACGGTTAAGTGCTATCCCATGAAACTATATCAGATCAACTCTACAGAGCTACTGGGCACTCTCTGCACCCATTGGGATAATTGGTGTCAGAAGGGTAATTCTGCTGGGCTAACATGTTTGAGGTGTAGACATTCCTGCATGGGCAAAAAACGAAAAGAAAACCCACAAGAACCTGTGTTTGGACAAGCCCGCGGATATGGCTTTAAACCACCTTTCTGCTAAAATCCAAAGCAGAAGGGGACAGATTCAGATTTATTCTAGTATCCCAGAAGTTTTCTCTGTGATAGGGACAAACCCAGCTCAGTACTAACACTGGCTTAACTGCTAATCTGGCACACACAAGTGACCATGGTGCAACACACAAAGTGCAATCAAGAAAGCTCCAAAGATGCTGCCATCTACCCCACACGTGGGCTCCCAGGAGCACACCCGCAGCAGGTCAGCCAGGAAAGTACCGCGGGAGGGAGTGCAGGCCAGGAGAACGTGTGCCCCAGGCCCTTCAGCTTGGGGTTTGTTTGGGTTTTAAGCAGCAAAATAAGGGAAGAAGAGGCAGGCTGAGCCCTGGCATCTCAGATGGCAGAGATGGCTCCCAGTACCCCACCCCGAAATGCAGGGCAGCCCTGGAGGGGAGGTTAGAGAGGAAACGACTGTGTCCCCTCATCCTGCTCAGTCTGGGGCTTTCCCAGGACTTAAGTACTGACCTGATAACACAGTCCCTGCAAGGAGTCCATCTAGGATCGTCCACCTCTGAGGTTCTCCCACTTTCCTCTGATCCCGGCTCCTTTCTGGCCAGTGTATGGCCACATTTTCCTTGCCCCCACTCCACCACCTTCCACCTTCCTCTCTTAGCCTCTATCTATGGGAGGTACGCCCCTCACCCCCGAGAGCAGGGTCTCATTGGCGGCCATGGCTCCAGCCTCACGGGGCCTGCTTGAGACAGGCTGTCAAGGGCCCCCACAGCTGCTTTGCGCGATACCCTCCTCACCGGCCCAGGGCAGGCTGCATCCTGAGCTCCCCGCCCTAGACAGAGACAGATTACGCCCGGAGCAGTCCCGAAACCTCCCACCTGCCCAGGCCTCCCCAGTCCCCGGCTCCCCCCGATGCTCCTGCGCGCCACCCCCGCCCAGGCGCACCTTGAGGTCTTCGGCCGCGTCCTGCAGCGGCCGCACGCGATGCGCCCAGTGCTCCCCTGACCGCTCGCAGGCCGCGCACAGGAGGCGCAGCTCGTCCCCACAGAAGGCGGCCAGTGGCTCGCGGTGCGCGGGACACACGCCTTGCGGGACCGGCGACGGCGGGTGCAGGCGCCGCGCCATCTCGGCCATCTTGGCAAGCGGGCGGTTGGGCCGCAGGTTCCTCTGCGGGGACAGCTCGCGGCACTCGGGACACGCGTACGGGCCCTCGGGCTGGCCCCAGCAGCGCCGGATGCACTCGCGGCAGAAGTTGTGGCCGCAGTCGGTCATCACCGGATCCGTGAAGTAGTCGAGGCAGATGGCGCAGGTGGCCTCCTCCTGGAGGTTGGTGGACAGGTCGGGGGCGGCCATGGTGCGGACCGAGGGGAGGAAGGCGGTACTGTCCGTGGGGCGGCGGCGGGGAGACTCGGGAGCTCGCGGAGACGCGGGGTATCCGGGTGCGGTGGCGCAGGCGCGGGCACTCCGGGACGCGAGGCTTGGGACTCCCGGGTGCTCGCGCTCCGGGGCACAGGGACTCCAGGGCGCAGGACGCTGGATTTCGGTAGCGCTGGGCGCGTAAGCTCCGGGTGCTCGGGGGACGCGGGACGTAGGGATCCCGGATGCCGGCAGGAAGAGGAGCCGAGGCGGAAGCAGGAAGCGACTGGGTGGGTTTTTTTTTTTTTTTTTTTTGGAACAACCCGCTTTTGCCTCCGATTGGCCGCTGCTCGTCACGCGGCCCGCAGGCGGGATGGAATTGGAGAGCGTTCACTTGCTGACTTGGCGTCCCCACCGCTCCGGTTCCTGTGGCGAGGTCTTTACCCCTGCCCTGGGGAGGAATGAGGCGCAGGGGAGGGATGGGGACAGGGGGCGGATAGGGGCAGGGGGCGGGGCGCAGGGGAGGGATGGAGCAGGGGGCGGGGCAAGGAGAAGAGATAGGGCACACAGAATGGGCTATCGGGGAGAGATGGGGCAGGGGGCGGAGCTAGGAAGGATGGGGGCTCAGGGCGGGGCACACGGAAGCAACTGCAAGGACTAAGGGAGCCCGCAGCCTGAGGCATTGGAGCCCCTCGCCATACCCCTAGTGCGTCCTCAGCCCTCAGCCCGTGCTTCCTAGGGCGGGTATCCTCGGAAGGCCCAGCCCTCACAGCCTTGGCAGGCCAAGGTCAGAATGATTGGAGTTGGGGGATGCGACGGGGGCATCTCTCCAGGACCTCCAGGAGGCCCACATTCTCCCTGCGGGAACCACTCCGAAGGGGCACGCTGTTCCAGGCAGCCCCTCGCGCAGACACTCCGGCCTTGTCAAGGTAGGAGTACGCTGACTCCGGAATTCTGCCGCGCTAGTGCTTGACCCTGCAGGGGTGGGTGGGGGATTCCTTAGAAAAGGGAAGGGCGTTGTGGAAAGGAGGCCCCTACATAAATCCTAACCTCTTTGGGATTTTGCCCCTGCTCGTGCAGCTTCGGGGGTCGAAAGGGATGGCAGTGGGAAGCTCTGAGGCTTTTTAGAGGTTCAGCCTTTCCCATTTTCCCCCTTCGAAGGACCCAATAGGATGCATAGGACATTTCCATGGGCAACCTCGGACCATCCCTGACAGAGCAACCTAACCAACCCCGCTCCTCCCCCCCATAGGATATTTCTGCTTCTTTGACAGAGTAACCTAAACCCCTGGGGGCGGCTGGGAGCCACAGATTTGTGCCATTCCAAAGTGGGGGCGGGGGCGTGGCTAAAGAAAACGTGACCATGCTGTTCCTGGTGTATAGATATGGATTTAGAAATGGTCCACTCAGAATGCAGGGGCTTTCAAAAGTTTCCTCTAGGAAGCATCTGTCAATATATACCCTCTTAATGTTTGACAGTTTTAATCACAATTATATTTAGACTTTGAGAAACCCCCCTGCATGTCTAATGGCTGCCAGCCTGATGCCAGAGAACCCTGGTAGGTGGCCTGTAGTAAGCAGAAGGCCCACACCTTCTGCAGAGCCAGGGGCAATGCCCGAGTTCCCCGGCCTGCATCTCTATCCCTTCACCCACATGGTCACTGTGGAGATGACCATCTGACCAGACTTCGGAGCCCCTAGGCAGAAGAAAGGCTGCAGGGGGCCCGGGAAGGTAGCCTGGGAGTAGGTGTGCAGGTGGGATCCATCGCTCACGCTGTAGAATGACACCTCCCCGGCCTCGAAGTCCAGGAAGACGCCCACATGGCTGGGAGGCTCCATCAGCATAACCGGGATTGGGGCAGACAAGGTGGATAAGTACTTGGTTCCCTTGGACAGCTGCACCACCCAAAAGCCATTTTCGGGGCACTTGGGGACCCTGTCTTTCCTGCTCACGTTGTCTCTGCACACACCCAGGGCCCACAGCGCATCCCCGGTGATGTTCATGCCCACCTCCCAGTAGTGCCTCCCAGAGGAGAAGGTCGTCTGGCCTACAGCACAGGGGTAAGCCATGAATCGGTCCTTGCTGCAGAACCTGCTGCCCTCCAGCGAAGAGCTGAGGTAGCGCCTCTGGCGGCTCTCGTACAGGAGAAGGTAGGGGTATGCGGAGGTGGCATCAGGCACCACATCCTCTGTAGATGGGCATGGCAGCGGAGAGATGGGGAAAGGTGTGGGGCATTCAGGGTCAACGGTGGGAGCACCCGGGCCCTAGTGGTGGATGTGGCCAAATGGTCCCCTAACTCAGAGGCCTCCCCTGCCGTGAATCTGGGGTTACTTGATGCTTCCACACCCCAACTGTGTGTGGGTATTGGTGGCAATAAGGTACAGGGGGCTGGGCAGAGGGACCACTGGGAACTCAACAAGCTTCAGCCCATGAATTAGAACCACCGGTAACACCGCCCTACGAAGGCACAGTGAATAGCCAGTCACCGTCACCAGGCAGTGCACTTGCAGACCCCCCCCCCATTGATGGCTTCCGAGGCTGGGGGGTGCAGTGGGGCATCGCCAAGAGATCCTGGGTCAGAGGTCCCGGCCCTGGGTGCCCACTTACCTAGAAAGCCTCTTAGCACTTCAATCTGTCCAGGAACCCTGCACACAGTCCTGGGTCTGGTTGGAGGGGCAACCTCTGGGCACTGCACACTCACGTTGTTCTTCCTCCAGTGGGCACAGTCTTATTGACTCCCCTGGTCCCACAATCTTATTGTCCCCTCTGGCCCACCACTGCCACTGCCCCCACCCCCGCCTGAGGGGACCACATACCTGCTCAGGGGTTCCTTCATGTCCTGCAAAAGACAGGGACAGAGGGTAGGGAGTGAGCCAAGCTCCTGGCTCACTTCAACGTCCCTGCTCCCTTCTTGTCCGTGTCTTAGGGCAAGACCCGTCCTGTCCCCTGGGCATTCCCTTCCCACAACTGAGCTTCATGGAATTCCTGAGCCTTCCCCACTGCCCTGGTTCCCACTACTACCAAAGCCCCCAGTGCCTCACCTAAGCTGAGCTACCCTGTCAGCCCGCGGTCACACACCTGAGGTCCTACAACTCAGAAGAGGCGGAGGGAGCCCTTCCAGGCAAGTGGCCACTCGACACTGACCCTTCTCTCCCATTTCAGGTGGTTGTGGCCCACCCAGCAGGAATGGGGTCAGGGCGCAATTGGGTGCGGTTTGGGGAGGGAGGGCGGCGGGTAACAGACTGAGCCACCTGAGGATTTTCTGTAGCCTCTTTAGGGATTCAGAGTTCCCTAAAGAGATCACTGTTCACTTCTCTGGCCTGGAAGCTATAAGGGACTTGTTTTCCAAAGGCCATATTTCTAGTTTCCAGAGCGTGACCCTAACTCTTGGCAGGGACTCTCATGCAGGTGACGCACTTGGCCCTCTGCTCATAGGAGCACTCTTCTACCAGCTGCAGGGGCTTTTCCTCTCAGTTGGTCAGCAAACCAATGTAGTGGGTTGTGAACAGGCTGCTTTGTTTTCCCTTTTCTTTTTTTTTTCCCTAGATGTGATCTCACCATCACCCAGGCTGGAGTGCAGTGGTGCAATAGCTCACTGCAGCCTTGAACTCACGGGCTCGAGTAATCTTCCTGCCTCAGCCTCCTAAGTCCTGGGACCATAGGCACATGCCACTATGCCCTGCTAATATTTTTAAGTTTTTGTAGAGATGGCGTCTCGTCAGCCATAATCAAGCCCCCTCTCCAGGGCCATGGCACACAAGCTGGTCCCGGCAGGCAGGCTGGCTGCTTCACCTCCCCACTCCCATTGCCACACAACTCACTCCTGGGACAGTGTGCCTCCCCCACACTGAGACATGGAGTCGCTGTCCCAGAGCCGCACCTGGCTGCTAGGTGTCCAAGCCACTTCTCTGGACTTGGAAGGAAATGGGGACACTGTCTCAGGTTGGAACCTGTAAGGGACTGACTTGTGTCCCCACAAATTCACAGGTTGAAGCCTGAACTCTCAGGACCTCAGAATGTGACTGTGTTTGGAGATAGCATCTTTAAGGAGGGAGTTGAGGTCACTGTGGTGGGCTCTAATCCAGTCTGACTGGTGTCTTTATAGAAGGAGATGATTAGGACACAGACATGCATAGAGAGATGATGCTGTGAGGACATGGGGAGGAGACAGCATCTTCAGGTCCAGGAGAGAGGCTCAGGAGGAACCAGGCCTGCCCACACCTTGGCCTCAGCCACACAGCCTCCAGGACTAGGAGACTGGGGAGCTAACAGCCCTTTCCTGTTGGCTGCCTCTTCCCCAAGCTCAGCCCCCGCTGCCCATGCCTGTCAGAGCTCACATCCCCCCGTGCCTGCCAAGCCCACCAGCTCACCTGCAGCATCTGGAGGGGCCCATGTGTGCTCCGCTCCTCCAGCTGCAGCAGCAGCAGCTCCAGGGAGTGACCCTGCCGGTCCAGGCAGTCCACGCTCTCCCGGAGTCTGCTGGCAGTCTCCTCCTCTTCCCTCTCCAGAGCCTGGAGGAGCCTCTGCTCTTCCTCCAGCAGGTAGAGGTTCATCTTCTCAAACTCCAGCACAATACGTTCTCTCCGCTCCTTCACCTTGCCCTGCAGGGTGGAGAAGCCCGGCATGTCGCCAGCAGGTGGCTCGGCTCCAGGGATGCTGGCACCTCTCCCCAGGGCCCTGGTGACCCACAGATCACCAGCAACCTGAGCTTTAGTTGGGGACCAGGAACTGTGACAGAGGCCGCCACCCCTGCTATCCTGTGATACACTGAGTGTAACCCTCTGAGCCCCAAACTGCAACTTCCACACATCCAAACACCCATGCACCCTTGCTCTGAGGAGGTTCAGAATGTTCACCCCCAAATAAGCCTCTTGGGCATGTTAAACAAAATTTATGGGTGGCCATTGTTTTTTGTTTTGTTTGAGACAGAGTCTCGCTCAGTTGCCCAGGCTGGAGTACAGTGGCACTTACTGCAACCTCAGCCTCCTGGGCTCAAGTCATCTGAGTAACTGGGACCACAGGCATGCACCACCACATCCAGCTAGTTTTTAAATTTTGTGTAGGGACAGGGTCTTGCTGTGTTGCCTAAGCTGGAGTGCAGTGGCACAACCACAACTCACTGCAACTTTGACCTCCTGGCCTCAAGTGACCCTCCCACCTTAGCCTTCCAAGTAAGTGGGACTACAGACATGTGTCACTACCACCATGCCCAGCTAATTTTTAATTTTTTTTTAGAGACAGGGTCTTGCTATGTTGCCCAGGTTGGGGTTCAGTGGCATGATCATGGTTCACTGCTGTCTCGGACTCCTGGGCTCAAGTGATGGTCAGGGGCCACTGTTTTGAACTGGGCTCCTGTGCTGGGTCCCAGAAGACCAGACCCAACCAGAATGGAGTCACTGGTGCTAATGAAACCAAGGGGTTCATTGATCAGGTCAGCCTGCCCTGATTGCTTTTTGTTACTTTATTTTTCCTATTTCCATGAAGCTGAAGGCCGTGCCTCTGAATGCTGACCAACCTTCACTGGCTGCTTTATAGATAATATTCATAGGTCACCATGGGACTGGTCACTTCAGGAACGTGGGGCAGCTCCTGTCCAGCTGAAACTGGTTGAGACCATCTGCCCTTCAAGTGGACTGGCCCCAGTGCCCGAGGTGGCCTTTTGATGTCAGAGGGCCAAAATTTCCAACCTCAGATCATGCTAAGGCTGCCATTTCTGGTACCTGTGTCCTGTGAAATGCCATGCACCCCAGAGACACCTGCACAGAATGGGCCTGCTGGACCACCCTGCCTCCCTAGCTCATAAAGACTCCTAAGCTGTATCACTCGGGAGGCGAGTTTAAGAGCTGTTCTCCCTCCTCACTCGGTGGCCTTACAAATAAATCTTTCCTCTTAGCTGGATGCAGTTGCACACCTGTAATCCCAGTGCTTTGGGAGGCTGAAGCAGGAAGATAGTTTGAGCTCAGGAGTTCAAGGCCAGCCTGGGCAATAGCAAGACCATGTCTCTACAAAAAAAAAAAAAAAAAAGGCCAATCTTGGTGGCAAGTGCCTGTAGTCCCAGCTACCCAGGAAGTTGAAGCAGGAGGATTACTTGAGTCCAGGAGTTTGAGGCTGCAGTGAGCAATGATCGCATCACTGCGCTCCACATCTCTAAATCTGTTTTGATTTTGTGTTTTGACAGGCATTAGGATTAGGGTGAACTAAAGGCCATTGAGAACCCGCAGAAGCAGGAAAACCTGTTTGCCTCCCCCATTAGCTGCCTAAAAAAATAAAGTGCCTGGCCTGGCGTGATGGCTCATGCCTGTAATCCCAGCACTTTGGGAGGCCGAGGCAGTCAGATCACCTGAGGTCAGGAGTTCAAGACCAGCCTGACCAGCATGGTGAAACCCCGTCTCTACTAAAAATATGAAAGTTAGTCGGGCATGGTGGCGGGCACCTGTAGTCCCAGCTGCTTGGGAGGCTGAGGTAGGAGAACTGCTTGGAGCTGGGAGGCAGAGGTTGCAGTGAGCCAACACCACACCATTGCACTCTAGCCTGGGCAACAAGAGTGAAACTCCATCTCAAAAATATAAAAATAAAAAAGTGCCCTTTCATGAAGGAAATTTCCAGTGGTCAAGGCATCTACATCAGGAAGATTCCCAAAAACAACTCTTCACCTGAGACACTTGCTTAAATACTTAACCAACATTATCTGCCTCCCCAGCCCAGAGGCTCCAAGCCCTATTCTTTTGTGGTGCCGACCTATGCCCCTACCCTCTGGCTGCCTCCTGAGCCCCCACCCTCTGGCTGCCTCCTTTGTGGTACTGAGCCCCCACCCTCTGGCTGCCTCTTTAAGTCTGATTTTTGAGGTCCCTTCTCCCCACCCTATGTGTGCATCTGTAATTTAAAATTGCCTTTTTATCTTTTTCTCTGCTGTTCATCTGTCTTAAATCAGTTTCATTCTGAGGCCAGCCATAGAACCTAGAAGGGTGGAGGCAGCTTTTTTCTTTTCCTGCCACTGAGGCAGCATATCCCCACAGGCAGACACAGACATGTAAACGCAGGAAGATGGAGCAGCAGCAGGAAAGGGACTGGACGGCCCCAGACACCCACCTGCCATTCGGCTAAGCTCTGTTCCTCCCTGGCCTGCAGATTCCCTGTCCTGGTGATCTGCTCCCGAAGGTACTCCATGTCCTCCTCCAGCTTCAACTGTGGGACACACAAACCGCAGGATTTGGGATCAGTGATCTGCCCACCTCCTGCCTAGAGTACAGTTGTGCTTGCTGAAACTGCACCCACCCCAGAGACCCTCCTCAGAAGGGGCAGGGGATCAAAATACATCACCCAGAATGTGCCACCTTGGATTATTTTGAGCTAAAAGCACTTAAAAAAGGGCAGGTGTAAGAATTGCTGTGATCCTCGGCCTTCCTAAGAGCAGAAGGCACAGCCCACCATGCCGGATAGGCCTGCCCTAGGCCAGGAGGAAAGCCATGTTCTTACCAAGGGCAGGAAAGCCGAAACCAGAGAAATCTGTGCAAAGGGACCCTGCTAAGCTAACCCTCATCCTCCTCAGGTATGTGTTTGGCTCTAACATGCTTCCATGGGCCTCCGGCTCCTCAGGAGGGACTCCTGGGTCATGGAAAGCTTATAGGGAATGAAATTCAGTGCTTTGCTTCTGCTCATCTGTCTCAAATCAGTTTGGTTCTCAGGGCCACCCAAAATACTATAAGAGAGGAGAGGTAAGATTTTGCAATGCCTGCATCATACAGTGTAGGCCTACATTGTCCCCACAGACACTCCCCAGCCCCAGGCCACCTTGTTCCCTGGATGCCCCCTCCCCAGCCCCTGACTTGGGCCACTTTGTCCCTGGACACCTTCTCCTTCCCCCATGATCTGGGTCACCTTGACCCCTGGATGCCTCCTCTCCTTGACCTGTGGCCCACCTTGTACCCCTGCACTGCCTCCTCGGCGGGCAGCACCCTGTGCAGTCGGTGCTCCCGGGACTCCCTGCACACCACACAGATGGGGCTCTGGTCCTCCTGGCAGAAAAGCTTGAGGGGCTCCTGGTGCTCCTGGCACAGGTCTTGCTTCTGCAGGCCAGGATGCTGCCGTGCCATCTCGGCCACCTTGGTCAGCAGCCGGTTGGGCAGCAGGTTCCTCTGCGGGGACATTGCTCTGCACTCAGGGCAGGGGAAGGAGCCCTTTCGCTTCCGCCTCCCCTTCTTGCCCCGCGCCTTCTCCCAGCTCAGCTGGATGCACGCGCGGCAGAAGTTGTGGCCACAGGCGGTCATCACAGGGTCTGTGAAGTAGTCCAGACAGATGGAGCATGTAGCTTCCTCCTGCAGCTTTCTGGCGAGTTCCACAGCCTCCATGGCTCCTGGGAGACACGAGGCGGGTTCCCAAGTTGAGGGACTGTGGAGAGAGGTGGGAGGGAGCGGGCCGATGCTCTGGGTGCTGGCAGTGTGCAACCTTCCTGTACAGCCTGCCTTTACAGAGGAGGGCTAGGACTGCCGTCCAGTTAGAGGGTCCAGAGTCATCATTTTTTAGCCTTGTCAATAACCGACACAGATGCCTCCCCAGAAACTACACAGACCCTCCCTGACCAATGCTTGCCAGGCCTCTCTGCCTCTCCTCTCCACTGGGCCTGGACCACTTCTGCCTGCTGCTGGCTACCCCCAGCTCCACATCTGATCAGTTCCTCCTCTAGGCCTTCAACCTGCCTTTCTGGAGCAGCCTGCTAGGTCAGCTTAGGGAGAAGCCCCTACCCTTGGAGCCTTCCCTTAATCACTTTCCAACCACTAACCACCCCCAGATCCCCACTCCCATTCCCGCATACATCCCCAGCGGGCTTTGCTGGCCAACACTCCCATTGCAAGTAACCTGACTAAAGAGCCTTTAAAGCGTCAGAAGAATTTTTTCTTTAACAAAACCCCGTTCACCAAAGGAAAACGGGATGGGCTCTCAGAGGAAAGAAGCTCTCTTCCTTTTAGTGAGGTGGGGTTCAGAAAAAACGTGTGTGCATACACGTGCCCACACGCACAAACACGTGCATACACGCACAGACGAACACACACCCATACACATACCCATGCATGTATACACACGCACACCCACGCATACACACCACACAAATACACACGTACAAACATACAGAAACGCGCATCCACAGAAACACGCATCCACAAACAGCACACACAGACACAGATGCACATATCTGTACACATGCATGCATGTACACACAGGTACGCGCGCGTACCCACGCACAGGCACACGAGCGTGCACACAGACGCCCCCTGCAATTTGAACACTCGCGACCCCGGGCAATGGAGAGTCACAGCCTTCCGCCTACGCCACGGGGTTGCTATGGGGACCCAGTGGCAAAGGGAATTGAAAATCGCGTCTACACTGCAAACAGGAGTCTCCCCTTCCCTTCTGCCATCCCCTAAAGCGAAGGCGTCTAGGGGTCTCAGACTTCCCCGGCTCTGTCCCACTTCCATTTTCTCGGAGCTTTCTGCACGCCAACCACCCGGCGCCGGCCCCCTCCTTCCCCCCAAGAGCCCTAACTGAGGCACCCAGTCCACCCGCACCGAAGTCGGGCAGGGGCAGCGGCAGGGGGCGTGGGGCTCTGGCTCTGGCTGCGGGGATGGCCATCCTTCCCGCTCTGGTCCGCTAGGGTCCCGGTAGAGTTACCTTGTCCAAGCGCGCTAGCCCCTGTAGGGACGCGGCGGCCGGCTGAGGCGGGAAGGCCGGGCGTTGGAGGGCGAGGAGGACCGGGTTAGGCTTAAGTCGTAGCCCAGGCACCACAGGAGGGTGGCCTAGGCGGGGGTACTCACCGCGGGGGGGCCCTGCACAGCGCCTAGCGCACCCGGCCGAGCGCTCTGCCCCCACGAAGTCCAGGGGGCCACGGCCGGGCCCGGGGCGTGGGGGTGTGGGGGCGTGGGGTCGGGCGGTCCAGGGGCTTTGTGGCGTCAGCGGTGGGGCGGTGGGAGCCGGGGAAGGGGAGTGCTGGGCAAGGGAGAGAGCGTCGGCCGGGATGGGGGCGGCGCCTCTTAGGAGAGGTTGGGGGTGATTTGGGGAAGGAAGGTGGCGGGGGTGGGAGGCTCAGGACGGGCCAGGGGAGGGCGCAGCGGGGAGCTTACTGGGCGGTGGGGAGGATGTGGTTCACAGCCCAGCGAAGGGAGGAGTCTTGTTGGCCTGGGGTGGGATTTTTAGGGGAGGTTAAGGGAGTGTGGAGGGGGATGGGAGTTGGGGGGTTACTTGGGGGTTAGGAGTGGAGTGGGGACAGCTGGTGGGGCAAGGGGCAGCCATGCGAGCGTCAGGGTCCGGGGAGTGGGATTGGAAGAGGCTTCTCAACCTGGGGTTGGGGCTGCGGGAGGGCTCACGAGCCCCGGGCTGGAGGGTTAGGTGGGGGCTAAGTTGGTCGGGGTAGGGGATGGAGAGGAGTTTGTGGGGGCTGGGGTGGGGGCGAGGCAGCAGGAGTGAGTGCCGGTTGAGAAGCTATGAAGAGGGTCCCCAGGAGCAGCCAGCCCCCAGGTCTGCCCACATGGTGGGCAGTCAGCATCAAGCTGAGGGTCCAGAGAGGGGCGTCCCAATCCTGTGGGCGGAACGGTTTGGAGGGACCACCTGGCAGGTCAGGTCACCTGGGGCGAGGGGGGACAGGGTGGGTCTTGCTGACACCCCAGGTGGTTTTGTTACCAGAAACAGGTCCTGATCCAGACCCTGAGAGAGGGTTTTGGATATTAGGCAAGAAAGAATTCGGGGCAAATCCATAGAGTAAAGTGAAAGCAAGTTTATTAAGAAAATAAAGGAATAAAGAGTGGCTACTCCATGGGCAGACCAGCCCGGAGGGCTGCAGGTTGCCCATTTTTATGGCTATTTATTGATTATATGCTAAATAAGGGGTGGGATATTCATGAGTTTCCCAGGAAAAGGATGGGCAATTCCAGAAACTAAGGGTTCCTCCCCTTGTTAGACCATATAGGGTAAGTGTGACCTTGTCTTGGCATCTGTAAACTGTTGTGGCACTGGTGAGGGTATCTCTTAGCATGCTCATGTATTATAATTAGCGTATAATGAGCAGTCGTGATGACCAGAGGTTATTCTGGTCGCCATCTTGGTTTTGCCGGCCTATTCACCACATGCTGGTTCGTCAGCAAGGTCTTTATGATGTGTATCTTGTGCCAACGTCCTATCCCATCCTGTGACTTGGAATGTCTAACTTCTGGGGAATGCAGCCCAGCAGCTCTCAGCCTTATCTTACCCAGCGTCTATACAAGATGGAGTTACTCTGGTTTAAAAGTCTCTTACTGGCCGGGCGCAGTGGCTCAAGCCTGTAATCCCAGCACTTTGGGAGGCCGAGACGGGCGGATCACGAGTTCAGGAGATCGAGACCATCCTGGCTAACACGGTGAAACCCCGTCTCTACTAAAATACAAAAAAAAATTAGCCGGGCAAGGTGGCGGGCGCCTGTACTCCCAGCTACTCGGGAGGCTGAGGCAGGAGAATGGCGTGAACCCGGGAGGCGGGGCTTGCAGTGAGCTGAGATCCGGCCATTGCACTCCAGCCTGGGCAACAGAGCTAGACTCCGTCTCAAAAAAAAAAAGTCTCTTACTGTTTCAGCCAAAATGCCGCCCCCAGCCGTGCCCAGGTCCTGGATGGTGGCCATTTCTTCTGGCCTTGGGTCCCCATGCCTAGTCATGATGCTTCATCCTCCAGTAGAGGGATGCACCTTTCACATGTAGGGTTCATTTCCTGCTTTCAGGAAAAGGGGCCAGAGGCCTGTGTGCCCCAAGTCAGAGTCTTGGGATTGGGGAGAGAGAACAGATGAAGAAACTAAGGCTTGGCCCACACAGGGGATGCAGGCGGACAGGAAAACAGGGCCTTGAAGGCTAAGAGGCACCGTTCTGCAGTCTCCTGGGTGTGCGGGTGTAGGCAGCTGGCCACAGGCATAGATGGCTGGCTTTCCCTGGGCTCACTTGGTAGAGTGTTTCTTCCGTGGTCTCTCATCACTCGCATACAGAAAGGGGTCTGTGTGCTGACAGGTGCAGGCTGGCTGTGCACACTGGGTGATTAAGTGAATTACCCTTGTGAACCCCAAATATCTGAGACTAGTTTCAATTAGGAAGTTTATTTTGCCGAAGTTAAGGACGCACGCCCATGACACAGCCATGTGCCCAAGGTGGTCCGAGCACAGCTTGGTTTTATACATTTTAGGGAGACATGAGACATCGATCAATGTATGTAAGATGAACATTGGTTCCATCCAGAAAGGCGGGACAACTGGAAGTGGGGAGGGGGCTTCCAGGTCATAGGTAGATAAGACACAAATGGTTGCATTCTTTTGAGTTTCTGATTAGCCTTTCCAAAAGAGGCCATCAGATATACATTTATTTCAGTGAGCGGAGGAATGACTTTGAATAGAATGGGAGGCAGGTTTGCTCTAAGCAGTTCCCAGCGTGACTTTTCCTTTTAGCTAGTGATTTTGGGGCCCAAGATTTATTCTCCTTTCACACTCTCCACCCCTACCCAATCCTCTGCCTGTCATTTGCATCAGTGAGGGGATTGTGAGCTGCAAGTTTCCTTCAATTGGGAAAACAGAATCACAGAATTAGGGGGGAAATTGAATATATCTATATATATATCTATATATATATATATCTCGCATAGCACCACACATGCCCTAGTCACCTGCTGACAATTTGTCACCCTTCGTTACAAATGGGTTACAAGCAGCTGAGCCTAACAACTTCTTTGGGTTTTCACTTCTTTCCTGTACACCCCATGCACATAAAAATATTAAGATCAATACAATGTGGATGCCTTTCTCCTGTCTGTCTTTGGTCAGTTTAATTCACAGGCTCCCCCCTATACCAGCATGATGTGGGGGAATTCAACAAATACTTGTTAAAATGTGGCATCAGCCCAAGATGCTCATTATTAATGCTCCTTTAGGCTCACCTGGTTATTGGGGTGAGAAATCTATCATCATGATAAAACAATTGGAACAACCTTCATATCCTCAAGTCATTAAGAAAAAAATCAGATAGCAGTTGCATGTCTTGATAAATTGTTAGGTTTAATAAAAGGCAGGATGTAGAATATATGTAGTTTGCTACTATTTAGGTAAACAATTATTGTATATGTATCTCTTGAAAAACAAGAAACTCCATCTGATGAGGGAAATTAAGGACTGAGGAACCCCCTAATTGAGGGAGACTCAATTTTCACTATATATCCTTTTGGAATTCTTAAATTGTATACTACTGCTGTGGATTGTCTTTTTTTTTTTTTTTTTAATTATTTAAGCAAAGGATCAGCAATGTCAGTCTTTAAACACAAGTCTTACTTACACTGTTACAAGGTAAATATCCTTTGCCCTTATTGAATGTAGCCCCACTAAGTTATTAACATTGTAGAAAAGATTAGAGAGCAAAATTTAAGTGCTCATGTAATTTAAAATGTGCTGAATTAAACAGAAAAGAAGAGGGGCTCCTGAAAATAGGGTGAGAGAGCTATGGCCTCTTTATGTCTTCAATTCAGACTCCTCAACAGTAGAGTCCACTGGGTCACAGAAAAACAAATCCAGATTGTTATGAACTGAATGTTTGTCTCCAAAATTCATATTTTGAAATCCTCACCTCCAAGGTAATGGTGTTAGGAGATGGGGTTCTTTGGAAAGTAATTATGCCATAAGGGTGGAGCCTTCATGAATAGGATTGGTGCCCTTCCAGAGATTTATTTTCCCCTTACCCCTTGCACCACATGAGGACACAGTGAGAAGGCCCTGTCTGTGAACCAGAAAGCAGGATCTCACCAGAAGCTGAATCTGTTGGCACCTTGACCTTGGACTTGCCAGCCACCAGATCTGTGAACAATAAAGTCCTGTCACTTATTAACCACCAAGCCCATAGCATTTTGTTATAGCAGCCTGCATAGACTAAAATGAAAGAAGACAGATTAATGGGAGAAAGCATATACGTTTTACTTTTACATGTACATGGGAGCCTTCACAGCAAAATGAAGACCTCAAGAGCAGTTAGGCCTAAGTGCTTATCCACTGGATGGATAAAGGGTAGTAATTATGAGAAAGCAACTGGAATACCCAGGGAGGCTGGAGGAAGGTAAGAGCTATTTTTGTTTGTTTGTTTGTTTGAGGCAGAGTCTCACTCTGTCACCCAGCCTGGAGTGCAGTGGTGTGATCGTGGCTCACTGTAACCTCCACCTCCTGGGTTCAAGCAATTCTTCTGCCTCAGCCTCCCAAGTAGCTGGGACTACAGGTGCACACCACCACACCCAGCTGAATTTTTTTTTTTTTTTTTAAAGTAGATATGGGGTTTCATGTTGGCCAGGCTGGTCTGGAACTCCTAACCTCAGGTGATCTGCCTGCCTTGGCCTCCCAAAGTGCTGGGATTACAGGCGTAAGCCACTCTACCCGGTGATAAGAGCTATTTTAACAAAGCCTGTTTGTACACATTTCACTGCACTTCAGTCCCCATGCCTAGTCATGCTGTTTCTCCCCCTGGTAGAGGCAAGCACCTTTCCCATGGAGGGTTCATCACCTGCTTTCAGGAAGAGGGGCCAGAGGGCCCTTCTTACACCTACTGCTCTTCAAGTGCCTTCAGCTCAAAATAATTCTTATATCAAATCTGCATATTTTGGGGAGGTATATTCTGCTATCTTGTTGGGAGCCGAAAATCTGAGGGTCGTGACCAACTCAGCACTCCACTAGAAGCTATATGATTAAACAGCAAACTGTTTATCATGAATGCAGGATGTGGGCAAACTCGCATCTGTGTCTGCTGCCAGAAGGTACACTGAGGGCCTCATTCCCTGGCTCTGTGCCCCTTGAGGTTATCTTCTGGGACATCTGGAGCCTACTGTTCAAAGAATGTAGTCATGCAGGCCTGCACTAAGTCAAGCAGCTGACCACAACCACCCCCTTCTCCCTATCTCCTTTACTCAATAAATATGAAGGGCTCTAGCAGCTCAGGACCCTTGTTCACTAGAAGCAAGGAGCCCCCTGACCCCTTTATCCAAATATACTCTTTTGTCTTTGTCTTTATTCCCACATTTGTCCTCCTTTGTTCAGTCCACCAAGGTCTGCGGCACTATCTCTTAATGCCTAACTCTCCTTTCTGTTGTTTATTTCTGGAATTTTAACCTTTGGATATTTAGAACCACTCATTCCACTTTTATAGACTGCATGCTCAGGCTGTCTCCATAGTGTATATGCTCTTGAAGAGTTGAGTACATGGTGAACAGATACCACATTTCAGTTACTATCCCACATCATTAGGACTCGCAGGATACAGAAGCAAAGGTGTTGATTGTAATTGTAAGGGTCTGGCTTTGTTGCCCAGAATGGAGTGCAGTGGTGTGATCACTGCTTACTGCTCACTGTAACTTGGAACTCTTGGGCTCAAGCGATCCTCCCACCTCAGCCTTCTAAGTAGTTAGGACCACAGGCACATGCCATCATGCCCAGCTAATTTTTATATTTTTTATAGAGACAGAGTCTTGCCATGTTGTCCAGGCTGGTCTTGAACTCCTTGGCCTCAAGAAATCCTCCCATCTCAGCCTCCCAAAAAGCTGGAATTACATGCATGAACCACCATGCCTGGCTGGAAAGGCTTCCTCAAATACCCGCTTACACAACCCAGAAAGACTTCGGTTACTTTCTTCCTGTGTCTAAACTTCTTTCCTTAGCTCCTCACCTTAGGTCCTCAGCAGTCAGTTCTGATGTACAAATTGCCCTGTGTTGCCTTGTTATATCTTTATAGGGCATCAATTCGTGCACTATCCACTCCATTAAACAGTGAAAACAAGGAACATATAAGACCAAGCTCTTGTTTTTTGTTGTTGTTTTTTTGTTTTGTTCTTTGTTTTGTTTTGTTGTTGTTGTTTTTGACAGGGTCTGTTGCCCAGATTGGCCTCAAAAACTCCTGGGCTCAAGTTATCCTCTTGCCTCCCCAGTAGCTAGGATTACAGGCATGTGCCACACTGCCAAACTTAGGCTCTGTTCTCATACAAAGACCAGAATGACAGGGGGCTGCTCAAGTGGCTTGGTGTCCTACAGAAGGCAAAGCTTGATCATGATCCTGTCAAGAATGCATTATCTGCATCCAGTTACGTAAATGTAGCTAGCTGCCCAAATTACTGCTCCTTCCAGGCTGCCCAGCAAGATCATCAGCAAGGTTACATAGGTTTAGCTTTCCACCACTGGGCAAGACTTTATCAGGACAAGGGCTTTGTAAAGTATAGAAGACTTGAACTTTATCTGCTTGGGAGGCTAAGGCAGGAAGATGGCTTGAGCCCAGGAGTTCGAGGCTGGCCACTATGCTCATGTCTGTGAATAGCCACTGCACTTCAACCTGGGCAGCATGGCAAGACCCTGTCTCTGAAAAAACAAAACAAAAAGGGGCCAGGCGCGGTGGCTCAAGCCTGTAATCCCAGCACTTTGGGAGGCCGAGACGGGCGGATCACGAGGTCAGGAGATCGAGACCATCCTGGCTAACACGGTGAAACCCCGTCTCTACTAAAAAATACAAAAAACTAGCCGGGCGAGGTGGCGGGCGCCTGTAGTCCCAGCTACTCGGGAGGCTGAGGCAGGAGAATGGCGTAAACCCGGGAGGCGGAGCTTGCAGTGAGCTGAGATCCGGCCACTGTACTCCAGCCTGGGCGACAGAGCAAGACTCCGTCTCAAAACAAACAAACAAACAAACAAACAAAAAAAAACAAAAAGGGAAAACTTAAATTTATCCCAAAAGAGTCTAGTATTGAAAGTCAGAACTGACTTTCAAAACCAGAACACAGCTCTCCCTGAATATTCTAGGCTTTCTGGATAGCTCTCCAAGGATTTGGCACTCATAAGTTTAAATATATCCTGAGATTTAAAAGGTATGATGTTCAGTTGTGTGTGTACTAATAAATTGATGAAGCTTTTGAATTTTGAGTCTACAGGCTATAAATTGGATTCAAAGAGACTTATAAAATCCACTGTTGCCTATTGATAGCGTTTTGCGCACACCCCTTGCTATGTTTAAGAGCATCTTTTACTATCATTGCTTCTACACACAATACAGGCCCCCTTCACTCAAGCATAAGCACCTTGAAAGCAGAGTGGGCAGCAGCCCATTCTGGGATTGGATTTTATTCCCACAGGAAATGGATTTTATTCCCTCCATGATCCCAGCATGGGGTAGTGCTTGGCTTCATTCAGTTTAATAAAGCCTTTAACAAATAAATGATTCCAACCTGTACCAGAGGGAGACAATCCCTACATCCTTATCCTCACAGCCATCCTCAGGTTTTCCCGACATAAGTCTACTATTGGATCTGTGGCCTGCTGCCCTAGCTGTAGGATTTCTCAGCAAGTTGGTCTCTGTGTCTCTCATCCCCAGAGCACTGCCAGACTACTTTGTGGCACTGGGAAGCCTGTTTCAAAGTGCCGGGCACATGGGCCACCCCTGTCTGCGACTGCTCAGTAAGCTGACTTCCAGGGCAGAGTGCCCTCTTTGAACTTTAGGCTGGGGTTTCCCAGTATTGATTTCACTTAGGCTGAATTAACAATGCACATGCCTGGCTGCGCTTCTCACACGCAACTAGCTAGTCATCTACCCTAACAGAAGATAGGGTGAATTAACAACATACATGACTAGCCAGCCTTTTAACTGAATGGGAGATTGGGTATGTTAACACATACAATGACGTGGACTTCTAACTGGAGATGGGCCAACATCACAGCTACATATGTGTGTGCACATGGGCACACGTGCACGTGCGCACATACACACACACACACCCCTAGCCAGCCTTCTAACCTAATGGGAGATAGCCCAAGTTAACAAGATATACAACTAGCCAGCTTTCTAAATTAACAGGAGGTAGGCTGAGTTAACACACACAAGTAGCTGGACTTTGTTTTTTTTTTTTTTTTTTTTTTTGGTTTTGAGACTGAGTCTCGCTCTGTTGCCCATGCTGGAGTGCAGTGGCATGATCTTGGCTCACTGCAACATCTGTCTCCTGGGTTCAAGCAGTTCTCCTGCCTCAGCCTCCCAAGTAGCTGGGATTACGGGCATGTGCCACCACACCTGGCTAATTTTTGTCTTTTTAGTAGAGATGGGGTTTCACCATGTTGGCCAGGCAGGTCTGGAACTCCTGACCTCAGGTGATCCACCCGCCTTGGCCTCCCAAAGTGCTGGGATTACAGACCTGAGCTGCCACGCTGGTGAAGTAGCTGGACTTCTAACTGAAAATAGGCCAAGATAACACATACTACTTGCTGGCCTTAACAGGCTGTCTAGGTAGGAGACTAGCTGGACTGGTAACCTCACTGGAAAGAAGCTGTGTGTACACACACACACACACACGCAGGACTTGTAACAGTTTGAAAGAGGCTGAGCTGAGAACACACAAGACCAGCCAGCCTTCCAACCTAACTGTAGATAGGCTGAGTTGACACAACTAGCTGGGGTTGCTTACCTAACTGCAGATAGGCCAGTTACGCTACCCTCAACACCCCGTCCCCAAACAGACCAACCATGATTCTTATCTAAAGGGATAGACCAAGTTAGCACCACACACGACTAGCTGGACTTGTAACTGGAGACAGGCTGGGAGGTAACGCGCATGAGTAGCTGGCCTCCTAACTGGACAGGGTGAACACAGGATTCGCCAGCCTCCCACCCTAATCAGAATTAGGTAAGCCAGCACCGGCCAGCGGAAGGAACCCCCAAAACCCAAGAGCCTGGCTTGCTACAGCAACTCTTCCGACCAGGTGGGTGGCTCTTAAAAGAGCCTTTGGGGTGAACGTTGCGCAACCTCTCAGGTGGCGAGATGGCCCTCCTAGGCCCGCTCCCCACGGATACGGCGTGCCAGCTGGATGTCCTTGGGCATGATGGTGACCCGTTTGGCGTGGATGGCACACAGGTTGGTGTCCTCGAACAGCCCAACCAGGTAAGACTCGCACGCCTCCTGCAGCGCCATCACGGCCGAGCTCTGGAAGCGCAGGTCGGTCTTAAAGTCCTGAGCGATCTCGCGCACCAGCCGCTGGAAGGGCAGCTTGCGGATTAGCAGCTCAGTGGACTTCTGGTAGCGGCGGATCTCGCGAAGCGCCACTGTGCCAGGTCGGTAGCGGTGCGGCTTCTTCACGCCGCCAGTGGCGGGTGCGCTCTTGCGAGCCACCTTAGTGGCCAGCTGCTTGCGTGGCGCCTTGCCACCCGTCGACTTGCGCGCAGTCTGCTTGGTTCGGGCCATGAATTTGAAACTGTTGTCTCTGCTGTGTCCTCTGACCAGACCTAAGCTGATTGCCCGCTTTTATAGAGCTTGCCGCGTTTTCATTGGCTGGCCTCAGGTGGCGTGATGGCCCCCTACTCTCTGATTGGTCCACAGGGCACGCCACTCGGCCGCCTCTCCCTTATATTAGTGCTTGTTGGTCGTGGCCACCAGAGCTAGCACCAGCATTGTGAAGGGTTGATGCGGGTAGGCCACGGCGGTGGAGATCATCTCTCTCCAGCACAAGCTTCCTCGTGTCTCCTCAGCAATCCTCTTCTCCCTTCCTCATGACTTGGGTGGGAAGAGCCTTCCGAAAGCCAGCATGCGGCATTCCACTTTTTTTAAAAATTAATTTTAAAAAAATTTTTTGAGATGGAGTTTAACTCTTGTTGCCCAGGCTGGAGTGCAATGGCGCGATCTCTGCTCACTGCAACCTCTACCTCCCAGGTTCAAGCGATTCTTCTGCCTCAGCCTACCAAGTAACTGGGATTACAGGGATTACAGGTATCCACCACAAAGAGATGGGTTTTCACCATATTGGCCAGGCTGGTCTCAAACTCCTGACCTCAGGTGATCCACCTGCCTCGGCCTCCCAAAGTGCTGGGATTACAGGCATGAGCCACCAGGCCCAGCTGGCATTCCACTTTTTTTTTTTTTTTTTGAGACGGAGTCTCGCTCTGTTACCCAGGCTGGAGTGCAGTGGCGCAATCCCGGCTCACTGCAAGCTCCGCCTCCAGGGTTCAGGCAATTCTCCTGCCTCAGCCTCCCAAATAGCTGGGACTACAGGCGCCCACCACCACACCCGGCTAATTTTGTTTTGTATTTTTAGTAGAGACAGGGTTTCACCATGTTAGCCAGGATGATCTCGATCTCCTGACCTCGTGATCCACCTGCCTCAGCCTCCCAAAATGCTGGGATTACAGGCGTGAGCCACCGCGCCCAGCCGGCATTCCACTTTTACACAGTGATACAGCTCTGGGATCCAACCAGAGTTAAAGGAGTCTTCCACTTTTTATGACCTGCAAAGAACTCCCTTTGCTGTATGGCTCAGATGAGCCTTAGGATGCTGAAGAAGGTAAAGATATGCCTTTCTGGCATATTAACTCTTTTGAGATAAAGGCACTTAAAAAAAAAAAAAAAAAAAAAAAGAGGCAGGTGTAGGAAGATCATTCTGAATTTCTTGTTGTTTCTTAAAGGCAAGAAATAGAATTCCCCTATGAAAGATGTTCTCCTTATAGTAAAAGGAAGGGAACGTTCTTATCATCAAGGACCAGAAGGTGGAAGCTTCCAAATCTCCTCCAACTCTGAAGCTGAAATTTGATCCCTAAAGTTGGAGCCGGGGCTCAGTGGGAGGTGTGTGGGTCCTGGAGGTGTCACCCTCTGAATAGAGTCCTGCCCTCCTTTAGGGTGAGTTCTCACTCTGTTGGTTCCCTGAAGAGCTGGTTGTTGAAAAGAGCCTGGCACTCCCCTCCCCTCTCTTTCTGGCTTCCTCTCTTGTGCAGTCCTGTGACCTCTGCACACACATGGGTTCCCCTTCACCTTCCACCATGAGCAGAAGCAGCCAGAGGCCCTCACCAGAAGCAGAGGTGGGCCCTATACTTGCTTCCTTCCATTCTCCCTCCCTCCCTTCCTTTCTCTCTCCCTCCCTCCCTTCTTCGCTCCCTTTCTTCCTTCCTTCCTTTCCTTTCTTTTTATCTTCTTCCCTCCCCTCCCCTCCTCTCTTTCTTTTTTCAGTCTTGCTCTGTTGCCCAGGCCCCTCCTACCTCAGCCTCCCAAGTAGCTGGGACCACATCCAGCTAATTTTTAAATTTTTTGGAGAGATGGGCTGTCATTATGTTGACCAAGCTGGTCTTGAATTCCTGAGTTCAACTGATCCCCCGACCTTGGCCTCCCAAAGTGCTAGGATTACAGGCTTGAGCCACCATGCTGGGCCACCGTGCTTTTTTTGTTTTTTTGACCTGAGTCTCACCCTGTTGCCCAGGCTGGAGTGCAGTGGTGTGATCTCAGCCCACTACAACGTCCGCCTCCCGGGAAGTTCAAGCAACTCTCCTGCCTCAGCCTCCCGAGTAGCTGGGATTACAGGCGTGAGCCACTGCACCCAGCCACCGTGCTTCTTGTACAGCCTGGGAAACCATAAGCCAATACCTTTTTTTTTTTTTTCCAATAAATCATCCAGTCTCAGGTATTCCTTTAACAACACGAAACAGACTAAGACAGAAGCCAAGAGAAATCTATACAAACAAACTTTATTAAACTAACCCTTATCTTCCTAGTTGTTGCCACAGTTACTACTCTTTGTTCAACCTAGTGTGTAAGCATTTTGACCTAGTCATTTCTTCACCCCATTGACTATCCTCACCCAAGCCCCGTGGCCTTATCAAATCTCACAACTTACTAGTGTTTGTCCACCTCTGTATATAAGTGATCCTAACTGCATCTTTGCATCTTCATTTCCTTATGAGGGCTCCTGTGTCACATTAAATTTGTATTAAATAACTGTATGTTTTTCTCCTGCTCATCTCTCTAATGTCAGTCTAATTCTTGGGCCCAGCCTGGACCCTAAGATAAGGGAGGTAGAATTCTGCCTCCCCTACAGCGCCCCTTGTTGATGCATGACAGGCCCACTGTCTTGGTCTGTTTTGCATTGCTGTAAAGGAATACCAGAGGCTGGGTTATTTATCAAAACATTTTTTAGCTTATGGTTCTGCAGGCTCTATAAGAAGCAAGGCTCCAGCATCTGCTTCTGATGCGGCCCTCAGGAATCCTCCACTCATGATGGAAGATGAAGGGGAGCCCCTGTGTGCAGAGGTCACAGGGAAAGAGAGAGGAGGAGGTACTGGGCTCTTTTTAACAACCAGCTTTGGCAGGAACTAATAGAGCAAGAACTCCACTCCCCACGAGGGAGGGCAGGAGTCTATTCATGAAGGATCTGCCCCCAGGACCTAAGCACCTCCCACCAGGTTGCACCTCTAACACTGGAGATTAAATTTCAACATGAGAATTAATGAGACAAATACCTTATTCAAACTATAGCACCCACTACATTGCCATCTTTGTCTTATCAATTACTACCTGAACCCCTTGTCCCCATGGGTCAATCCACACAAGGTGCTTGTTTGCCCAGCCTTGGTTCAGCTTCTCCCCTCCCCCAGGGCCCTGATGTTTGGCCCCTCCTGGAGCAGGCCAGGCTCAGGGTAAAGTATCCTCAATCTCTTGTCCCCTCAGCCACCCTTCACCCCACTTCCCCAGACCTGGTTCTTTCCAGCCGCATTCATTCCTCCCTATATGAGAAAACTCCTCTGCGTCACCTTTGAGAGCTTGCAGACCTTAAGGTCAATGCTTTCTCCCTATTGCAGTATTCTGGTGTCTCCTGTTGCGATATCCTTTTGCATAAAGATCTCTGCTTACTAAGTCTGGATTGGTTTTTTTATTGGACAGTGGTTTTTACACAGAAGGCCTGCTGCTCTCTGCTCATCGGGTCTGGTTGGCTGGTCAGACATGTGGAAGGACCCTAGGACCATCCACCTGTGAAGTCCACCCAGGCTCACCCCTGGTGTAAACGATGTGGGGTCTGACCTGGCCAGACCAGATGCTGCTCAACCGTTTAACTGCCTGTGAGGATTTGGACATGTTCGATCTTCCTGGAGCTGTCTCTCACTCGAGAGGGGCAGCCTTGGGACTCTCCAGGTGTCCTTAGGGCTAATGGGGCTGATGATGGGCGGATGATGGATTACCAGCAGCTGCTGCGACCTCCCCAGGAGCACCTGCAGCGACCTCCCCAGGAGCACCTGCAAAGCAGCCCTTTCTGCCTCATGACTCTGCCCAGGCCTCTCTGCGGAGCATGGCACAGGCTTGGCCAGTTCTCTGAGTGCATCCAAGAGGCTCATAGGTTTTGGGCATATGTCTGCGACCTCACTTTTCCAGTCATAAGGGCTTTTGCCTTTAGATTCTCAGGGGCTTTGAGCCCCCAAACCACCCAGACATAGCACAGGATGCCACCTGGTTCTATGTGTCTGAGCAAACAAATGCACACTCACACGAAGCACAGAATGCAGGGCTGCCTAAATGCGGACCCACCCACCCCTGGCAAGGCTTGAGAACAGCCTCTATATTACATGTAAAAGCTCTTTTTAGATGATCAGCCGAACAGTTCATTTTCTCGATCTCCAATCATTGTGTTCTATGTTGTTAAAACCCCCAGAAGGACCAAGACCCATAGAAAAATGTCCCCTGAAAACTTCCCAAGAGGAGAGATTTCCTCTGCAAACTGAAGAAAGTGTGAGATATAAACATTCCTCCCAAGGAACTGGTCTGTCAAGGCCTCACGCATTCGGTAAATCAGTGTGTGTTCTCTGTCTCCTCATTCTCTCTGCCCATGGTTTTGTATGTACAGCTGGGGCAATAATGGGCCTTGTGTCCTCTTGTTAAAGTTCTTTGAGATTTGGGGGTCCTACATGGTTGGTCATGTTGCATCATCTCTAGGAGCACTCCTATCAGCCAACAACATGCTATCGCTTGTCCAATTTATCAATTGGCATTTCTCCTTAGTCTGGGCAGCAGCAAGGCTGAAACCATCTGAACTTTCACAAACTCACTGTAAGCGCAGAGAGGGGGTCTTACAGGAACAGGCACTCCTTCTAGGTCGGGGGTAAAAAGTGCACAAAGCAATGGTGAGCTCTGTCCTCCAAAGACTCTTGCAAAGCCAGTGTGCACTAGGGTTTCCCACTGTTAGAAAGAATGCCTTCTCTCTCCATCCAATATGCCCTTCCATCTGGCACCCCACTTCTCCGGCCCACTCTGCAGGAAACTCCATCAGTAGGAAGCATTTTCTTGAGTTCTGTACTTCAAATATGCTATGGAAGCAGCCACATTCCTTGTTGATGATAGTCAGGGTTAGTTTCAAAGGGTTCTAGTTGGCGCAGGGATTTCTGAATCTACAAGACAAAAATGTGGAGAGAAAATAAGTTAGTATGAAAAAACAAGGGGAATAGCTGACAATACCAGCTCCTAGTGTGACTGTTGATTTTGTGCACTCGGGCCGACCCCCTCCTCCTCCTTAATGGTATAATAAACATGGTAACTACGATGGGATTCTTGATAGAAAGGAGGAAATGCAGATGAGGAATTTCATTCTTTCTGAAAGTCTGAACTATTGACACACAGTATGCAATCTTATGTTCTCTCTTGAGTCTTAGAAATCCCAGAAAGGCTATTTGATAGAAATCAGCATCCTCACCTGGAACTGGACTAAATGGATACAGCCTGGATGAGTACAGCAAGGTAAAAGGGATGAAGTGCTCATCTCTTTTTCATGTCAGGGGAGTGCTGAAGCTCTCATATAGTAACTTTCTCCTTCTTTACACAGATTATGTGTATTTAGTAGTAACTGTGCACCATCAATTCATAATACCAACAAAAACATTGTCTAGACAGGGCTTCAGATATGCCCTGTCTATTCTTACGAATTCCAGAAGCCAACTGGGCGCGGTGGCTCACACCTGTAATTCCAGCACTTTGGGAGGCCGAGGAGGGTGGATCACGAGGTCAGGAGTTCAAGACCAGCCTGGCCAACATAGTGAAACCCAGTCTCTAGTAAAAATACCAAACTTAGCTGGGCATGGTGGCATGTACCTGTAATCCCAACTACTCAGGAAGCTGAGGCAGGAGAATTGCTTGAACCCAGGAGGCGGAGGTCACAGTGAGCAGAGATAATGCCACTGCACTCCAGCCTGGGCGACAGAGCAAGACTCCGTGTCAAAAAAAAAAAAAAAAAAAGAATTCCAGAAGCATCTATTAACCCAAACTATTCTGGCTACCTCTAAAACAGACTTTGCGTTCATTTTCTATTGTTGCCATAACATGTTACCACAAATATAGTGGGTTAAACCAAAGCCCATTTATTGTCATACAGCCCTGGAGGTGGAAAGTCCAGATCACCCTGTGGGCAGTACTGATACCCTCTGAGGCCTCTCTCCTTAGCTTGCAGGTGGCCATCTTCTCTCTGTGGCTCCTCACATTGTCTTCCTTCTGAGCGTGTCTCTGTGTCCAAATTTCCCTTTTATCAGGACACCAGTCCCACTGAATTAGGACCTACCCTAATGACCTCCTTTCAGCTACCTCTGTGAACACCCTATCTCTAAATAAGGTCACATTCTGAGGTGCTGGGGGCCAGGACATATTTATTTCCAATATTCATGTAAATTTTGTGGTGTGACATAATTTAGCCTATAGCACACAGTCACTATAGATGTGAGATCTCATAGAATCACCACAAACAAAAAAAATTGACCCCTGATCACAGTTGTCAAACAAACCTAGCCATGGGCCTTTGAGGGAATCCCCCTGCGGTCAGCTGCCTCTAAGATGCCCGAAGGATTCCTGCCTCCTGGTGTTTGTGCCTGTGGGCGGTCCACACCCCTCGACTTACTGACTGGTTTAAATAAGTGGGTTCTGGCAGTAGTGATGACACTTGTGGGATTAGGTTATAGAAAGACCTTGGCTTCTCACGGGGTGTTCCCTCCCTCTCTCCCTGGGTGGCTCCGTCTGGGGAAGCTGGCAGCCAGGCTGTGTGCAGCCCAGAACAGAAACCCACAGGAATGAGTCTAAAAGTGGACCTTGGCCGGGCCCGGTGGCTCATGCCTGTAATCTCAGCACTTTGGGAAGCCAAGGCTGGTGGATCACCTGAGGTCAGGAGTTTGAGACCAGCCTGGCCAACATGGTGAAACCCCATCTCTACTAAAAATACAAAAATTAGCTGGGTGTGGTGACATGTCTGTAATCTCAGCTACTTGAGAGGCTGAGGCAGAAGAATCGCTTAAACTTGGGAGGCCGAGGTTGCAGTGAGCCGAGATCATGCCACTGCACTCCAGCCTGGGCGACAGACTGGGGTCTCCATCTCAAAACACAAATTAAATAAAGTACAAAATAAATAAATAAATAAATAAATAAAACTGGATCTTGAAGCCGCTGACAGTCACAGGCCAGAGGCTGGGAGCAGGTTCTGCCCCAGTCAGGTCTGAGATGACTCCAGCCCTGGACAGTGCTGATGGCAGCCTTCTGACAGCCCCTGGGCCACAGGCCCCACCTAGGCAGCACTGCAATTCCTGACTGCCACACAGACACTGTGGGACAATACATATACGTTGTCTGGAGCTGCTAAGTTTTGGGGGTAATTTCTTAGGCAAATGTTACCTCCTTTCTAGACCAGGTCAGCCATATGTTGGATTTCTATTTGGTTAAAACCGTGAGTCACTTTGTAAATATCAAAATCTGCCTTATGTACACTTTGGCCCCTAAATCAAGCCGTTAAGCAATGAGAACCTGAAACTTCAAGGAGTTTTATAGCCAGTGAATAAAAGAAAGTTCCTTTTAGGATAGTTGGGATAATAAAACAATGTCAGCTTTTTATTATAGACTTCTAAATTATCTCTAGTGTGCTAAATCAGGGACCTGGATTCCCACATTAGCCAGTATTTAGGGATGAACTGCCAACAAACAACCCCACAACCGCAAATTGGCCTTTCCTGCCTGTGGGTCTGTGAGTGGCAACAGGGCCCCCAAATGAAAGGGAGGTGCTCAGGTGCAATTAGTGCACCTCTTATTTGGGGATTCTTAGTTTAGGAGTGAGGGAATGCTACTCATCCCATTGAAAGAGGTGGGAAGTCAGCATTAGCTGGACCATATTAAATCTAAAGGAGCCCAAATCTTTGTCACAATAATTCATTATTCTTCATTCCACACTTAACGTACATTGCTCTTGAAAGATAGAATATCCTCTCCAAAGGATGCCACCCTTTCCCCAAAGGATGCCACACCCTTCCCAAATAATGCCACACCCTCTCCAAAGGATGCCACAGCCTCCCCAAAGGATGCCACACCCTCCCCAAAGGATACCACTCCTTCCCAAATGATGCCACCCCTCCCCAAAGGATGCTACCCCTCCCCAAAGGATGCCACCCCTCCCCAAAGGATGCCACACCCTTCCCAAATGATGCCACACCCTCTCCAAAGGATGCCACACCCTCCCCAAAGGATGCCACCCCTCCCCAAAGGATGCCACACCCTCTTCAAAAGATGCCACCCCTCCCCAAACAATGTCACCTCTCCTCAAAAATGCCACACCTTCTCCAAAGGATGCTACCCCTCCTCAAATGATGCTATCCCCTCTCCAAAGGATGCCAACCCTCCTCAAACGATGCCACCCCATCTCCAAAGGATGCCACCCCTCCCGAAATGATGCCACCCCCTCCAAAGGATGCCCCCTCCTCTCCAAAGGGTGCCATTCGCTCCCCAAATGATACCACCCCCTCCAAAGGATGGCACACTCTACAGAGGAGGATGCCACCCCACCAAAGGATGCCACCCCACCAAAGGATGCCACCCCATTTCTAAAAGGTGCCACCCTCCTCAAGGGATGCCACCCTTTCCCCAAAGGATGTCACTTTGGCACAAGGATTATTTGGAGCTGAAGGCCAATAATAATCTGTTGTAGAGAAACAACGGATGCAAAAAAGCTTTCTGCTCACCCCTATTTTCCTAAAAACAGGACAAAATGGACAAAGTTGTCTTTGTCTCTCTACCAAGAAGGAATCAATTTAATCATGTGAGATGACTTTAGACCCTTATCAGCCAGGAGACAGCACCAGTGAAATCTGCACGCCAGGCCTTACTCGCCGGCCCTCTCCACCGCTGCTTCCCGTAACTCCCCTCCTCTGCATCTTTCACTCTTTGCCTTAGCTGAAGGTGCTACACAGGCCGGAGTTCTCTAGCTGAACTAAGGAAACGTCCTGCAGCAACAGTATTTGTTAGAATGTTGGGGTGCTCAGGCCTCCGAAACAGAACCTCTCTCTCTGATCTTTTCCCACCCTGCTTTTACCTACTCCTTTTGCTCCCCATGCAGGCCACAGAAACGAAAACTGTAATCTTTCCCCACCTTTCTGTCTTGGACCTGGCCATAAGGACATTTTCTGACTTCCCTTTTCTGACTGTGGGTCATAAGACTCCCAGTTCAGAGAGGGTCCTGCCCCATACCCAGGAGGAAGGATGCTGCCCAGAGAGGCCAAGAAGAGTCTGAATACATGGGGTCTGCTGGGGTTCCCCGCTCAGTCTGTTGGGGTTACATCACACACTTTCTGTCCGGTCACATTTCTACACAGCTGTCTTCTATCATGTCCATCCAATGAGGTCTTCATAAAAGGCCCAAAGGGATGGGTTTTGGGGGCTTCTGGAGGGCTCAGCACGTGGGGGCTTGCAGGAAGGGTGAGGGAGAATTCATTTGCAGGCTGGGAGGGTGGCGCAGCCCAACTCCCCTGGGTCAGAAGGTCCTGTGCTTGGACCTTTGCAGACCTCTCCCTCTGCATCCCTTCATCTGGTTATTTGTAGCCTTAAGCTATTTTTTAAATAAACAGGTAAATGTAAGTAAGTGTTTCTCTAGTTTTATGAGCCGCTCTAACAAATTAATCAAGCTTAAAGAGGGGGTCGTGGGAACCCCAACTTACAGCTCGTCAGAAGTTCTGGAGGCTTGGACTTGCCCATGGTGTCCATGGAGGCATCCTTGGGGACTGAGCCCTCAACCTATGGGATCTGATGCAATCTCCAGGTAGATACTGTCTGAATTTGTTTATTTATTTAGTTTTTTTTAAATTGTTATGATTATTTTGAGATGGGGTCTTGCTCTGTTGCTGAGGCTGGAGAGCAGTGGTGATACCCTAGCTCACTGCAGCCTGGAACTCCTGGGCTCAAGCGATCCTACTTCAGCCTCCTGAGTAGCTGGGACTACAGGCGTGCACCACCATGCTCACCTACTTGTTTTATTCTTGTAGAGACAGAGTCTTTCTATGTTGCCCAGACTGGTCTCCAATTCCTGGGCTCAAGCAATTCCCTCCCACCTCTGCCTCCCAAAGCTGGGTTTACCAAGGCATGAGCCACTGTGCCTGGCTGGAGTCAGAATTAAATTGGATTCAAGGACACCTAACTGGTGCCCACTACAACGTTGGTTGGTTGCTTGCTTGCTGATAGGGAGAAATCCTTACACGTTTGGTCACAGATGTCTTCTGTGTTCGTTGTTGTGTTGTGAGATCAGAGGAAAAACAGTTGTTTTTTTTCTGCATCAGAGGACACAAATATTCAGACCATAGCAGCTGTGGCAGGAATTTGGCACTCTATTCCAGCCAATGCCTGAAGACTGGTCCAGGCTCTTCCTTTCCTAGAGCATTTACTGAAACCAGCTCACAACTGGGAATGCTTCCTCTGGCGCTTTGAGATGTCCATGTATCTCCTACAATCCAGCAGTGGCTCCTCAAGAGCCATTCCTTTGAAACCAGGAGGGAGAAGGCCTCAGTCTCTGCTAGTAGGTAGAATCCTGACTTTGGGCCTAGCTGGTTAGCAGACGCAGATGGTCTCATCTGATTGGCACAGAGCCCTTGCTCACCCCATCTCCTTCCCTTTAAGACACCCCACTACCCCTGCACAAATTAGAATGGAGGCAGCTCTGTACTGACTGCAGCTGGCACTGAATGGAAATCTGTTTTCACTGCTTTAATGTCCAGCTTTATCTTTGTGTTAACTGAAAAAAGCACAGGATCTATAAATTGGAAATGCAGATTTCATTTCTTGTAAAGGGTTACAGCCTGCAAGGTGGCCATCCCTTGGGCAGGGAAGCGCAGCCTCAGCCAAACCCAACCAAGCCCAGGCACTTTGGGGAAGGGAGGAGTTGGGGCAGGAGCTCTGTGCTTGTTTGGCTTTGCCAAACACACATATTCCACAGCCTATGGGAAGGCTATGGAGATCCGTGAGGGCGGCCCTCACATATGTTCACAGAACACACATACACATGACATGTGATGCATGCTTATCTTGGGTTGGAGGCTTCACATGTAAATGTATTCCAATTAGGTCTTTCAAAGACTCAAAGGTGCTCAAGTGCACAGCCTCTGTAAACTGGCCAGGACTAGCCCAAGGTTGTGGTCTCTCATCAGGAGAAAGCTCTTGAAGTCGTGTCTTGTCCAGTGAATGCTGCCGTCATGGCTGGTGGAGCAGGGGGTCAGAGAGTCAGCCACTGTGAGCTGGGTAAGCTGCAATTGTCTTAATATTGCTTAGCTGGAGGCTGGTGGTTCTTTAGCTGCTGGAGTACAAGAAAACCCTTGCAGCAGTGAGAACATGGTTTATTCTTTAAGTGTAGGGTGCTGACTTAACCCTTAGGTCTTGTTTACAATTTGGCAACTTATTGCCACAAAGACTCCATCCTGTGTCTATGTTTTTTAAAAAAATTCTCTTAATCTCACCTGGACTGTCTCTATGTTAACATGAATGCTGTCAGTTGTGTCTAAACCTCAACAGAAAGGGGTATAATGAGATGTGTCTGACTCCCATCCTATCATGGCCAAAAACTCAGTTTTTAAGGTTCTATGGGGTCCCTTTTACCAATAGAGTGTCTGTGCAGTTGGTTGGGGGTGCTTAGGATTTTATTTTTAGTTTACAGTCTCTAAATCAGGAGACACAGACCGGCTGGCCTATTTGTAGATATGCCAATTAGCATCCAGTGAAGGCTGGCCCTGGGTTTATGTGAAATGAGGAGGGTGAAACCCCAATCTGCAAGACCTTGGGCCCAAACTGCAGTAGCAACAATGCCAAAGTTGCAGCATTTTTCATAAAACAACTCTCACGTATTATTTTCCTTGAATTGCTTGTCATAGCAAGTGCGGAAGATTCACCGGAACCATCAGGCAGAACCACACATTTGTTTTCAGAAATGTCTTTCCTTTCTTTCCACAACGTTGCTTTGGCCTAAATGTTTGTGTCAGAGACGTGTGAACCAGAGCAACTCCATCTTGAATAGGGGCTGGGTAAAATAAGGCTGAGACCTGCTGGGCTGCATTCCCAGGAGATTAAGGAGGTTAAGGCATTCTAATTCACAGGATGCAATAGGAGGTTAGCACGAGATACAGGTCATAAAGATGCTGCTGATAAAACGGGTTGCAGTAGAGAAGCCACCCCAAACCCACCAAAACCAAGATAGCGATGAGAGTGACCTCTGGTCATCCTCACTGCTACACTCCCATCAGTGCTATGACAGTTTATAAATGCCATGGCAACATCTGGAAGGTACCCTATATGGTCTAAAAAGGGGAACAACCCTCAGCTCTGGGAAGTGCCCACACCTTTCCTGGGAAACTCATGAATAATCCCCACCTTATTTAGCATATAATCAAGAAATAAACATAAAAATGGGCAACCAGCAGACCATGCCGCTGCTCTGCCTATAAATTAGTCATTTTTTTATTCCTTTACTTTCTTAATAAATGTGCTTTCACTTTACTCTATGGATTTGCCTCAAATTCTTTCTTGCACCAGATCCAGTAACCCTTTTTTGGGGTTTGGATTGGGACCCCTTTCCTGTGACATTTGTGTCCCCAGCCCAAACTTATCTGTGGAAGCTCCAACCCTCAATGTGAGGATGGCATAGGAGGTTGGGCCTTCGGTCATCAGGGTGGAGCCCTCACTGATGGGATTAGGGCCCCTGTAAAAGGGACCCCAGAGAGCTGCCTTACCCCTTCCATCACATGAGGTTGCAACCACAAGCCTGCCCTCTACAGCCCAGAAGAGGACCTTCACCAGACCCCAGCCCTGCTGACACCTTCATCTTGAACTTTCAGCCTTCAGACTGTGAGCAAAAATTCTACTGTATACAAATTGCCCAGTCTCTGTTTTGTCATAGCAGCTTGAAGTGACTGAAACAAATGTCCTCACTCGAGGATGAGGCATCAGCATTATCATGGAAGGACTACCAATGATCATGGTGACTTTTTTCTTCTTTATTTCTTTAAACTGACAAAAATTGTACATATGGTATACAAGCTGATGTTTTGAAATATGTATTATATTTGGAATATGGATTGGGGAATGGCTAAATCAAGCTAATTAACAGACATTGCCTCACATATTTATTTGTGGTGACAACACCTAAAATCTGCTCTCTTAGGAATTTTCATGTACTACATTGCTGTGAATTATAGTCACTGTGTTGCACATTAGATGTCTTGAACTGACTTCTCCTGTGTTGCTGAAATTGCATGCCCTTTAGTCAGCGTCTCTAGCCCCCAGACCCTGGTGACCATCATTCCACTCTCTGCTTTATGATATCAACCTCTTTAGATTCCACATAGAAGTGAGATTATGCAGTGTTTGTCTTTCTATATCTGGCTAATTTCACTTAACATAATGTTCTCATTTCACCCCTGTTGTCCCAAATGAGGGAATTTCATTATGTTTTAAGGCCGGAATAGTATTTCATTGTGCATATGTACCACATTTTCTTTACCCATTCATCCGACAATGGATACATAGGTTAGCTCCATGTCTTAGTTATTGTAAATGGTGCTGCAGTGAACATGGTGCAGATCTCTCTTCTGGATACGGATTTTATTTCCTTTAGATATATCCCTAGCAGTGGGGTTGCTGTATCATTTGGGAGTTCTATTTTGAATTTAATAATATTTTCCATAATAACTGTACTATCACGGTGATTTTGAAGATCAATATATCTCCACAGGGTAGACATCTACACCATCATTAAAAAAAGAGAACAGTGGCCAGGCGTGGTGGCTCACGCCTGTAATCCCAGCACTTTGGGAGGTTGAGGCAGGCAGATCACAAGGTCAGGGGTTCGAGACCAGCCCGGCCAACATTGTGAAACCCCATTTCTACTAAAGATACAAAAAATTAGCCAGGCATGGTGACGCAGTGCCTGTAGTCCCAGCTACTTGGGAGGCTGAGGCAGGAGAATCGCTTGAACCCAGGAGGCAGAGGTTGCAGTGAGCCGAGATTGTGCCATTGCACTCCAGCCTGGGAGACAGGGTGAGACTCTGTCTAAAAAAAAAAAGAGAGAGAGAACAGTGAAAATGAGAGACAAAAGCAGCTAATTCCCAGCTTCAATTTTGTCTATAATACTAATTTTCATGAAGAGCAACATAAACTCCTTGGAGTGCAGTTAAGTCCATATCTGGAATCAAAAAAACCAAAAACTAAAAACAAAACAAAACACCCATGGTAGGTCTGAAATAACTTTTTGCTGTCAGAAAGCAAAGATGAACCGGGTGCCAGTGGCTCACAACTGTAATCCCAGCACTTTGGGAGGCTGAGGTTAGAGGACGGCTTGAGCCCAGGAGTTCAAGGCCATCCTGGGCAATACAGGGAGACTCCGTCTACAAAACAAAACAAAAAACAAAACAAAAACAAACAAAAAAAACAAAAACATGCACACACGCACACACACACACAAAACCAAAACCAATTAGGCGCTGTGGTGCTCACCTGTAGTACCAGCTACTTGGGAGCCTGAGGCCGGAGGATCGCTTGAGCCAGGAGTTTTGAGGCCACAGTGAGCTTGATTAGGCGGCAGAGCTAGACCCCGTCTCAGCAAAACAAAAACAAAGCAAAAACAAAAGCAAAGATGCTTCCAACAATCAGGGTGACCCCAAAAGGACAGCAGCGTTTTCAAAATACCTCCCTGGGCCTGCAGTGTGACCATTTGAGCATTAAAAACAACCATACAAATGGTTAATTAGAACATGTCTCATTTATAAAAGGAGGAAAGTTAACATACACGTTTCTAATAATAAGACAACAAAAGTATGGAAATAACATCGTGTTGAATTTTTATTGATTTTGTTTAAAAGGATCGCGTTGACACATAATGGGGGTTTTGTTTCTTTAAGTTCATGTCTGTTTATATAAAGTTTAGGTCTGGGTGTGTGTGTGTATCTGTGTAAGCAGGAAAGAGTGAACCAAGTCGAGAACCCGGGACAAATGCACTTGAGAAGGGGCGATGGGCGGGCCAGGCTCGCCCGGGCTGAGTGCTGAGGAGGGGGCACGTCCCACCCATGCAAGCCCAGAACAAAGGCGCCTGTCACTCGTCACTCCCCACGCGGGCTGGCTCTGGAAAGCCCAAGGGAAAAAAGCCTCACTTTCAGGAAGAATAAGCCTCAGCCCATGTATCTAGGGAACACGCGATGCTGCGAGAAACCAGTGACTTAACGCTTGTAAAACTAGGAGAGCATCGGAGGTTCTGACCCCGGAGGAGGAGCAGACCCGAGGCAGCTGCAGCGGCAGCGTACGGAGACTCAGAGGGTGGAATCTGCAACCAACGCAACCTGGCCCAGAGGTTTTGAATTGACCAACTGGGAGACGTCCCCTAGAATGAATAAGGGCCTCAAAGTCTTAGCGTTTTATGCAGAGTAGCAACCACCCAGCCCTGGGAACCTGAGCCTGCACAACCCAGTAGAAAGCAACAGTGACCGTCCCCGGCGCCCGGCATCCCTGCGCCCCGCACCCCTGTATTCCCGGCTCCTCTGCAGCTGTACAGCCTGCACTGCAGCGCCCCGCAGTCCCGCTGTCTGCTGCATCGCGCAGGTCTCCAAGACCGATCCCGGCTTGGAGGGGCTCTGCGGCCCTGGGCCTGTGCGCCTTTGCGGCCGGGCGGGTCATTTTCATGCCTAAGGACCCGCCCCTTGCACGCAACCTCAGGTAGCCAGCCGGAAATGGCGTCCAGGGCTCCAAATGACATCTCTTTTCACATTTCAGCAAAACAGCCGCACCCTTTCTCCCCAGATGGCCTCTGTGACCCTGAAAATGCCCGCTCCCTCCAAGTCCCTGGGCAATTGCTGGAACGCATCTCAGAGCCTGCGCGGGGCGGAGGAGGGGTATGTGCTTGGGCCACTAATTTTATTTTCTTGGAAACTTTTTTCCAGTCCAAACCGGAGTCAGCTCCTCTCACCCTTGTAGAAAAGGATCCCGTGGGGGCCGGGCGGGGTGGGTTGGGGCCCAGCGGGGTGCGGGAGGAGGCGGTCAGCACACCACCCTCCCGCCCTTTGTTTTGCCTATTGGAGTTCAATTTCATTCCTTCTCCGTCTTCCATTGACCAGAGAGGAAAGGAATCGTTTGAATTTTGTTTTTAAGTTCATCAAATATCCATTTAGCATCTACTATGTGCCAGGCATAGCTGTTAGTACTTGGGGTGAACGCATCAGATGAAAACATGCCTCCCTGGAGCTTGCAATTAAGTGGAGGAGGCGGTGAGAGTAAACGGAGGTGATGGCACAGTGTTGGAGGGGTTTCCACTATAGGCAGAGGACACCAGGAGGCCGGTGGTCGCGCAGGACAGGTAAGGCTGCAGTTGGAGAGCAAACCTGGAGGAGCAAACGCCGTAAGGCCCAGAGTGCGAAGACGCCGCCTCTAAGAGCAGTAGAGGGGACCTGGAGCTGGAGGGTTGGAAGAAGGGTGGTCACAGGCAAGCAGAAGGGGGCCTCAGAAAGACTGGACCTTGTTTTGAGTTTTTGGAGGAACCTCCGTCCTGTTTTCCGTGATGGCTGCACCAGTTTACGTTCCCCTCAACAGTGTGTGAAGGATCCCTTGTCTCCACATTGTGACCAACACTTGTTGTCTCTTGTCTTTTTGATAGTAGCCATTCTATCAGGTGTTCGGAGACATTTCATTCTGATTCTGATTTGCATTTTCCTGAATTTTTTTTTTTTTTTTTTGCGACAGGATCTCCCTCTGTGGCCCAGGCTGGAGTGCAGTGGTGCAATCTCGACTCACTGCAGCCTAGACTTCCCCGGCTCAAGGGATACTCCCTTCTCAGCCTCTGGACTAGATGGGACCACAGGAACCACCACGCGCCGCCGATTTAAAATTTTTTTTTTTGTAGAGAGGGAGTCTTCCTATGTTGCCCAGGCCGGTCTCCAAATCCTGGGCTCTAGCAATCCTCCCATCTCAGCCTCTGGGATTACAGGCATGAGCCACCGCATGGGCCCTCCTTGACTAGTAATGTTGAACACCTATTGATATACCTGTTGGCCATATGTCTGTCTTCTTGGGAGAAATGCCTATTTAGGTCCTTTTTCTATTTTTAAAGTTAGGTTATTCGGTCCTTGTTTTGTTTCGTTTTTACTATTAAGTTGTACGAGCTCTTATATATTTTGGGTATTGACCCCTTACCAGATGTATGGTCTGCAAATGTTTTCATCCATCCATAGGTTGCCTTTTAATTTTGTTGATCTAGCCATCTCACTTCTGAGTATTTGCCCAAAGGAAATAGAATCACTGTCATAAAGAGATACTTGTATTCCCATGTTCATTACAGCACTATTCACAATAGCTGAGATACAGAAACAACCTGAATGTCCATCCGTGAATGAATAAAGAAAATGTGGTATAGATATTATTGTTACATGCTATACTATACTATAATAATGAAAATTATTCAGGTCTGAAAAAGAAGGAAACCATGTCAACAACATGGATGAACCCAGAGGACATTATGCTAAGTGAAATAAGCCAGGCACAGAAAGACAAATAATACTGCATGAGCCATCTTATATATGGAGTCTGAAAAAGTCGGGGGCTGGGTGAGGAGGAGTGCAAAGCTTCAGTTATAAGACAAGTAGTTCTGGAGACCTGAAGCACAGCATGGAGACTCTGGTTAATAATATATCATGGACATGAAATTAACTGAGTAGATCTTACATGTTGTCACTGCACACACAGACACATGCACACACACAGACACATGCACACACACACAGGTAACCACATGAAGTGATGGGTGTGTTAATTGACTCGACTGTGGTAATCATTTCACCATGTGACATGTACCAAGACATCATGCTGTGCACCTTGAATATGTATGAGCTTTATTTGTGGATCATACTGTCAGAGGCATTTGAGTTAGAGCAACTCCATCTTGAACAGGGGCTGGGTAAAATAAGGCTGAGACCTGCTGGACTGCATTCCCAGGAGGTTAGACATTCTAAGTTATAGGATGAGATAGGAGGTTGGCACAAGATATAGGTCACAAAGACCTTGCTGATGAAACAGCATGTGGTAAAGAAGGCAGCCAAATCCCACCAAAACCAAGATGGGGACTAATGTGACCTCTGGTCGTCCTCACTGCTCATTATAATACATTAATTATAAGTAAAAGATACTCCCCCCTTAGTGTCATGACAATCTACAAATGCCATGGAAACATCAGAAAGTTTCCCTACATGGTCTATAAAGGTAAGGAACCCTCAGGTCCAAGAAATGCTTACCCCTTTCCTGGGAAACACATGAATGATCCACCCCTTGTTTAGCATATAATCAAGAAATGACCATAAAGGTGGCCAACCAGTAGTCCTCAGGGCTGCTCTGCCTATGGAATAGCCATTCTTTTATTCCTTTCTTCCTTTTTTTTTAATGGTGAAAAGATATATATATATATTTAGAATTAGCCAGCTGGACTCAGTTTAGATGATCCCAATTTTGTTGGTAACATCCAAAGCATCGTAATCAGGAGCCAGTCGAACATATGCTCTCCATCAGGCTGATGAAGGTGTTGACCTTGGCCACGTTAATGTCACAGAGCTTCTTCACAGCCTGTTTGATCTGGTGCTTGTTGGCTTTAACATCCACAGTGATCACAAGTGTGTTGTTGTCTTCTATCTTCTTCATGGCATACTCAGTGGTCAGCGGAAACTTGATGATAGCACAGTAGTCAAGCTTGTTGGGGACACTCTGCCGAGGATATTTGGGATGCCTCTGGAGTCTCAGTGTCTTGGGCCACCAGAAGGTGGGTGACATGTGGATCTTCTTTTTTTGTATGTGGTTATGGACACCTTTCAACACTGTCTTCTTGGCCTTCAAAGCCTTTGCTTTTTCCTCGGCTTTAGGAGGGGCAGGAGCTTCCTTCTTTGCTTTCAGTGCCATCTTGTGAAAAGCTCCTTTACTTTATTAATAATCTTGCTTTCACTTTATGCATCTGCCCCGAATTCTTTCTTGCATGAGATCCAAGAACCCTCTCTTGGGGTCTTGATTGAGCCCCCTTTCTGGTAACAGTACCTTAATGAAGCTGGGAAAAAATAAAAAGGGACCAATAAAGCATTCTCAACAACAAAGAGAGTGGGGCTTTTCTTTGTAGGGCCCTGTGAGGCCTTCCAAGAAGCAAGGGCTTTGAGACTGTGTGGGTAAAGCTCCTGGGGTTGGAAATGTGATAGTTTTATAACTGTGATGATAGGGGCAGGCACAGTGGCTCATGCCTGTAATTGGGAGTCCAGGGCCTTTGAATGCATGAGCACAGATGTTGGAGACCAGCCTGGGCAATATGGTGAAACCACTGTCTCTACAAAAAATACAAAAAACTACCCAGGTTTGGGGAGCCTGCCTGTAGTCCCAGCTACTCAGGAGGCTGAAGTGGGAGGATCGCTTGAGGTTGAGAAAGCAGTGAGCTGTGATTGTTGCCACTGCACTGCACTTCAGCCTGGGCAACAGAATGAGACCTTGTCTTGAAAACAAAACAAATATGATGATGGCAAGTCTATCATGCACAAGCATGCTGCCCCGCACACCTGCAGGGATAGTCCCACTGGTTGCACTTATCCGCTGTCCAGGTGTCCTTGAGAATGCAGCCAGGAGGGGTTTCTCCTGCCATCCCAGAGCTTGGCTTATGGCGGGAGTGATGTGACAGTCACCCACTCAGTGCCACGAAGGGAGGTAAAGTGGTGATTGGATGGAAAGTAGTGTGTCTGGGCTCCCTTGCCTTGGGGTCGCCTCCAACAGCTGCTGTGCCTGAGGGACTCATGAAAAGTCACCTTGAAGCTACAGGTCGTGGCATGGAAGGGCTCACAGACAATTTTAGAGTAAGGGTGTCACACCTATGCTAGGCGAGTCAACTTACCCCTCTCCACCTCCTATCCTGGGGTCAGGTGTCCATAGGTGTTGTCTCTCTCTGCTGTCAGACTTTTCCCAGATAAAGTCCTGCTTACGAAGACCAGGGCTCAGGTGCAAGAGCAGGAGGGGTCAGCCAGAAGGTCAGGGATGGGTTAGCTGGTGAGTCAGGAAAGGGTCAGTGGAAGGTCAGGAGGGGTTAGGGCTGGGTCAGGGAGGAGAAATGAGGGGTCACCCAAAGGGTCAGGAGGGGTCAGCTGAGGGGTCAGGGAGGGTTAGGAGGGGTCAGTCAGAGCATTAAGAAGGGGTCATCAGTGACTCAGCAGTGGGTTGGTGGTGGGGCCAAGGCCCCCTGGGGCCTCGCCTGGAAGCTGCTCACTGTCCCTCGGGCCACACGCTGGGGGTCACAGCAAGTCAGCAGGCCAACCTGGTGTGGTGTGCTGAGGGACAGCTCCAAGGCCGTGTGTGCCAGGGTGGGGGGACCTCTCACCACAGGTCCTGTGGGCTCCACCCTGACACTTCCTTTTTCCCATGAGCTCATCCAAACCACGACTTGAGTGACCACAAGCCATGGACTGTGGATGTTTCCCAGAGCTCCAGGCTCATACTCACCCACTTGATACTCACATCTGTTCAAGGGGCCTGACCACCCTGCAGAGAATCCCACAGAAGGTTCTCCATGCCCCAGCCCCACCCAAACACTGAGACTTCCCTCAGTCATCCCCAGCCCGGGAATGGCTCCATCCTTCTCTGGTCACTCAGTTAAGTAAAATAGACAAATGAAAGTTGTCCATGCAGGCTGCTGTAACAAAACACCACAGCCTGGGAAAGTTAAAGACAATAGGGTTTAGGGCTCACAGCTCTGGAGGCTGGAGTACAAGATCCAGAGATAAGTCATAAGTAGAGTTTGTGGGTCTCAAAGGCAGAGGCGGTGGCAGGACCAAAATACTGAATATGCAGGAGATAGTGAGTAAACAGAAGGCCTCAGGGGCCTCAGGGCACTAAACATTGATGATTGCTAAGTACACAAGTGCCACTTAATGTGCAGGATCACTAAATATACAACAGAAAGGCACTAAGTATTCATAGTCGTAAAATATACCAGAGACACTAAATATTCAGGATCACTAAACACATAGGAGGAACTAAATATTAATGATCACAAAACAGGCCGGGCGCGGTAGCTCATGCCTGTAATCTCAGCACTTTGGTAGGCCGAGGAGGGCGGGTCACGAGGTTAGGAGATCGAGACCATCCTGGCGAACACAGTGAAATCCCATCTCTACTAAAAATACAAAAAATAATAGCTGGGCATGGTGGCGGATGCCTGTAGTCCCAGCTACTCAGGAGGCTGAGGCAGGAGAATGGCATGAACTGGGGGGGCGGAGCTTACAGTGAGCGGAGATCGTGCCACTGCACTCCAGTCTGGATGACAGAGCGAGACTCCATCTCAAAAAAAAAAAAAGAAAAAAAAAATATATATATATACCACAGACACTAAATATTGAGGATCGCTAAACACATAGGAGAAACTAAATATTAATGATCACAAAATATACAAGAAGCACTAAATATTCAGGATCACTAAATACATTAGAGACATTGAAAATCCAGGATTGGTAAATGTATGAGAGGCAAAGTGTTCATGCTCACTAGGTATACAAAGTACACTAAATATTAAATATTCAAGGTGACTAGTTGTACAAGAGGCACTAAATATTCATGATCACTAACTATACAAGAAGCACTAAATATTCAGGATTGCTAAATTTATGAGAGGCACTGAATACTTATGACCACTATATATACAAGATGCAGTACATGTTAGATGTTAATGATCCCTAAGTATACAAGAGGCACTAAATATTAAGATAAATAAACACGAGGCTTAGGTATCTAGGATGACTAGATATGCAAGAGGCACTAAATATTCAGGACAACACTAAGTATACAATAGGTAGTGAATATTCAGGATACGCTAAACAGGCCTGGCTCATTTGAGGCACTCCCATTGGGATCACCATTCCAGCCCACCTTTCTCTATGGCATGGCCAGGACAGCCTGTGTCTCAGTGGCCACACGTGCCCACCATGGACCCACCAGCTGACCCAGCAGCTGACTCATCCTTGATTCCTCCTGACCCTCCATTGACCCTTCCCTGACTCACCACCTGAACTCCTCCCTGACCCCTCCTGACCCTCCGCTGGCCCTCGGTGGGTGGCGAAGGCCCAGAAGCCAGGTCTAGCCTGTTCACCAGATACCTGCTGTCTGGGAAGCCTGGCTCTCACCTCAGCCCCACAGGCCCACCGGCCACAATGCTTTGGGCTAGTTTGTTATCTTGACAGGAGAAACCTGGGCCTGGCCAGCCAGTGACCAGTAGGGCCCACTCAGGGCCATGAGTGGGCTGAGGGCACAGCCCACTGGGCAACAAAGATGGTCTGGGGCCCAAGGGCAGCTCCACGAGGGGTGGCTGCTGGGTCCAGGGTCTGGAAGCCAGGTGGTGCCCTGGACTTGGTGTTCCCAGCCGCCTGCCCAGAAGCAGCTGCCACTAGGCAGCAGTGAGACAGATATGGCCAGCATCCCACTGCAGCTGACGCTTGGTGAGTGGCATGCAGGAAACTAGAGACTCTTTCAGGCAGGTCCCAGGCCTACTCTGGCGATCAGAGTTGGGGGCCCTGTGAGATGGGAAAACACACAGACAGGGACAACGAGGATGAGTTCAGTACAACCCACACTGGACAGGGGTCAGAGCAGGTACCCAAAACTGCTTTCCTGAAGGACTGGCATCACAAACGCTTTAATGCAGCCTCTCAGGAGAGGAAGAAATTGCAGGGAAGAAGGTGGTAGTTTTTTATGTTTTGTTTTCTTTTTAATTGGAAGACTCAAGCATTTTGGTGTTGAGCCATGTGGGAACTGACCAGCTGGGGCTGGGGAGAGACCCACAGCCAGAAGAGGGGAGGAGAGGGATGTGGAACACTACTGAGCCAAGCTGCGTTCTGCAAAACTGCAAGCTCTCTCTGTGGGTTACTCCTGAGGCTGGCTTCAGCTGCATTCTCCCTCTGGGACATATCTCCTTTTCTCTTCTTCCTCCATAAAGTGCCTGCCCATAGGGGTGTGTGAAGTATCAAGAGTAAACTTCCAGAGAAGGTGGGTGCATACTGGGAATGCAGCGGGCAGAGAAAGGTCACGATGCATCCACAGGAAGACAGCCAGCCCTGTGGAGATGAGCTGCCCACAGCCACCAACAGGACCCTCTTCTCTCCACAAGGTCCCCAAGTTATGGCTGCTGCACCAAAGGCAGTCCCTGCTGCCCCTCTTTATACCTGGGGTAGGCCAGTAGCATCCTGGAAAGCACTAGAATGGGCCTCTCTCCTCTCGGGCATCTGGTCTACCCTCCCCGCAGCCATTCTGGGACCCCAGGCTTTCTTGCCTTTCCTTTCTGTTCTCCTGGTTACGGGACGATTTGGTACACATTCGTGTATTAGGTTCAGATTTTTAAAAACATTGAGTGGTGAAATTCACATGACACACAATGTACCATTTTAAAATACACAATTCAGGTGCATTTAGTACATTCACAATGTTATGCAGTTATCACCTTTGTCTAGTTCCAGAACATCCTCATCACCCCTAAAGGAAGCCATCCCCACTAGGCAGGCACTCCCTTCCTCCAGCCCCTGACAGCCAACAGTCTGCCTTCAGTCCCTATGGATTTGCCTGTTCTGGACATTTCGTATCAATGGACTCAGACAATCTGTGGCCTTTGTATCTGGCTTACTTGACTGAGCATGTTGTCAAGATTCATCCCTGTAGTAGCATGTCAGTGCTTCATTTCTTTTGAATGACTGAATAATATTTCATTGTAATTGGATAGACCCCAATCTGCTTACCCATTCCTTAGTTGATGGACATTTGGGTTGTTTCTACCTTCTGTATTTCATGAATAATGCTGCCATGAGCATTTGTGTACATGTTTGTGAATAAATGTATATTTTCATTTATCTTGGGTATATATACCTAGGACTGGAATTGCAGGACCATACGGTGATGTCTTCTTTATGTGAGAGTCTAATGAAGCTGAGTGCTCCATTACAGGCTCATGCCTGTAATCCCAGCACTTTGGGAGGCCAAGGCGGGCAGATCACCTGAGGTCAGGAGTTTGAGACCAGTCTGACCAACAAGGTGGTGAAACCCTGTTTCTACTAAAAATACAAAAATTTGCCAGGCGTGGTGGCAGGCGCCTGTAGTCCCAGCTGCTTGGGAGGCTGAGACAGGATAATTGCTCCAACCCTGGAGGCAGAGGTTGCAGTGAGCTGAGATCTCGCCACTCCACTGAGATCATACCACTGCACTCCAGCCTGGGCTACAAAGAGATACTCCATCTCAAAAAAAAAAAAACCAAAAAACAAACAAACAAACAAAAAACAGCCAGGCATGGTGGCGGGCGCTACTTGGGAGGCTGAGGCAGAAGAATCACTTGAACCCAGTAGGCAGAAGTTCCAGTGAGCCGAGATCACTCCACTGCACTCCAGCCTGGGACACAGGGCATGGCTTTATCTTAAAAAAAAATGAAAATAAAAATAAAAAAGAGTCTAATGAACTTTCTTTTACTGAAGCAGGCAGCACTGGGTAATTTACTACATTTCTGAATCGGATAACCGGATAGAGAACCAGATCTTAGACCAAAGCTATCCAGTGGAACTTTCTGTGATGCTGGAAACATTCTGTATCTGTGCTAACATGGTATCCACTGGCCACATGTGGTTAAGATGACTGATGAACTACATTTTGTATTAAATTTTAATTATCTGAAAATTAAATAGCCTGTGTGGTTCGTTGCTGTGTGTGAAACACCACAGCCTCAGAGATAACAAACGCAGTGCTACCCCAAAGTAGCCCTCCCACTACGCTACCTCCCCCTTCACTCCATTTGAGAACCTTTTACAAAATCTGGAAATCCATGGTGATAATCAAAACACTTAAAGCCCCCAGACCCTGCAAAAACCTTAAATACCATTAAAGTGTATTTGAAGAGATAGAGTGACCTACATAGATATAAATACATAAAGATAAATTTCAACTGAAAATGAAGGCTTTCACAAGAAAAATAATGAAAAGAGCTCTGAAGGCTACTTCCTTTCCTGGCCAGTCCTTGCAGTTTTGTTTTACTGAAATGCTGCCCACTCATGACACACACTGTGAATATTGTGCTGTTTAGATCCACACTGTTGGAGCAGCTGCTTACCAATTTTTGGTTCAAATAGTTTCATAGCACTGGGATATTTTCTAAAGACACGCAGATTTGTGGTTAGCTGGTGTCCAGGAAGGCGACTTGAGTAGACCCAATTTTAATAGGGTAAATATAAATTATATAATATTCCTGAATCATTTTACTGGCCTATATTTGTTATTACAATAAATAATAATTGCTAATTACCCTGATCTGATAATAAATATATTCAAAATATCACTATGTACCCCATGCAATATACAATTGTTAGGTGTCAATTAACTAAATACTATCACATTGGGGATTAAAGAAAAAAAACAAAGTAGGAATCATTCATATTTTGAGAAATAGATTAATGAAAACTGTACAGATAACAACAGAAGAGTAACACTTTCTGAGCTCTGATTTTGTGGCAAACATTTTTTAAGGGATTATAATGGATTAAATCAATGAACCTCTCTCCTCCAAGATTTAGAGGTTATTAACACAGCCATTTCAGTTAATTTGCCTGGAGGTCTCTGACCCTCTTAAACCCTCCTTTTTATAAGGAAAAATGTAGTTACAAACAGTTATTTTCCTCAAGTCCACATGTGTCATCATTCATCTGGTTCTAACAATACTCATTGTAAATTTGCTTAACTCGAAGATTTAGTTTTCCTTTTCAGAATCAGTGTACAAATTATTTTGTTCTGATTTTAGCAATCAATTTAAGCGGATCTTTGATTAATGTTTGACCAACTGGAATTAAACAAACTAAATTCCTTTAAATAATTATCCTATTCCAAATTAAGTCTTCTTAAAAGGTTTATACTTTTCAGCATCTGCTAATCTGGTTCCTTTTAAGTACTGAACCTTTCCTCATGACCTTTAGAATTCCCAGCCAAATAGATTAAATCTTAACCCTGGTGGAGCTCACATTGTTAAAACTTAGCAATTTAAATAGAATCCATAGACTCACTCTTCAGAATTAAAGTGCAAACTACTTAGAGATCATAAATACTTTTAATATCAGATAAATCATTAAGAAATTGCATTCTGTACTCGACGACCACACTGGAACCTTGCCGGAGTCAAGAGAACTTGTCACTAGTAATTATGAAGACACCTTTACGGTGAGCGTATTAAAACCCCTACCAGAGGTTTTCGATGGGACTCAAGAGCAAGGGGTAGCCACCTGTGGGCGAGGGTTCCTTGCTGTTAACAGAACACGTTGCCCACCAGGCGAGTATGCGACCCAATCAGTCTCCAGGGTCTCGGTTCCCGTTGCGCCCTTCCCCGTGGCCACTGCGCTCATTCATGAGCCTAGGGTGATCAGGACTCCGTCCTATAAAGAACTGCAGGCTCAGTGAGACTCTTTTCTCGAGATGGTGGGTGGCTCTGAAAAGAGCCTTTATGTCCATCAAAGGGGCCCCGGGGACAGCGGGCGGCCTCACTTGCCCTTGGCCTTGTGGTGGCTCTCCGTCTTCTTGGGCAGCAGCACGGCCTGGATGTTGGGCAGGACGCCGCCCTGCGCGATGGTCACGCGGCCCAGCAGCTTGTTGAGCTCCTCGTCGTTGCGGATGGCAAGCTGCAGGTGGCGCGGGATGATGCGCGTCTTCTTGTTGTCGCGCGCCGCGTTGCCGGCAAGCTCCAGAATCTCGGCGGTCAGGTACTCCAGCACCGCGGCCAGATAGACCGGGGCGCCGGCCCCCACGCGCTCGGAATAATTGCCCTTGCGGAGCAACCGGTGCACTCGGCCCACGGGGAACTGCAGCCCCGCGCGCGATGAGCGCGACTTGGCCTTGGCGCGCGCCTTGCCGCCCTGCTTACCGCGACCGGACATTTCCGATTCAAGGGCAAAAGACAACAAGAATCCAAAAGCCAGACCGAAAACAAGAGGGAAGAGAACTCCAGCGAGCCCTTATCTATGGTAAGGAGGTAGGCTAGACCGCGGAGTTCGATTGGATGGCTATGGTAGCCAATCAGAAAAAGAACCTGGCACTCCTAATTTGCGTATTCCTTTCCCAGCGATGACGTAGAACAACGTTTGATCCAATCAGAAGTGAGCAAATCCTGAGCCTTCATTTGAATACAAAACGTACAAATAGAGTTACTCCGAGCGCTGCGCGTTTTTTTGGAGAGACACAGCCATCATGCCAGACCCCTCCAAATCGGCTCCTGCGCCCAAGAAGGGTTCTAAAAAGGCCGTCACCAAGGCGCAGAAGAAGGACGGCAAGAAGCGCAAACGCGGCCGCAAGGAGAGCTATTCTATCTACGTGTACAAGGTGCTGAAGCAGGTGCACCCCGACACCGGCATCTCGTCCAAGGCCATGGGCATCATGAACTCCTTCGTCAATGATATCTTCGAGCGCATCGCCAGCGAGGCCTCCCGCCTGGCGCACTACAACAAGCGCTCCACCATCACGTCCCGCGAAGTGCAGACGGCCGTGCGCCTGCTGCTGCCGGGCGAGCTGGCCAAGCACGCTGTGTCCGAGGGCACCAAGGCTGTCACCAAGTACACCAGCTCCAAGTGAGGCGTTTCCCGGCGTCCTGAACCCAAAGGCTCTTTTCAGAGCCACCCACACGATCGAGAAAGGGTTTCGAACACGGTGAAGGGTTATGTAACCTAATATGTCTCCATGCGCCCTAGCGGTTGCCGGGTGCGGCCGAATGTGAGCCTCCTCTGTGTGTGTGTGTGTGTGTGTGTGTGTGTGTGTGTGTGTGTGTGTGCGCGCGCGCCGGCAGAGAACGAGAAAAACTGCTCATTACAGAAATTGGGGTAGAAACAGTGCTCAGGTGATGTAGCTCAGTAATGTTGGGAGCCAATCAAGGACCCCCTCTCCACCCCCTCCCTCCGCGCGGACATATTAACACGCGACGAGACTTTTTTTTTTTTTTTGAGACGGAGTCTGCTCTGTCGCTAGGCTGGAGTGCAGTGGCGTAATCTCGGCTCACTGCAACCTCCGCCTCCTGGGTTCAAGCGATTCTCGTGCCTCAGCCTTACGAGTAGCTGGGATTACAGGCATGGGCCACCACGCCTGGCTAAATTTTTGTATTTTTAGTAGAGACGGGGTTCCACCATGTTGGCCAGGATGGTCTCGATCTCCTGACCTGTTGATCCATCCGCCTCGGCCTTCCAAAGTGCGGGGGTTACAAGCGTGAGCCACCGCGCCCGACCCCAAATGTCTTTTATAAGCAAGTGGTGCATTCTTAGATGTTGAGCGCTTGCGCCCGGTTCAGGACCGTGTCCAACTGAGCTTGGCGTGCGCGGTGCACGTGAGCGGTGCGGGTCACCTCCCCCAGAAAGACCCTGTGCCAACCTCCCCATCCCTACCCGCACCCCATGGGTGAGGCCAGACGTGGCTCAAGACCACGGGCTCTGAGGCCATGGGCGTTGTCACGTTCCCCTGGCGGTGGTGCCTGGCTCTGCATTTGCTTAAGACTTCCATCCCTTCCTGGACCAGAGAGACATACTTAGATTTAAGTGATGAACATTCCGGCAGGATATTTTCCTGGCAGGATACTGCGATGGCAGGATGTTTGATACCGAATCGAAGCGCTGCGTCAAAGCAGCGCCCTGCTCTGGGGAGCCGGATGTAATAAGCGACCCCAGCTGCCGGTAGCTTTAACCCTTATGGGAGTGGGGGTGGGGGAAGGGTTAATTCAGGAGGGAAAGAATTCCCTTTTTCTGAGCAAATGTAGCTACCTCCCTCTTCTACCACATTGTTTTCTGCGAGGCGTTAGCAACACAGAATTCCTTTCCTACCCCCTCCAAATTCACGGCATTTATTTGGGGACTGCCATTTTGGCGCAGGAAAGCTCTTTGGCACGAAGAGTTTTCGCTCTGGAAAGGGCATTGTTTACGTTTTCATGACTTGGCTTTTCTTGTTTAGAAAAAGGAGATTTCCAGTAATTGCTTCCCCAAACCATTGTGAAAATTCGAAGTATTGAGCGTTTGTGTCACCGTTTCCAGCAGGGAATAAAAATTCAATAAAGCTAAATGAGAATTTTTTTTTTTTTTTTTTTTTTTTTTTGAGACGGAGTCTTGATCTGTCGCCCAGGCTGGAGTGCAATGGCGGGGTCTCTGCTCACTGCAACCTCCGCCTCCCGGGTTCAAACGATTCCCTTGCTTCGGCCTACGGAGTGGCTGGGACTACAGGCGTGCGCCACCCACGCCCAGCTAATTTTTGTATTTTCAGTAGAGAAGGAGTTTCACCATGTTGACCAGGATGGTCTCCATCTCTTGACCTCGTGATCCACCCGCCTCGACCTCCCAAAGTGCTGGGATTACAGGCGTGAGCCACTTCTCCCGGCCGAGAAATAATTTTTTAATAAAATTAAATGAAAACTATTTTTCCCCCCAAGTCATCTCTCCAAAGGGAACGCGTCGTGTGCCTGGGATGCGGAAGGAAAGGTCAATGTGAACATCCTCTACCAAAATGGCTTTGTCCACTACTCCCCACCTTTTTTCCTGCGTGGTTCCTCTAAAGAATCTTTGAGAACCTTGCATATTTTAAAGCTATCTAAAATATTTTTATTTACGATTAAAATAGTTGCAAAGATACAAATATCAATATGGGACTTTTTAAAAATCAAAATTCTCACATCAGTCTTAAGGTGCCTTTTGGAATATCAATATGATAGTATAATTAATTCATAAAATACATGACCAAATTTTTCTTTGACAATGAGAAGTTTCAGATGATTTTTTTCTTCCTGAATGCCTATTTCTATTCTCCATTTGCCTTACAATTTCACCCTACCATAATATATCTATTGTATGTTTAATGGTGTTTTGTCTATTATCGTTCTCTGCAAAAAAGTCTACATTGAAATTTAAACTACCTCTGGGTAGTCTCTCAGTGTTTTAGAAAAATCATCTTGACAGTACACAATTGTTCAAAACATAAATAATTTGATAGATTATTATCAAACATAAACTTTTAGTGAAACTGACTCTTTTAATGAGCTGGATGGTGCATCTACTCTTCTCTTCCCCTTTCCACCTCAGTGACTGCATGCATGCAGTGTTCATATGGTTACAGTGTTAGCAGAGCATGGGATCATTTCCATATGGTTACAATGCTAGCAGTGCACGGGCTCATTTCCATTCTGTTTTGTTTTGATGTATGCTCCAAAAAAATTTAGAAAAAATGCACAGGAACAGCAACTTTGTCATAGGCATTTTATTCCATTCTTTGCATCCCCAGTTATAATCCAAATAATAAACAGTGATCCATCATCAAAAGTAAGTCGGACTTATCAACACCCTTAGTATTTTCAAGAAATATAGAATTTGTATGAAAAGCTATTGAATCCAGCCCTCTCCACTATGAAACAGGTGCCCAATGACTGGAACATCCAAGCCCTCAGCCTCCTGTCAGCATGGATTGGAAGTCAATACCTTAAACATTTGCAGCTGTGAAATTACTCTCACAGATCCATATAGTTCTCCACCTTAAGGAACTTAAAACATAGGTTTAATAAAGTGAAACCAGTCTCCAGCAGAGAGAGTGAATGATTGTGTTAGCACAAGGCAACAACGCTGGTTGGTGCCAGAGATCAAATCAAGGCAGAAGATGAACATTTCATGACCATTTCCAAGTGTAATTCTCTAAGAAGGCATTTTGTGATGGATAATGTCAAACGTCAGTCAATTCATATCTCAGTCCTTCTGATTCCCCTGACACAAACTTGAAGTAAAAACAGGCTGTCTGTCTCTTCCTGCTGCGTTAGCACCCCCAGGCCCAGAATGCATGGGATTTGTACCTCTCTCCCAGGACAGGAATCTGTTAAGGGAGAGGCAAAGAAGGTAAAACAGGATCCCTGCTACTGAGATTTTATAATGGAGAAAATTCAGAGCAATTGTGTCCAGAACCCATTTCTCTAATTATAGTGTTACAACGGAGAAAGACAAATGCTAATGATAAACGGAGTGCACATCAAATATGTCAGAATCCACGGGAATTAGGACCCACTCAACAAAATGGAAGCATTTTCTGGGTTGGAGAGACATGCCAAGATTCTCAAACTAAGCCAGATTTTTAAACTAAGGTTCATATCTCACCTATCTGAGATGAGTGAGTGACAATCACTGAAATACATGTCAGATTGTATGCCTACAAAATCCCTCCAGACTGGCATACAATCTGAAATGTATTTAAGAGATTGCCCCTCACCCATATCAGATGGAAATTTCAAGTCAGATTGGCTAATTATTATGCAGTAAATAAAATAATTTGGATGGAATCATCTCCAATTAAAGTGACTTTGATTAAAAAAACAAAAAATAACATGGTGAGAACGCGGGGAAAGGGAATGCTTGTACACTGCTGATAAGAATGTAAATCAGTACAGCCACTATAGAGACGAGTATGGGCATTCTTAAATAAACTAAAAACAGACTTACCATATGATCCAGCAACCCCACTGCTGGGTATATACCCAAAATAAAGGAAATCGGTATATCAAAGAGATGTCTGCAGTCTCATGTTCATTGCAGCACTATTTATAATAGCCAAGAAAGAGAGTTAACCTTAATGCCCATCAGTAGATAAATGGATAAAGAATATGTGGTATATTTACACATTCAAATACAATTTGGCCATAAAAAAATAATGAAATCCCATCATTAGCAGCACCATGGATGGAACTGGAGGACATTATATTAAGTGAAACAAATCAGGCACAGAAAGACAAATACTGCATGATCTCACTCATACGTGGGAGCTAAGAACATGGGTCTCACGGAGGTAGAAAGTTGATTACTGGTTACCAGAAGCTGGGAAGAGTGGTGGGGAAAGGAGGAGATGAAGCCGATCAATGGGTACAAAAATACACTTAGGAGAAATAGTAACATCTAGTGTTGGTTAGAAAAGTAGGGTGACTGCAGGTAACAATAATTAGTTGTATTGCTGGAGGAGAGGAATTGGAATGATCTCGACCTGAAGAGGGGGTGAATATGATGACGGATGTCCCAGTTGCCCTGGTTTGATTGTTATGCCTATGCGTATATCAAAATATCGTATGTATCCCCCAAATATGTACAATTATTATGTACTACTAATAAAAAAGCTTATTGCTCTGAAAAAGTGCTCTAAAAAATAAAGCCTAGGACGGGCGCGGTGGCTCACACCTGTAATCCCAGCACTTTGGGAGGCCGAGGCAAGTGGATCACGAGGTCAGGAGATCCAGACCATCCTGGCTAACACGGTGAAACCCCGTCTCTACTAAAAATACAAAAAAATTAGCCGGGCGTGGTGGCGGGTGCCTGTAGTCCCAGCTAATCGGGAGGCTGAGGCAGGAGAATGGCCTGAACCCAGGAGGCAGAGCTTTCAGTGAGCCGAGAGTGCCACTGCACTCCAGCCTGGGCAACAGAGCGAGACTCCGTCTCAAAAAATAAAAAAATAAAATAAAATAAAATAAAAAAATAAAACCTATTTACAAAAAGAATTTGGAGGAAAGAAAACTCCCTTTAAGAAAAAACTAACCCAAGAAAATTGATATACTTTACGAGACCATAGAGGTTAAATGTTGATAAATGCTTGGCTGTCATTGTGTTGGGGGTGTGCAGTGGGAACTGAGCCTGGGTAGAGTGCATCCTCTACCAGTGGGAACTGAGCCTGGAATCTGAATCCTAATTCCAGGCAACGTTTCTGCTTAGAGGGTGGTTGGGGTGACACAGGTACGCGGTATTTTTAGGGAGAGGACAGCCTGGGCCCCAGTCAGGCCTGCATGCCTTAGTTTTTACTTAATGTGTCATCCAGAGATCATAATTATTTTGCCTATGATTTGCTGGAATTTTTTTAAAAAGCACTATATTTGCATTATTCAAAATAATCTTTCACTGTGCATTTTGCGTACACACACATACACACACATTTTTGGGATAAAGTACCAGAATCCCTTAATTGGGGAAATTTTAACTGAGTGATAAGGAGATATGTGAGCCTGCTGTTTTGATGTTTCAAGCAGGAAGGCGTGGCATAAAGAGCTGCTTAGGCGCAACGCCGCTGAAAAGGTTTTGGCTAGAAGCTCACGGTGTCTAGTTGTGGCTAAGGAGGGAGGAAAGGGGCGGGAGAAGGACGGACCCAAGCACCCGCACCCAGACGGCGCGACAAACCCCTCACCCCCAACCCCGGACCTCAGTGAGCACGTCCTCCAGTCTCAGCCACCAGGAGGCACTGGGGGAGGGGAAGTGGCACAAGATCTTCCTGGAGGTGACCCACGCTCCTCACGCGCAGGGCGTGCGCCACACACAGATCTTTGGATAGGATCCATGGTTCAATCTCCTGTACTGCGCCCTCTCTGACTTTGCCTGTGGCCAAGAGAAGACGAACGCAGCCTTTCTAAGGGAAATGCGCCATTACAGACAGGAAGACTACTTTTATCTCTAAGACTTGCGCCTCCACAACTCACTCTACCTTCTCCCGTTACTCCAGTTAAATCACAGGTCACAACCAGACCAGGTGGCACGCTCCTTTTTGAGCTTGGAGGTGGCTCTGAAAAGAGCCTTTGGGTTCGGGGCGCCGGGACGCGCCTCACTTGGAGCTGGTGTACTTGGTGACAGCCTTGGTGCCCTCGGACACGGCGTGCTTGGCCAGCTCGCCCGGCAGCAGCAGGCGCACGGCCGTCTGCACTTCGCGGGACGTGATGGTGGAGCGCTTGTTGTAGTGCGCCAGGCGGGAGGCCTCGCTGGCAATGCGCTCGAAGATATCATTGACGAAGGAGTTCATGATGCCCATGGCCTTGGACGAGATGCCGGTGTCGGGGTGCACCTGCTTCAGCACCTTGTACACGTAGATAGAATAGCTCTCCTTGCGGCCGCGTTTGCGCTTCTTGCCGTCCTTCTTCTGCGCCTTGGTGATGGCCTTCTTGGAGCCCTTTTTAGGAGCCGGAGCCGCCCGCGATGGCTCCGGCATGGCGGGGTGACAAGAGCTCCTAGACGAACGCGGACGCGAGGCGGGCAGGGCTATTTGCCATCTTTATATTCAAATGAAGGCTCCAAATCTGTACGGTCTGATTGGACGGCCTGACGCCGAGGCCGCCACCGGGAGGAATTTATGCAAAGAGGAGAGTCCGGTTCTTCTTTCCTATTGGACGGTGGTCCAACCAATCCCAAGGCATATCCGCCGCGCACAGGAGCTGAGGTTGCGCATCTTTGTTCAAAGCCTTTGTTTTAAACCTGGAGATTTTTGTGTCCGCAGCGGTTCTGGACGTAGCTAAAAAGAAACTGAAAAACGGTTTCAACCCCAAATTGCAGTCTTCTCTGGCTGTGAGGCACATACATGGGGGCATTTTTTTTTTTCCTGAGGCACACAGCTAAGGAGTGGTAGTTAGTGCTTATTTAGAAGGGGAGGTGGGGGTGGGAATGGCAGTTTGCAACGACCTTAACCCTTCATATCTTGCCCTTCCCTCCATTCCTCCAAAGATCAAAGGGATGCATTCCTCTCAGAATTCAATTGTAAATCCAAACGGTTCGTTAGGAAATACAGAAAATAGTACAGAAAACATACAAACGTACTTAAATTGGAATTGTAGTCATGAGGCAGAGTTTTAACTGGAGAAAGAAATTGAATGGTTTTCAAATGAAACCTAGTCCTTTCTACTGTTTTAAAAATCCCCCCAAACCCCTTTGAAGTGACAGCCATAATGCAAAGGGCTTGCTATGGGCGATCTCATTTGTTTCCCAGTGTCCCCGAGAGGTGGGTACTGTGATTGCTTGCGATTACCCGTCAGAGGGCAGGCTTATGGAAGGCACTGTCTCCGAGCTGCGCCTCTCTCCCCGCCATTATATTAACTCCCAATGAAGAAACGTAAGGTGTTGTGTATTTCAGCTTCAACGGAAGAGCTGGTTAAAAAAGCAGAATCTCGGGCCCACTCCAATCTGATTGAGTCAGAATTTGCATTTTAAAAAGACTTGTGCGCACTTTACAATTTGAGAAGCCCTAGTCCAGAGGTCATTTATCTGCCCTAGCTGGGGCAGATAATTTACCTCTCCATACCTCCATACACTCATCTGTGAAATGAGGCTGCCAGTGCCCACCTGATAGCGTTGCTGAGCATTAATGAGTGTGAAGCAGTGGGCAGAGTGCCCAGCATCTGTTTTGTGCTTAATTCCTGTTAGCGCCTTTCCTTCTTAGGACTGATCCAGCCATAAGCAGCTTGGGCTACCTCAGCAGAGCATGCTGTATGCCCAGGGCAGATCCATCACATAAATATGTAGCACGAACCTTTCTCTCTCACCAGCATGCTGACTGAGCTTAATTCACAGGGAAGGATGTGGCTTTCATGTCTGAGTCTCCAGAGCACAGAGTGTGGCACCCAGCAGGGGCCCAGTCAGTATTTGCTTGTGAATAAGCCTGTGAGCTGAGGCAGTGCCTTCTACATTCAAGTCTGTCCTCTGAGGTCTTCTGGGCATCTTGAGACTGTGGGTTCCCTGAGTGGCTTTGGGCATACCCAACATTAAGCACTTTATCTGTTTCCTTTTGAAATATGTGTTGATTTAACAAGCATTTCTAGAGTGCTCACTGAGAGCTGGCTAGGTAACCATTTAATAAATACTTGATTCAATTTAGTTCTCAAACAGCCCTTCGACTAAGATTCTCTGCTTGACCAAACTCTGGTCAGGCTCCAGAACCTCCTTCTGAGTCCATCTGTGCACTTTCTTGTGAAATCCAGTTTTAGGAAGAGCCCCGCTAAGTCAGTTTAATCAGAACCCCTGATTCTGAATATCTGATCACCCTCTGTGCTATCTGATGGGGTACCTCATCCTCCATCCCCAGGTGATGTCTGATCACTCTGCCTGCCTCCAGCAAGAGCCCTGTGAAGTTGGTTTACCCAGAATCCCCCTCACCCCTGATGTCTTCTTCTTCTTTTTTTTGAGATGCAATCTTGCTCTGTCACCCAGTAGCACAATCTCAATTCACTGCAACGTCCGCCTACCGGGTTCAAGTGATTTTCCTGCCTCAGCCTCCTGAGTAGCTGGGATTACTGGCATGCATGACCATGCCAGGCTAATTTTTGTATTTTTAGTGGAGACAGGGTTTCGCCATAAAACTGCTGCCCTCAAGTGATCCACCCTCCTCAGCCTCCCAAAGTGTTGAGATTACAGGCATGAGCCACTGTGCCCGGCCCAGCCCTGATGTCTCCTCTTAATACTGTTCTATCCACTGATCTACCCTACTCCTGTCTATACATTTCCACTTGTCAGTGCAGTACTCAGAGTTGAGCCCAGTTTCTCTACCCTGCTGCAGAATCCCACTGCAATGGTCCTAATCCTACTCCATCATCCTGAATGAAATCTTCCTCACCATGCTTTAACAAGTGTTAATATATATACATATATAGCACTGCTTGTCTTGGTCCTGCCAGCCCAGTGAGAAGCTGGTCTTCCCACCAGGTTCTTACTAAGGCTTCCTGGCTTCCTACTGGTATGGGAAGGTTTGAAACAAAACTTGGAGTGGGACAGGAGGTGGGCATTCTAAGGACTTTGGGTAAGAATATGTCTTTCAGGTGCTAAGATTTAGGATTTTCTCTGCCCACCATCTGGCGGCTGCTTGGTGGTGTCAGGAAATCAGCCCTGGTTCTCATGGGTGATTGCTAGGGACTCAAAGTCTGTGTTCCCTCCAAATTTCTAGGTTGAAAACCCCCATCCTCAGGGTGATGGTGTTATAAGGTAGAGCCTTTGGGGGATGATTAGGTCATGAGGGTGGAGTGGCATGGTAGGATTCCTGCCCTTATAAGAAGAGACACAAGACAGCTGGCTTTTCTCTTTCTCTCTGCTGCAGGGCCCAAGGGAAAATCTTCCCATTACCCTCTGAAGGTTCACTAAAAATCAGCTGACAAAAGGCAGATTAAAAGAGAAAAGGCATACACATTTATTTGATCATAGTTTTGTGTGACACAAAATCCCTCAGAATGAATACAGAAGAAGCTGTCTATTTTAATGCTTAGGTTCAACAAAATTTGGACTGCTATGTAGAAATAGGATCGGGCAGGATCTACTGCTAATACACTGAGTGAGGATATTCAGCAAGGCCTGTCTGTCTAGATTCTTCTTGGCCTCTCTGCGTGGCATTCGTTCCTCTCGAGTATGAGATAGGACCCTCTGTGAAATGGGAGTCTTATGACCTACAACCAAACAAGGTGGCCCAGAGAATTTATGGTCAGCATTTGCACAGAAAGGCAGGAGTTAGAGTAATATTTTTAGGATTTGTGTCTGGCTTTGGGAAAAAGGGGTTGTGGTTTTTATGACCTGCCTTGGGGAAGAGGGATTCTAGTTTCTATGGCCAGTCTGGGGGAGAATGGGACTGAGATAGGAAGGCAGGAGATCAGAGAAAGTTTTTTGCTTCTGAGGTCTTCATTTTAGGATATCGCTTTCTAGCACCATGTGAGGACACAGTGAGAAGGTGACTAGGTGCAAACCAGTAAGAGTGACCCTACAAAACCCAACCCTGCTGACACCCTGATCTCAGACTTCTAGCCTTGGATAATCAGCACTCTTTGGGGGAAAATAATGACACAAAATGTATGTGTTGTGTAATTGTAATGTGCAATTTGTATTAAATGTCTTTATTTTTTATTTTTTAGGTGACAGGGTCTTGCTCTGTTGCCCAGGCTGGAGTGCAGTGGTGGGATTCATAGCTCACTGCAGCCTCAAATTCCTGGGTTCAAGCAATCCTCCTATCTCAGCCTCCCAAGTAGCTGGGACTATAGGTGCATGCCACCATGCCTGGCTAATTTTTTTTTTTTTTTTTTTTTTTTTGGTAGAGACAGGGTCTTTCTTTGTTTCCCACACGGGTCTCTTTTCTCCCAAAGACTTTGATGAATTTCTGTTGTTTAAGTCTCCCCTTCTGTAGCATTTTGTTAGAACAGCCTGAGCCAACTGAGACAGTGTCTTGGATCAAGACCAACATGATGTATTGGCAGATGGACACTATGGAGTAAACTTGAAGCTTTCCTCATGTGAAGAAAAGAAGGAAAAAAGAAGAGAGGGAAGGAAGGAAAAGAAAGAAAGAAGGAAAGAAAGAAAGAAGAGGGAGAGCTGGGGAGACGGAGGGAGGGAAGGACAGGGAAAGAGAAAGAAAAAAGAAAAAGAAACAGTGGCCTCTAGCTTAGTGACTGGGTTTAGATGATTAAGAAAAATAATAAACACCTTACCCCTGTCCCTCGCACTTCTTTAATGGTTCTAGAGTACAGTACCTGGGCTGGAAGCCAGTCTAGAAATGTGTTGAATGAATAACTGAATGCATGAAATCAGCCCATCTTTACACCTTAGATTTTTGTGCAGCTCTGGATGATGTATCCTTCTCTACTAGGATAAGGGGTTCCTGCAGTGAGCGTTTTCCCCACCAGTCAAGAAGCCAGTTCCCTTTAAGTCTCACAAACAAGCATTTAACACAGGCGGGGCATGTTCGCTGAGGCCTGTAATCCCAGCACTTTGAGAGACCCAAGCAGGTGGATCCCTTGAGTCCAGGAGTTTAAGACCAGCCTGGGAAACACAGCGAGACCCCGTCTCTTTTTTTTTTAAGCATTTAATAAAATTGCACGTTGCAATGGCAAATGTACATGCTCCATCCAGACCCCACCGGTAGGGTGGGATCTGTGTGGGGGACAGTACTCTGCAGATAGAGAGAGGACAGGCTTCTAGGCTTCCCAAGGACTAGAGGGAACCTTGTGTGATTTAAAGCAGGAGGAACTGGGGGTGGCTGAAATGACAGGGTGAGCTGTGGAGTTCTGCAGGGAACTCTGGGGCCTCCCGTAATGCTTGCAGGATTGCAAAGAAGGAAAAAAGGGTTTGGGCAGCCTTGCACTTCGCAGGGCTTCCAGTTGACAGCCTATAGACAAAGGCCTTCCTGCCACAGCCAAGGTGCCTTTCTATCAGGGGCGACTCCTGGGGCACCTGAGGGCAACCTCCTCCCGGCGCGCCACCACCCTGCTTAAAGGCACTGGGTTGCGCCGGGCCAGCACCTGGGGGTTCCCCAGCCCAGCACTGGGGACAAAGGCCGGTGCCCTTGGGGACCTGGCGCCCAAGAGAGCGGGCCCTCTGACGAAGGCGAGGAGGCACATCGGCTGATTCCCAACGCCCAAGTCCGCAGAAGCAGCTTTTGTGCTCATTTCCATTGCATTTCAGTACTTAGAAGAGAGCTGCAAATGCCAGCGGCAGGTGGTGTGGATGCAGAAGCAAAGCAGGAGCGTGAAAGACAATCAGTGAAGCAGCGGTGAGGCCCGGGCGAGGGCACCAGCCTGGGAACCCGAGGTGTGCTCCCGGAGCAGCGCGTCTGGGGTAACCTGAACGGCGGCCTTTGGTGGCCCTGTCCACACAGCGAGGCCGCTCCTGCCCTACAGTAGCTTTTGGCGAAAAGTTCTTCAGCGCCAGTGATCTCCCCTCCCCAAGCTAATATTATACCACATATTTCTCTTCTTACCTACTGCAATTAAATATCTTACCGGCTGCTGACTGCGAAGCTGGTGGCTTCAAGCACCATTTGGAGAAGATATGGAAACCGGCAATGTACGTATCACAAGACATAAGGGCATTTTATGTAATAAATAATAAATAATAAATATTTATTATTTAACCAGGAGAGGTGGTTTCCACCAGGGAAGGGAGAACCGCGGAGTGTGCGGGTAGGGGTGCCCTACGGTGGGCTAGGAAGGGTGCAGGGGGAGTGCGGGAGGAGGTGGGAAAGTGGGGGATACCCGGGTTGGCTGGGTTGGGAGGGGAGGGGCTCTCAGATGGGAGACAAAAGGTATGCCGGGAGGGACACTGGGAGGAAGTGGGGTGGGAGGATGGGGGGAGGGTCGCGGGGAGGGGAGCAGGAGTGGGGGCAGGGCCTCCGGGGGATGAGTGGGGAGGGGAGCTGGACTGATCCCCGATTTACCCTGAGGAACACCCAAGCCGGCCGCCTCCACCCTGCAAACCCCGAAGCAGCCTCATCCCTGTGCCACAGGGGTGTCAGAGAGTCTTGGTGACATCCAAAGATTGGAGAGAAAACATTAAGGCACAAACATGCATAAAATACAAAAAATTCCAAACTCAGAAACAAAACCAAGGGTCGCACAGAGGCAACGGAATGAAGGGTGGCTTTGGAAAGCTCGAGAAGGCGCATCAGCCAATTGGTTTGTGGTGTGAGGCGGGTGAGAATGAATTTAGAACCAACTGGATACTGCACCCCTAAGTATTGGGGCGTCACAGAACCGCGGCACCCCTGCACTGTGTACCCATCTTCCCCCGCACCCCTGCAGCCCCAGCATCCCAACATTCCTGCACTCTAGTGCCGGGGCTTCCCTTTATCCCTGGCACCCCTGTGAACTCAGCACCACACCATTTGACAACTCTGCTCCCGGCAGCCCTGCACTTCTGCACTTGGGTACCACTGCACCCCTGCATTCATATCCTCTACACCCACACCCCTGTAACCCAAGCACCCCGGCGCCCCAGCACTCCTGCACTCAGGGACCCCAGCATCCCTGCAATTGGTCACTCCTATAATCCCAGCAGCACCCCATCTGACACCCTTGCGTCCGCCACCCCAGCACTGCGGTACCCCGGCATCCGTGAAGCAGAGCACTGTGGCGCTGCATGCCCTGAGCCTAGGCTACCCCTTCGCGCAGGAACCCAAGACGGAGCGCAGCCGCGTTGCGCCTGAAGAAGTGCAAGACTAGTCAGCCAGACCCGACCAGCACGTCACCAACACACCTAAGGAAGCCAGCTCCAGTGCTGCCTCCGGGGGGCGCGGGCTAGAGATGGAGGCCCAGGTCTCTGGACTGCGCAGAAACGTTTTTCCCAGAACTGCCCAAGACCTTAACTAAGTGAAGTGAGTTATTTTCCCAAGTGCACTTGACGCTTCTTTCCCAGGCCTGGATGGGAAAATGGGCTGACCACCGCGTCCCTGTCCATCTGTGTCCTCCAAAGGAGGCTGGAGGATCACTTGAGGCCAGGAGTTCGAAACCAGCTTGGGTGACACGACATAGCAAGACCTCGTCTCTACAAAAAAATTTAAAAAGTTAACGGGCGTGGTGGCCTGCGCCTATCGTCCGCCATCTGCTTGGGAGGATGAGGCGGGACTATAGCTTGTGCTTGGGAGTACGAGCCTGCAGTGAGCTGTGATCATGCCATTGCAGTCCAGCGTGGGTGACAAAGCAAGATCCTGCCTCCAAAAAAAAATAAATAAATAAATAAATAAAAATAAAAAAAGCTAACCTGAGTCTAAACTGGATGCCCCAGCCAAGTCTTCTAGTCTTGTTTTGTGGCCTCAGATTCTGCACCCTGCCGTCTTCCGAAGTCACCCCTAGGGGGCATTTTGTTTCAGTGGAAGCCCAGAATATGCCTCCTGCAAGATGAGGGATCGTTGGGCTCAGGGCAGTGGAGAAGAAAGTATACAGGAGAGCTCACTGCCCTCCCTCTGGGTGGCTAAAGGCAGGACATGGATTTACAGAGGGCATCCAGCCCCCACCCCACTTCACCAGGGAGAAGGGAGGTTAGCCCTGAAGATAACTTTGCACCTTTATTGACTGGAGATGCTACCAGGGGATCTGCATTAGCAAGGGCTACTAACTAGACTTCATGTGTGAAGACCACAAGGATGACCTTTATGATGATTTACTTCCCTTTCATGAAGAGTAACTACATGTTCTCTTTCTTAGGACTTTCTTTTTTTTTTTTTTTTTTTGAGACGGAGTCTCGCTCTGTCGCCCAGGCTGGAGTGCAGTGGCCAGATCTCAGCTCACTGCAAGCTCCGCCTCCCGGGTTCCCGCCATTCTCCTGCCTCAGCCTCCCGAGTAGCTGGGACCACAGGCGCCGCCACTTTGCCCGGCTAATTTTTTGTGTTTTTAGTAGAGACGGGGTTTCGCCGTGTTAGCCAGGATGGTCTCGATCTCCTGACCTTGTGATCCGCCCGTCTCGGCCTCCCAAAGTGCTGGGATTACAGGCTTGAGCCACCGCGCCCGGCCTCTTAGGACTTTCTTAATAACATTTTATTTCCTCTAGTTTACTGTATTGTAAGGACACAATATGTAATATATAGAACATACAAAGTTTGCCTTAATAGACTGCTTATATTATTGGTAAGACTTCCAATAGTAGCCTATTAGTAGTTAAGTTTTGGGGGATTAAAACTGTATGTGAAGACCAGGCACCATGGCTCATGCCTATAATCCCAATGTTTTGGGAGGCCAAAGTGGGAGGATTGCTTGCGGCCAGGAGTTTGAGACCAGCCTGGGCAACATAGCAAGATCACATCTCTACAAAAAATAAAAAATACAAAATTTACCTGGGCATGGTGGCTCATGCCTGTGGTTCCAGCTATTTGAGAGACTGAAGTGGGAAGACTGCTTGGGCTCAGGAGTTCGAGGCTGCAATAAGCTGTGATTGCACTCTAGCGTGGGTGACAGATGAGACCCCAACTCAAAAAAAAAAAAGGTTATACTTGGATTTTCAACTGGACAGGAGTCAGCACCCTTAACCCATGCGGCCTTGTCCAAGGGAGAGCTGTGCATGCAATTACACAAGTGCTTTCCGAGTGCGTTTCCTTCCTGTTCTTCCTGTCTAGCTTCTCACACCACCCTGTCCCCACCTGTAGTAACAACTTCCCTAAATTCCTCCTTATGGGCTCTACAATTTTTGGGGAGGGTTTCCCAAAATGTGGTTCTGATATCCACACACCTACCTAACATTTCTTACTCCACATCCTCGGGGGGCTGGTCTCAAACTCCTGACCTCAAGTGATTTGCCTGCCTTGGCCTCACAAAGTCTTGGGATTACAGGTGTGAGCCACCATGTCCGGCCCCCAGTGAGATTTAAAAAAACTTCTCAAAGGCCCTAGCCTCAGGCTGAATCTTCTACAAAACTGAACTCACCTTCTCACCCCAGTTCTCCACTCCAGGGCCTGCACACCCCATGGAAACCCTGGTGGTGTCTTCTCACTCTTCTCCATTTCTAGTCAATGGCCACACTTCTCTCCGTAGCTCAGCACCATGATGCTGCTCACACACGGGCAGGCATTCTAGATGAGTCCCCCACCTGGCCTAGGAACCTCCTCCCTGGCACTTGGTCTCCCTCCAACCAGTTCATGTTTCTGCATTGGGGCACTGAGAAATTCCAGCACCTGGTCACATCTCTATTGTGTAAGCCCTCACTATGTACATGGTCCCTGGATGCCCCACCCACAATCCTAATTCTGCAGCCCAGCCAGGACTCCATGCTGTCTCTTCTTCTGGGCCTCCTCTCACTTTTTAAAAATAGAATTAGAGGCGGGGCATAGTGGCTCACACCTGTAATCCCAGCACTTTGGGAGGCCAAGGTGGGTGGATCACGAGGTCAGGAGCTCGAGACCATCCTGGCTAACATGGTGAAACCCCGTCTCTACTAAAAAATACAAAAAATTAGCCAGGCATGGTGGCGGGCACCTGTAGTCCCAGCTACTCAGGAGGTTGAGGCAGGAGAATGGCATGAACCCAGGAGGCAGAGCTTGCAGTGAGCTGAGATCGTGCCACTGCACTCCAGACTGGGAGAGAGAGCTAGACTCCATCTCAAAAAAAAAAAAAAAAATTAAAAAAAATTACTCAGGTACAGTGAGGTCAACAGATCAGGAGACAAACACCATTGAAAAGACAGTTTATTACTCACAGTTCCCAAGAGGAGGGGGTTGCTATGCCTTCGATACCACGTGGGATAGCGCCAGCGTCAGTTAAGAGGCAGATGGAGGGAGGGGAAAGTGTGGGCAGGAGCCTTTACTGTGGCTTTCACCAGAAGGAGCAGGCAAGGCAGGCCAGGCTAGCTCACACTGGCTGGTTTGAATAAGCCCAGCAGGCTCTGGGCGCCTAACCTTGGGTGCTTTGGGCCACACACCAAGCAAGCAATTCTGTAGATTCCCCAGTGGACACCAGCTGGGTGTCCTCCAATGCAATGCAATTCCGACAGCAGAAAAATGCAAATGGGAAATTTTAAAAACAGTCTTCAGTTTTGGCAGGTTGGCAATATGTGTAGGTATTAACCTGATGTGCTCCTTTTAGTCTCCTTTTATATAAGACACAGGGGCTGGACTGTGCCATTCAAAGACATCTCTCAGTTTTAACACTTTGTGATCCCCCTCACCCTTTTTCCATTTACACATAGAAAATTTGGAGTGTCAACCAAAATAACAGAGTGAGATGATAGTGGCCTGGAGTGTGACAGCCCCCATAGATGAGGTTGGTGAGTTTGTATATGAAATGCACAATCCCAGTACATTTTTTTTCTAGCTGTAAATTTTTTTTTCTAGCTATAAAATTGGCCCTGGGAGAAGCCATCCCTCCATGGCCAGTGAGGCCCTGGATGTCAAAGCATCTGAAAATACAGAAAATCAAAGGCATGGTTACTATACTTGCATTCCTCTTTCTGCCAGGAATGCTGTTTGCTGTTGTTGGGACTCAGAAACTGACACCCCAGCGCTTTGACATGCTGAACTGAATAAGAAGCCTCCAGGTCTCTCTGACCTTCCCCTCCTTCCTGTCTCCCAAACTTCTGTCTCTCCCAAAGCACTGGATGAGGCTGTTCTGTGAAATTCCCCTATCTGCCTAAAGTGCAGACCTGCTGCAGCAGAAAACAATGGCCTCTGATCCCTTCCCTGAGTTTCCAACGGCTGAACTCTCATCACAGGAATGAGGACTGAAGTCGGTCAACACGCCTGGACAGACCTTTTCTTTCTAGCTGTAAATATTTTTTTCTAGCTATAAAATTGGCCCTGGGAGAAGCCGTCTTTGTCACAAACCAACAGACTGTCCCAGGCCATTGTACGTTCTTCAAGCCCATTGAATTTCCCTAAAAAATATTTACTATCCCCCTCAAATAATGCACGCTTCCCTATCTCTCTTTCCCCTAAGAGGAGAATAAGGGACTCTGCACCTCATTGCATGGTGAGGTAACCACCCTGTGATTCTCCCCATGCACGTTAATAGATGTGTAAGCCTTTCCTCGTAGCAATCTGCCTTCTGTCAGTTGATTTTACAACAAAACTTCGGAGGATAAAGGGGAAGTTTTCCCTTGGCTCCTAAGCTGTTCACCCTGTTGATCAGAAACAGGGCAATGCTGATGACACACCAGTAACATCCTGATCCTTGATGCCCCTGCCCCCAACTTTCTAGGTCTGTGCAGTTAGCCCACATCTTTTTTTTTTTTTTTTGAGACGGAGTTTCGCTCTTGTTGCCCAGGCTGGAGTGCAATGGCACGATCTCGGCTCACTGCAACCTCTGCCTTCCAGGTTCTCTTGCGTCAGCCTCCCAAGTAGCTGGGATTACAGGCGTGTGCCACCACACCCGACTAATTTTGTATTTTTAGTAGAGATGGGGTTTCTCCATGTTGGTCAGGCTTGTCTCGAACTCCCGACTTCAGGTGATCTGCCCCCCTCAGCCTCCCAAAGTGCTGGGATTACAGGCGTGAGCCACTGCGCCCAGCTAGCCCACATCTTATGATGTCCCATGTCTGGAGAGAGGGCTGTTGCCAACAATGACCTCAGAGGCACACAAACCCTCAGTCAGTGCAAGAATCCAAGTATCCCCAGAGGGCCAGCGAGTCCAGTTCAAACAGGAGCCAGGAGGAAACCTGACTGGTGCTCACCTGCTTGTTAGGGTAGGGGGCTGTTATAATGTGAATTATGTCCCTTGAAATTCACAAGTTGAAGTCCTACCCCCAGGACCTCAGAATGTGGCTGTGTTTGGAGACACAGCCATTAAAGAGGAAATAAAGGTAAATGAGTTCCTTTGGATAGGCCCTAATCCCATAGATCTGGTGTTCTCATAAGGAGAGGAGATTAGGGCACAGACTCACAAGGAGGGATGGCCCTATGAGGACTGGTGGGGAGACTGCATCTACAAGCTCAGGAGAGAGGCCTCAGGGGGAAATGACCTTGTTCACACCTTGATCTTGGACTCCAGCCTCCAGCACCATGAGAAAGTAAACTTCTGTGGTTTACGGCACCTAGTCTCTCTACTGCAGTGTTATGGTGGTGTGAACCCTGAAAATCTGAGACAGGTCTCAGTTAATTTAGAAAGTTTATTTTGCCAAGGTTGAGGACATGTGCATGACACAGCCTCAGGAAGTCCTGCCAACGTGTGCCCAAGGTGGTCAGGACACAGCTTGGTTTTATACATTTTAGGGAGACATGAGATATCAATTACTATATGTAAGAAGTACATTAGCTCCATCCAAAAAGGCAGAGACAGCTCAAAGCAAGGCCCCCCAACCCCCACTGTACTGGGGGCTTCCACGTTACAAGTAGATGAGAGAGAAAGATGGTTGGATTCTTCTGAGTTTCTGATAAGTCTTTCCCAAGAGGCAATCACAATATGCATCTATCTCTGTGAGCAGAGGGATGACTGAATAGAACTTGAGGTAGATTTGACCTGAGAGGTTCCCAGCCTGAAGGGGCCCAAAGTATCTTCCTTTCACAGTGGCCTGAACCAATTGAGACAGGGAAGTTGCAAGTTTTAGATGGAAGAAACCACAGAGCTGTAACTTATGTCTGAAGGGTGTGCAAGACAAGCAAGGCCCTTTTGTGCTCCAGTCCATATTTTTGTCAACATCCCAGTTCAAGCTGGGAACCAAGTGATGGGATCTGAACAGAGACTATCATTCATTCACTTCAGGGCCCTGGGAGAGAAAACCATATTTGATTGGGTCAGGATTATGGAATTGCTTTAGAATTATAGATAATCAAAGGCTGAGAATAATAATAATAATACCTATTATTATGATTACTTTCAGTTGAGAAATAGCTTAAGTTCTAGGCCAGGCATGGTGGCTCATGCCTGTAGTCCCAGCACTTTAGAAGGCTGAGGTGGGAGGATCACTGGAGCCCAGGAGTTTGAGACCAGCCTGGGCAACATGGTGAAACCTCTTCTCTACAAAAAATTTTAAAACTTAGCCAGGCTTGATGGCACACACCTGTAGTCTCTGCTACTTGGGAGACTGAGGTGGGAGGATTGCTTGAACCAGGGAGGTGGAGGCTGCAGTGAGCCCTGATTGCACCATTGAACTCTAGCCTGGACAACAGAGCAAGAGCAAAGCCCTGTCTCAAAATAATAATAATAATAAAACCATTATGTCTCTAAATTTGTTGTAATTTTGTCTTTTGGTAGGCATAGGATTAAATTGAACTAAAGGACACTGAGAATGCATCTCTTAAATAAGTAAATAAAATAGAAATACCTTAGGTATTTGAACTCTGAAAATTTGAGACAGGTCTCAGTTAATTTAGAAAGTTTATTTTGCCAAGGTTGAGGACAGGCACCCATGACACAGCCTCAGGAAGTTCTGACGACAAGTGCCCAAGGTGGTCGCAGCACAGCTTGGTTTTTTACATTTTAGGGAGACATGAGACATCAATCAATATATGTAAGTGCATTGGGTCAGTCTGGAAAGGCAGGAAAACCTGAAGCAAAGGCAGAAAGATTCAAAGCAGGAAGGGGCCTTCCTAGTCACAAATAGGTGAAACACAAACAGTTGCATTCTTTTGAGTTTCTGTTTGGGCTTTCCAAAGGAGGCAATCAGATATGCATCTATTTCAGTGAGCAGAGGGGTGACTTTAAATAGAATGGGAGGCAGGTTGGCCCTAAGCAGTTCCCAGCTTGACTTTTCTCTTTAGCCAAGTGACTTTGGGGCCCTAAGATTTATTTTCCTTTCACAGGTATATTTAGATTTTTAGAATCCTAATTTTTTGAGCAATTTTGACATCTGAAATATTGAAAAGATTACCATTACAACTGCATTTAAAATGAAACATTGAGTAATTGGTTTTGACATGAGTTTTTAAGTTGAAAGGTTTAAAAATTATACAAAGGCTATCCATAGTATTGGATAATACAGTTAGCTTAATATTCACCATCTTTAAGTGTAGCAGTTAATTTTGTGAACGTTATCTCTGCCTGCGTGGAGGGTTGCAGTGAGGGAGGCCAGGGCTCCTGGATGTTGAGGTATGGATGGTAGCCCAGCCCACCTGAGCTGTCTCTGGCCCTGCAGGTGACCACAGTCCGTCATTTTTGTCTATGGTGGTGATGGCATCTGTGCAAGGCTGTGGTTTTTGTAGGCTTTTTTTTTTTTTTTTTCTTTTTTTTTAAATCAGCCCCTTCATCATTTCCTTCCTTTTATCCCTTGGCCCCTAGCTGGTGTGTGGCTCTGGGCTTGGGCCCTTCTCAAATGCATCCTCTTTCTCTGGCCGGAGCTGGTCCAGCCCCTGATGGGAGGTCTGACTACTGGGTCCTCAGGCCCTTCCCTGGTCATGATAATGTCATCAGTGCCTAGCCCAACACCCACCCTGGATATTTAGAGGAGGGGAGCTCTGATTTGCTGGGCTGGAGTGGCTGTTAATGGAAGCCCGACCTGGCCAGTGGGCCTGGGGCTGTAGGGGGACCACCCAGGAGGAAGGGGACAGTTAAACCTACTTTCCTTGCTTAAAGGAAAGGCGTTTCCATCCCCTGCAACTCAAGACATACAGGAAAAATCAATGGATGTGTTTTTTCCAACTCTCCACTCAACACAACCCTTCTGCCACCAGATGTTGGCAGGTGTGTTTCCCCACACACCAAGCAAGCAACTCTGCAGATTCCCCAGTGGACACCAGCTGGGTGTCCTCCAGTGCAATTCAGAGAGCAGAACAATGTAGACAGAAGTGTTTAAAAAGAGACTTTATTTTCAGCAGGTTGGAGTGTGTGTGTGTGTGTGTGTTAACATGCTTAGTCTCCTTTAGTAAGACACAGGGACTGACTGAACCATCTGGAAGACATCTCTCAATTTTGACACTTTATGATTCCCCCCTACCTTTTTTTCACTTACACATAGAAAATTTGGTGTCAACTGAAATAAACCGAGACAAGCTCTCTAAAAGAAATGTATTTGGGAATAAAGCATTGCAATGGGAATACATGTGCCATGGTAAACACTAAGTGCGTATTCAGAGAGGTAAAGGAAGACAAAGGTTTTTAGAGGACAAAATAAGAAGAATTACCTAATTGTTTTGAAATAATTATCTGTGGTTAGAAATATCAATAACAAGGGTGACACCAGTCCGAAGTTAAACAGGAGGTTACTGGGGAGATGTCCTTGCAGAAGTCTTTTTTGTGTACCCTGGCGGTGGCCTGTGAGCAAGGCTGTGGTTTTTGTAGTCTTTTTTTTTTTTTTTTAATCAGGCCTGCAAGCCTGGCAATCTTCTCTTCAGGACTTCTCCAATTCTATTCATCAGGGTTTTGTGAACATTCGTGACTCCATTTCTATTCTGACAACTTTCTCAGGCAGAAGAGCAGAGTGATTTCATACCACGTAGGAAGTTGTGTTTCTTAGTTGTATTTCTGCCTTTTAGGAGCAATGAAAATGAATTACTTCAGATTCCTTTTCCATGTGCCAGACACGAGATTTCCCAAGTCATATCTTCCTATCCAAACATCCTTGCATCTCCCATATTTCTTCTAAATACACAGCTTATGGCCTCTTCAACATTTGCTTTTGTATACTCTGATTTGTGAGACTAGAATTTTAAATAGGGTAACCCGCAATGCCATAAAATACATATAACAAAAGACACATCAAATATACAAGGTAAATGTGGGATTAAAATTTCCTGTAATTAAGGCTGGGTGTGGTGGCTCTCGACTGTAATCCCAGCACTTTGGTAGCCTGAGGCGGGTGGATCACACGAGGTTACGGGTTTGAGACCAGCCTGGCCAACATGGTGAAACCCCATCTCTACCAAAAATACAAAAATTAGCCTGGTGTGGTGGTGTGTGCCTATAGTCTCAGCTACTAGGGGGGCTGAGTCAGGAGAATTGCTTGAACCCGGGAGGCGGAGGTTGCAGTAAGCCGAGATCATGCCACTGTACTCCAGCCTGGGTGACAGACTGCTTCAAAAATTTCCTGTAATTAGGATCATTTACATCTCTTCTAGTTGTCCATTTTTTGGTTGTTTCTGTTGCCTTAAAAAAAAAAAAAAAAAAGACGGGCCAGGAGCCCTGGCTCATGCCTGTAATCCCAGCACTTTGGGAGGCCAAGGCAGATGCATCACCTAAGGTCAAGAGTCCAAGACCAGCCTGATCAACAAGGTGAAACCCTGTCTCTACTAAAAATACAAAAATTAGCTGGGCGTGGTGGCAGGCGCCTGTAGTCCCAGCTACTCAGGAGGCTGAGACAGGAGAATTGCTTGAGCCCAGGAGCCAGAAGTTGCAGTGAACTGAGATTGTGCCACTGCACCCCCTAGGGGACAGAGTGAGACTCCGTCTCACAAAAAAAAAAAAAAAAAAAAAAAAAAAAAAAAAAAGACTTCACCACACTGTTAGAGAAAATATTCACATGCTTTTGTGGTTGCCAGTGAAATTCCCAAACATTTTACATTAATCAGTTGAAAATATTATCCTGAGAAGATGATGGTTTGGCACCCAGCACCGTTTTGTGGCAGAATGGTGTCTTATTTAGTTGGTGATGCTAATGCGATGGGAATTCAAGAGCCCAGAGACATCCAACACTCGTCAATGTTCTTCTGTCTTTGTGGAGTCTATGAGATGTCATGCTGAGAAAAAACAAACAAACAAACAAACAAAAAAACCCACTGCCCACTCTGATCCTGTCTCTGATCAGAAAGTGAGAGCCTTCAATTTTCCAAACAGTTCAAAAGGCAGATGAGGGAGGAGGAGTACTCTTTCCCCACCCAACTGAGTGCTCAAATGGCATCAGGCTCATTCTCTAATCTGGAGGGTAGAGAGGAGGGAGGCTGGGTGGAGAAGGGCCAGGTGGCTCAGAAAACAAGATCCAAAATGAGAGCATCCTAAGCAGCCTCAGAAGCAACATGTTTTCCCTGACCTTCTCTGGCCCTCCTGTCTCTCGCCCCTCATTCTCCCATCTGGCCATAGAGACTAGGATCCTTCTTCCCCAAGGGGAGTCATGGAAACCAGAACCCAAAGCCAGCCATAACATCTAAAAAATATGACTCTAATTTTCTTTCTGCCTTTCTGTGTAAAACCCGGCCATGAAGAAATGATCTGACCTACCTTGTTAGACTGTAGATCTTAAGACCCTCACTCCAGAGAGGGTCCTGGATGGATGAAAGGAGGGAAGGAAGGAAGGAAGGAGCACTGCTCAGAGAGGCCACAAGAATCTACACAGACAGGCCTGGCTGGGTGTCCCCACTCAGGCTTTTCTCATTAGATCCGACCCTATTTGCCCAATTCTATTTCTGCACGGCTGTCCATACCTTGAGGAACCTAAGCATAAAAATGGACAATTTCCCTCATATCTTGGCCAGGCGTGGTGGCTCACGACTCTAATCCCAGCACTTTTGGAGGCTGAGGTGGGTGGATCACGAGGTCAGGAAATCGAGACCATCTTGGCTAACATGGTGAAACCCCATCTCTACTAAAAATACAAAAACTTAGTCAGGTGGGATGGCATGCGCCTGTAGTACAGCTACTTGGGAGGCTGAGGTAGGAGAATCACTTGAACCTGGGAGGCGGAGGTTGCAGTGAGTCAAGATCGCGCCACTGCACTCCAGCCTGGGTGATAGAGCGAGACTCCGTCTCCAAAAAAAAACCAAAATGATTTCCCCCATATCTTTAGGTTTGTGTAGACACAGTAAATAAATGTGTCTGCCTTTACTCCAATTGATTTGCCTTTTGCAACCTTTCCTTCCTTCCTTTCTTTTCTTTTCTCTTTTCTTTTCTTTTTCTTTTCTTTCAGACAGAGTCTCGCTCTGTTGCCGAGGCTGGAGTGCAGTGGCACGATATTGACTCACTATAGCCTCTGTCTCCTGGGTTCAAACAATTCTCCTGCCTCAGCCTCCTGACTAGCTGGGACTACAGGCATGCAGCACTATGCCAGGCTAATTTTTGTATTTTCAGTAGAGACGGGGTTTCACTATGTTGGCCAGGATGGCCTCCACCTCCTGACCTTGTGATCTGTCGGCCTCAGCCTCACAAAGTGCTGGGATTACAGGCATGAGCCACCACACCCAGCCTTTTGCAATTTTTCATCAAAATTTGAGAGGACCAAGGGTTCCTCTTGGCACCTACACCAGCCACCCTGTCTTGGGAAGTGGGGACGCTGGCACTGTAGCAGGACAAGCAGCAGACAAAACTCCTCAAACACCGAGTTAAAGAAAAAGGGGTTTATTTGGCTTGGGGCATTGGCAAGACTTCAGTCTCAAGAGCCGGGCTCCCTGAGTGAGCAATTCCTGTCCCTTTTAAGGGCTCACTACTCTTAAGGGGGTGCATGTGAGAGGGTCGAGATTGATTGAGCAAGCAGGGGCTACGTGACTTTGGGATGCATGCACTGGTAATTAGATCAGAACAAAACAAGATAGGGATTTTCACAGTGCATTTCTATACAATGTCTGTAATCTATAGATAACAGAACCAATTAGGTCAGGGGTCGATCTTTAACTACCAGGCCCAGGGTGCGGTGCCGGGCTGTCTGCTGTGGATTTCATTTCTGCCTTTTAGTTTTGACTTCTTTTTTCTTTGAAGGCCGAAATTGGGCATAAGACAATATGAGGGGTGGTCTCCTCCCTTATTCCCCTCTTTTGAGACTCTCACTCATTTTATTAGTGGGAGTTCTCACTTTCATCTTTACTACCCATGTCTTCTTTCAAGACAGATCCATAGTGATTCATATAGCACATTTGTGCATTATGATGAACTAAGGTAGCAATGAAGCTTTTTATCATTCAAAGAAGTACAGGTAGCAAAGGGAGCAGTAAGTAGGCTCCTATTACTATTATAACTCTTATTAAAGAATTTTAAATCCTCCTAGTGCTGGGAGCCATTTTCTAAACATGGCCCAAGAGTAAAATCTATGCCACACTTGCACGGGCATGTGTGCCAGTTTTGTCATATCTCTAACCATGTCTTCAACTACTTGCCCTTGATTATCTGTGTGTAGGCAGCAATTAGTAAGATTAAATTTCCTACAGATCTCTCCTTCAGCTGCTAGCAAGTAGTTGAGAGCTAATCTATTTTGATAAATAGCATTTCTCATCTGAGTAGTCGAGAGCTAATCTATTTTGATTGATAGCATTTCTCCTCTGAGTTTCTTGCTGGGCCAGAATAGTCAAGGCTCTGCCGGTTTTATTAGTGATTATTTTTAAGACAGCTTGTAACCTTATGATTTGGTTGATCATGTAAATGGGGGTCCGGTATCCCCATGAGCCATCTTGTGCCTAAGTAGCAGGCCTATAATACTGTATGATTCTCTCAGGGGGCCATATATCTTTTTTTTTTTTTTTTTTTTCCAATTTCTTATAGCTATGCTTCTCTTTTCAAGGGAAGCATAGACAGGGAAGCTCAGGAGTTCGCCTGTTTTTATGGGCAGTAGGAAGAAAGGTGGTTTAATAGTGCCAATAACACAACTACCTACCCACTGGTCAGGTAATTTGGCATAAGCTCTATGCCCACGTATCCAATACAATCCAGTGGGGACTGTCCAGTCCTGGTGGGACCCCAGGTGGGTCCACACGGTTTGCAACTTTGGGAATTTGCTAACTGGATTTCTCTCTGTTTGATTTGAACTCCACCAAGTGACTGTTTCTGTGGTACCATTATACAGTTTCTGTCCCAGACAACTAAGACGTACTACAGGGTGAGTGAATTCTTTTCCTTCTCTAGCTATGCAATATTGTCCAATAATTGAGGTTTTAGGACCCAGAAATTATCAGGGTGGTTCTTTTGAGCTGGGAATTAATCAGGAACTGGGTCTGTAGACACTAATTCTTGGGCTTCCCATGGTCATTGATCTCCTATTACAGTTCCTCCACATACATAACATGAAGTGACATTGAGAGACTGGGCTATATACTCAGCTAATTGAAAAAACAAATTTCTTGTTTTTCCTGGAATTTCTGGTACTGGTACATTTAGTTCATCATAGAAAGTTTGAAACACTGGTTCAGGAGAGCGTTTGTACACTTCTCCTCGAACCAAGATATTTACTCAAGGATCTAGTCTGGCCCCATCAATTCCTAAGGTCACACACTCCTCTTCTTTTCAGCAAGGATCAAAAGGATTTGTTGTTACTAGCTCTAAGGGGTTACATTGTCCCTTAATACAGAAAGGGCCATTTTTTCCTTTCTGAAGGTGGACTGGATCCTTTTCATCATTTTTTTTCTTTTATCAAAGTGGCCTAAATGACACAAGACCAGTATTTACATTTATTTCCACACAGTCCTAATTTATGACAGATGTACTTATTTTCTGCAATGTAGCCTCTTTTCTAACTAAGAGAACCACACCTTATTCCTAACTTATTACTATTAATGATAGCACAGGCATCAAATTTTAAGGTGACTTGTTAGGGCAACCTTTTTTTTTTTTTCTGTTTTGGCTAACACTTTACTCATATCATTTATGAGCTCCCACCTGTCCTTAGTTCTTAATCTTATTTTGAGAACTGTGGTCATGGGAGACTCAGATGGGTCATAACACATATCAGGTTGGTCATTTCCTGGGCTACGTACCTTGTATAGAATAATATTATACAAACAACTTATTTTTAGAGTTCCAGTACACTTACAATAACCATAAAATAATAGGACTGTAGCAACCTTTTGTCCAACTCAGTGATTTGATGTATACACTGGGAACAGCCCTCAGTCTGAGGAAGGTCAGTTGAAGTCCTTACTGTACAAGTCCAAATTTTAAGGAAAATGAGTCCCACGATGAGTTTCCTCATGCTTCGGCCATGCATGGACTAGTCAGCTTCCAGGTGTGACTGGAGCAGGGCTTGTCGTCTTTTTCAGAGTCACTTTGCAGGGTTGGTGAAGCTGCTCCCATCCGTGTACAGCTCCCAGTCTACTGATGTTTAAGGATGGTCTTGGAGGTTGGGCCCACTAGAATAAACTGAGTCCAATACTTATACACAGTTATGTTTAACTGGGCTCTCTGATACCAGGAGCAAGGTGGTGGGGTTTAGGGTGTTGCAAACTTCAATGGTTATGTGGGGATTTTCACAGAGCAAGCTTTGGTATCTAGTTAGTCTAGCATTTATTAGCTAATGGTGTCCTTTGGTATTTATTAAAATCACCACAGCACGGGGGGGACTTTATGTTTAGGTTCTGCCTAAGAGTTAGCTTATCTGCTTCTTGTGCTAACAGGGCCTTTGCTGCCAGGGCCCTTGGACATGGTGGCCAGCCTTTGGAAACTCTGTCTAGTTGTTTTGAGAGATAGGCCACTGGCCTTGGCCAGGGCCCTACATTCTGGGTTAAAACTCCAACTGCCTTTTTTTTTTTTTTTTTTTTGACACATAGAGTTAAAGAGTTTTGTCAGGTCAGGTAGCCTCAGGTATGGGGCCGACCTGAGTTTTTCTTTTAATTCATGAAAAGCTCGTTGCTGTTGGTTGTAAATAGACGTAGTTTATCTAATCTACATTTTTATTAACTGTCACCTACTAAAATATTGACTCAAATCCTGCAGCTATTTTATTTCAAGCTTCAAATTGATCTGGTATTCCTCGTGGGACTCCAGTTGCGTCTAAATAAACATGAGAGTTGGAAGACCCATAAGGGTCTTTATGGTGTCTTATTATTATTTTTCCTTCTGGTTGATTAAATGCCAGGATGAAAGGGATAGCCAACTGGACTAAAGTACGAGTGCCACTTCAGTTATTCAGCAGAGTGCCTAGTAAAGGTCCACCACAATACCACCACACATCCGCTCAGGGATGAACAAGGGCTGACTGACTGATAAGCTCTTGAAAATTCTTAAGCTCACTGCATCCTTTCAAGTCTCCAAGGAATGCTAAGTTTCCTCCCTGTCATGAGAGACACGAAGTGAACTTAGTGTTGGGAGATGGAAGCTGGATGGCCCTCGGGGGTTGAACTGCAGGGTGCGGGACTTTGGGATATAGCAGAGAGTGAGCTGGGCATGACTTATTACTCCAGGCTGTAGAATCCTGGAAAAGAGCTACCATGCAGCCCACACCTGGTCGACTGGAGGACCACCTTAGTGGAAAGGGGACAATCTGGGCCTCTGGCCTGCCATGTGCACAAGCATAACAATTGCTTTTGTTTAATGTACAGATGGAATATTTGATCCATTTTAACCAGGTATTTGCATCTTGGTATCCTGTCTTAATTGCTAAAGTGTGTTTTAAGTCTTTAACTTCTATGATCCTCTAGTAAAATGAATGTATAGTTTTAGGGAAATTACAAAAACCGGTTGGGGCAGTCCATCCTTGCTCTTTAGTGGTCCACAGAATGTTGGCATGAAAGCTCTACATCAGGGGGCAACACTCCTGGTTGGTACTGGGGTCTTTATCGAAATCTCCCCAGATTAAATGGTCCTAGTTTACTAATGCCTAGTCTGAGGAGAGTCAGGAGGGACAGAAGTACTTTTCTGAAGTAGAAAGCTGTCTTTGAATTGGCAAGTCCTCACAGGGTATAACAAGGTAAGCATTAAATGCAATAGTTTGAGGTGAAATTGACTTGGTTATATTAATAACTAGATGGTCAGCAATAGAATGAGGAAAGAAGAAAGAATAATAGAACAGATTAGAAGAATTAAATTTTTCTTACCTTTAGTTTGGTAGGGTTTTCCCCTGGGACTATGGCCCATGACTCTGGAGGGGGTGGCACTTTCTTGACTCGGGTGTGATGAGTCCCTCCTTTTTTTGCTGTATGAACAGCACTCTTGCTGGTTAGCAGCACAAGGTAAGGTCCTTCCCAGGCTGGCTCAAGTTTTTCTTCTTTCCACCTTTCGATGAGAAAGTGATCTTCAGGCTGGTGCTGGTTTACTGGAAATTCTAGCGGTGGTACCTGTGCTAAAAGACTTTTAGTTTTTTTTTTGCGAGAAAGGAAAGTGGAAGATAAAACAAGTATATAATTTTTAAGAAATTGACCTTTTGTTTTAAATGTGGGGACCTTGGGAGTGGACTTTATAGTCCTTAGTGCCTTTTTACTGAGAAATTTCCTTAAGCACCTATTTTTATTAGTTTTTAAACCAAAGAAAGCCAAATACCATTTTACATTTAACAATGCTTCTCATATGATTTTTATACCAGATAAGCTAAATGTTATCTTTATATTAGTGTGCTATTAATGTTAAACCTAATTTTAATAAAACCTTGTAGATATATTTATTTAATTTTTAATGTTTGACCATAAGGTAAGATTTTATAGACTCTTTTTAATCTTTTATAATTTTTGCTAAAGAGCAGATTGGTGCTTTAAGAAAAACTTGTTATGCTTTTACTTTAATGTTTGGTTCACAGAAAAACTGGATGATACTTCTTTAACTTTAGCTAATATGTTTACACACAGAATGTTCTTTACAATTAACGTTTTAAACCTTGCTTAAACCTTCAAAACAGTAGTTTTTAACTTTTTAATGTAGGTAAAAATGTATATTCTTATGCCTCCTTATAATCCTTTTACCAAAGGTATGTTTTGCTTTTCTTATACACCTTGTACATAAACTGTTTTTTTGGTTTTTTTGTTTTGTTTTTCTTTTCAATAGTTTTACATTCAGGAGGCTTAGTTACTTTTAAATTACACATTTTTTGCATAAATTCTTTTTTAACACACTTTTTTTAATAACCTTTTTTTTTTTTTTATGTCTATGGACTAGACTGTCTAAGGCCACAAGTTTAGAAGTTACTATAATACATGTTACACTGTTAACTTTTAGGAAACTTAACTTTTGTTGAAAACTTTGTAAGTTTGGGATTTTAATTATCTTTTGCTATTAATAAGACCTTGTTTTGTCCGAATTAGAATTGGTATAATGGCTTTTAAAGGAATAGGGTACACTTTTTTTTCTCTTAACTAGTTGTATATCTCTCTCTTTCTTTCTTTCTCTCTTTGACTTTGTTTCTCTCTCTTTGACTTTTCTTTTGCCTCTGTCTCCTCTCTCTCTGCCTCTCTCTTTCTTTCTTTTCAGGGAGGAGACCACCCCTCATATTGTCTTATGCCCAATTTCTGCCTCCAAAGAAAGAAGAAGTCAAAACTAAACAGCAGAAATGAGATCCACAGGCAGACAGCAGGGCGCCACACCCTGGGCCTGGTTCTGTTATCTATAGATTACAGACATTGTATAGGAATACACTGTGAAAATCCCTGTCCTGTTTTGTTCTGATCCAATTACCGGTGCATGCATCCCCCAGTCACGTACCCCCTGCTTGCTCAATCAATCAAGACGCTCTCACTTGCACCCCCTTAGAGTTGTGAGCCCTTAAAAGGGACAGGAATTGCTCACTCAGGGAGCTTGGCTCTTGAGACTGAAGTCTTGCCAATGCCCCTGGCTGAATAAACCCCTTCATTCTGTAACTCGGTGCCTGAGGAGTTTTGTCTGCCTCTCCTCCTGCTACATTTCTTGGTTACCTGACCGGGAAGCGAGGTGAATGGTGGATGGTGGAGGCAGCTCCTTAGGCAGCTTAAGCCTGCCCTATGGAACATCCCTGCGGGGGACTCTGACCAGCCCCAGCGACGCGGATCCTGAGAGTGCTCCCAGGTAGGCATTTGTCCCGGTGGGACGCTTCGCCAAAGCAGTGTGTGGCAGGCCCCCGTGTAGGATCAAAGCAGTGGCTGAACACCGGGAAGGAATGGGCACTTGGAGTCTGGACATGTAAAACTTGGTAAGACTAGTCTTGGGAACTTGCCCACTCCATTTGAGTGGAAGCTGGCCTGATCACCCACAGTGTGCCTTTATCGGCACTTTGGTTTTGGTTTTGACTTGCTTTGAATTGCTTGACAGGATTGGTCTTGGGAACTTGCCTACTCCATTTGAGTGGAAGCGTGGCCTGATCACCCATGGTGTGTGTTAGGCAGGGATCTAGACCCAACATGGCGGCACCACCCAGTGTGGCAGGCCCTTTGCTTGAGACTTGCCTTCCTCTTTGAACACACCCGCAGACTTGCATATGTCAGAAGTTCCGGCTGGGCAACCACACTCCCCCATGACCTGCAGCTCACCTGCATTCCACAAGTTCATAAACAGCAGTTTTGGTTAACAGTTTCCAAAGACCCCTTCCTCATGACACTTACTCAACTCCTGCCCTAGTAGTTTCAAGACCCCCAGGCCCTATTTGCACAACCAGCTTCCCTGCCTCTCGGGCTATAAAAAGCCCCTATCCTACTCCCTCAGCGCTACTTCCTCGGCCCGCACCTTTGGACCAAGGAACCTCACCCAGGAGTCCTAATAAAGACTATTCTTAGTGCCATTTGCTTTGTGTCTTCATTCCCGGTTTGGCTCCAGCCTCAGTTTACCTTTATATTTGGTGCCGAAACCCGGGAGGAGACCCCCTCCCTGGACCCCTGCCAGGTCGGGCAGGCTCTCCTCTCCCCAAGCCAGGACCTCCTTTCCAAGCCGGGAGCCATTTCACCAAATCCAAGACTCAATTCAATCACTGCTGGATAAGTTTTCCCCCGTCCTGTAGGCCTCCTCTGGGAAGTCCCTGTCCGAAACACGTGGCCACATCAGGGGCTCCCTCCAGTCAACTGTGACCTTGGCACTGGGGACTAGGAGATGTCCAACCTTCCTGGAAGCCGCCATACCCCGCACTCCACGTGGCAGTAGGAGGATGCTCCCATTGCCTCCGGACTGCCCGCCTTAGGACCATGGGAAATACCCAGTCCAAACCAAACAGAAAATCCCCTCTGAGGTGCCTCTTGGCTAATTTCCAGACTTTAAGTCTCAGCCAAGACCTAAAACAAAAGTGGCTCATTTTCTTCTGCACAGTAGCATGGCCACAGTATAAATTGGATAATCAGTCTCCGTGGCCTGCAGAAGGCACTCTAGACTTTAACATCCTCACAGATCTGACCAACTTCTGCAAGAGACTAGGCAAATGGTACAAGATACCCTATGTTCAAGCCTTTTGGGACTTGCGTTCTTGCCCAGATCTCTACGCCCAATGCTCGTTAGCTCAGGTTCTACTCGCAAAGTGTCTTCCCTCGAGAAGGAGAGGGATGATTCCTCCTCTTTTTCTGAGCCTCCTGACACCCTATCCCGGCCACCCCTCCTGTCTCCCGCCCAACCTCCTCCTTACCCTGACCCACCATTATCCCTGTCCTTGTCAATGCCTCCCCTCCCTCCCACCCCTCATGTGCCCTTACCAACCCGACAGATTCTGTCTCCCCTACCTCCACCTCCTCCCCTTCCTCACCTGTCTCAGCCCATACTTGGTCCAGGACCGACCTCCTGTGTCCCTTGCGAGAGGTGGCAGGCGCTGAAGGAGTAGTCTGGGTCCATGTGCTGTTTTCATTGGCAGATTTGTCTAAGGTTGAGGAGCATGCAGGCTCCTTTTTGGCCAATCCTACTCGTTATATCAAAGAGTTCAGGTATCTATGCCAGGCATATGATCTCACCTGGCATGACCTCCATGTTGTTATGACCTCAACACTGTCCCCTGAGGAACGGGAGTGTATCGTAGCGGCAGCCAGGCAGCACACTGACCAGGTTCATTTAACTGACCACGCCATGCCAGTTGGCACTGAGGTGGTGTCCTCAGCCAAGCCCAACTAGGACTAGCATGTTCATCAGGCAGGCCGCCGCAGCCGAGATATGATGGTCCAGTGCCTTCTTGCTGGCATGTAGGCAGCCTTCAATAAGTCAGTCAATTTTAATAAGTTAAAGGAGGTAGTCTAAGGCTCAGATGAAAATCCAGCTGTTTTTTCTTAACCGACTGACAGAGTCACTTATTCAGTACACCTGCCTTGACCCTGCCTCCCCTGCAGGAGGAGCCATCTTAGCTTCATACTTTATTTCTCAGTCCGCCCCCAGTATCCAAAAAAGTTAAAAAACGTGGAGGACGGCCCTCAAACTCCCATCCTGGACTTAGTCAAACTGGCCTTCAAGGTCTACAACTCCAGGGAGGAGGCAGCTGAGGCCCAACGACAGGCCAGGCTAAAACAGAAGGTACAACTCCAAACCCAGGCCTTGGTAGCAGCCCTGAGGCTGGCCCGCTCCAGGAGCTCCCAGAAAAGATGTACTGCCCGAGCGCCACCTGGTGCCTGCTTCAAGTGCGGAAACGACGGCCAATGGGCCAGGCAGTGCCCTAACCCAAAGGAGCCAACTCGCCCCATCCGAACTGTTGGCAGATGGGCCACTGGAAGTCAGACTGCCCCGACCTAAGGACGGTCACTGCGCCTCCACGTGACGACCCTCCTCCAGGTATTGGAGGTGCCTCCAGCTCCTCCACACTGACAAAGATTGAAGAGGCCCAGACTCAGGGACCCCTCTCACTCTCGCCGAGCCCAGGGTTATGCTCCAGGTAGCGGGTAAGTCCATATCCTTCCTTAGGGACATGGAGGCTACCTACTCTGTTTTGCCTTCCTTCAGTGGCCCCAGCCACCCTTCCACTGTCACAGTCATGGGAATTGACGGCACTCCCTCCACCTACCGCCAGACTCCTCCTCTGTCTTGCCCCTTGGATGGCTCCCTCTTCTTGCACTCATTTCTTATCATTCCTTCATGCCCAGTCCCCTTGTTGGGATGAGATCTCCTCTCCAAGCTAGGGGACTCAGCTCACTTCCGACCCAACCCCTCCGCACACCTCACGTTCCTCTTCCCCCTCCTCTCACCTGACGAACCCTGCCAGGCTGACCCCCTACTCCCGTTTCCAGTCCCCATTAACCCTGAGGTGTGGGACACCTCCACCCCGATCATTGCCCAGCACCACACTCCGGTCCTCATCCGGCTAAAAGACCCTTCCAAGTTCCCCTCTAGACCCCAGTTCCCTATCTCCCTTGAACACTGACAAGGACTAAAACCCATCATTACATGCCTGCTCCGGCAGCACATTCTAGTTCCCACAACTCACCATGTAATACTCCTATCCTGCCTGTACAGAAAAGCTCTGGGGCCTATCGTCTCGTACAGGACCTACGCCTCATCAATGAGGCAGTAGGCCCTACCTTTCCAGTTGTTCCTAATCCATATACACTCCTCTCGCACGTTCCCCCTGACACCACCCATTTCACTGTCCTTGACCTGAAAGATGCCTTCTTTACCATCCCTCTACACCCAGACTGCCACTTTCTGTTTGCTTTTACATTGGAAGATCCAGACACTCATATTTCTTCCCAGCTGACTTGGACTGTTGTGCCTCAAAGGTTCCATGATAGCCCCCATTTTTTCGGACAGGCACTGGCACAGGATGTTGTCCTCTGTCTCCTGACCCAGACTAACAATAGTGTTAGTCTGTAACACTAACAATAATGTTATTGCAGTATGTCGATGACTTATTACTATGTAGTCCTTCCTAGGAGTGCTCCCTTGCAGATACTGCTACACTTTTAAATTTTCTAGGCGACTGAGGTTATCAGGTTACCCCAGCTAAGGCTCAACTTTGCAGCCCTTCTGTCACCTACCTAGGCATACTCCTCACACCCACTACAAAAAGCCTCACAGCGGATAGAATAAGCCTCATTGAAACTCTCCAGCCTCCTCAGGATGCGGAAGAGATCTTGTCCTTCCTAGGACTGGTGGGCACAGTGAGTCTTATCCCATGGCCCGACTCAGGATCTTTAAGGCCTACATCAAGGTCATAAGCAGCCTCATCAGCCTGGCCTCTGACATCAGACAACAGGAGGAAGCCATCTCAGCTCTAGCCCAGGCAGTAAGCCCCAGGACAGCAGCAACCCTTTTTCCTGGCTTGGCCGAGGTACACAACATCTCTCGTTGTTTCTTGTGTGCAGCCTTGAATAAGCCCCCACTGGTTGCGGTACCCTTACCCAGCCCTTTTAACTCCTCTAACCTAACCCCCTCCTTTCCCCTTCCCGGCCGAACACTACATCAATGAGTTAGGACTAGTAGAAACCAATCTCCTCACTCTAGAAAAGATTCAGGAAATATTCCACCAGAAAAACCTCAGATGAAGGCCCTCACTTAGGTGGTGGCAGTCGTCTGTGTGGCCGGTTAAGTCCTACCCTTTCTAAGCCCCTTACTAATCATTGGCTTCTTGCTACTTATAGCACCCTGTGTCCTCCGCTTCATCCAGGACAGCATGAAAGAAGCCTTCCAGGTCACTTTCAATCAGATGCTGCTCTACCCTTATACTTGAGTTCCGACCTCCGAAGAACCCCACGATGACCCATACCAGCAGGAAGCAGCCAGATGAACACGTCACCCCATTTTCTTATTAGAAAGAAGTCGGAATGTTAGGCAGGGATCTAGACCCGACATGGCAGCGCCACCTGGCGTAGCAGGCCCTTTGTTCGAGACTTCCCTTCCTCTTTGAACACACCCGCAGACTTGCATATGTCAGAAGTTCCGGCTGGGCAACCACACTCCCCCATGACCTGCAGCTCACCTGCATTCCACAAGTTCGTAAACAGCAGTTTCGGTTAACAGTTTCCAAAGACCCCTTCCTCATGACCCTTACTCAACTCCTGCCCTAGTAGTTTCAAGACCCCCCAGGCCCTGTTTGCACAACCAGCTTCCCTGCCTCTCGGGCTATAAAAAGCCCCTATCCTACTCCCTCAGCGCTACTTCCTCGGCCCACACCTTTGGACTGAGGAACTTCACCTGCAAGCCCTAATAAAGGCTATTCTCACTGCCATTTGCCTTGTGTCTTCATTCCCGGTTTGGCTCCAGCCTCAGTTTACCTTTACAGTGTGCCTTTATCGGCACCTTGGTTGTGTTTTGATTTGGTTTGAATTGCTTGACAAGACAGGTCTTGGGAACTTGCCCACTCCATTTGAGTGTAAGCGTGGCCTGATCACCCACGGTGTGCCTTTATCGGCACTTTGGTTTTGGTTTTGACTTGGTTTGAATTGCTTGACAGGACCGGTCTTGGGAACTTGCCTACTCCATTTGAGTGGAAGGGTGGCCTGATCACCCATCATGTGCCTGTACTAGCACTTTGGTTTTTGTTTTTGACTTGACTTGGATTGCTTGATACTTTGGTTTTGGTTTTGAGCTGGCTTGGATTTCTGGATACTCTGATTTTGGTTTTGATTTTGGTTTGGTGTAAACTACAAAAGTGTGTGTGTGCCCTTTTTACCCATTGTTTTGTGGTGTGCGTGTGGTGTGAGCGTGGTGTTTTGTCTAGAGGAAACATGCGTGAGGCACAAAGTAAGCCCACTCCACTAGGAACTATGTTGAAAAATTTCAAAAAAAAAAAAGTATTTAAGGGAGACTATGGAGTACTGTGACACCAGGAAAGCTTAAAACTTTGTCTAAGATAGACTGGCCAGCATTAGAGGTAGGTTGGCCATTAGAATGAAGCCTGAACAGGTCCCTTGTTTCAAAGGTATGGCACAAGGTAACCTGTAAGCCAGGGAACCCAGACTCAGCTTGTTTTAGATCCCCCGCCCCCAACACATGGCGGTTGAGAGAATAGCAGCTTAAGTGGCTGGCAGAGGCAAGGAAGGACCAGCAGTGAGAGAGAAATGAAACAGACAGAGAGGAAAAGAGGCAAAGAGACAGAGAGGAAGAGACAGACAAATAGGGAGTCAAGGAGAGACAGAAAGACAGAGACGGAGAGAGAGAGGAAGAGACAGAGGCAAAAGGAAAGTCAGAGAGTGACAAAGTCAAAGAGAGAAAGAGAGATATACAAGTAGTTAAGAAAAAAAAAAAAAAAGGACCCTATTCCTTTAAAAGCCAAGGTAAATTTAAAACCTGTAATTGATAATTGAAGGTATTTTCTGTAACTCTATAACACTCCAATACCACTTTGTTGTCAGTGTAAACAAGGGTGTATCCTGAAAGCACTGAGGCCTTCCTTCTGTTAAAAAAAAAAAAAGGTTATCATCTTCGGGATAAAGGGCGGGGTGGAATTTATATAAAAAGAGTGTTATATGGTAAATTCTTGTCCTGAAATAAACTAACTGGTTGTTTAAAGAAAAAAATGTTTGTAATAAGTCAGAAAGTTAAGGCATGTCAAAAAAAAAATTGCCCGTAAAAGTTGTGAAAGAAAAAAAAAAAGGGTTATAAAAAAATGTGTGTTAAAAAAAGAATTTATGCAAAAAATGTCATATAATTTAAAGTAACTAGGCCTCCTGAAGGTAAAACTATTGGAAAAAAGAAAAGTTTATATGCAAAGTGTATAAGAAAAGCAAAATATATCTTTGGTGAAAGGATTATAAGGAGGCATAAGAATGTACATTTTTAAAAATTATTGTTTTGAAGGTTTAAGTGAGTTTTAAAATGTTAATTGTAAAGAACATTCTGTGTATAAACGTATTAGCTAAAGTTAAAGTAGTATCATCCAGTTTTTCTGTGAACTGGACATTAAAGTAAAAGCATAACAGGTTTTTCTTAAAGCACCAACCTGCTCTTTAGCAAAAATTATAAAAGATTAAAAAGAGTCTATAAAATCTTACCTTATGGTCAAACATTAAAAATTAAATATGTCCACAAGGTTTTATTAAAATTAGGTTTAACATTAATAGCACACTAATATAAAGATAAAATTTAGCTTATCTTGTATAAAAATCATACGAGAAGCGTTGTTAAATGTAAAATGGTATTTGGCTTTCTTTGGTTTAAAAACTAATAAAAATAGGCGCTAAAGGAAATTTCTCAGTAAAATGGCACTAAGGACTATAAAGTCCACTCCCAAGGTCCCTACATTTAAAACAAAAGGTCAATTTCTTAAAAATCATATACTTATTTTATCTTCCACTTTCCTTTCTCACAAAAAAAAAAAAAAAAAAAAAAAAAAGGATGGACTAATCACACCCAAGTCAAGAAGGCGCCAACCCCTCCAGAGTCGTGGGCCATAGTCCCAGGGGAAAACTGTCATGCGCATCCCTGTGAAGAGAACACCAAACAGGCTTTGTGTGAGCAATAAAGCTGTTTATTTCACCTGGGTGCAGGCGGGCTGAGTCCAAAAAGAGAGTCAGCGAAGGGAGATAAGGGTGGGGCCGTTTTATAGGATTTGGGCAGGCAAAGGAAAATTACAGTCAAAGGGGGGTTGTTCTCTGTCGGGCAGGAGTAGGAGTCACAAGGTACTTGGTGGGGGAGCTTTTTGAGCCAGAATGAGCCAGGAAAAGGAATTTCACAAGATAATGTCATCACTTAAGACAAGGATTGGCATTTTCACTTCTTTTGTGGTGGAATGTCATCAGCTAAGGCCGGGCAGGGCATTTTCACTTCTTTTGTGATTCTTCAGTTACTTCAGGCCATCTGGGCATATATACGTGCATGTCACAGGGGATGCGATGGCTAGGCTTGGGCTCAGAGTCCTGACAAAAACTCTACCAAACTAAAGCTAAGAAAAATTTAACTCTTCTAATCTATTCTATTACTCTTCTTTCCTCGTTCTATTGCTGATCATCTGGTTATTAATATAACCAAGTCAATTTCACCTCAAACTATTGCATTTAATGCTTGCTTTGTTACACCCTGTGAGGACTTGCCAAGTCAAAGACAGTTTTCTACTTCAGAGAAGTACTTCTGTCCCTCCTGACTCTCCTCAGACTAGACATTAGTAAACTAGGACCATTTAATCCGAGGAGATTTTGATAAAGACCACAGTGCCAACCAGGAGTGTTGCCCCCTGATGTAGAGCTTTCATGTCATAGTTGGTCCAACATTCTGTGGACCACTAAAGAGCAAGGATGGACTGCCCTAACTGGTTTTTGTAATTTCCCTAAAACCGTACATTCACTTTACTAGAGGATCATAGAAGTTAAAGACTTAAAACACACTTTAGCAATTAAGACAGGATACCAAGATGCAAATACCTGGTTAAAATGCATCAAATATTCCAACTGCACATTAAACAGAAGCAATTGTTATGCTTGTGCACATGGCAGGCCAGAGGCCCAGACTGTCCCCTTTCCACTAAGGTGGTCCTCCAGTCGACCAGGTGTGGGCTGCATGGTAGCTCTTTTCCAGGATTCTACAGCCTGGAGTAATAAGTCATGCCCAGCTCTCTCTGCTATATCCCCAAGTCCCTGCAGTTCAACCCCCGAGGGCCATCCAGCTTCTGTCTCCCAACACTAGGTTTACTTCCTGTCTCTCACAACAGGGAGGAAACTTAGCATTCCTTGGAGACTTGAAAGGATGCAGTGAGCTTAAGAATTTTCAAGAGCTTATCAATCAGTCAGCCTTTGTTCATCCCTGAGCGGATGTGTGGTGGTATTGTGGTGGACCTTTACTAGGCACTCTGCTGAATAACTGGAGTGGCACTTGTACTTTAGTGCAATTGGCTATCCCTTTCACCCTGGCATTTCATCAACTAGAAGGAAAAAAATAATAAGACATCATAAAGCGAGAGAAGCCCCCTATGGGTCTTTCGACTCTCATGCCTATTTAGACGCAATTGGATTCCCACGAGGAATAGCAGATCAATTTAAAGCTTGAAATAAAATAGCTGCAGGATTTGAGTCAATATTTTAGTAGGTGACAGTTAATAAAAATGTAGATTAGATAAACTATATTTATTACAACCAATAGCAATGAGCTTTTCATGAATTAAAAGAAAAACTCATGTCAGCCCCAGCCCTGAGGCTACCTGACCTGACAAAACTCTTTACACTCTATGTGTCAGAAAGAGAAAAAAAAGGCAGTTAGAGTTTTCACACAGACTGTGGGGCCTGGCCAAGGCCAGTGGCCTATCTCTCAAAACAACTAGACAGAGATTCCAAATGCTGGTCCCCAGGTCTAAGGGCCTTGGCAGCAAAGGCCCTGTTAGCACAAGAAGCAGATAAACTAACCCTTAGGCAAAACCTGAATACAAAGCCCACCCCCCATGCTGTGGTAACTTTAATAAATACCAAAGGTTATTGGTTAACAATGCTAGATTAACCAAGTACCAAAGCTTGCTATGTGAAAATCCCCACATAACCATTGAAGTTTGCAACACCCTAAACCCCACCACCTTGTTCCCGGTATCAGAGAGCACAGTTGTACATAACTGTGTAGAGGTGTTGGACTCAATTTATTCTAGCAGGTCCAACCTCCAAGACCATCCTTAAACATCAGTAGACTGGGAGCTGTACACGGATGGGAGCAGCTTCGCCAACCCTGCAAAGTGACTCTGAAGAAGACGACAAGCCCTGCTCCAGTCACACCCAGAACCTGACTGGTCCACGCACGGCCGAAGCATGAGGAAACTCATTGCGGGACTCATTTCCCTTAAAATTTGGACTTGTACAGTAAGGACTTCAACTGACCTTCCTCAGACTGAGGGCTGTTCCCAGTGTATATATCAAGTCACTGAGGTAGGACAAAAGGTTGTTATGGTCCTATTATTTTATGGTTATTGTAAGTGTACTGGAACTCTAAAAATAAGTTGTTTGTATAATATTATTCTATACAAGGTATGTAGCCCAGGAAATGACCAACCGAATGTGTGTTATGACCCATCTGAGCCTCCCATGACCACAGTTCTTAAAATAAGATTAAGGACTAAGGACTGGTGGGAGCTCATAAATGATATGAGTAAAGTGTTAGCCAAAACAAACAAACAAACAAAAGGTTGCCCAAACAAGTCACCTTCAAATTTGATGCCTGTGCTGTCATTAACAGTAATAAGGAATAAGGTGTGGTTCTTAGTTAGAAAAGAGGCTACATTGCAGAAAATAAGTACATCTGTCATAAATTAGGACTGTGTGAAAATAAATGTAAATACTGGTTTTGTGTCATTTAGGCCACTTGGATAAAATAAAATAAAAAAATGATGAAAAGGATCCAGTCCACCTTCAGAAAGGAAAAAATGGCCCTTCCTGTACTAAGGGACAATGTAACCCCTTAGAGCTAGTAATAACCAATCCCCTTGATCCTCGCTGGAAAAAAGGGGAGCGTGTGACATTAGGAATCGATGGGGCCGGAGTGGATCCTTGAGTAAATATCTTGGTTCGAGGAGAAGTGTACAAACGCTCTCCTGAACCAGTGTTTCAAACTTTCTATGATGAACTAAATGTACCAGTACCAGAAATTCCAGGAAAAACAAGAAATTTGTTTTTTCAATTAGCTGAGTATATAGCCCAGTCTCTCAATGTCACTTCATGTTATGTATGTGGAGGAACTATAATGGGAGATCAATGGCCATGGGAAGCCTGAGAATTAGGGTCTACAGACCCAGTTCCTGATGAATTCCCGGTTCAAAAGAATCACCGTGATAATTTCTGGGTCCTAAAACCTCAATTATTGGATAATATTGCATAGCTAGAAAAGGAAAAGAATTCACTCAGCCCGTAGGATGACTTAGTTGTGTAAGACAGAAACTGTATAATGGTACCACAGAAACAGTCACTTGGTGGAGTTCAAATCACACAGAGAGAAATCCATTTAGCAAATTCCCAAAGTTGCAAACTGTGTGAACCCACCCAGAGTCCCACGGGGACTGGACAGTCCCCACTGGATTATACTGGTTATGTGGGCATAGAGCTTATGCCAAATTACCTGACCAGTGGGCAGGTAGTTGTGTTATTGGCACTATTAAACCACCTTTCTTCCTACTGCCCATAAAAACAGGCGAACTCCTGGGCTTCCCTATCTATGCTTCCCTTGAAAAGAGAAGCATAGCTATAAGAAATTGAAAAAAAATGATAAATGGCCCCCTGAGAGAATCATACAATATTATAGGCCTGCTACTTGGGCACAAGATGGTTCATGGGGATACCGGACCCCCATTTACATGATCAACCGAACCATATGGTTACAAGCTGTCTTAGAAGTAATCACTAATAAAACCGGCAGAGCCTTGACTATTCTGGCTCAGCAAGAAATTCAGATGAGAAATGCTATCTATCAAAATAGATTAGCTCTCAACTACCTGCTAGCAGCTGAAGGAGAGATCTGTAGGAAATTTAACCTTACTAATTGCTGCCTACACATAGATAATTAAGGGCAAGTAGTTGAAAACATGGTTAGAGATATGACAAAACTGGCACATGTGCCCGTGCAAGTATGGCATAGATATGATCCTGGGGCCATGTTTACAAAATGACTCTCAGCGCTAGGAGGATTTAAAACCCTTATAATAAGAGTTATAATAGTAATAGGAACCTACTTACCGCTCCCTTGTTTGATACCTTTACTTCTTCGAATGATAAAAAGCTTCATCGCTACCTTAGTTCACCAAAATGCCTCAGCACAAATGTACTATATAAATCATTATCGATCTGTCTTGCAAGAAGACATGGGTAGTGAAAATGAAAGTAAGAACTCCCACTAATAAAATGAGTGAGAGTCTCAAAGGAGGGGAATAAGGGAGGAGACCACCCTTCATATTGTCTTTTGCCCAATTTCGGCCTCCAAAGAAAGAAGAAGTCAAAACTGAAAGGCAGAAATGAAATCCACAGCAGACAGCCTGGCGCCGCACCCTGGGCCTGGTAGTTAAAGATCGACCCCTGACCTAACTGGTTCTGTTATCTATAGATTACAGACATTGTATAGGAATACACTGTGAAAATTCCTATCTTGTTTTGTTCCGATCCAATTACTGGTGCATGCATCCCCCAGTAACATAGCCCCTGCTTGCTCAATCAATCTCGACCCTCTCACATGCACCCCCTTAGAGTTGTGAGCCCTTAAAAGGGACAGGAATTGCTCGCTCAGGGAGCTCGGCTCTTGAGACTGAAGTCTTGCCAATGCCCCCGGCCAAATAAACCCCTTCCTTCTTTAACTCGGTGTCTGAGGAGTTTTGTCTGCCGCTTGTCCTGCTACATTTCCTTTCTCTCTCTCCTTGACGCCCTCTTAGTCTGTCTCTTCCTCTCTCTCTCTCTGCCTCTTTTCCTCTCTGTCTCTTTCCTTTCTCTCTCTCTGCTGGTCTTTCCTTGCCTCTGCCAGCCGCTTATGCTTCTGTTCTCTCAACCACCGTGTGTTGGGGGCGGGGGATCTGAAACAAGCTGGTCTGCGTTCCCTGGCTTACAGGTTACCTTGTGCCGTACCTATAAAACAAGGGACCTGTCCATGATTCCTTCTAATGGCCAACCTACCTCTAACGCTGGCCAGTCTACCTTACACAAAGTTTTAAGTTTTCCTGGTGTCATAGTACTCCGTAGTCTCCCTTAAATCCTTTTCTTGAAAAATTTCAACATAGTTCCTTAATGGGGTGGGCTTACTTTGTGCCTCACCCATGTTTCCTCTAGACAAAACACCACGCTCACACCACACGCACACCACAAAACAAAGGTGCTCCTCCCTTAGCACCACACAATGTGGATTCTGCTAGTGGTAAGGAAGAGAGGCTTTCAGGCAACAATCTTTGCCAATGTCTACTTTCAAAAGTCTCTAATGCACATGTGTGCAAGTTCATGGCTGCTACCATTTACTAAGCCATGCCCCCAGTATTGGACCTTCAAGGTTTTGTTTTTCCCTCCAAAATGAATAGTGATATGATATACATATCCTCATTTCTTCTCTCTTCCTCTCCCTTCCTCTCTCCCTCCCTTCCGTTCTCTTTCTTTTTTTTCTCCTTCCTTCCTTCCCTTCCTTTCTTCTTTCTCTCTTTTCCCATTCTTCCTTCCTTCCTCCTTCTCTCCCTTCATCACCATTGTCTTAATCTCAACTACCCAGTGACACTGCCAAAGGTCGCAGGGACCTCTGCCTATGAAAGCTAGGTATTGTCCAAAGTTTCTCCCCATGTGATAGTCTGAAATACGACCTTGTGGGAAGGGAAAGACCTGATCGTCCCCTGGCGTGACACCCATGAAGGGTCTGTGCTGAAGATGACTAGTATAAGAGGAAAGAAGGCCTCTTGGCAGTTGAGCTAGAGAAAAGCATCTGTCTCCTGCCTGTCCCTGGGCAATGGAACATCTCGGTGTAAAACCCGATTGTGTGTTCTGTTTACTGAGAAAGGAGAAAACCGCCTTAGGGCTGAAGGAGGGACTTGCTAGCGCAATGCTGCTCTTTATGCACTAAAAAGGTTTATGGAGATGTTTGTATATGCATAACAAGGCACAGCACTTTTCCTTAAACTTATGTCACAGAGATCTTTATTCATATATCTTACTGCTGACCTTCTCCCTAGGATGATCCTATTATCCTGCCACTTCTCTTTTTCTAAGATGGTAAAGATAATTATCAATAAATACCAAGGGAACTCAGAGACAGGTGTCAGCGTGGGTCCTCTGTATGCTGAGCGCCAGTCCCCTGGGCCCACTTTTTCTTTCTCTATACTTTGTCTCTGTGTCTCATTTCTTTTCTCAAGTCTCTCGTTCCACCTAACGAGAAACGCCCACAGGTGTGGAGGGGCAGGCCACCCCTTCACTCAAGTAGCTGGTACTACAGGCATGCACCACCACGCCTGACTAATTTTTGTATTTTTAGTAGAGATGGGGTTTCACCATGTTGGCCAGGATGGTCTTGATCTCTTGACCTTGTGATCCGCCTGCCTCAGCTTCCCAAAGTTCTGGGATTACAGGCGTGCGCCACCACACCCAGCTTCAGATGATCCATCCTCCTCCCAAAGTGCTGTGGTTACAGGCCTGAGCCACGGCTCCTGGCCAAGTTGCTTTTTTTTTGTCTGCTTACTTAATAGTGGAAAGAGTCTCGTTTTATTTTCCTCTTTCTTAACTGGGCAGAGTGTACATTTTTTTCTCATGTGTGTTCAATCATTTGTGCGTTTTTTTTCTGCGATTTGAAAAATCCCACGACAAGGTGCATTTTCCATTGTGCTTTTCCTTACCAAATTTTAAACTCTTTGTATATTTGTGGCTAAAATGTTCCTAATTTGGCAATTTGCCTCTAATTATCGTTTTTGATATTTTCTCATTCGCAAGATTAGTTCATTATGAAGTTTGCTCATTTTTTATATTTTTTTACTTTTCTCTCCAGCAAGTTTCTAGTTGACTCCACAAATCAGCAAGGCTCTGCTGGAAGCCTTCTAATCTTTACTACACAGAAATAACCTCGGCTTACTATTCATATTTCCCACGGGCATTTAGTGCATTTCCAAGTCGATTAAAAAAATCTTAACAAAGACAAAAATACCTCATTAGATCCTGCGCTTGTTTGGAATACAGATTAAAAAAAAATTTTTTTTTAAGACAGAGTCTCGCTCTGTTGCCAGGCTAGAGTGCGGTGGCACTATCTTGGCTCATCGTAACCTCCGACTCCCTGGTTCAAGCGATTCTCCTGCCTCAGCCTCCAGAGTAACTGGGATTACAGGAACGCGCCACCACGCCTGGCTAATTTGTGTATTTTTAGTAGAGAGGGGGTTTCACCATGAGCCAGGAAGGTCTTGATCTCTTGACCTTGTGATCCGCTTGCCTCGGTCTCCCAAAGTGCTGGGATTAGTGGCGTGAGCCATGGCGCCCGGTCCAGATTTTTTAAAATGCAAAACTTGCAGTTTTTTTTTTTTTTTTGATGCTTGCTTGTTTTCAAAATAATTAAAAAACAAAAACACAAAATTGCTCTTCCCAAAGGCTTCTTTCTTTCCTTTAAATTTATTTTTTAAAGAAAAGCTAGCCGGGCACGGTGTCTCAAGCCTGTAATCCCAGCACTTTGGGAGGCCGAGATGGGCGGATCACAAGGTCAGGAGATCGAGACCATCCTGGCTAACACGGTGAAACCCCATCTCTACTAAAAAATACAAAAAACTAGCCGGGCGAGGTGGCGGGCGCCTGTGGTCCCAGCTACTCCGGAGGCTGAGGCAGGAGAATGGCGTAAACCCGGGAGGCGGAGCTTGCAGTGAGCTGAGATCCGGCCACTGCACTCCAGCCTGGGCGACAGAGCCAGACTCAGTCTCAAAAAAAAAAAAGAAAAGCTAACGGCTGGGCGCAGTGGCTCACGCCTGTAATCCCAGCACTTTGGGAGGCCAAGGTGGGCAGATTATGAGGTCAGGAGTTCGAGACCAGCCTGGCCAATATGGTGAAACCCTCCTCTTTACTAAAAATACAACAATTAGCCGGGCGTGGTGGCGGGCGCCTGTAATCCCGGCTACTTGGGAGGCTGAGGCAGGAGAATCGCTTGAACCCGGGAGGCGGCGGTTGCAGTGAGCCGAGAACGCGCCACTAGCGAGGCTCTGTCTCAAAAAAAAAAAAAAAAAAAAAAAAAAAAAAGAAAGAAAAGCTAACAAATGCTGTTTTGTCATGCATCATCACGGAATGAATGAGAGCTCCTGCCAGCCAGGAGACAGCGGACTACCAGGGTTGCTTCCCAGAGGTCAAGAAGGGAGGTCGCGCGAGAAGAGGCTCCGTGGGATGGGTCCACGCAGCGAAATCCCACGCAGGGTGGGCGTATACGAGTGTCCACGTCCGAAGGGCCCGTTCAAGGGCAGATCCCTGAAGGTTGGGTGAACGCAGGGCACGTCCACGCGGGCAGGCCCTTGCACGCAGGGAGTGCCCACGCAGGGCGGGTCCGTGTAGCATGAGAGCAGCGAAGGAGGCCCACGCAGGCCATTTCGCGCCCCGTCCTCAGCCCACGCTGGCGAGCTACCGCGGGGAAACGCGCAGCTCAGATCTTAGCAGCTTACAAGAACAACCTTTTAAAAATGGAACCTTCAAGTAAAAATAAAACTTTTGTTGCCTTCTTCTACAGGAGTTATTGATGTAGGAAGGGACAGTCCCAGTAACATTTCAGGATACGACTTGGGCCGGTCCGCAGGCAGGAGAGTGAAGCGCGCAGCTGCCAGGGCTTACGGGGTGACGTGCAACGCTGCTAGGACCTTGCAGGTGGAGAGCATAGTTGCCAAAACCAAGGCGAAAGAGTGCACCGCCGCTAGGATCCGGGCGGAGGAGCCCACCACGGCCCGGACTTATTACGGATGCAGTACACTGCTGCCAGGATCTTGTCTGTGGAGGGCAGCGGGGCCGGGACCTCAGTTTGCAGCACACCGCTGCCAGGATCTCGTCGGCTGAGCGTTCCGCGGTCCGATCCCCGCCCCGTGCGCGTCGCCGGCGTTGGCGTCGTCTTCCTGGTGCTGGTCTCCGTCCGGTCGCCGGTCGCCTTGGTCTCCGGCCCTCCCCAGACGCTCCCGCACCCTTGCCGACCGCGCCGTCCGCAGCCCTGGCGCTCCCTGCGGGCCCCGCCGAGGCCGCCTGCGCCCTGTGCCAGCGCGCGCCCCGGGAGCCGGTGCGCGCCGACTGCGGCCACCGCTTCTGTCGGGCGTGCGTGGTGCGCTTCTGGGCCGAGGAGGACGGGCCCTTCCCGTGCCCCGAGTGCGCCGACGACTGCTGGCAGCGCGCAGTGGAGCCCGGCCGGCCCCCGCTCAGCCGCCGCCTTCTGGCGCTCGAGGAGGCGGCCGCGGCGCCCGCGCGCGACGGCCCGGCCAGCGAGGCCGCGCTGCAGCTGCTGTGCCGCGCTGACGCCGGCCCGCTCTGCGCCGCCTGCCGCATGGCTGCAGGCCCCGAGCCGCCCGAGTGGGAGCCGCGCTGGAGGAAGGCGCTGCGCGGCAAGGTGCGCGCGGCGGGGTCCCGTGCCCCGCCCCGGGCGGTGCCCTGCGCCTCTCCGCCCCTGCCCCGGTCCCCCTGAGCCCTGGGCCCTTCCCATTTCCACTGTCCCTGTCCCCGGATTGTCCCCCTCCCTTTACCGCCACGGGTCCCCGCTCCAGCGTGTGCTGGGCCCCTCCTTCTTGCAGCTTGCCTCCCCACGTTTTCTGCGTCTCTTCCGAGTCTGGTCCGCGTCCCCATCTTGGTGTCCCCTGCTGGGCGGTGCTTTATCTCCCCACCCCCTACCTTCTACGAAGTCCTTCCCCCACCAGCGTCCATCTTTGTGGTCCCCACCACTAGCTGTGCCCTGCCTCACACTCATAGACCCCCCTCTAGTTCCCACAGATTGACTCCCCCACTCACTGTTCCCTTGGGGAAGACATCACACCTCTCGACCCTCTGTATTCCACTATGTCCACAGGCCTGGCCCGCCTTCTTGTCTGCTCTCCGGGCCACCCAGCCCTCACTTGCACCGCCTGTCCCCTCTCCCGTCTTTCAGAGACCCGCTCTGGGAGTCTGGCAGCGACGGGTCTGGGAGTCTGGAGCCTTTCCCATGGCGGGTTGTTTGGGGGATACAGAGTAGGAGAGAACAGCCAGCCTGGGGTCCCGCTCTTGAATACAGGGGAGGGGAAGCCAGCCAGACTGTGCCTCTGGGCGCTCCTCCTGCATTGAGGGCTCTTGCCACCAGGCAGAGTGACCCCCATCGGGCTCAGGCAGGGCAGGGTGTAGGGCAGGCTGTGCAGACCTGTGGTACAGACCGAACTCACACTGAACAGGGCCACTTACAGACACACAACTCCTAAACCCACCTAGACAGTCCCCTTAGCCCCAGCACCCAGATCCTTCTGAATAGGTGTGAAGCCCAAGAAACCTTTTGGCTGCCTGTGTGTTCCTGTCCTAGACAACAGGGCTTCGAGATTATCTCTGGAATGGTCAGACTGTGTGCATTCAGCTGGGGTGATGTCCCTCAGAACTGGGCTAGGTTGGGGGAGACCTTCTGCCCACCCCTGGTGACCTTCCTCTCTTTCCAGGAGAACAAGGGGTCTGTGGAAATCATGAGAAAGGACTTGAATGACGCCCGGGACCTGCATGGCCAGGCGGAGTCAGCAGCTGCAGTGTGGAAGGCAAGTGGGGGGCCTGGAGGCAGCCTGGAATGAGGGGACCGGGGACTCAGGGCTCTAGACAAAGGGACCACCAGGCCAAGCAGGCCAGGCCTCTGAACTGCTCAGCTGGTTGGTTGGAGGAGGGGCCTCTGGACTTTAGTGAGTTTCAGGGTATTTTTCTAGGATGTGTTTGTATTTTTCAAATAGAATCTAACCAAAGTCAGTGGAAGCCTCTTTTTCGCCTCACATTTCACCTGTAGGTGATGGCAGCATCAGACTTACTCTTTTTTTTTTTTTTTTTTTTTCCAAGAGACAGTCTCATTTGGCTGAAGTGCAGTGGTCTGCTTGTAGCTCACTGCAGCTCGAACTGGCCTCAGGCGATCCTCCCACCTCAGCCTCTGGGACTATAGGCATGTGCTACCACACCTGGCTAATTTTAGAATGCTTTTGTAGAGATGGGGGTCTTGCTGTGTTGCCCAGGCTGGTCTTGAACTCCTGGCCTCAAGCGATTCTCCTGCCTTGGCCTCCCAAAGTGCTAATTTTTTTTTTCTTTTAAAACACATCTGTAACTTTCTGTGGTCCTCTTGTTCTGATCTGAGAGTTGCTCATTTTTTTTTTAAAGGCTAGAAATCCAGGATCAAGGAACTGGCACATTCTGTGTCTGTTGAGAACGCTTCCTGGTTCATAGATGGTGCCTTCTCACTGTGTCCTCACATGGAAGAAGTAAGGGTGTCTCTGGGGTCCTTTAAGGACACTGATTCCATTCTTGAGAGTTCCACCCTTACAACCTCATTACCTCCCAAAGGTCCTGCCTCCTAACACCATCACCTTAGGGATGAGGATTTCAGCATGGGGATTTGGGGAGGCCACAGACATTCAGACCACAGCAGTGTTACTTTCCTTGGGTGCCTTCCACAGCATTACATCCCAAAGGGCAAAGGGACATCCCACTAGATTCTTTGAGGTTACTCACAAGTAAAGCTCTTCAGTCGTTTAAACTCTCTTTGGTGACTTTTTCCTCATGTGTAGTAAAAAATCTGTGTGCCATTTTCTCTGGGTTTCATAAATTCCTACTTCCTCCTTTTAACCTGAAAGACAGAGTGATTTTCAAAGGTGCAGCAGCTCTTGGGTAACTGGCTGCACCTCGAGGCTGAGGCCCGCATTTTTACCCCAGCTTGAGGCTGAGGTAGACTCTCTGTGTTCCCGGTGGTGCTGAGCCCTTGCCTACTCTCCACAGGCCTGAGGTGCAGGCCTCACTCAGTGACAGGTGACACACAGAGTCCCTGATGCCAGTCGGACCCCTGGCACTCCACACTGCCCTTGGGGGCTGCTCTGAACTTCTCCTTGCCTTGTGAGTGGTCAACACTGCCCAGTGCAAGTGAGGCTGGAAGGCTTTGGGGACCTCCAAGTTTTCAATAACTTGTGTTACCCCCAAGGGACTTGTTTTGCCCACAGGTTTTAGGTTGGAGTTTTCAATCTGTCCTGTTTTGGGGGTTGGTGGCTTAGATGCTGGGATGAGAGAAGCCACCTAAATTCAAAGGAAGGAGTTTGCAGTGTGCCGCATCAGCCAACCAGCAGACACCCAGCTGTCATTTGCATTCTCTCTCAGCAACAAAAGCCTTGGCTTCTCATGACTATGGCTGTCACCTGCCCTGTGTGGCCCAGGGCCAGGTGGAAGCCATCCATGACTCTGAGTAAAATCACAGTAGCATCCTCCTCTGCTCTCCTGTTTCCAAGGTTAGGGGTTGGCTGGAAACCAGCTGAAGAGTGGCAAGTGTGAACGCTGTTTGTTGAAGGCTGATGGGATGGTTTTCAGCTGTTGGAGTTCTGGTGTGGGCACAGCAGGGACAGTTTCTGGCAAGATGGGTGTGTGTCCTGCCTTGACAGTAACGTGCCTGACAGGCTCTAGACCTAGCAGGGCCACTCAAGGATTTACTGTCCCCTTGGCCATGGGAGACGGGAGAGGAACTGTCTTCATGTGCAGCTGACCACTGCAGTGTCAGGGAGAAAGAACTCTACTTCTCCCCTTTTAGGGTCCCAGGCTGGGCCGGAGAATTAAACTGACATAAGCTAAACTAACAGGGCCAGGTGCAGTGGTTCATGCCTGTAATCCCAGCAACTTGGGAGGCTGAGGTAGGAGGATTGCTTGAGGGTAGGAGTTCGAGACCAGCCTGGGTAACATAGTGAGACCCCCATCTGTACAAAAATTAAGAAATTAGCCAGGTGTGGTGGTGCATCTGTGGTCCCAGCTACTTGGGAGGCTGAGGTGGGAGGATACTTAAGCCCAAGAGGTTGAGGCTGCAGTAAGCTATGATGGCACCACTGCACTCCAGCCTGGGTGACAGAGTGAGACCCTATCTCAAAAAAAAGGAAGATAGATTAGTGGGAGAAAAAACATAAGTTTTTTTTTTTTTTTTTTTTGAGATGGAGTCTTGCTCTTGTTGCCCAGGCTGGAGTGCTGTGGTGCCATCTTGCCTCACTGCATCCTCTGCCTCCTTGGTTCAAGTGGTTCTCCTGCCTCAGCCTTCTGAGTAACTGCGACTACAGGCATGTGCCACCACGCCTGGCTAATCTTGTATTTTTAGTGGAGATGGGGTTTCACCATGTTGGCCAGGCTGGTCTTGAACTCCTGACCTCAAGTGATCCACCCACCTCGGCCTCCCAAAGTGCTGGGATTACAAGCGTGAACCACACCACACTCGTGCCTGAGCAGCATGTTTTAGAGTGGCATGTTCTTAACTCCTTCAAGAGGGAACAGGTTCCCCTTCGCCTGGGGAGAGTGGGCGAGGACACAGGTCTTTTCCTGCCACCTGTCTGCAGGGACACGTGATGGACCGTAGGAAGAAGGCACTGACTGACTACAAGAAGCTGCGGGCCTTCTTTGTGGAGGAGGAGGAGCACTTCCTGCAGGAGGCTGAGAAGGAGGAGGGGCTACCTGAGGACGAGCTGGCTGACCCCACTGAGCGGTTCAGGTCACTGCTGCAGGCGGTGTCGGAGCTGGAGAAGAAGCACCGGAACCTGGGCCTCAGCATGCTGCTGCAGGTGTGGGATCCCCACTGGGTCTGTCCACCATCAGGCCAGGGTGGACGTAGGCAGCAGCGAGCCACTGGGGGGCCATTGCCCGAGGTCAAGGCTTAAAAGCCCAGCCTGACTCCCACTGCCGTGGCCTTGCAGGGCTGATTTTGGGAATGGGTGGGTGGTCAAGGAAGGTGATAGGAAGGGGTTTTAAGTTGAGAAGGGTCTGAGGTGTCCCTGACCTTCACAAGGGAGGACACTTGGTATCCCAAGTGCCTGAGGCTTCTGCCCCGCCCTAGGGTTCTGAAGGCAGAAGCAGGCAAGAAACTCAGCCTCAGGGCTTTTCTTCTGCCTCTGCCCAGGGCCTGGCCTGAACCCCAGAGCCCGCAGCAACCCAGATGGCCTTGAATGGTTCAATTGCCTGTGCCAGCCATAGGTGACAAGGCTTTGGCCTTGGGGAGACAGAAGTCTGGGCTAGGCCCTGGGTTGGTTGTGCTCAGGACAGTACCTCATGCACTGTCTCATGTGCACTCTCTCTTGCTCTCTCTCACTCTCTCCTTTTGTCTTTGTCTCTGCCTCTGTGTGTCTCTTTCTCTGTTGTTTTGTGTCTCTGTCTTTCCCTCTACCTTCCCATGCAGTGATGGCGCCAACCGGCGGCAGTCCCAGAGTTGGAGGCAGGAGGGGATGGATCCTCATCTCCTTGGGAAGTGTCAGCGTGTGGCTGTCAGGGAAGCGTGGAAGGCGCCCGGCCTTGGGTCCGTCTATATAGTTGTGTGTTTCAAGAATGTCCCTTTATCCTTCACCCTGAGGCGTGAGTGTTTTGGGGGCTACAAACACCTCCCGGTAGAGGCTGGACCTGAGGACCCTTCCGACCTGTGCCCGACCCTTCCTGAAGTCCTGGCCACAGCCCATCTTCCATAAGTCCCAGCAGCTCTGGGCCATGCCCTTCCTCTGTCACCTATCTGCCCCTCACCTTGTCATCCACGGACCCAGACCCTGCACCTTCCATGCGGGCCCACAGATCCTTGGCAGGTACCTGAGGTGCACCATTGAGTGTCGAATTTGGGGTTAACATCTAGAAAGAAGAACGCACATGAGGCTCTGTGAAGGCTGGAACTCAGGTCTTCAGGGAAGAGAAAGGAAGACTGGATTGCACCTTGATGCCTCCTGAGGAGGCAGCCCTCCTCTTGAGGTGGGCTTGGGCCCCGCCCAGCCTTATCCGCGTCGCTCTGTCCACCTCCCCCTTCCTGGCCCCCACCCTGCCTCTGTGTCTCCCAGAAGCCCTCCCTGTGCTCCACCTGCCTCCGTAGAAGGAACTCTCTTTCTCCTTTTTCCTGGGCGAGGGGGCTGGCAGGTGGCTAACCCCATTTAGCATCTCCAGGCCCTGCCATGGTGTCTCATCTTGCTGTTCTCTCTGGCTCTTTCTCTCTTCCCATTTCCTTTAGTAGTTGAATTTTGCAAAGCTCGTAGCAGTAGCTCAGTTGCCTGCAGCATCCTTGTGTGTAGATAAATTCGTCTAGTCGACAGAAACTCAGCACTGGGGACAGGATTGCAAAGTCTGGGACATAGATGCAGGCAGATGTTGAGATTTGGGTATAGCTGGGCTTGTGAGCAGTGCCTATTTCCAGATGAAGCCTTTCAGCCTTTCCGAGTCCCCGGCCTTTGGTGCGATGTCTGTGAGTTTGACCTACCCAGCGTGTGGGCTGGTTCAATGTTGAATAAAGTGAGTTTGTGTCAGCTTGTTTGCTTCGTCTCCGTATGTCCACCTCTTCCCCCTGCTCTGGCCACCCTCCAGTGTGAAAGGAAAATTCCTCGTGACACTTGCTAAAGCATGGTGAGGAGATCTTTCATTGGGACCATGGAGATGGGTGTGGAGCCCTTTCCTTGGGGCCTCAGGGGAGATGGGGCTCCACCCCGACACAGTAGGGCAGGGGTTGGAGAAGCCGAGGAGCAGTGTGGGGTCCATTGGTGGGAATGACTGTGAGGAGACATCAGGGCTGAGGGGGGTCTGGCTAAACCCACCTCACAGAGTCCTTGCTGCAGGCAGGCAGGGTGATCAGACATTGGTTGCAAACGGTCTGATAGGAACCCAGTCAGGTACCATTGAGGGTGGTCAGATATTATGGTTAAACCAAATTAGGGTTCTTGCTAAAACTGGATTTCATAAGAAAGGGCACAGAGGACCCTAGGAGAAGATTCCAGAGCCTGGCCAAGTAGATAATCTTTGTCAGCACGCCAACAACATCCCGATCCTGAGACCTCCAGTTTGTCTTTCTCACTGTCTCTACCTGCTGCAGTCTGCTGTCGTCCCCAAGTGTCCTTGCCCCTGCGCTGCACACCTGTGATGCATGGCTGGCCAGGTCCTGATGGGACAGAGTCTCCCGCAACATCAAAGTGTCTCCACATCACCAGGTCCAACAGTGGCTTCACCATCCTCACCTAATCTAGCTGACCAGCAACATCCCACCCTGTCAATCACAACCTGTTTCTATTTGAAAAAATTATATACTTATGGGGCACAGTGTGATGTTTTGATATCTGTACATTGTGGAGTGACAGAATCAAGCAGATTCATGTATCCATCTCATGTTTTTTTTTTGTGGTGAGAACATTTGAAATCTACACTCAGCAATTTCAAATACAGTCATAGTCATCCCTCTGTGTCCAAGGGGCATTGGTTCCAGGACCCCTTCCTGGATACCAAAATCCGCAGATGCTCAAGTCCCCTGCAGTCAGCCCTCCCTCTGCACGTATGTGGGACACTCAGATACGAGGGCTGACTGTGTACAGTACACGGTTATCAGCTGAAGTCACCATGCTGTGCAATAGACCTTGAGTTTATTCTTGTATAACGGGAACTCTGTACCCTTTGACTAGAATTTCCCCAAATCCTCTTGTCTCAGCCCCTGCTAACTACTGTTCTATTTCTATAAATCAACATTTTGATTCCACATATAAGTGAGATCATGCGATATTTGTCTTGGCTTATTTCACTTTAATAATGTCCTCTAGATTCACCCATGTTGCAAATAGCAGGGTTTCCTTTATTATGGCTAAATAGTATTCCATTGTGTGTATATACCACATTTTCTTAATCAATTTTTCCACTGTATCCCTTTATCCACTTTGCTGCTAGACCACGTAGGTTGATTGCCTATCTTGGTTGTTGTAAAAGTGCTGTAAGAAACACAGTGTGGGTATCTCTTCCACATATTTATGTCATTTCCTTTTGGAAAATACTTAGCAGTAGGATTGCTGGGTCACAGTACTCAAATTTTTAAGTTTTTGAATAACCTCCATATGTTTCTCCATAATGGCTATAATAATTTACATCCTCGCCAACATTTGTTGTCCTTGAAATTAGTCATTCTAAGAAGTGTGAGATAATCTCATTTTGATTTGCTTTGCATTTCCCTGATGATTAATGATGTTGAGCATTTTTTCGTATACCTGTTGGCCATTGGTGTGTCTTCTTTTGAGAAATGTCTCTTCAGGTTCTTTGTCCATTTTTTAGTTGTTTATTTGCTTTCCTGCTATTGAGTTTGAGTTCCATGTATATTTTGGATATTAACCCCCTACCTAATGTATGGTTTGCAAATATTCTCTCCTGATTTGTGAGTTGTCTTCACTCTGTTGATGATTTCCTTTGCTGTGCAGAAGCATTTTAGCTCTATGCAATCCTGTTTATTTTTCTTTTGTTGCTTGTGCTTTTAGGGTCACATGCAAGAAGTGATATGACCCTAAAGCCTAGGCCAGTGTCATGGGGTTTTTCACCTGTGTTTTCTTCTGCTGGCTTTACAGTTTCAGGCCTTACAATTAAGCCCTTGTCTGTTTTGAATGGATTTTTGTGTAGGGACATTCCCTCCACAAGGGCTTCCTCTGGCCTTGCTGATAATCCTCCATCTCCCTTGTGTCCTCTCCACTCCACCCTCTTCATGTGGATGGACTCTTGGCATCCTCGTGTGGCCTCTCTGTCTTACCCAGACCCCCATGGTGACCTCACACTTGCCTCTCCGACGTGGGTCTCTCTTCCAAACCCTCTTCCAGGTCCAACCACGCCTTCATCCCAGACTCACCCAGGGGCCCAATCCCTGCAGTCCTCAGACAGACATCTCAGAGCTGTCTCTGAGTCGTCTTCTCTAACAGTCCACAGTAGGTCTGCAAAGGAATCCTGCAGGCTTTTCCTGTAGCCACAGACCTTGACCTCCTCTTAACTGCTCCCCGCCAGTCCCCCACCGTGGCCCACTGGCACTGTCCTCTACTGCCCAGGAGACCTGGAAACCTCATCTCCTACCCCTGCTCCAACAGTGCATTCTCAGCCCCGCAGGTAGATGGGTTTCTACCTTAAAATATGTAGGATGAACCAGTCTGGTGATCTGATGTACAACAGGAGGACTGTAGGTAATAAAATTGCACTGTTTTGGGAGTTCCTGCTAAATGACTAGACTTCAGCTACTCTTGCCACAAAATTCTAAAAATGGTTGACTCTGGGAGGTGATGGGAAAGTTAATTGCTCCCCTGTAGTAGTAACCATTTTGCTATCTGTTTGTACTTTGTAACATCACGTTGCATACCTTAAATATACACAATAAAATTTATTAAAACAATAAAACTAAGCAAGAGCCTGCCTCCGGTATACTCAAGGCCCTGCAGCAACTCAGATTCCTTCAGGGAAAGCTTACCAGTGGCCTGGGGGGCGCTACATAATCCACCCCCAGCTGTTTCTCTCTCTGGTCACCACTGTGCCCCCTGCTCCCAGCAGACCCAGCACGATGGCCTCTCTTCAGCAGGCCAGGTGGGCCCTGCCTCGGCCTCTGATCTCCAGGGAATGTTTCTCCCCGATATCTGCATGGCGGTTCCCCCAATCCTTCAGGTCTGCTCCCACAGGGTGTTTTGTAGAAATGGCTTGAAACAGACACCCTTACTCAACCCTTGACCATGCAAGCTCTGAGGAGCCACTTGTGTCCCTGTGGCTTTGCCGCAGCCAGATCTCTCTGGTCAAGAGGATGTGGGGAGTGGGTGACATGTGGAAGGAAACTGAGGCCAGGCACTGCATAGAGAAGCAACAGTTTGTTTGCTGGAAGGTAGGGGACACATTCTCAAGACATTGATGTATTTGTCCAGTACTTCAATACTTTTTTCTCAACTCTTATTTTCAGAGCTTTGTGGGAAAGCTGTGGATAGTTGGGACCCAAAGGTCGTTTTCAGTTTCAGGATCCTGTGGCCAAAGAGAGGAGATAAAAATGTTTGGGGCCATTTTACCATCTACATTACCTAATTGAGTAGCTATTATTTCATGAGGTTGACAACAGCAAAATATAAGGAGATGCTTAAACTCTTTAGTAACTGGAGAATCATAATTAAAACCATAATGAGATACTGCTTTAACTCGAGGCAAGTGGGGTGGTGGTGGTTCGGGCGGGTGATGGGAACTGCAACACTAGGTGATGTTGAAGTCTGAGTGACAGTAGCACATTAGGTGAGCTTAGAGGTGCTGTGAGGAGTGTAGAATGAGGCCGCTGCTTTGGAGTGCAGTCTGGGGTCAAACCAAAAGGCATACCTTGGAGAAACTGTGGGTTTGCTTCTAGGCCACTGCAATACAGCAAATACTGCAATAAAGCAAGTCCCATGAAATGTTTGGTTTCCAAGTGGATATAAAATGCTTTTATAGGCTGTACTGTAGTCCACTAAGTGTGTAGTAGCATTATGTCTAAAAAAGCCAATGTATGTACCTTAATTTTAAAATACTTTGTTGCCAAAAAATGCTAATAATCATCTGAGTGTTCAGTGAGTTGCCATCTTTTTGCTGGGGGAGAGTCTTGCCTCAATGTTGGTGGCTGCTGACTAATTAGGGTGGTGGCTGCTGGAGTTTGGGGTTGCTGTGACAATTTCTTAAGACAATGAAGTTTGTCACATCAATTGACTCTTCCATTGAAAAGACTTCTCATAGCATGTGATGCTGTTTGATAGCATTTTACCCACATAACATCTTTAAAAATTAGTCACTCTTGTCAAACCCTGCCACTGCTTTATCAACTAAGTTGATGTCAATTCTAAATCCTTTGTTGTCATTTCAACCATGTGCACAGCATCTTCACCAGAAGTATATTCCATCTCAAGAAACCACTTTCTGTGTTCATCCATAAGAAGCAACTCGTCATCCATTCATATTTTCTCATGAGACTGCAGCAATTCAGTCCCATCTCCAGGCTCCACTTCCAATTCTCGTTCTCTTGCTGTTTCTACCACATCTGCAGTGACTTCCTCCCCTGAAGTCTGGGATTCCCTCAGAGTCATCCATGAGGGCTGAAATCAACATCTTCCAAACTCCTGTTCGTGTTGCTGTTTTGACCTCATTCCATGAATCATGAATGTTCTTAGGGCATCTAGAATGGTGAATCCTTTCCAGCAGGATTTAAAAATTTTTTTTCCCAGATCCATCAGAGGAATCACTGTTCAAGGCAGCTGCAGCCTTATGAAATGTCTTAAATAATAAAATTTGAAAGTTAATTATGGAAGTTAACTTGAAAGTTAATAAGACTTGAATGTTGTGTTAATAGGTATTTTAATATTTTAATGGACTTAAAATAGTAAACTATCCTGTAAACAGATGTGCTGTCATGTAGGCTTTGTTGTTTCATTTATACAGTACAGGTAGAGTAGATTGAGCACAATTTCTAAGGGCCTTAGAATTGTTGTAATTGGTGAATGAGCATTGGCTTTAATTTGAAGTCACTAGCTGCGTGAGCCCCTAACAAGAGAGTCACCCTGTCCTTTAAAACTTTGAAGCCAGACATTGACTTCTCTGTAGCTATGAGAGTTCTGGATGGCATCTGCTTCTAATAGAAGACTGTTTTGTGTGCATTGAAAATCCGTTGCTAGTGTGGCCCCCTTCATCAGTGATCTTAGCTGAATCTGCTGGAGAACTTGCTGCAGCGCCTCCATCAGCTCTTGCTGTTTCACTTTTCACTTTTATGTTACGGTGATGGCTTCTTTCCTTAAACCTCATGAACTCTGCCAGCTTCAAGCTTTTCTTCTGTAGCTTCCTCACCTCTCTCAACCTTCATAGAATTGAAGAGAGGATCTTGCCCTGGATTAGGCTTTGGATCAAGGGAATGTTGTGGCTGGTTTGATTTTCTATTCAGACCATGCACACTTTCTGCATATCTGCAATAAGAGCGTTTTGGTTTTTTATCATTTGTGTGTTCACTGGAGTACTTTTAATTTCCTTCAAGAACTTCTCCTTTGCATTCACAGCTTGCCTGACTGGCACAAGCAGCCTCTTTCTACTTCAGATGTGCCTTCCTCACTAAGATTAATCATCTCTAGCTTTTGCTTTAAAATGAGAGGTGTGTGACTCTTCCTTTCGCTTCAACACTTAGGGGCCATTATAGGGTCATTAATTGGCCTAATTTCAGTATTGTTGTGTGTCAGGGAATAGGGAGGCCTGGGGAGAGAGAGAGAGAAAGGGGAATGGCTGGTCTGGTGAGCAGTGAGGATGTACATGCCAGTTTTTCTATTAAGTTTGCTGCCTTGTATGGACGCATTTCTTGGCATCCCTAAAGAATTTCAAAGATAACATGAAAGATCCCTGATCACAGATCACCAGAACAAAACTAACAATAACAAAAAAGCTTGAAATATTGCAGGAGTTACCAAAATGTGACACAGACACCAAGTGAGCACATGCTGCTGCGAAAATGCCACAGGTCACCTTGCTCAACACATGCTTACCACCTACCTTCAATTTTTAAATGCAGTATGCGAAGCGCATGAGGCATAGGCTGTATATGAAAGGGAGTTAGACCAACCGGACGCCGGGGGAGCCAGTCCCCAACACGTTGCTTGTTTCTGACACCAGCTGCATGTCTGTGGGGTGAGTTGTTCCCCAAACAACCTCCGGTTCTATAACTCACTAGAAAAGCCCCCGGAGCCCACTGAAAACTGCTACCCTTTCCATTAACAGTTTATTATGGGGAACGGAGACAACTTTAAGTCAGCCAAGGGAGGAAACCCATGGGGGAGTCTGGGAGAGATAACAGAGCTTCCACTGTCCTGTGCCTGTGGAGTCTGGGCTGTGCTACCTTCCGGGCACCCTATGTGACTGTGCACGGGAAGTTCTGCCAACCAGGGACACTGCCCAACCTTAGTATCCTGTCTCTTCTGGCATCCAGCACCTAGGGATGGCTGACTTCCCACATGGCCAGTCTTAGTCTCCAGCCTCAAAGGAAGTCAAACTGCAGGACCCAAAGGCCCCTACCCCATATAACATTGCTGCCGCTGGGCTTGGCTCAGGGACTCCCACCCCCATGTCACAGTGTTCTCTTCAGTGTGGCCAACCTGCCCTAAACCATATTATGGGACTGTCCAGCGTGACCCAAGGCCACCAGGCAAACAAAGACCCTCCTATCAGGCATCGCATCCGAAGGGCTTTGAGGTCACTTCCCAGCAGCAGAGTGCAAGGGCAGGGGGTCTTGTTGGGAACGGCTCAGTTGTGGACTATGCAATTTGCATGCCCACGCTATGGTCTGAAGGTGTCCCACCCTCCACATTAGTATGTTGAAATCCTCATCTCCAAGATGCTGGTGTTATGAGGTGGAGCGTTTGGGAGGTGATGAGTTCATGAATGGGATTACTGCCCTTATAAAAGGGACCCCAGAGAGCTCCTTCATCTCTTCCACTACGTGAGGACTCGGTGAGAAGGCGCTGTCTGTGAACCAGGAATCGACTTCACCAGCCACTGAATATGCTGGTGCCTTGATCTTGGACTTCTGGCCTCCAGAGCTGTGAGCAGCACACTTCGGTGGTTTCTAAGCTGCCCAGGCTGTCCACATGGACTGCGATACTCTGTATTGCATCAGTTCCACTCCTGGGCTGTTATGCCAAAGAGATGCCAACAGGGTTCCATGAGGGCACAGGCATGGGATAGTTACAGAGTCATTGGTTACTGTGGTGACAGGTCCTCACTGCTGCGGATGTGGAAAGGTGAATATGGTGGAGGCCTCCATGGGAACTGAACTGAGTAAAACTTGTTCTGCTACAAGGGCCTGCACATGGGGTGCCCTTGACAAGAGGTGTGCACATGAGATTTGCACGTGGGGGTGCCCTAGGTTGTGTGTGTTTGTGCATGGATGAGAGAACTCCAGGAAGAGCCCATTTTGCTAAAGATTTCCTAAATGCAAATGCAACTTCTTCCAAGATGCAACATGCAGAAGATGGCAGGCAGGCCGGCAGGCTATTGCCATTCCTGAAAACTGGGCTTATCTTTTTGGAATCCTGTGGATAGACTGCCCACCCAATCGCTGTTGGTGGTAGGATGCCCCCAAGCCTCGTTCTGCTGCGGGAGAGTGGGCTCACTGAACACAGAGCTATCTACAGCTGCAGAGGCTGGCTGGCAATCACAGGGCTGTGGATACTACACCCACCAATGGGCTGAAGGACTTTGCATCTCAGGAGCCTCATTGGCTGTGCCAGAGAACGGTTTGTCCAAACCAAAGAGATCTGAAAAGTCACCTCATTTGCATACAGCTCCAGCAGAGCAGCTCCCAGCAGTGTTCTCCGTGCCCTTGGCCTGGCCACCCTTAGGGACTGAGGATGTACTGTGGTGGGTCACTCTAGACCAGTCATTTCTTTGGATGCCTGAGGATTGCTCTGTAGCCCCTGCTGGTTGGGAGGCAGAGGAACCAGCCTTTCAGCTCAGTCACACTGAGTCTGCATGCCTTTCTCCTGTGAATCAGCCTTCTGCCAGTTCATTTCATAGACACAGTTAACCGGACTCAGAGGTAGAGGGATGGTAGTTTTCTCTCCAACAGACCTAGGAAGTGCAGATGAGCTAAAAGGTCTATTCTTCTGCCTTCCAACCTTCTTTTTAATTGTTTATTATTTTTTATAAAGATGGGGGTCTCACTGTGTTGCCCAAGCTAGTCTCAAATTCCTGGCCTCAAGTGATCCTCTCACCTTGGGCTCTCAAAGTGCTGGGATTATAGGCACGAGCTGTTGTGCCTGGCTACAACCTCCTTTTCCCAGCAGACAGGCTGGGCACCACTTGGTTTCCACAGGTGAGGTGGTCAGGCTATTTATTTTTATTTTTTTTTTGAGACAGAGTCTCGCTCTGTCACCCAGACTGGAGTACAGTGGTGTGATCTTGGCTCACTGCAACCTCCATCTCCTGGGTTCAAGCGATTCTCCTGCCTCAGCCTCCCGAGTAGCTGGGACTACAGGAGTGTGCCACCACACCCTGCTAATTTTTGTAGTTTTATTAGAGACGGTGTTTTGCCATGTTGCCCAGGCTGGTCTCAAACTCCTGACCTCAGATGATCCGCCCATCTTGGCCTCCCAAAGTGCTGGGATTACAGGCGTGAGCTACTGTGTCTGGCCAGTCAGGCTTTATTTTAAAAAGAAAAAAACGGGTAAGACTTTTACTCAACCAAGTGTCCCATGGCCAGAGTTAATGAAGAGATACGGAGTTATAGAGGATGTCTGTAGTGTCCAAACTGATACGGTTAAAACCTAGGCTTTGCAAGGAACCCTTGCAAGTCAGGAAGAGCAAGAAGTCACTGGAATGAAAGAGAGGATGGGCCAGGGTATGAGAAGGAATTGCAACAGAGGAAGCTGTCATAATTCTTGGGGCCACTACAACAATACCATTGACTGGTATTTCTTATAAACTACAGAAATGAAGTTCTTAGAGTTCTGGAGGCTGGAAGTCCAAAATCAAGGCATGGCGGATTCAGTGTCTGGTGAGGCCTCACTTCCTGGTTCACAGATGACAGTTTCTTGCTGTGTCCTTACATGGGGGAAGGGACCCGGGAGCTCTTTGGGGTCCCTTTTATAAGGACACTAATCCCATTCATGAGGGTCCCACCCTCATGACACAACCACCCCCCAAAGGCCCCACCTCCTAACACCATCACTTTGTGGGTGAGGATTTCAATATGAGAATTTGGGGGGACATTCAGTCACAAACATTCAGTCTATAGCAGAAGCTAAAAAGGCTTTGAAGCCTTGGAGGAGACTCTCAAACTCTTTAGTTTTTGGAGCAATGAAAATTGTATGCTGGCTAGGTGTGGTGCTCACACCTGTAATCCCAGCACTTTGGGAGGCTGAGGCCAGAAGATTGCTTGAGGCCAGGAGTTCGAGACCAGCCTGGGCAACATAGCGAGACCCTGTCTCTACAGAAAATACAAAAATTAGCTGGGCGTGGTGGTGCGTGCCTGTCGTCCCAGTAACTCAGGAGGATCGCTTGAATCTGGGAGGTCGAGGCTTCAGTGAGCCGTTATTGTGCCACTGCACTCCAGCTTGGATGGCAGAGCCGAGACCCTGTCAGGGTCTCAAAGAACAAAGAAAAAAAAAAAAAGAACGCAAGAAAAAATTGTACACCCACAAGAGTAATGACTTGATATTGGCATGTTAGATTGGTGGAGATGAGACATCTGTCCCCTGCCACCTCCCTGTCACCCACCTCCTGCATTGGGCATGGTTCTGTAGCACTGTCTAGCTGACTTTGTCAATTAAGGACCTGAGGACCTGGGAGTCCCACCCCTGGATTTGTTACATTCCAAAGATGTCCCCTCCCAGCCCACAAGGGGATACATGTTCCATGTCAGCTGCACCGTTGTGGGTGGTGGCAGGTAGGGCGGGCATCAGCTCCCTTCCCTGCAGGGGTGGAAGTTACAATGAGGGGATGGAGACCTTGGAATACGCTACAGCCCTTGGAAAAAGCAGATAAGCCAGACTCATCATAACACGGGTGGGTGGGACTCTAGGGCTGGAAGCTGAGTACCCCCAAATGAGAAACCAAGTGAAGGATAAAAACACCAGACCATTTACTGAAACGGAAAATGCTTGCCCACCAAACGATCAGTCATGCTTTAAAAGGACACTTCAAACAGATAAGACAAATGGGACCCACTGGAATAGCTGCCTGTGGGGTGGGAAATGGGGGAGATGATTGGTTAGTGAGGGAAAGAAAGGGAAAAACAAAGCATAAGTCATCAAAGCATGCACGGTGGGAAAAGCGGGGAAAACCGCCCAGCTGCTCCCTAGTCAGCCCATGTAGGGCTGTCCTGGTTCAGGAACTCTTTTTATGGAAGAGTACCAGGTAGGCATTTTCTCAAAGAGGGGATAGAAAGCAACAAAGTAAAGACCTGGGGAAGTTACAGGGAAAGTGGGGTTTCACCTTGGGGCAAAGAGAAGTGCCCACACCACCTGTGTTCTACAAATCAGATCACTCAAAGGATGCCTGGATGAGGTTTTTATTTCCTAACAGGAATCTTACTCAATTGGACACAGATAATTTATTTTATTTATGTATTTATTTTTATTATACTTTAAGTTCTAGGGTACATGTGCATAACGTGCAGGTTTGTTACATATGGATACATGTGCCATGTTGATGTGCTGCACCCATGGATACAGATAATTTAAATGACACAAATACTCTTTGAAGTATTTTTTTTTTTGGGAAGATTATCTTTTGGATTCTGAGCCTTTATTAAACCTATATTCATGAAGAGGGGTGTACTAGTGAGTTCTTGCTTTTTTTGAGACAGCATCTCACTCTGTCACCCAGGATGGAGTGCAGAGGCGTGATCACAGCTCACTGCAGCCTCCACCTCCTGGGCTGAAGCAATGCTCTCATCGCCTCAGCCCTTGAGTACCTGGAACTACAGGCACGCATCACTACACCTGGATGATTTTTTGTTTTTGTAGAGATGGTTTCTTGCTATGTTACCCAGGCTGGTTTTGAACTCCTGACCTCAAGCGATCCTCCTGCCTCGGCCTCCCAAAGTGCTGGGACTACTGGCGTGAGCCACTATGCCTGGCTGTGAGCTATTAACATTTCTATTTGACAAATAAATCTAAATGTTTATAAAACCATCAAGAAATGAAATGTCACTCTCAGCAATGCAGTGCATGCTTAAATCAGCCAGATTTCAACTGTTACTGAACAAAAGAACAATCTCTAAAATATCTTTTTAAAGGCATTTTTGTACAAATAAGAATCTACAGATTTAAAAAAAAAACACAACCAACCACGTTGGAAATAGCTATAAGTACTCCTCATATCTCTTATTTGACAGAACAAGACTATCCTCTTGTGAAAGTTTTCAGTTCCACACCTTGGAGCAGCCACTGAATTGTTTTGTGAATGAGTGGTGTTTCTCCCTTTGCATGGGCAACTTCTGGTTACATTTGCAGGGTTCTTTTGTTAATTGTAAAGCTTGGCACTCTCATGGCTTGGCTCTGGAATGCACTCCTTGGCCTCCTGAAACCAAACAGGCTTTCAGGTCACTCTGCTTCCTGGTCTGAAGGAGTTGCCAGGCTGCTTGTCCCAAGCACCTTGCTCCCGGGGTGGGCCAGTCAGGTGCTGGCACAAAGAGGTTGGGAGGCAGAGTGATCTGGTGCACAGTGCCCGACCTTGAGCTCTGGGATGCCCGGTGACCTGCGTGCCTGGCCACCTCCTGGATCAGGCAAGCCAGTAATGACAGTTTCTCTTGGGCAAATTAAGATCCTTTGGGAAAGGCCAACTCGTCTTGAGTTCGGTATTTCTGTGGTTCCTGGGGGAAGGGCATGTCCCCTCTCAGCTGGAGAGGCATGGCAGGCAGAGCTCAGTACCTGCTTGTAACCCTAAGGGGACAGGACCTTGAGCCTTGGGGAGTGGGTAGGTGTGTGGCTCTCCCTGACTGTTTCTCAGTGCCACCAGCCTTGGAGGACCCCAGAGTGTGATAGCATATGCCACTCTGAATACATCGCTCTGGTATATTGATTGTTTTGAGCTGAAGCCACTTGAAAATCAGCAAGTGCAGGAGAGGCTGTCTTTGAACTCCCTTATCTGCCTAAATACGGACAGATATTCCAGAAGACCCTCAAGTGTCATCAGCCCCTTCTGCTGGAGCTTCCTCAACCCAGGAAGATAAACTCATGACAGGAGAGTGACTAGAAGTGGACTCCACTCAGACTAACCATGTCACAAGTATCATAGCTTTCATCTATTCTGCTACAGACCTGTTCAACTTTCCTAAAAGTCATTCACTCTCTCCTGAATTGCCGACAGCCTCCTCCTGTCTCCCTGCTGCAGATGACATATAAGCTCCTAATTCTCACCCTTTTTCGGGTTTTTTTTTTCCCTGTGAGGCCCCTGTGCATGTGTTAGTTTGCGTGCCTTTCTCGTGCGAATCTGCCTACTGTCAGCTTATTGCTGACCCAGTTATCCAAGCTCAGAGGAATTGGATAAAAGTAGTTCCCTCTCCAAAGGACCTAAGAATTATGGCTGGGCTGAAAGGCTGGCTACTCTGCCCTCCAACAAGCAGGCGCAACCCTGGGGCAGTCAAGGAAGCGAACGGCCTCCAGAATGACCCCTTTGCAGCCGGTGACGCAGTGAAGGCGGCCTGGGCCAAGTGCAGGGAGAACCCGGATCTCATCCACTCAGATACTTGGTGCTGTATGCAAATGAGGTGACTTTCTAGGTCTCTTTCGATAGGACAAATCGCTCCCTGGAACAGCCAATGGAGCTCCCAGGCTGCAGAGTGCCTTCACCTCATCTGTGGGTGCAGCATCCACAGCCCTGTGCAGAGTGTTCCGGGGCGCCCTCCCGAGGTGTAAGGCCCAGGCGCGCGCGTGCATTCTGTTGCTCCGCCAGGGCGGCTGTTCCGGGAGCATGGCAACTGGTGTGCGGGTCTCCTGGCCTGCTGTTGTCAGGCAATGCAGGCAATCTTCCCGTGCCACCTGCAGCTGGCCATCCGCAACCAGGGGGAGCTCAACAAGCTACCGGGCGTGTGACCATCATGCACAGCGGCGTCCTGCCCGACATCCAGGCACGCTGCTGCCCAAGAAGATAGGGAGCCACCACAAGGCCAAGGGCCAGTGAGGTTGCCCGCCGCCTTGCACCACCACAGGCTCATTTTCCCATTTTTTGTCCGGATTTTATTTTGTTTTTCTTTATATATGTGTATGTTTAATTGACACATAATAATTGTACATATTTGTTGGATACTTAGTGATGTTTCACCAAATACGTACAATGTAAAGTGATCGGGCAGGGTAGTTAGCATGTCCATCATATGAAACTTTCATCATTTCTTGGTGTGGGACCATTCAATATCTCCTTCTAGCTGTTTGAAACTATGTAATATATAGTGGTTAATATAATCACCCCATAGTGTTGTAGAACGCGAAGACTTACAGTCAAGATGTGGAATCAACCCAGGTGTCCAACAACAGATGAGTGGATAAGGAAAATGTATATACACAATATTATCCAGCTATAAAAAACTGGGGCTCATTTCCTGGGTCATAGGTGGCTCCCCTACCTGCATCCTCAAAAGGTGGAAGGGGTAAGGGAGACCTCTGGGGTCTGTGAAAAAAAATTAAATTTTGGGACCCCCAAACTCATGTAGCCAAAGAGGAAAGTCAAGCTGGAAACTGGGTCACAAAAACCTGCCGCCCCCTTTTGGTTCCTAAATCAGATGCCTACAAGATGAAAAGCTACCTGCCTCCCCAACATTTTGCCCACAAGGAGATTCCTGGGGAGCTGTTAAAACTTCACTATGGCAATGCAAATTGATAGCTTGTCTTAACAGGTGCAGTCACCCTGGCCTCCCTGCCAGACACAAATGTATAACTGATTGTTCCCCTACCCCATTTTGTCTGTGTTATGTAAAATGCAGATTCCCCACATTTTTCCTCTGCCTCTTTTGTTTATGTGAAAACTGTGTGCTTCTCTATATCCTGCCCTTTCCCCTTTAAATTTCGAGCCCTCAAAAGCACCTTCAGAGAAAGGCATAGACCTGTCTCCTGGGCTCATCCTTAACTTTGGCAAATACATTTTCTAAGATGATTGAGACTTGTCTCGTCATTTTCCCCTATTGACAGGTCCCTCTTATAAGGAAACTAATCCCATTTGTGAGGCTCCACTCTCATGACTCAATCACCTCCCAAAGGCCCCACCTCCTCATACCATCACCTTGGGGGTAAAGATTTCAATATATGAATTTGGAGGGTGGGACACAAACATTCAGACTGTAACCCCGTGACTGGATTTAGGGCCCACCTGAAATCCAGGATTTTCTCAATCCAAGATTCCTAATCAAGTCTGCAAACAGGAAGACCTGTTTTTCAAATAGGATCACATTCGTAAATTCATGGAAGTGTCGTTTTGGAGGGTTACCATTTAGTCTTCTCTGCAGGGTGTCTTAACTTCAATCCTCTTGGAGGCCATCTGTTGAGAAGTGTGTATGTGTGTCATATATCCATGTTACAGATGAGGAGATGGAGGCTCAGGGACATTAAGCAGCCCTGAGTCCCACAGCTAGGGACTGCAAAGTCAGGATTGAAGCCCACTGAAGGACCCCTGTGCCCTTAAGAGAAATGTGGGGGTGGCGGCTGGACTGAGGAAGTGGATTAACTGCGGGTAGATTAACTACAGTAGATAGCGCAGTAGAGGTGAATGGAGCTACAGAGGTGGCTGGCTCCTTGCGGGCACTTTCGGCGTGAGGGAACCTGCAGCCCTGGCTCCCGGGGTGGACCACATGCCACTGGGGTTGCCCTTTACTGTGTGATGCCATAGGCTACCTGGGGAGGTTCCTGGCCCCAACACCACCAAACGCTCCCCCTTCCTTTTCTCTGGATTTTATTTTTGCTTTACATATATTTTTAATTGACACATAATAATTGTACATATTTGTGGGGTTCTGTTTCTGTAATTCCTTCCTTCCTCTCTGGTGCTTAGGGAGGTGCCCCATAAGTGTCTTCAGTGAGGGAGTGACTGCATCGCCCCACGCTCTGCTCATCTCCCCACCCCTCAGAGCAGGTTTTACACTTTCAGGTGTGAGGAAAAAGCATTTTGAGAATTGTTATGTGTTCCATTGTGTATCCCCGCCCCCCAGTCATCTGTTGAAGTCCTAACCCCCAGGACCTCAGAATGTGACTCTAATAAGCCCCCCTTATCTTTGGGGGATACATTCCATGACCCCCAATGGATGCCTGAAACTGAGGATAGTACCCAATCCTACACAGCCTGTGCTTTTTCCCATACACATGTAGCTATGGTAAAGTTTATATATTTGGCACAGTAAGAGATTAACAACAGTAACTAATAATAAAATTAGTGGGGTGTGGTAGTGCATGCCTATTGTTTCAGCTACTTGGGAGGCTGAGGCAGGAGGATCACTTGAGCCAAGGAGGTAGAGACCAGCCTGGGCAACAAAGTGAGATGTTGTGTGTAAAAAAAAATAAAAATTCAGAAAAGGTAAATAAACTAGAATGATTATGATAATATACTGTAATAAAAGTTATATGAATATGGTCTCTCTGTCCTGTGAAATATCTTAATAAAAATAACTACAGTGGACCGTGGGTAACTGAAACTGCAGGTGAGGAGGGCTATGATATTTGGAGATAGGGTCTTTCAAGAGGTAATTAAGGTTAAGTAAGTTTATTGGGGTGGGCCCTGATCCAGTAGGACTGGTATCCTTATAAGAAGAGGGGATTAGGACACAGAGACACCCAGAGGGAGGACCATGTGAGGACAGCGGGAGGAGAGGACTATCTGGTAGCCATGGAGGGAGGCCTGAGGGTGAACCAGTGCTATCTACACCTTGATCTTGGACTTCCACATCAATGAAAGAAATAAAGGCCTGTTGTTTGAGCTACTCAGTTTGCAGTGCTGTGTTAGGCAGCTCTAGGAGATGGCTAGAAGAGCTGATTAAAGGCGCGATGGCTCAAGCCTGTAGTCCCAGCACTTTGGGAGGCCGAGACGGGCGGATCACGAGGTCAGGAGATCGAGACCATCCTGGCTAACACGGTGAAACCCCGTCTCTACTAAAAAAATACAAAAAACTAGCCGGGCGCGGTGGCAGGCGCCTGTAGTCCCAACTGCTCGGGAGGCTGAGGCAGGAGAATGGCGTAAACCCGGGAGGTGGAGCTTGCAGTGAGCTGAGATCCGGCCACTGCACTCCAGCCTGGGCGGTAGAGCGAGACTCCGTCTCAAAAAAAAAAAAAAAAAAAAAAAAAAAAAAAAAAAAGCACATTCCTGCCGCTCCATAGAACTGAATTCCTAAGTCTGCACTGGGGCCCAGAAATCTGCAGGACAGGACCCTGCTCTAAGGTTCTTAGAATCCACACTGAGAAACACTAATTCCAGTTTAGTCTCGCAACAGCAAAGAAGTGAGGAGAGAACAGGGTTTCTCAAACTTCATTTCACTGTACCCCCAAGAAGGAGCCTTTTAAAGACTTTTTTTCCCCCTCATTGTCACCATGACCATGCAGCTTCCACAGCACAGACACACTGTGTATCTGTTTATGTGCCAGGTCCTTCAGAGGGCTGCAAGCCACTGTGATGCCTTTAGCCCCCAAAAATGAATTCTCACCCCTTGGGGAGGCATGTCATTCACATTGAGAATGCACAAAATAGAAGAAGAATTGCTGTCCACTTTTTTTGTATGCATATGTACACATATGCACACACACATATACACACACAAATCTCCATTGAGACATAGAACATATCATTATGCACTTCACAAGGAAAGTGCTGCTTGAAAGAATCCCAACCACAGCAGAGAAGTCGGGAAACTGTTACAGGATGGAGATGTGTCAGCCATGGAATTACAACTAGCAGCATGGCCTATTGCAGATGGAGCTGCAGGGGAAACTGGTGGATTTGGGGGTTCCCAGAGTTGGGCCCTGAGCTAGTCTGATGCTTCTTAGGCTCTCTGTCTGTGCAGGGGATCCTAGTGTTCTTCTGCAAGCTTTCTGTGAGGTTAGAATGAAGGAGCAGTGGACTTTGCATGTGCCCTCGAGGGGTCATTACTGCAATTGTAATTTCATCCTTACAGGGTGAGATCCAGGCTGGATTTGGGGTTGGTCACTCACTATGTATCCTGAGGCAGTGAGTTACTTAAGTCTGGGGTGAAGCCAATCACCTTATATGTTGTGTCACTTGGGGTCCTTGGATTCCTCCTGGCTTATTCATTAATGGAAACCTGCTTTGGGCTTGTGGGAAGGGCAGTTTGTTGTCTTCTTGCCTGTGGGGGAAAGGTCAGTGTCTGCTTGGGGAATTTTCCATGGGCGGCAGGAGTGGCTTCAAGGCTCTCACCTGGTGAGGCTCTTTAGGGACCTGCAGGTTTCCTGTTGCCTTCTGTGAGGAAAGCAGAGAGTTGGACTGGAACGAGAGTGTGGGCTCTGAAAGATGAAGAAATGTTCTTGATGTCATACATTCAAGGTCAAATTGGGACTTATTTTTACCAACACTCAGCTGCCATGATGAAATAGGGGGCTGTAGCACATGTACAGTGGCCATCACTGATGGCTTCACCCTTTTGGCCTCCCATAGGGCCTAGAACATAGACAGGCCTCTGGTAACCACCAATCTACTATCTTCATGAGATCCAGGAAGAGTAGGAGGGAGGTGGAATGAAGAAAGATTCATTAGTGTGTAAAAAATACAGTAGTTAGATGAAATAATACCAAGTGTTCCATAAATCAGAAGGGTGACTGTAGTTAATGATGATCTATTATATATTTCAAAGTAGCTAAGAGAGAGGAATTGGAATGTTGCCAGTATAAAGAAAAGCTGAATATGTCAGGTGATGGATGCACTTTTCATGCACTGACAAGGAAGGTTAATTCGTAAATCTTAGTGCCAAGAAAAACAGAATCACTCCCAATGTATGAAGCGGACTGTCTTGTGCGCCTGGATTTGCAGTCTTGGGAGAATCACTACAGGGCCTAGCAGAACCTGAGCTTGGCCCATTGCTTGATGCTCCTGCCCAAGGGTGGAGCACATTCTCCCACCTTTGCTGGGCTGAAACTACACTCAGGAGCGATATCTAGTCTAGGTTGACAGCCTCAGAGGCTACCCAGTCATTCACACACACATGCACACACACACAAATGCACACATACACATACACACACACACATGTACATATACAGCTGACCCTTGAGCAATACAAGTTCTAACTGCTCGGGTTCTTGATACAAAATTATATACCTCTGCCACCCCTGAGACAGCGAGACCAAGCCATCTCCTCCCTCCTCCTCCTCAGCCACTGAACATGAAGACCACAAGGATGAAGACCTTTATGATGATCCACTTCCCCTCAGTGAAGAGGAACTACATTTTTTCTTCCTTATGATTTTAATCACATTTTATTTTCTCTAGCCTACTGTATTGTAGGAACACAGCTAATAATACGCATAACATACAAAATATGTGTTAATTGACTGCTTATGGTATTGGTAAAGCTTCCAGTCAACAAGAGGCTGTTAGCTAAGTTTTGGGGGAGTCCAAAGCTATGCAGGATTTTTGACTGCATTGGGGGCCAGTGCCCCAACCCCCAGTTGGTTGTGGGTGTTTGTATTTGTATGTACATATGAAATTACTTTCTAGTTGAAGGCCAACATTCCTGGCTTCTCAGATCACCTTGCTGAGGTTTCCTCCTAAGTGACGGGAGCAAGCTACTTTGATCTCTTCATACAACACAAAACTGTTGGGGTCCGTGCCAGGCGTGGTGGAGAATGAAAGAACACACAAAAGACAAAGACACACAGAGAACATGGCGGCCGCGCTCAGAGCCTCTGCCTCACTTTATTATACTCCATAAACCCCACATCAGCAGAAAGAATGCAATGCAAAACAAACTTTCTTTTCCCACATGTAACCTTCTACTCAGTTCCTTGTTTCTATGCTCTTCCTTATCTGCCCACCTTCTTGGTGCCTATGGGAGTTCATTAAAAGTTCAATTGGAGATACTGTCCTTGAGCCCTATCTATTCTCAGCATACTGTTTTCAAAGGCCCCTGCATTTCCCCCTTTTTGTTTTTGTTTTGCCTCAATCCTAAAAAGGTAGCCCATATGTGTTCCTGTGTTTTCTTTTGTTTTTGGAGGCGACGGAGGGAGCATCGAATCACCAAAAGAAGTAGACCCAATCCAAGTGGCCAAAGCAATATACTTCCAGAGATTGTAGAAATCCATGTTTTCATCTGGGTCCATGGGTTAAAGGCAGCAAGGTGCTGACCCAGCTTCTGCAGGGTTACGGTTCCAGACAACACATGTAATTGTTGTCGAAATGCTTTGGAAATGTTCTGAATGAGCTCTTGGATGTCCAAACTAATATTTTTATGGCCTACTAATAATTTTCAGATTACAGTCCAATTTTGAGAGATGTTAAAAGGTACAGGCATTACACAAAATTGAGTGGAGTTCCAATCACATTGTAATGTCATCCGAGTACTGAGTACAGTGAGCTGATCTCCAAGCCATGTCAATGCTTGCTCCATGTTGTCCAATCTTTCAGCAAGTTGAGAGTCAATGTTTCGTTGTTGAAGCCATAACCGGTGAGATTGTTCGTGCCATTGCTGCATAAATTCAGCATTTTGTATGCTTTGATGAAGAGCGAGTCCTGCTACGGTCACAGTGGAGGCGATGGCAACAAGACTCATCACCGAGGCAATTATAAGTCCAAGGGCACGGCGGGTTCGCTAAAGAGAAGTCCAAATATAAGTTTCAAGAGGTGATGCCCCCCATGGTCGCGTAAGGTTAACAGGTAGCCAAATTTCCTTACGAGCCTTGAGGATATAAATATCCCCAGTAAAGTTGTGCCACCAGGAATGATTGAGGCAAGACAAAAATGTACACATATCTGTACAATTAACAATCCCCATATCATTGTCCCATGTCAAATTCCCTGCTAATAATAGGTAGGGCTTACGGACACAAGCAATAATATATCAGGAGGTATTTTGATATAACTGAATATGAAAGGAGTTAGTTGGGTTAGAAAGATTAAGGGACATATTCCTCACAAAAGTGCTAATGGCATCACCTGCAGCTAACAACTTCCAAAGATGACTCTGTACTTCAGGCCTCCTTCACGCCATACCAAGGTTTCATTACTGTTAGCGGCAATACTTTTATTTACCCAGTGTCATTTCAAAGGTATGTGACTAAATTTTATTTGAAAATCACCGTGCATACTCCAATCAGTTATTTACATTCCATTGTATTCTAATAAAATCCGGGGTTTAGTTCCCCGACATTGTTGTCACTCCAGCACCTCAATATTAGGAGAAACCTCTAGAATAGGACAAAAAAGTAAAGAACTAGGAATAGTTTCATTACTATATACAGTATGATTATATTAAAAGCTTCTAGTTACAATAATAACAGTTTTAGCAGCCACATGACAATGATTATAGCGAACAGCCCAGGCTTCATGCGATTTTCGGAGACAATGAGGACTATTTCCCATACATATTGGAAGTCCTTCCACTCCAAATTGGTATGTGCTGATTATAATTCCTGTTTCCCGTTCTATGTTGTCCTTGTCCATATAGGGGGACGGCATCCAAGTAATGTCATTGGTGAAAACCTTAATTTCCACCTCCTCCCAGGTGACTCCCTGACACAAAGGTGGAAAGGGAATATAATCCAATATTCATACAAAGCCTCACTAAGAGAAATAAGTCCCCCACTGAGGCACATCTAACAAAGGAAGAAATGCATGCTGAATCCAGTTTTCTTTTCAACAGGGTTTCAATCATCTTGTAGGAAACCACTCAGGTCCGCTCCCTGTAAGGACAAGAGCATAGCCCCGTCCCTGTTTTAGAATTTGCCCTTGAACATACTTACCTTCTTCATTAGGATACCAAACCTTTAAATTGTTAGCGGGGACTATCACCGAGGGAGGTGAGGAAAGATGGGTTACGACAGCAGAGTCTTGCAATTGTCTCCATTGATTCAAAAAAATTAAGGTAAAAAGAACCTTCAAAATCTGGTTTCTGGGGGGCTCATTTCCCCCTTTTTGTTTTAGTAGTTGAGTTTTTAAAGTTAAATTTGCGCGCTCAATGATGGCTTGACCTTGACTGTTGCCCGGGATACCGGTGATATGTTGAATATTGTATTGCTGTAAGAAAACTTGTAATTTATGAGAGACATAGGCAGGGGCATTATTAGTTTTAAGTATAAGAGGAATGCCCATGATGGCAAAACAAGCTAAGAGAAGTGTAATAACAGAATCAGCTTTCTCAGATGGCAACGGAGTGGCCCATTGAAAATGAGAAAAGGTATCAATGGTATGATGAACATACTTTAATCGTCCAAAAGAAGGGACATCTCATGGATTAACCCCAGGATGGAAGGATGGAATGCTCAAGGAGCACAGGAAAGACAAGCTCGAATAAGAGAACGAGCTTGTTTTGTTCTGCAGCATGTAGGTGGCCGATTAAAAGCGAATCAATCTGAGTATTACCATGAACTAATGGTCCAGGAAATTGAGAATGAGAATGAAGATGAGTGATGAATAAAGCAGCTCAACATTGGCTCAAAGTAGAAGATAACAAGGAAAAGAGTTTTTGAAGAGAAGAAGTAGCACAAAGAGGTAAAGTGGCCTGAGAAATATAAGAAGTAACATAAACGGCGTATTGAGAATCACTAACAATGTTACAACCAGTAGTAGGGAAATCAAGTAAGACCATGAGAATAGCAAACAGTTCTCCCTGTTGCACCGAGGGATAAGGATAAACTGTAACTCGAGATTGATGAACACTCCAATATCCAGCCTTACCATTGCTACTAGCATCAGTAAAAAAGGTAGGACCTTGAACAGGAAATACAGAAATTGGTGAGAAAGGCAACACAGAATGTTGCCTAAAAAATGAAAAGATTGGAGACTTAGGATATTGGGTAGAAAATTGTCCAACAAAAGAAGTGCAAGCAACTTGCCAAGAATCAGAAGTTGCAAGAAGATAAGCGATCTGATTATGAGTGAATTGAGGAATAATTAAGGAAGGATCTCCTCCCCAAAGTTGTCAACAGTGATGCCGTCCTTTGATGATCAGTTCAGCTAAACGATCGATATAAGTAGCCAAGTGTTTAGATATTTTATTGGACAAAAAGATCCATTTTAGTGGTCGACTAGTTTGATGAATCATTCCTGTGGGAGAAGGTAAAGTATGAAATAAACAAAAGGAAGGGCCTTTTGAAGTTGCTCTTCAACAAGCTGGAGTTCCTGTAAAGCCAAAGGAGTTAAATGGCGTGAGTTGTCCAAGTGACTGTCTCCTTCTAGAATAGAAAAAAGATGTTATAACTGATATGTTGGTATTCCTAAAACAGGACGCATCCAATTAATGTCTCCTAGAAGCTTTTGAAAATCATTTAATGTTTTTAAATGATCACGTCAAATTTGAATTTTTTGGGGTCGAATATTTTGTGTTCTTAAGGTATAACCTAAATATTGAATAGGAAAATCCAGTTAAATTTTTTCTGTGGCAATATTAAGTGAGTAGAAAGAAAGCTGAGTTTGTAATGATACAAAAGCATCTTGCTGCTTTTCTCTGGTGGGCGCAGCAAGAAGAATGTCATCCATATAATGATATAAAAAAACAGAAGGATGATGCTTTCGAACAGGATCCAAGGCCCTATGGACAAATTCTTGACACAAGGTAGGGCTATTTAACGTACCTTGAGGTAAAACTTTCCATTGATATCGGGAAAGTGGCTGAAAATTATTAAAAACAGGGACAGAGAAGATCCATACAATGATAAATTAACACAGTTAGAAACTGATTGTTTACAGGATTTAAAGTCCTATGTACAAATTTTTAACATATAGTAGGGCTATTAAGTATACCCTGGGAAGAAGCTTCTGCTGATATTTTTGAATAGGTTGTCCATTATTATATTTAGGAATAATAAAGGCAAACTTTTTACAATCTTGAGGTTGTAATGGAATAGAGCAAAAACAATTTTTGAGATCTATGACCATTAATTTTTAACTTTGTGGGATAAGGGCAGGATTAGGAAGACCGGGCTGTAAACTTTCCCTAGGTTGAATGTAAACATTTATAGTTTTAAGAACAAGACAAAGACGGGAATTCCATGCAGAAGTACGTGGCTTTAGATTCGGCCATTTGTTTTTTGACTTACTCTTTTAAAGTCCTAAGTATTTCTTTAGATAATGGCCACTGTTTCACCTAAAGAGGAGTGGTCGTTTTACACTTTAATTATAAAACTTGAGGCTGGTGAACTAGTGGCTATGAGTTTAAAGGATTGTAGCCCATTTTGAACATCATATTTTTGACAGCTGAGGAAATGTGAAGAATGTTTAAAAAAGCACCAAATTGTTATGAAAGATTTTGTCCCCAAAGATTAATATTGATAGGAATAATATAAAAAAACACTTGACCTTGTTGACCTTTAGGACCGACACAGGTTAAAGGTTCTACGTTTTGATAAACCACAGAAGCAGCACCCAAGCCAGTGAGTATAACTGAAACTTATCTTTTTTCCCATTGTATAGGCCACTAATTTAAACAAGTAATAGACATATTCACCCCCATATCAATTAACCCTTTAAAAACTATTTCATTAATATGCAATGAACATAAGTTTTTGGGAAACTAAAGTTTCCCAAAAAACGGTTTTTTCTGTGCTACCAAACCCTCCCTATTGAGAATACGTTCCCCTGCCTCTAGGCATATAAATTGTGAACTTGTACCATAATAAGAATTTTATTAGTAACATCAAGATCAATGATTTCTGAAATCATCATTAACTTCCATATAGCACTGTTGTTTTGACCTAACAAAAGTCCTACATGTCCTTTTGGCAAAGGGCCACACACTCTAATAGCTAATTTATATACTCCTCTATTAGGAGACAAAGTATAAGGCTGAGTAATAGCTAAGTCAGCAGCAGCGCTCTGCTTAGTTGCTGCATAAAGCTGAGAAACTGGGGTAAGGTGTGGGATCCTTAAGGAGGACTTGAATTTATTCCTTAATATTGTAGGCCATTGCTCACTGAATATTGTAGTAGACTTGTATTGTAATTGTTGGGGCCTCAAACCTGTGGGCCCCGACTCCCATTTCCCAGGAGAGGAGACAGTAAATTTCCACTTCTATCAGTTTTGGAACGACATTTATTTGTCCAATGTTGACCTTTATCACAACATTTGTACACCTCTGAAGGCAGCTTTCTGCCTCGAGGGATAAAAGTGTTCAATTTTTATGACATTCTTTTTTGAAATGTCTAGGTTTACCACACTGAAAGCAAATACTTTGTTTGTTATTTCCTTTTAAGGCTTTAGACAAAGCTCCAGCAAATAATTGAGCATTATAAATAGCCCCTCCAACACTAACACAAGTTTTAATATATTTATCTAAATTGGCCCCATTGGCCTTTAACGATTTTAACAATTTTTGACAGTCAGCATAAGCATTTTTAAAAGACAATGTTTGTAACAAAATTTTTGAAGCAAAGCCAGCACTCAAAATTTTCAAGACAGCATCCTGAAGACGGGCTACGAAATCTGGATAGGGTTCATTTGTGCCCTGTAAAATCTTCACAGAGGAAAGGGAAGATTTTCCTGTCATCTCTACCTTATTTCAGGCCCTTAAAAACAAAGTCTTGATTTGAGTAAAGGCAACATCATCTAGACCAGCCTAAGCATTAAGAGTAGCATACTGGCCTGTGCCTGTGAGTTATTCCTCAGTGGGTCCAGGGGGATCACACATAACATTTTTCCTAGCCTGTACATGTGCCTTGTTCATTTACCAGCTGTGCAATTATAACCACTGAGAACGATCAAGAAAAGCCTTCCCCAAAGTCTTCCAGTCTATAGGAATCATCAAATTTTCTGATGAAAAAATATCAAGAAGACCAAGGATAGGGGTCCATAGTTAGAAATGGCAGCTTTCATTTCTTTTAAAAATTTAATTTGTAAGGCATTAAATTGGACATTATTGCCACCATTTGAAAACTGAGCATTAGGCACAAAAGAAGCACAAATAATTAGAAACAGATCCAGCTCCTTAAAAATTTTTTTTAATTAAAAGTATATATAATATATAATAATACTCATATCCCCAAATATAAAGAATCCCAACATATTAATAAGAAAAGGCAAATAACCCAACCAAAAGTAGCAGAACAAAGAAATGACAATAAACCTATATGTCTAACATCATTACTCACTAGGAAATATGTATATTAATACCAAATTGAGAATCATTACATACACAATACAATGGTTAAAATTTAAAAACACAGAAAATATCAAGAGGTAGTTAATGTGTTAAGCAACTCGAATACTCAACTTCTGTTTGGAGTGTAAATTGGTGGAACCTATGCACCTCTATAACATAACAATTTCCTAGCTGGGGTTATTAATACTATATTAATATTAATAGTTAATATTAATGTGCTTATTTATTGACTATTGAAATACTCATAATATTTTAACAAACAATAAGATATACATATACACTGGTTTTAACATATTAAACAGGTGTTTAGTATAAATTTAAAGTATGTCTGATGTGAACAGGGCTTCAACTTTGCCAAACAAAGGCAAAGATAACGAAGCCGGGGGTTTGGAGGCTCTGGAAAATCCTCTTTTAACAGAGCAGAAGGAAAAGAAACAGAGAAAGCTCGCAAAGGTGAATTAGAAGAATATATCTGTAATATTTGTTGAAGCATTTCCATAATACTCTGCATGTCAGAATTTCCCTTAGAAGAAGGAAGAGCTGGCTTTTTCTCTTCTCCCCCTTTTGCTACCCCCCCATCCTCTGTTATCCTGGCACAAATGGGCTCCATTTCAGATTTTTTTTTTTCCCCAAATCCTCAGATACTTTTCCTCCTGTGGCTACATTACCACACTCTGAATCAGTCTCAAGTAACTCTAATGTCTGAGTGATAGAGTTACACAAGGTCCACAATCTTAGAGGCATAATATCCCCTAACTGGAGAGCTCTAAGCAGAGCTTTTTCTACCTGTAACCATTCTCTCTGATTCAGCTGCACTTTAGTCTGATACTGAAACCAGTAACAATGTTGTTCAACATGGGCAAATAATCGCTTCAAAGTCTTTTTCTTTTACTTCCACTCCTATAGACAGCAACAGTCCTTGAAACAGCCGTAAATATTCTGAGGCCAGAGAGATGGAATTCCCCATAATGAAAGCTTAAGAAGGTTCCCCTTAACAACATCCGGGCCTTACCCGCCCCTAGGGGGTTCCCCTTCTTGTTCTCCCCTACTCACCAGTGCTGACCCTGCTTGCTCCACCACTTGTTGGGGTCCATGCTGGGGGTGGTGGAGAATGAAAGAACACACAAAAGACAAAGACACACAGAGAACATGGCGGCCGCGCTCAGAGCCTCCGCCTCACTTTATTTATACTCCATAAACCCCACGTCAGCAGAAAGAATGCAATGCAAAACAAACTTTCTTTTCCCACATGTAACCTTCTACTCAGTTCCTTGTTTCTATGCTCTTCCTTATCTGCCCGCCTTCTTGGCGCCTACAGGAGTTCATTAAAAGTTCAATTGGAGATACTGTCCTTGAGCCCTATCTATTCTCAGCATACTGTTTTCAAAGGCCCCTGCAAAAACTGCTCTTTTTATCTCAGTGGCTATTTCCTCCTTTTTTCAATCAGCTGCTTTTTAAGCATTCTGCTTCTCTACCCCGTTGCCCTCCATCCCATGCCCTCTGCACTGGCTTGCACATCTTAGCATTTCTGCTTGCCTCTCTAGCACAGCAATCTCTTTCCCATGGGCTTGATTTGTTTACAAAATTATATTTTTATCACTAGCAAATTAGTAGTGCCACACAGGAAATGCAATATTTATCCAACATTACAACCCTAGTTCTGTGAGTGTACAATTACAATTTGTGCTATGGTCTTGCCAATGAAACAGACAAATAAGTTCATATTTTACTATGTATTTGAGAAAATCAAGAAATGTTGGAAAACTAGAAACAACAACGTGTCATGGATTTCAGGATTCCTTTCATGTCTCTGCTCTAAAAACCAGAGAATGGGAGCCACTGTTTGATTTGCTGCCCAGTGGAAGAAAAATTATGCAAATCAGAACTGCAGCTAACCTTGGGGCCAGGAAATTCCTGCATTGCTTGGTGACTTGAGTTTTCAGTGTTTAAAAGAAGGGCTAGGCAAGGTGGCCTACGCCTGTGATCCCAGTACTTTGAGGGCGGGGGTGAGGTGGGAGGATCGCTTGAGCCCAGGAGTTGGAGACCAGCCTGGGAAACATGGTACAACTCATCTCTACAAAAAATAAAACAAAAAAAAAATTAGTCAAGTGTGGTGGCATGCACCTGTAGTCCCAGCTGCTTGGGAGGCTAAAGTGGGAGAATCGCTTGAGCCCAGGAGTCTGAGGCTGAAGTCTGCCATATTTGCAACATTGCACTCCAGTCTGGGTGACAGAATGAGACCCTGTCTCCAAAAATAAATAAGAAAAATGAAAATAAGGTAAGATAAAAGTAGGTAACTGCTGACAAGTCCCTAGGCTGCTTGTTGGGTTCCTTCAGCAAGCACAGGGACAGGGAGTGAGATGGAACAGGAGTGCTGGAGCCACGAATGGTCCCAGTGCCCCCTCCATTCCCACTCTGTGCCCAGCAGGGAACTCAGCAAGGTGGTTGGGAAACACTCAGCAGAAACTATCGTCTGCATGGTGATCTTCTCAACTGTTCAAGTAGGAGGATGGGGTGCTCGTAGTGACTCAGCAACGTGCCGAGTTCAAAAGCAATTGACCCTCCACTACCAGGTCCTCAGTGCAATGTGGAACTTTCAGTGTTAAGAAAAGAGGCAGCTGGCACGTGTCTGTGAATATCAGGAAAGGTTTCAGTGAAGAATACAAAGAACTGTGAGATAATAAAAGGAGGAGGGAAAAAAAGGAGTTCCAGGAATAAAGAACGGCTCAAGCACATTTCTGAGTATTTGCTCCATAAATAATATTAACATTTGTGGTGGTGTCCCCAGGGATGATGCAAATACTTAGTTCACACACAGATGCCCCAAGCATCACCCCTAGACCTGGGGTGGCTGCTCTTCAGGCCTTCCTGGAGGGGTTCTCTGTAACCAGGCAAACAGCTAGGCTCTCCAGCCAGAGGGTTTGCACAGATTTCTCAGTGGAGGAAAGTATGGTCTGAACTCCCTTTTCTCTCCCATGCCTGGGTAAGGTTGGATATAGTCAGAGCCTAATGCTGCCGGCTTCTACTCCCCTCCTCCTTGCTGATGGATGAAGCCACACCATTCGCTCAGTCGGACCATTGGATCGTTTGGCCAGGGCTGCTGGGTCTGAAGTCTTCATATGCATCTGACCTAGAGAAAGATGCTTATTTTAAATGGAGTCCACAATATCCCAGGCTGAGTCCTCTTTGACAATACATCTGGAGTCCCTGTGTAGATTTGTGTCTGGGGGACGAATAAATTGTGACTTTTGCTCACCAGCACATTAGTAATTCAACAACTGGAATTAAAAAAAAAAAGTACCACGGGGTTGGTACCAGAGAGCCGATTAATGGCCTGGCCCTTTATTTTCCCTGTGAACAGGATGCAGCTGCTGTGCTTGTCACACTGTACCCAGGTTTCACCTGTCTTGCATCCCCACATACACAGTTGGTGGTGCTTTTTTTGCTTAAAAAAATTCCCCTGCATATATCGGTAAATCAACACATTTTAAGAACTTTCCATGTGCAGATACCTCCACCTAGAGTTTTTGCACTTGACTTTCACTCTTCAGTTTGGCTTTTTATGGGCTCCACTAACCCTGGGCTGTGGTGTTGGCTCCTCTAAGGGGGGCAGCAGCCGAGCTTGGAGAGGGTACCCTTGCCATTGTGGGTGGCCTCAGGTCCCACCTGAGAGATGCCGGTGTGTCCACCTCACTGCTTCTGTGTCCACATGTTTAAAATGATGCTCTTCCCCTTGATGGGTTACCTTCTACTTGAAACCTCATTTCCATTCCTACAGACTGTATTAGGAATATAAAAAGCCCAAATTGGCTGGGCCAAGAGTGACTTGACCAATAGACTTGAAACAGCCCGAGCACTCACACTGGCTACACCACGGCCAAGGGTGGGAGCCGACTGCAGGTGGTGGCAAATCTACTTGGTGACTAATTCTAGACAGAGAAATGCACTCCAGCTTAGGACAAAGAGCAAATACAAATAACACAAAAAACACCAAGGAGACCCATCAGACAGAATGAAACTCTCAAACACGCAAAAGTCCCCAAGGCCTAATGTCACGTCTTAGGAGGGCCGTCTTTCTGCAAGTATAAGCAGAAGATGCACAATCAGGGTGCTGCAGTGTTGAGTACGCCCCCTCCCCTCAACCCAGGCACTGAGCTGTTGGCAGCGTGACCAGCAGTGGCTCTGATAAGGCCGGTTTTTGGGATGCCCCACAGCACAGAGCCCGGAAAGCATGCGCCCCGGTTGAGTGTGCAGCCACTCGCCGGCTGAGGGCATCTTGCACTGGGCGTGCTCAGCAGAGATCTGAGAGTCCCAAGCCACATCCTCTGAGAAGACCCGGAGGACAGTGCGCCCTGAACGCTCAGTGATGCCAAGAACGTCTTCACACAGAAACTTCAGATGCCGTCGGGCTTCCCCAGTACAGAGGGCTGAACACCAGAAAAAACAGAAAAACAACAAAACCACAAAAAAGCAGGCACGGAAACTTACTTAATCCAGTCGGTCATTGATGGACATTCGGGTTGGTTCCAAGTCTTTGCTATTGTGAATAGTGCCACAATAAACATACTTGTGCATGTGCCTTTATAGTAGCATGATGTATAATCCTTTGGGCATATACCCAGTAATGAGTCATATATTGGCTGGGTCAAATGATATTTCTAGTTCTAGATCTTTGAGGAATCTCCACACTGTCTTCCACAATGGTTGAACTAGTTTACAGTCCCACCAACAGTGTAAAAGTGTTCCTATTTCTCCACATCCTCTCTAGCACCTGTTGTTTCCTGACTTTTTAATGATCACCATTCTAACTGGTGTGAGATGGTATCTCATTATGGTTTTGATTTGCATTTCTCTGATGGCCAGTGATGATGAGCATTTTTTTTGTGTGTCTGTTGGCTGCATAAATGTCTTCTTTTGAGAAGTGTCTGTTCATATCCTTTGCCCATTTTTTGATGGAGTTGTTTGTTTTTTTCTTGTAAATTTGTTTGAGTTCTTTGTAGGTTCTGGATACTTTGTCAGACGAGTAGATTGCAAAAATTTTCTCCCATTCTGTAGGTTGCCTGTCCACTCTGATGGTAGTTTCTTTTGCTGTGCAGAAGCTCTTTAGTTTAATGAGATCCCATTTGTCAATTTTGGCTTTTGTTGCCATTGCCTTTGGTGTTTTAGACGTGAAGTCCTTGCCCACGCCTATATCCTGAATGGTATTGCCTAGGTTTTCTTCTAGGGTTTTTATGGTTTTAGGTCTAACATTTAAGTCTCTAATCCATCTTGAATTAATTTTTGTATAAGGTGTAAGGAAGGGATCCAGTTTCAGCTTTCTACTTATGGCTAGCCAATTTTCCCAACACCATTTATTAAATAGGGAATCCTTTCTCCATTTCTTGTCAAAGATCAGATGGTTGTAGATGTGTGGTATTATTTCTGAGGGCTCTGTTCTGTTCCATTGGTCTATATCTCTGTTTTGGTACCAGTACCATGCTGTTTTGGTTACTGTAGCCTTGTAGTATAATTTGAAGTCAGGTAGCGTGATGCCTCCAGCTTTGTTCTTTTTGCTTAGGATTGTCTTGGCAATGCGGGCTCTTTTTTGATTCCATATGAACTTTAAAGTAGTTTTTTCCAATTCTGTGAAGAAAGTCATTGGTAGCTTAATGGGCATTGAATCTATAAATTACCTTGGGCAATATGGCCTTGGGCAGTATGGCCATTTTCACGATATTGAATCTTCCTATCCATGAGCATGGAATATTCTTCCATTTGTTTGTGTCCTATTTTATTTCATTGAGCAGTGGTTTGTAGTTCTCCTTGAAGAGGTCCTTCACATCCCTTGTAAGTTGGATTCCTAGGTATTTTATTCTCTTTGAAGCTATTGTAAATGGGAGTTCACTCATGATTTGGTTCTCTGTTACTCTGTTATTGGTGTATAAGAATGCTTGTGATTTTTGCACATTGATTTTGTATCTTGAGACTTTGCTGAAGTTGCTTATCAACTTAAGGAGATTTTGGGCTGAGATGATGGGGTTTTCTAAGTATACAATCATGTCATCTGCAAACAGGGACAATTTGACTTTGTCTTTTCCTAATTGAATACCCTTTATTTCTTTCTCTTGCCTGATTGCCCTAGCCAGAACTTCCAACACCATGTTGAATAGAAGTGGTGAGAGAGGGCATCCCTGTCTTGTGCCAGTTTTCAAAGGGAATGCTTCCAGTTTTTGCCCATTCAGTATGATATTGGCTGTGGGTTTGTCATAAATAGCTCTTATTATTTTGAGATACATTCCAATTGCTAATTTATTGAGAATTTTTAGCATGAAGGGTTGTTGAATTTTGTCAAAGGTCTTTTCTGCATCTATTGAGATAATCATGTGGTTTTTGTCTTTGGTTCTGTTTATATGCTGGATTAAATTTATTGATTTGCATATGTTGAACCAGCCATGCATCCCAGGGATGAAGCCCACTTGATCATGGTGGATAAGCTTTTTGATGTGCTGCTGGATTCGGTTTGCCAGTATTTTATTGAGGATTTTTGCATCGAAGTTCATCAGGGATATTGATCTAAAATTCTCTCTTTTAGTTGTGTCTCTGCCAGGCTTTGGTGTCAGGATGATGTTGGCCTAGTAAATTGAGTTAGATAGGATTTCCTCTTTCTCTATTGATTGGAATAATTTCAGAAGGAGTGGTACCAGCTCCTCCTTGTACCTCTGGTAGAATTCGGCTGTGAATCTGTCTGGTCCTGGACTTTTTTTGGTTGGTAGGCTGTTAATTATTGCCTCAATTTCAGAGCCTGTTATTGGTCTATTCAGGGATTCAACTTCTTCCTGGTTTAGTCTTGGGATAGTGTATGTGTCCAGGAATGTATCCATTTCTTCTAGATTTTCCAGTTTATTTGCGTAGAGGTGTTTATAGTATTCTCTGATAGTAGTTTGTATTTCTGTGGGGTTGTTGATGATATCCCCTTTACCATTTTTTATTGCGTCTATTTGATTCTTCTGTTTTTCTTATTTATTAGTCTTGCTACTGATCCATCAATTTTGTTGGTCTTTTCAAAAAATCAACTCCTGGATTCATTGATTTTTTGGAGGTTTTTTTGTGTCTCTATCTCCTTCAGTTCTGCTCTGATCTTAGCTATTTCTTGCCTCCTGCTAGCTTTTGAATGTGTTTGCTCTTGCTTCTCTAGTTCTTTTAATTGTGACGTTAGGGTGTCAATGTTAGATCTTTCCTGCTTTCTCTTGTGGGCATTTAGTGCTATAAATTTCCCTCTACACACTGCTTTAAATGTGTCCCAGAGATTCTGGTATGTTGTATCTTTGTTCTCGTTGGTTTCAAAGAGCATCTTTATTTCTGCCTTCAATTTGTTATGTACCCAGTAGTCATTCAGGAGCAGGTTGTTCGGTTTCCATGTAGTTGAGCGGTTTTGATTGAGTTTCTTAATCCTGAGTTCTAGTTTGATTGCACTGTGGTCTGAGAGACAGTTTGTTATAATTTCTGTTCTTTTACATTTTCTGAGGAGTGCTTTACTTCCAACTATGTGGTCAATTTTGGAATAAGTGCGATGTGGTGCTGAGAAGAATGTATATTCTGTTGATTTGGGGTGGAGAGTTCTGTAGATGTCTATTAGGTCCACTTGGTGCAGAGTTGAGTTCAATTTCTGCATATCCTTATTAACTTTCTGTCTCATTGATCTGTCTAATGTTGACAGTGGGGTGTTAAAATCTCCCATTATTATTGTGTGGGAATCTAAGTCTCTTTGTAAGTCTGTAAGGACTCACTTTATGAATCTGGGTGCTCCTGTATTGGGTGCATATATATTTAGGATAGTTAGCTCTTCTTGTTGAATTGATCCCTTTATCATTATGTAGTGGCCTTCTTTGTCTCTTTTGATCTTTGTTGGTTTAAAGTCTGTTTTATCAGAGACTAGGATTGCAACCCCTGTCTTTTTTTGTTTTCCATTTGCTTGGTAGATCTTCCTCCATCCCTTTATTTTGAGCCTATGTGTGTCTCTGCACATGAGATGGGTCCCCTGAATACAGCAAATTGATGGGTCTTGACTCTTTATCCAATTTGCCAGTCTGTGTCTTTTAATTGGAGCATTTAGCCTATTTACATTTAAGGTTAATATTGTTATGTGTGAAATTGATCCTGTCATTATGATGTTAGCTGGTTATTTTGCTCGTTAGTTGATGCGGTTTCTTCCTGGCATGGATGGTCTTTACATTTTGGCATGTTTTTGCAGTAGCTTGTACTGGTTGTTCCTTTCCACGTTTAGAACACCATGTTTAGTGCTCTTGTAGGGCAGGCCTGGTGGTGACAAAATCTCTCAGCATTTGCTTGTCTGTAAAGGATTTTATTTCTCTTTCACTTATGAAACTTAATTTGGCTGGACATGAAATTCTGGGTTGAAAATTCTTTTCTTTAAGAATGTTGAATATTGGCCACCACTCTCTTCTGGCTTGTAGAGTTTCTGTTGAGAGATTCGCTGTTAGTGTGATGGGCTTCCCTTTGTGGGTAACCTGACCTTTCTCTCTGGCTGCCCTTAACATTTTTTCCTTCATTTCAACTTTGGTGAATCTGACAATTATGTGTCTTGAAGTTGGTCTTCTTGAGGAATATCTTTGTGGCGTTCTCTGTATTTCCTGAATTTGAATGTTGGCCTGCCTTGCTAGGTTGGGGAAGTTCTCCTGGATAATATCCTGCAGAGTGTTTTCCAGCTTGATTCCATTTTCCCTGTCACTTTCAAGTACACTAATCAGATGTAGATTTGGTCTTTTCACATAGTCCCATGTTTATTGGAGAGTTTGTTCATTTCTTTTTACTCTTTTTTCTCTAAACTTCTCTTCTCACTTCATTTCATTCATTTGATCTTGAATCACTGATAATCTTTCTTCCAATTGATTGAGTCGGTTACTGAAGCTTGTGCATTTGTCATGTAGATCTCGTGTCATGGTTTTCATCTCTATCAGGTCGTTTAAGGACTTCTCTACATTGGTTATTCTAGTTGGCCATTCATCAAATCTTTTCTCAAGGTTTTTAGCTTCTTTACGCTGAGTTTGTACTTCCTCCTTTAGCTTGGAGAAGTTTGATTGTCTGAAGCCTTCTTCTCTCAACTAGTCAAAGTCATTCTCCGTCCAGCTTTCTTCCATTTCTGGCAAGGAGCTGCGTTCCTTTAGAGAGGGGAGAGGTGCTCTGATTTTTAGAATTTTCAGCTTTTCTCCACTGCTTTTTCCCCATCTTTGTGGTTTTATCTACCTTTGGTCTTTGATGATAGTGACATACAGATGGGGTTTTGGTGTGGATGTCCTTTCTGTTTTATAGTTTTCCTTCTAACAGTCAGGACCCTCAGCTGCAGGTCTCTTGGAGTTTACTCGAGGTCCACTCCAGATCCTGTTTGCCAGGTACCAGCAGCAGAGGCTGCAGAAGAGTGAATATTGCTGAACAGCAAATATTGCTGTCTGATCATTCCTCTGGAAGCTTAGTCTCAGAGGTGTACACAGCTGTGTGAGGTGTGAGGTGTCAGTCTGCCCCTAGTGGGGGATGTCTCCCAGTTAGGCTACTCGGGGATCAGGGACCCACTTGAGCAGACAGTCTGTCCGTTCTCAGATCTCAAACTCCATGCTGGGAGGGACATTTAAATCTGCAGAGGTTTCTGCTGCCTTTTGTTTGGCTATGCCCTGTCCCCAGAGGTGGAGTGTACACAGGCAGGCAGGCCTCCTTGAGCTGTGCTGGGTTCCACCCAGTTGGAGCTTCCTGGCTGCTTTGTTTACCTACTCAAGCTTCAGCAATGGCAGGTGCCCCTCCTCCAGCCTCGCTGCAGCCTTGCAGTTAGATCTCAGACTGCTGTGCTAGCAATGAGGGAGGCTCAGTGGGTGTGGGACCCTCTGAGCCAGGTGCGGATATAATCTCCTGGTGTGCCATTTGCTAAGACCCTTGGTAAAGTGCAGTAGTTTTCCAGGTGTTATGTGTCACCGTTTCCCTTGGCTAGGAAAGGGAATTCCCTTCCCCCTTGCACTTCCCAGGTAAGGTGATGCCTTGCCCTGCTTCAGCTCTCATTTATTGGGCTGCACCCACTGTACAACACACCCCAGTGAGATGAACTCAGTACCAAATGCAGAAATCACCCATCTTCTGTGTTGCTCACACTAGGAGCTGGAGGCTGGAGATTCTCCTATTCGGCCATCCTGGTGCCACCAAGCTTTTTTTCTTTCCTTCCTTCCTTCCTTCCTTCCTTCCTTCCTTCCTTCCTTCCTTCCTTCCTTCCTTCCTTCCTTCCTTCCTTTCTTTCTTTCTTTCTTTCTTTCTTTCTTTCTTTCTTTCTTTCTTTCTTTCTTTCTTTCTTTCTTTCCTTCTTTCTTTCTTTCCTTCTTTCTTTCTTTCTTTCTTTCTTTCTTTCTTTCTTTCTTTCTTTCTTTCTTTCTTTCTTTCTCTTTCTTTCTTCTTTCTTCTTTTTTTGAGACAGGGTCTGGCTCTGTTGCCCAGGCTGGAGGGCAGTGGATGGTTCACTGCATCCTTGACCTCCAGGGCTCAAGCAATCCTCCTGCCTTATCCTCCTCAGTAGGTGGGCCACCATGCCTGGCTAATTTTGCTTACTTTTTTTTAGAGGTGGAGTCTTGCTACGTTGCTCAGGCTGGTCTCGAACTCCTGGGCTCAAGTGATCCTCCCTCCTCAGCCTCAAAGCACTGGGATTAGAGACGTGAACCACTGCACCCAGCCTCTTCATATTCAAGGATAGGAGAGCCACGTGCCATTTCTGCCTTCCAAATCTTGCCTGGAATCATTAACCCACAAAAATCATAGGATGTGAAAACATCTCCCAAGGGCCACCAAACCAGGGGACTTTTTGAAAGGTGTGTCAGGTAAAATATGGGGGAAGAATGATGTCCACTTCCTTCTTTCCCCTGTCAAAGATAAAGCCAGACACTAGTTAGGCAGTAAAGACTGATTTTAATCAGGAATATAATATTGCAATAGGGGAAAAACTCAACCTTGATTTGTACAGAGAGGCCTGTGCTTTTTAAAGGGGGGATAAGGGAGTCAGGAGGTCGGATGGGGGCTCAACAGTCAGGGAGGTGAAAAATTACACAATGTGGGAAGGAGGTTGGTTCACGTGAAACCCACCTGGGCTTGCTTACTGGTGTTTATGCAAGTTGGGCTCCTACCTTTCCACAGATGCTGGATGGCCAGGGCTGTGATGGTTAATTTCATGTCAACTGGACTGAGCTAAGGGATGCCCAGATAGCTGGTGAATGATGATTGCTGGGCACATCTGTGGAAGTGCTTAGTGAAGAGATTAGCTTCTGAAACAGAAGACTGAGGAAAGAGAATCCCTCCTCACAGCCTTTATCTGATATGCTGAGGGCCTGAATACAACACGAAGGTGAAGGAAGGGCAAATTCTTTCCATTTTGGAGCTGAGACATCCATCCTTTTCTCCTCTCTGACATGGCAGCTCCTGGTTCTCCAGCCCTTGGATTCTAAGACTTGCCCCAGCACTCCCCACTTGCTTCTCAGGCTGCCATCATGGCTTGAACTCTTACACTGTAGACCCCCCTGTGTCTCAGGTCTTTGGGCACAGACTGAATGGACCCCACCTTCCTGGGCTCTCCAACTTGCAGACATAGGTGGTGGTAGTTCTTTGCCTCCATAACTGTGTGAGCCAAGTCTCATGCAAAATATCCACTTACACAGGAACTATACAGATATCCTATTGGGTCTGTTTCTCTGAAGAACCCTGACTGTATAGGGAGTGTACCTCCATGTACAGTCCCATTCCTGAAGTGCTGGGGGTTTTTGCTACAGCATATGAAGAAGGGGGTCACAATTCAGCCCCTAACAGCTACCATGTGGCAAAGAAACCCACGTGTAGACCTGTTGAGTAACTTGCAGGAAGTCTTGCTGATAGGGACAGGGACTGGGGGCTGGGAGTAGACATCAGTGGAGGTGCCAATCAGGTGATGGAGATACCATAGTGACCACAGCAGCAGCTGCCCATGTCCTCACATGGATGGTTCCAAGAGGCCAGAGGGTTAGTGGCCCTCTCCTCCTCATGGTGTGGAAATGAGAGTCAAAACAGGACAGAATGATTATTAAACATTCTGATTATTAAAAAGTAATAGATGCTGGCAAGGTTTCAGTAAAAAGAAAATGCTTATATACTGCTAGTGGGAATGTAAATTAGTTCAACCACTGTGAAAGCAGCTTGACAATTTCTCAAAGAACTTAAAAAAGAACTGCCATTTAACCCAGCAATCCCACTACTGAGTATATGTCCAAAGGAATAGAAATTGTTCTACCATAAAGACACATGCATGTGTATGTTCATTGCAGCAGTATTCAGAACAGCAAAGACATGGACTCAACCTAAGTGCCCACTAATGGTACACTGGATAAAGAAAATGTGGTACATATACACCATGGAATACTGTGCAGCCATAAAGAAGAATAAGATCATGTCCTTTGCAGCAACACAGGTAGAGCTGGAGGTCATTAACCTCGGCAAACTAATGCAAGAACAAAAAACCAAATACAGCATGTTCTCACTTATAAGTGGGAGCTAAACTTTGAGCACACATGGACACAAAGAAGGGAACAACAGACACTGGGGCCTACCTGAATGGGAGGGTGAGGATCAAAAAACTACTTATTGGATACAATGCTCATTAGACAGGTCATGAAATAATCTGTACACCAAACCCCCACAACATACAATTTATTCATGTAACAAAACTGCACATGTACCCCTGAAACTAAAATAAAAGTTGAAAATAGCCCAGGAGAGACTGGCTGAACCTCACCCTGGGTTAGGAGATGGGCAGGAGGGCATGGGCTTGGGGAAGGCAGCCTATGGTGGATTTGAGCATGCCCTTCAGGGCTCCCCACCCCATCAGGAGCCTGGTTGAGGGTCCTGTCCAGGCACCTGGAGTCCTCTCTAGGCTGTTGCCTCCTCCATGCTGTCCCTGGGACTGAGGTTACTTACAATTGGCATGGGGGTCCCCCACAGGTGTGTCCTGTTGATAAAAGAGGAACAATTATAGCTGGTTCAGGGGACAGCCATTTACTTCCTCGAGTTCAGCAATGACCGAGGTCTTCAGCATCCATCTTTGGCCCTGTGCTAGGCAGAGTGGATAAAGTGGAGGACGGAACTTGGTAAATAGACCACATTTTCTTTCTCTAGTTATCCGTTAATGGGAACTTAGGTTGATTCCATATCTTGGCTGTTGTGAGTAGCTCTTCAGTGAACATGGGCATGCACGTGTCTCTTTGAGATCCCGACTTCAATTCCTTTAGATATACACCCAGCAGTGGGATTGCTGGATCATATGGTAGCTCTGTTTTTAGTTTTTCATGAAACCTCCACACTGTTCTCCATAGTGGCTGTACTAATTTACACTCCCACCAACAGTGTGCGAAATTTCCTTTTTTCCACACCCTTGCCTACACCTTTTGTCTTTTTGATAAAAGCCATCTTAACAGTTGTGAGGTGACATCTCATTGTGGTTTTGACTTGCATTTCCCTGATATCCATGGTGTTCAGCACCTTTTCATATGGCTGCTGGCCCTCTGTATTAGTCAGGGTTCTCTAATAGGACTAATAGGACAGATGTATATATGAAGGGGAGTTATTTATTTATTTATTATTATTATTTTTTGAGACGGAGTCTTGCTCTGTTGCCCAGGCTGGAGTGCAGTGGCCGGATCTCAGCTCCGCCTCTCGGGTTTACGCCATTCTCCTGCCTCAGCCTCCCGAGTAGCTGGGACTACAGGCGCCCGCTGCCTCGCCTGGCTAGTTTTTTGTATTTTTTAGTAGAGACGGTGTTTCACCATGTTAGCCAGGATGGTCTTGATCTCCTGACCTCGTGATCCGCCCGTGTTGGCCTCCCAAAGTGCTGGGATTACAGGCTTGAGCCACCGCGCCCGGCCTATTTATTTTTTGGGATGGAGTCTCACTCTGTTGCCCAGGCTGGAGTGCAATAGCACGATCTCGGCTAACTGCAACCTCCACCTCCTGCGTTCAAGCAATTCTCCTGCCTCAGCCTCCTGGGTAGTTGGGATTACAAGTGCCTGCCACCATGTCCAGCTAATTTTTGTATTTTTAGTAGAGACAGGGTTTCGCCATGTTGGCCAGGCTGGTCTCGTACTCCTGACCTCAGTTGATGCACCTGCCTTGGCCTCCTAAAGTGCTGGGATTACAAGCTTGAGCCACTGTGCCCGGCCTGAAGGGGATTTTATTAAAGAGTATTGACTCACACAATCACAAGGTGAAGTCCCACAATAGGCCATCTGCAAGCTGAGGAGCAAGGAAGCCAGTCTGAATCCCAAAACCTCAAAAGTAGGGAAGCTGACAGTGGGCTCAAGAGCCCAAACCACTGGTTGGTCTCTGGTAGGTTGGACTCTGGTAGGTCCAAGAGTCCAAAAGCTGAAGAACCTGGAGTCTTATGTTTGAGGGCAGGAAGCATCCAGCACAGGAGAAAGATGAAGGCCCAAGACTCAGCAAGTCTGCTCATTCCAACTTCTTCTGCCTGCTTTATTCTAGCCATGCTGGCCACTAATTAGATGGTGCCCATCCAGATTGAGGGTGCTTCTGCCTCTCCCAGTCCACTGACTCAAATGTTTATCTCCTTTGGCAACACAGACACATCCAGGAACAAAACTTTGCATCCTTCAATCCATTCAAGTTGACACTCAAAATTAACCATCACAGCCTTCATACATCTTCTTGGGAGAAATGTCTGTTCAGGGCTCTTGCCCATTTTTAAAACAGGCGATTATTGCTAGTTGCAAATGAGTTGTTTTTAGCCTTAGAAGAAAACAAATCCTTCCATTGTGACAACAAGGATGAACCTGGAGGACATTCTGCTGAGTGAAATAAGCCAGGCATGGAAGGACAAATCCAACAGGATTCTGCTCATGGAAGCAATGCACAATAGTGAAACTCCTAGAAGCAGAGAGGAGAAGGCTGGTGGCCAGTGGGGCTGGAGGGAGGAGGGAATGGGGAGGTGATGGTCTGGGGTACAAAGTTGCAGTTATGCAGGGTGCATGTGTCTTGCAGATATACCCCACAGTCACTGCTGTGGCTTACCAGGCTATATTGTAGATCTAAAGTTCCTAATAGTGTTGGTCTTATGGTGTGTCCTTACAAAAAAAAAGAAAAAAAATAAGAAAGAAAGAAACAGAAAACAAACAAATTTCACAATAGTACTAACAAGGGTGGGGGAACAGTTTTGGAGGAGATGGATATGATGGCCTTGATGGTCACAACACTTTCACATGTGATACCTAAACTCACCAGGTGGTATATATGAAGTATTTGCAGCCTTTGGTATGTTAGCCATAGATCAATAAAATGGTTTAAACAAACAAACAAAAAAGAATATAAACATATTATTTTGTGAGTTGCGAGGGACTCTGGGAGACAAGACCATTTTGGCAGTTTGTGTCTGTTTGTTTTGCATGATCCTGTTCAAAACCCAGGCTGAGCGGTGTGAACAGGCGACTGTGGGCCTCCCTAAGGTGCGACCGCAAGTGGATCCATCACTATCTCAAAGTAAAAGTTTAATTAAAAATGTCACCTCCTATTGCAATGGTAAAAACAAATGGAACTGGAAGAACTGGATAGCTATGCTTCAAAAGCAAATCTCAAGCTTTACCTCACACTGTACACAAAAATCAACTCAAAATGAATCTCAGGCCTAAATCTTACACCATTTCAGGTGTAAGACCTAAAATGATTGCACTTCTAGAAGAAAGCACAGGAGAAAATATCTAGACATTGAATTCAGGGACCATTTTTAAAACAGGACATCAAAAGCAGGTATTATAATAGAAAACAATGGAAAAAAAAAGATGTTTGCTCTTCTTTTGGTAATTGAACAATTTAATTTTCCCCCAGCTTTATTGAGGCATAATTGGCAAAGAATAATTATATATATTTCAGGTGTACAACATGTTTTGATATACGTATACCTCGTGCAGTGATTGCCACAATCAAGCTAATTCACATGTCCATCAGCTCACATAGTTACCCTTTTCTGCGGTGAGAATACCTAAGATCTACCCACTAAGCAAATCTTAAATACACAATGTATTATCATTAACTAGAGTCTCCATGTTGGCATCAGGTCTCCAGAACCACCCATCTTAGAATTCAAGCACCGTGCTCGTTGAGGAACATCTCCTCATCCCCTTGCCACAACCTCTCCTTTCTAGCGATATAGTTAAGAAAATAAAAATGCAAGCCACTTCCTGGGTAACATGTGCAAAATACATGCTCAGTAAAGGGCTTGTATCAGAGTATATAAGGAACTCTTAGAATTCAGTCATAAAACAGACAACCCTTTTTATTTTTTATTTTGTAAAATCATTTTCATTTTTTGCCTTCAACTCACCAGACAATCCTGTTTTAAAAATGGGCAGAGTTAGACACACCTGTGGTCCTACCTACTCGGGAGGCTGAGGTGGGAGGATTGCCTGAGCCCAGTTTAAGACCAGCTTGGGCAATATAGCAAGACCCCATCTCTAAAAAAATAATAGCCAGGAGTGGTGCCTGTAGTGCCAGCTTCTTGTGGGTGGGCTGAGGTGGGAGGATCACTTGAACCCAGGAGGTTGAGGATGCAGTGAGCTGTGATCCTGCCACTGTGCTCCAGCCCGGGCAACAGAGTGAGACTCTGTCTCTAGGAAAAAAACAAAAACCAAAACACAAAAAACAAAAAAATAGGCAAAGGACTGGAACAGATACTCCAGTCCTATAAAGAAGATATGCGAATGGCTAATAAGCACATGAATACTCTCACTTGTCACCAGAGAAACGCAAAGTGAAACCAAAATACAATACCAATACATGTGTGCATGTGCACGCACACACACAGACACACACTATAATGGCTGAAATTAAAGAAGACACCAGTGCCATCGTGGTGACATCCAGTGTGGGTGAGGATGTGGTGCAATATCTGCTGGTGAAATTGCACAACAGTTCAGCCCCTCTGGAAAACTGAGTGGCTGTTTCTTAACAAGTTAAACATGTACTTGCCCATAGGTATTCATCAAAGAGAAAGGAAAGCGTAAATATACACACAAATATGTTGGTGAATGTTCACAGCAGGGTGGGGGGCAAGGGAGAGCTTTCCCTTGGGCTCTCTGAATTTGCTGAAAAATCAGCTTGCAAAAGACAGACAGAGAGAAGGAAAGGTAGATACATTTACTGAACATGTAGACAGGGGAGCCTTCAGAATGAAGACCCAAAGATCCAGAGGAAGCTGCTTGTTGTTTTTTTTGTTTTTGTTTCTGTTTTGAGACAGAGTCTTGCTCTAGTTGCCCAGGTTGGAGTGCAGTGGCACAATCTTGGCTCACTGCAATCTTTGCCTCCCAGGTTCAAGCGATTCTCCTGCCTCAGCCTCCTGAGTAGCTGGGATTAGAGGCACCCCCCCACCACGCCCAGCTAATTTTCATATTTTTACTAGAGACAGGGCTTCACCATGTTGCCCAGGCTGGTGTTGAACTTCCAAACTTAGGTGATCCACCTGCCTTGGCCTCCCAAAGTGTTGGGATGACAGGTGTGAGCCACGGCACCCAGACAACTGTCTGTTGTAATGCTTAGGTTCCACAAAGTATGGACAGCTGTGCGAAAATAGGATTGGGCAAATAAGTTTGGATCTAGTGAGAACAGCTTGAGTGGAGACACCCTGCTAGGCTGTCTGTTTAGATTCCTCTTGGTCTTCTGAGCAGTGCCCTTTCCTTCTGGGCATGGGGCAGGACCCTCGCTGGAATGGGAACCTACAGTGAAAAAAAGGTAGGTCAGAGGCTTTCTTTTTTTTATTTTTCATTTTTTTTTTTTTGTAGAGACAGGGTCTTGCTATACTGCCCAGGCTGGTCTCGAATTCCTGGGCTCAAGTGATCTTCCCACCTTGGCCTTCCAAAGAGTTAGGATTATAGGTGTGAGCCACCATGCCTGGCCAGATAATTTCTTGGTGGCCAGTTTTTACACAGAGAAGTGGGGAGAAATTTAAAGTCATATTTTCAGGCTTTGTGGCTGGCTTTGGGGACAGGGGTTTCTAGTTTCTATGACTCAACTTAGGGAAGAGGGATTTTGGTTTCTATGGCCAGCCTCAAGGGAGAATGGGAGACAGGAGGGCAGGAGAAGGTGAGGGAGAAACTGATGCTTCTGAGGTCTTCCTTTTGGGGTATCATTTCTGGGCCACTGCAGCAGCATCACTCATGACAGCCAAGAACCGCAAGCATCCCAGGTGTCCAGGAGTTGGTGAGTAAATACATTGCACACGAAATACTACTGAACAGCAAAATGCAACAAATTATGATTACAGGCAGTGATGTGGATGAACCTCAAATGTGCCATGCCAAGCGACAGAAGTCAAACACACAGGAAAATGCACTGTATGATTTCATTTATTTGAAATTCCATATAACTGGCGAAGAGGGATGATATATAATGCAGACACATCCAAGAAAGAACCAGGAGTAAGACGATGGTTATGGGCCCAGCTATGCCAGGAAGGCTACTGGATTTCAATGGACTTGTTATCCCAAAGAAAGACCAAGAATGAATAGAAATGAAACAGAACCAAAAACTGTAGAGGGCAGATCAGTGATTGCTTGGGACAGGGGCTGGGGAGAGTGGATCTGATACTAACAGATTGAAGGGAACTTTTAGGGAGGAAGTGCTAATCTCTTGCAGGTGGTGTTATGATTATATACAAGGATCAAAACTCATCAAACTGCACACTTAAAATGGGCACACCTCATTATATGTAAATATTACCTTAATAAATAAGAAAGAGAAATAAACTTTTTTTTTTTTTTTTACAAACATGTCAGCCTAAGGTTGAAGGAAGCTATCTGAAGAGCTTAGTGATGATTTGGAGTTGCCAGTGAGGGAGATGAGGGAGGGCAAAGGCTTTCTATCCTATCCTATTTCCATCCACACAAATCCTACTCTTTCTCCAGAGCCCAGCTCTTAGGCCACCTTCTTACATGGCGATTTCTGGCCAACCCACTAACCACGTTAGTGTTTCTGACGGTGAACTTTCAGAACACTGGGAATCCAGAGTACTTTTATAAAATGGACTTCAACTTTGTATGAGGCACTTATCTCTCTCAAACGTTGACAGATCACCACAGGGTCCTTGTGGACTCAATTCTTTTCTGGGAGGCATGCGGGTCATTGAGCCCTCATAGCTCAGTGCCACACCCACTGCAGTGGGTTGAATGGGGCCTCTGAAAAGGTACGTCCAAGTCATAGTGCCTGGTATCTGTGATGGGGACCATATTTGGAAAAAGTGTCTCTGCAGGTATAATTAAAATATGGATCTCGGCCGGGCGCGGTGGCTCAAGCCTGTAATCCCAGCACTTTGGGAGGCCGAGACGGGTGGATCACGAGGTCAGGAGATCGAGACCATCCTGGCTAACACGGTGAAACCCCGTCTCTACTAAAAAATACAAAAAACTAGCCGGGCGCGGTGGCGGGCGCCTGTAGTCCCAGCTACTCGGGAGGCTGAGGCAGGAGAATGGCGTGAACCCGGGAGGCGGAGCTTGCAGTGAGCTGAGATCCGGCCACTGCACTCCAGCCTGGGCGACAGAGCGAGACTCCGTCTCAAAAAAAAAAAAAAAAAAAAAAATATGGATCTCAGGATGAGATCATCTGGCTTAGGGTGAGCCCTAAGGTCAATGACTACATGCCCTCATGGGAAAAAGGTAGGGAGATCTGAGACACAGACACATGGAGAGAAGACAGCTGCACATGACAGAGACAGGGATTGGAGTGGTGCTTCTACAAGCCAAGGTGGCCAGCAGCCCCCAGGAGCTGGGACAGAGGCTTCCTCAGAGGGTCCAGGAAGAAACCAACCCTGTCACATTTTGATTTCAGACCAGGTCCCCAGAATTGGGAGAGAATATATTCTTGTAGTAGTCTTTGTTTTGTTTTTTAAATTAGAGACAGAGTTGCTGTGTTGACCAGGCTGGAGTGTGGTGGCATGATCATAGATCACTGCAGCCTCAAACTCCTGGGCACAAACCATCCTCCTGCCCTAGCCTCCTGAGTAGCTGGGACCACAGGAAATTCACATTGTTTTAAACCCCCGAAGTGTGCTGTACTTTGCTGCGGCAGCCTCAGGGAGCTCCCATGTGCTCCCCATCTGGGTGGAGACAGGGCCTGCAAGGCTGCCATCAGTGGCTCCCTATTTGACCCTGCAATGGGCAGCCAGAGGATGAGTTAAGGTCGGGATCAGTCCATCCTTGTCCTGCTTGGGGTTGTCCAGCCTCATGGCATGTGTCCAGATTGCATTTTCCCAGCCACACTGGGGCCCCCTTGCCTCCGAGGGCTCCTCTCCTGAGATGCCTGCTGCCCCAGCCATTGGGTGGTTGCTGCTTCAGGAGCTGAGTGCTAGCACCACAATGTACAGTGTCCTTGTCATCTCGGTTCTCTGATGTCTGGAGAACGCTTCCTTCTGTCCCATTCTCTAACTGCTAGTGTGACTTCTGCTCAGACTTGATCCTGACTGATGCCAAGGCAAGTCGAGGAGGCCTGGGATCTTTGGCTGGGCCTTTGCATGGCCCTATGATAACCCATCATGGTGAGGGAGGAAGAGGGAGATCCCAGGTAGACCAGATGTCTGGGAGGATTGTCAAGGGGATGAGGAAGTGGGAGGGGTGGAGGAAGAAGAGGAAGGGGAGGGAAAGGAAGTTGGGGAGGAGGAGGTAGACGGAGGGAGGAGGAGGAGGAGGAAAGGGAGGAGGATGAAGGAGGAGGAAGGAGGAAGAGGAAGAGAGGGAGGAGGAGGGTGGAGGGGGAGGAGGAAGAAGGAGGAGGGAGAGAAAGAGGAAGGAGAGCAGAGGGAAGAGAAAGGAGGAGGAGGAGGAACAGGAAGAGGAGCAGGTGGAGGACTGCTGTTTATGGAGCAGTACATGTCAGGCACTGGGCTGCTGGTTCTGCACGTGCCCCTGAGTTCTACCTGTCACAGAGGAGCCCAGGGGTATACTGACTGTTGTTTATTATTAATCTGCCTGGGCCTCCATAACAGGGGACTGCAGGCCGTGGCTTAAAGGCAGATATTGATTGTCTCCTAGTCCTGGAGGCTGGTGGCTGAGGCCAAGGTGTCGGCTGGCAGGGCTGGTTCCTCCTGAGCCTCTCTCCTGGGCTTCTCCCTGGAACCTCTCAGGGCCATCCCCCTGTGCCTGTGTCTTCATCTCCTTTCTTAGGAATCCCATCCTATGGGATTAGGACCCACATAGTGACCTCATTTGACCTAACATCCCTCTTTAAAGGCATTATCTCCAAACACAGCCACATTCTGAGGTCCTGGGGATTAGGACTTCAACTTATGAAAGGGGCACAATTCAGTGCTTACCATATTGTCATCATTTTACAGGAGAAGCATGGAGCTTGGATGGGGGATCACGGCCCCGAGCTACATCCTTAGACACAGTCCTGTTGGGATTCAGGGGCTAGATGTTCCTCCTGGAGCTGGACAGGGCTGGGTGAGAATGTGAACCTTGCCTGGAGAGCATTCTTGTCTATCGAGAAGGATGCTGCTGTCTCTCCCACTGGAGTTTCCTGGGGAAAGATGGAGGCCTCCAGGGGTGGCGGTACCTTCCTGGGTCTCTCCGGCCACTGGGCAGATAGTCAGGGGACAGGGGTCATGGGTCCAGAGGCAGAGGAATGGCCACAGGGGCCCAGGGGAGAGTCCAGAGAATGTGTAGAGCAGGGAGCCATCAGTCCCCCTGTGGAAGGAGACCCTGCTGGCATTGCAGTCCAGGGTGATGGCCACCCACTGAAGGGGCTGGGTGAGCTGGAGGTGCGTCCTGGGGTAGGACAGGGCCTGGCAGCGCTTCTGGTACAGCTCCAGCGCCCAGACTCCATGCTGTGGGGCCTTGGGAATCCTGCCTTTTCGATCCAAGCCTTCTACACACACACCCAGCATCCAGGCCTTCCTGTTGCCCACCTCCACCTCCCAGTGATACCTCCCAGTCAAGAAGCGCTCCTGGCCCAGGACGCAGTGCTCCTGCTAGAACCACCCAGGGCTGGGGGGCAGGTCCCACGAGAACAGCAGCTGCCACATGCTTCTCCCATCCTCAGACAGGCTGAGCTTGGGGCTCGTGGTGTCCAGGTCCAGCTTCAGGCTCACTGTGGAAAGGAGAGGATCATGTGTTTGGGGCTTGGGGTGCCTTCCTTGCAGATAGGGAACCCCGAGGCTTGTCTCACACACTGGGGCATCCCCCGCCATCTCTGGGAATCACTTCACTGTCTCTGTGTCTTGTGCCAGGAGCTGTCCAAATAGCCTGTCCCTAAGAGATCAGGACACATGCAGCCTGGGGTTGGGAGTGGGAGCCTGGCAGAAGGCTCCAGGGAGGCGAGAGTGTGGCCAGTGTGTGGGCAGCCTGGGTCACCTCCCAGGATGTGTACCCTGCGGCTTTCATAAGCTTGTGCTGGTGGGCAGGGTGTGTGTGAGAGCAAGATGGAGACAGAGAGAGACACAATGAGAGAGACATACAGAGAGACAGAGACAGGGAGAGACAGGGACAGAAAGAGAGAGACAGACATAGAGAAAAACAGAGAGATATAGAGACAAAGACAGAGACAAAGTCAGAGAGACAGAGAGAGACCGAGACCGAGAGAAACTGAGCTGAAGGGAGGACATGGAGACACAGCAAGTTCACTGATCACCAGCCAGTGCATCTGGAAAGCCCCAGGAGGGATCCCAGCAGCCCTGGATGCTGAGACAAAGGTCTTCCCAATCAGCCCACCTCTGCAAGAAGCACTTTTCTCTCCTTTCCCCAGTCCTTGTCCCACTTCCTTAAGGGCCACCCTTCCTCTTCAGACCCTCGGTCCATGGGGCTCCTCTTGCCTGCTGTCTCAGAGTGCCCACCCTTTGGTGCATGACCTGGGGGTCGAGGTCCGTCTACACTCCAGCTCCCTAAACTAGAGGCAGTGAGGGCCAGCCCGGGCGCCCGGCTGTTCCAGGTACCACATTTCTGACACCTGAAACTAGCACTAGGTGACCCACCCTGCTCCTTCAGAAGTTCTGTGTGCTGCTGTGGGCTTGGTCTCCGATCCCACGTCCCAGGCATACATCATTTCCTGAACTCTCATCCCCATGGACTTGAGAGCATTCACTGTCTCCGTTATTAAAACCCCAGCTTCCCCACTAAATGCCTCTTTACCTCCTTCTTGCAAGGAAGCCCTTCTCCCCTTTGCTTTTATTTCTTTATTTCCCTCCAAACATCCCCATTGCTACTTCCCGCCTTTCTTCTCCTCCCCACCCAGTTCTCTGTTCCTTGAGCCTGAGCTGTGGGATAGAACTGTTGCTGTCGCTTCTCCCTCACGTCTATACACCAGCCCCCCAGCTGCCTCTTCCCCACTGAAGAATTAGTCCAGCTCTTCATGTTTCCCTCCACCCGAAATGCTGTCATCATTTAAGGAAATTTCTTATTCACATTAAAATTATTCCAGATTTACAGTGACAAAAAGCATAAAGAATATGGCATATGATAACATCTTGCATAGCCATAGTAAAATGATCAAAACCAGAAAATGGACATTGACATAGCTTTATAAAATATCTATTTCATAATCTGCAGAGCTTATTCACATTTTGCTAACTGTCCCTCCCAAGTCCTCCCACTGGTCCCATCTCCAGCCCAGCCAGTTTTGCCTTTCCTGGTCCTTGCCTCTCCCTTTCCACAGTGACTCTTCTCTGTACTTTTTTTTTTTTTTTTTTTTGAGATGGAGTCTTGCTCTGTTGCCCAGGCTGCAGTGCAGTGGTAAGATCTCGGCTCACTGCAACCTCTGCCTTCCAGGTTCAAGCAATTCCCCTGCCTTAGCCTCCTGAGTAGCTGGGATTACAGGTGCCCACCACCATGCCCAGCTTTTCTTTTCTTTTTTTTTTTTTTCATATTTTTAGTAGAGATGGCATTTCACTATATTCACCAGGCTGGTTTCGAACCCCTGACCTCAAGTGATCTGCCCCCACTTGGCCTCCCAAAGTGTTAGGATTACAGGCATGAGCCACCATGCCTGGCCTCTTCTCTGTATTTCATGAGATCATGTCTTGAGGTGAAAAGTCAGATTTCCCTGCTATCTGGGGTAACAGCATCCCCAGAGCTCCCCATCTTAGGAAAGCAGACTCCCTCAGCATCTCCCACATGCAGGATGGTTGTTGCCATAAGTTCTCCATGCCTGGCTCTCCCAGGGTTTCAGAAAATAATAAAGAAGGAGCACAGGCTGTGTGCCACACCTGTAATCTCATACCTGTAATCTCAGCACTTTGGGAGGCCGAGGCGGGTGGATTACCTGAGGTTAGGTGTTCCAGACCAGCCTGGCCAACATGGTGAAACCCCATACCTATTAAAAATACAAAGAGTAGCCAGGCGTGGTGGCAGGCATCTGTAATCCCAGCTACACGGGAGGCTGAGGCAGGATAATTGCTTGAACCCAGGAGGCGGAGGTGGCAGTGAGCCAAGATCATGCCACTGCACTCCAGCCTGGGCGACAGAGCCAATTCTCAAAAAAAAAAAAAAAAAAAAAAGAAGGAACTCAGCGTTTCTTGTGGCAGCTAAAACTTGACTTTTACAAAGCTGTGGCTGCCTGTCACCAGCATTTCTGCTCTCTGGAATAGATGGGAACACACACACATGTACATGCATGGTCACAGGAGCACATATGCACACACACATGCACACACTTACATGTACACATTTGCACACACACTCATGCACACTTGCACATGTCTTTACACACATGAATGCATACACTAATATGTATACATATGCAAATCATATGTAAACGAATACACATGTGCACATACTCTTGGCACATTGCACTCTTGCATACACAAACGTGCCCTGTACATGGATATGCACACTCGTGACACACCAAACATAAATGAACACACAGAAACACACATGCATGCATGTGTTTACTTGTACATGCATGCATGTGCTTACCTGTACAGTCATGCACACACTCACATATGCATACACAGTCACACTCATTCACATGCAAACACACCTGCACACATGCAGCATATGCTCACAATCATGCACATGCACAGAAACACAGACATATATGTACATATGTGTGCCTACATGAACACATGTATGTGTGTGTACCCATCACACAGATGCACACACGTTTGCACGTGCACACATGTATGCAGACAGTGCTGGAGTGCAATGGCACCATGTCACTGCAACTTCCGCCTCCTGGGTTCAAGCATTTCTCCTGCCTCAGCCTCCTGAGTAGCTGGGATTACAGGTGCCCACCAACATGTTCGGCTAATTTTTGTATTTTTAGTAAAGATGGGGTTTCGCCATTTTGGCCAGGCTGGTCTCGAACTCTTGACCTCAAATGATCTGCCCACCTCGGCTTCCCAAAGTACTGGGATCACAGGCATGAACTGCTGCACCTTGACTTTTCTTTCTTTTTTCTTTCTTTCTCTTTCTTTTTCCTTCCTTCCTTCTTTCCTTCCTTCCTTCCTTCCTTCCTTCCTTCCTTCCTTCCTTCCTTCCTTCCTTCTTTCTTTCTTTTCTTGTCTGCCTGACAGGATCTGGCTCTGTCACCCAGGCTGGAGTGCAGTAGCACAATCAGGGCTCACTGTAGCCTTAAACTCCTGGGCTCAAGCGATTTTCCCACCTCAGCCTCCTGAGTAGCTGGGACAACAGGCACACGCCACCATGCCCGGCTAATTTCTTTTTTCTTTTTTTTTCTTTTTTTGTAGAGATGGGGTCTTGCTATATTGCCCAGGCTGTCCTCAAACTCGTGGCCTCAAGCAATTTTCCCACCTCAGCCTCCCAAAATGCTAGATGACAGCTGCAAGCCACCACAAACGACTCTATCATAATGCAGTCTTTACAACCAGCTGCAAATAGGGCTCTGAAGTCTAGGGACGAGTCCTCAACTCCTGAAATGACAGAGGAGGAAGTGAGTGAAGTGAATGAATGATGGGCACAGTCAATATTGAGAATAATCACAATGATTGCAACTGCAAACCCTCCCCTATGCGGCCCCTGCTCTAAATGCTACTTTGTTGGTCACTGCAGCACTCTTTCAGGATGGTATCAGCACTCCCAGTAGACAGAGTGGCTCAGGGCTCACACCAGGTCCCTCAGCCCACACCCATCAGACTTGGGGTTCAAGCTCAGATCTGTCCGTTTTCAAGAGAGAGTCCAACCAGCCTGCCCAAAATCAGCCAGTGAAGACTAACCAAGGGATTGCTAGGAGACAGATGGTCTCACTGGCTAGATCATAATCAGGCAATTCCAGAGTGAGGATCCTCATCGGCCATCCCATTCCTACTGTGTTTGAGGACACATGGATGAAGCCTCGGCTCAGGGCTTCGTGTTAGGGTCCTGGGTTTGGAGGGTGGGCAGGATGTGCCTTGTCGGGGCTCCCTGCTCACCTCTCATGGCTCAACCTCGTTGCTGCTGGTGGGTCGCCTCTGCTCCTTTTCTCTTCGCTCCCTCTCTTCTTCCAGCAATGCTTTGTTCTTTTCCCTTTGACATTTCCAGAAGATGAGGATGCCTCCAGCTATTATGAGTCCCACTGCAACAAGGAACAGAGGCAGAGCCGCTTTCCATGCCATGAACTGGGAGCTTCTGGAGAAGGTAGCTAGAGAAGATTCCCAGAAGCCAGGAATATTGGGGTGAGAGAGTGTCTGTGTTCTGAGGTCAAACTCGCTAAAGGGTTCACGAGTCCAGGGACATGATATTTGCAAATTACTGTGAAATAGTTTCCAAAATAGTATGTATTTGCACACGTGGTGCTAGGAACTGAATGTCTGTGTCCCACAAAGTTCCCAAGCTGAAATCCCAAACCCTACGGTGATGATGTTGCGAGGTGATGAGGTCATGAGGGTAGAGCCCCCATAATGGATATGATGGGAATGGTGCCTTTATAAAGGGGAGAGCCTATAGAGCTCCCGTACCCTTTCCACCATGTGAGGACACAGTGAGAAGGCGCTGTCTATGAACCAGGAAGCACCCTCCCCAGACACCAAATCTGCCACGCCTTTAAACTTCCCAGCTTACAAAACTGCGGTCAATAACTATCTCTTGTTTCTAAGCCACCTGGTCTGTGATATTTTGTTATAGGCACACAAATGGAGTAAGACAGTTGGGTATAGATATATGCATAGGAAGTAGATATTAGATATCTATTTGTAGATAAAGAGAGAAGTGATAAAAAGAAATTTCACAACGAGGTAGAAATGTGGTGAATCTGAGTAAAGGATGCACAGACAACTTCTCTATTAATCTTGCAAATTTTCTGTAAGTTTGACATCATTTAGAAAAGTAAAAGTGAAAGTTTTTGTGAAAAGGTAAATTTGGAAACAACCAAGATATTTTTTAGTAGGTGAATGGATCAATAAACAGTGGTCCATCCAGATTCTGGAACATTATTCGTTTCAAAAAAGAAACAAGTTATTAAGGTATGAAAAGACATGGAGGAAACCTAAACGCCTACCACAAAGTGAGGGAAGCCAGTGTGAAGGGGCTACAGAGGCACAATTCCAACTACAGGACATTCCAGAATGCCTGGAAACTATGGAGACAGTGAAAACATCAGTGGTGGCCAGGAGTTAGGGGAGAAGGATGAATGAGCGGAGCACAGAGGATTAAGGGCAGTGACATTATTTTGTATGATACTATAATGACAGATATGTGGTGTTATATATTTTTCTAGAACCATGGGACGCCATGCCAAGAGTGAGCCCACATGGAGACTGCGTACTCTGGGTGCCGACGGCATTGTCAACGGAGGTTCATCAATCATGGTGGACATTCCTTCTGGTGCAGGGTTTTTTTGCTGGGGGAAGTTGTGCAAGGGGGTTAGGGGAATATGGGAACTCTCTGGACTTTCTACTAAAATTTGTTGTGACCCTAAAACTGCTTTAAAAAATAAAGCCTATTTTTAAAAACCCTAAAAACCATTGATATTAGGGTGTACATTTCTTGTTCCCCCAAAGGCAAGGCTCTCTCCAGTGTCCCTGCATCCTTATCTCTGTTCCTCTTCCGTAATCAGCACCCAAACAGTGCACCTTCCAGGACGCCCCAGCCAGGTGAGGACAGGGACCTGCTGCCCGTTCCCTCTTGCCACAAGCCCCACAGCTGTCTCTTAATGTCTCCAGTGTCCAGGGCCACAGAATCTTGTGCTCACTGATTGTGAGGACAGAACTGAACAGAGGACTCACCGGGCAGGTGACTTTCAGCCACCTTCCTCCTCTCAGGGAGGAGAGGGCTGGAGATGGAGCAAGAGAGACCCTCCACAGCCCTGTCCCAGAGCATCAAGCTGGATGTCACAGCCCAGAGACCCATGGTGGCCGAGGCTGAGAGATTGGTCACAGCAGGCCTAGCCTGGCCTCTGAAGTCTCGCCATTCCACCCAGGGCTTGGGGAACCAGCCTGCTAATGTGCGCTCTGCCTTGACTCCATCCTGCTGTTCCATCACCTGGATTCTGGGCTCCATGCCCAGCCCTGAAGGAAGAGACAGCGACTTGAATCTTTGCAGCCATGGCTGCTTCTATTTAAAGGAAAAACAAAATCTTGAGGATTTCCAATGTATTTTGGCAATTTCACAAACTGCCTACCCTGTATCACATGCCATCCTTAACAGAGTTGCCCCATTTCCCAGACAAAATAGGGTAAGCAAAACGGAAAAGGCCCAGGAAGATTGAATAAGCATCCTGTGTTGCAGAAGTAGAATTCACGGCACAAGATGGGACCTAGGCTTGTCTGCTTCAAAGCACAAGTTCTGAGTCACTCGGGAAACCTCCTGTATTTCAAGACTCTCTTCTCTCTCGGTCTCTCTGTCTCCTGTCATTATTTCTCTGTCTCTCTCTTCCTCCCCATTTCTGTTGCTTACTCTCTTTCTCATTCTCTTTTACTGTCTCTCTGTCTCTGTCTCTCTCTCTCTTTCTGTTACTGACTCAGTCTCTTTGTCTGTTTCATTCTCTCTGTGTTTCTCTCAATTTCTCATTCTCTCTGTCTCTCTCCATCTCTGTCTCTCCTGTCTTTTATTCTCTGTCTCTGCTTGTCCCTCTCTCTCCATCTCTCTCTCCTCATCTCTATAATTCTGTCATTCTTTCTTCACCTCTCTCTGTCTTTCTCTCCATCTATCTTTCCACCTCTGTCTGTCTGTCCCTGCTTCTCTCTCATTCTATCTCTCCATCTCTGTGTCTCTCTCATTCTCCCTGTCTCTCTCTTTCCCTTCCCTTCCCTTTCCAGTACACTGGTGTAAGGAGGGAAAGGAAGATGAGGAAGGTGACCCTGCCTTCACAGCTGCACTTCCCAGGAGCAGCGCAGGCCAGCATGGCAGCTGCGAGAGTGCACTCTCACCCTCCTGAAAAGCCCTCCACCTGAACATGCTGGGCCCCGAGGCCATGCCTGGAAGTAGGACTGATAGCCAGTTAGCCACTGGCCTCACCTGCCACCTGCACCTGCACAATGGCCTTGCCGAACTTTACACCATCCTTGAAGTGGCAGCAGTATGTCTCGTTGTCAAAGGCTGTGACCCTGTGAATCCTCACCATGGCCTTGCCCCCGGCCACATGGTCACTCACGAAGGTTGTCCTTCCTCTGTACTATGACTTTTGCTCTCTATCCATGTCCATCCCTCTCTCATGCACGTGCACAGCCAGGGAGGCCTGGCACCTGTACCACCTCAGCTCCATGTCCTCGGCACTGATATTGGGGAACAGTTGACACTGTAACTCCACATGTCCCCCAGCCATGGCCAGAATAGGGGCATGAGGCCCAATGACATCAAAGTCAGCTTTCTCTGGGAGACGCAGATCAGAAAGGGCTGGGTTAGCCATGTGTGGGGAGGCCAGGGCACTTTCCCCCTGCCCCTCCCTCATCTTGGAGGCTTTGGGGACCTCTTGAGCCCGAGCTGCTGGGAGATGCTTCAGCTTCCTGCCATGCTGGACACACACCTCCTATGCCAGGGCACCTGCCTCGACTTGCACAAGAGTCTGTCCCACAGTTTTGACAGATGCTGGCCAGTGGGAGCTGCAGGAAGACCAGGGTGACAAAGCAGATGGGCAGGAAGTCCTCTTGATCGCACATCATTGCCATTCCTGCCAGGTCAGAGCTACGCACTGTCACTGGGAGAGGAGCCACCGCCAGGAAGCTAACAGGTGCAGAGGAAAAATGCCATGGAAGAAAAAGAAGAAAAGGTCATTCACTCTCACTCCCAAACAAGTTATTAATGCTATAAATGGAGACACAGCAAGCCTCATGTGCTCCTGTACCCATCTTCTCACGGGTAACACACCTCTCACCCTAGTCCCTCTGTGGAATTCCACAAGGACATCCAGGAGGGAAGGGGTTTGATTTTCTAACCTGCTCATGAAGAGCCGTAGCCCAATCTCTAGCTGGAGACTGTCATGAAACACCAGAATGCTGGAGGAGAAAACCCAGACTCGGATTAAGCAAATTCGAGGTCAGAATGACATCAGGGGATTCCCTTAATATCCCTTGCTTTCCCGCTGTCCCCATGGGGACTTCTATAGTCAGGGGCTGGGGTCTGGGCCCAATCCTCAGAGCTCTTCAGCTGGGATGGGCAGGCCAAGACCCTCATGAGTCTCTTGTGAGCATTTCTTGTAACCTCGGTTTAGAGAGCAGGTATTGGGAAAAAGGTCTGTGGCCTTGGGCGGTTCTTCCCAGCACAGCCATCCATGTTGGGCATTTACGTGTGTTATTAGGGAGTTGTGTGGGCACAGGCTCTTGTCCTATTTGGTTCTTGCCTTCCAGGAAGACCCTGTGGTCCTTCTGCCCCTTGGGGATGGGGAGAGGTTGGAGGAAGCAGAAACACTGAAGAGTGAACAGCATCCTGACCATAGAAAATGCTCACCTGGCACCGAGAGCTGCTGCAGCTTCCTTGGGAAGTCCTGGCAACTTTAGGGGAATTAATTTAGTTTCCTGCCAACTCCAGGTGGGTGTGACCCAGGCCAAACATGCTGTCTCCAGGCGGTGATGTGAAAGGCAGCCTCGACATCTGGCAAAAGCTGCCAACTCCCCCGGTTTCCAGAGATTCTTCCTTTTGTTTTTTTTGCAAAAGTATGTAACTGTGCCTTTTGGGCAGTTGCAGTAGAGGACAAAAAAGGCTTCCCATAGAGTGTGATCCCCAGTGTGGAACGCCCCAGGGCTGGGGAGCAGGAGATACTGCCCGTGGGGAGGAGACAGGCCTCAAGATGGGACCCAGGCCAACTGAAGGAGCTGTGAATGCAGGTAAAGCCTGCAGTTATCTGGCAGTGTGCAGGCCCAGCCTAGCTGGCCCGGGTCCTTCAGGAAAGGTGTTTATGATCATGTCGCAATGGCCTAATTCCCATATTGTCCCGGAGGGATGTTCAGGGCTCATCTTCCCCAGCCTTTCACTGCCCTCCATGGCCGTGGGGTCATGGATGTCTGTTCTCATTGGCAGCCTCCCTGACCCAGCTTAGAACCTTCATGCTGATTTCTTGCACCCAGCGGCCAGGCCCATTCCCTCCTCACCTTCTTGTTTGAAGACTAAAAAGTCTGGGCCTTTTCCTGGGTGGTTTTTGTGAGAAAGGAGTCCTTGCTTTCCTAGAGGGAGGAGCTTTATCTGAACTCTGCAGACAGGTGCTGAGCACTCCCCGTGCCCGCGGGCGGTGGAGGAAATCCAAGTGCCAGGTCCCTCCTATGTCCCTCCTGGGGGAGTGTCCCTTTGGTCAACCAGTTGTTCCCCCTTTTATATGTCAGCATGTAAGAATTATGTTGTCCCCGTGATCTGCTTTTACCAGACAATGACGTGACCTAAAACTCGACTCACTTGTCTTTTTGAAAAAATTAATTGGCCAGGTGTGGTGGCTCACACCTGTAATCCCAGAACTTTGGGAGGCCGAGGCAGGCAGATGGCCTGAGGTCAGGCGTTCAAGACCAGTCTGGCCAACATGGTGAGAACCCATCTCTACTAAAAATACAAAAAAAATTAGCCTGGCATGGTGGCCTGCGCCTGTAATCCCAGATACTTGGGAGGCTGAGGCAGGGGAATTGCTTGAACCAGGGAGGTGGAGGTTGCAGTGAGCCAAGATCATGCTACTGCACTACGGCCTGGGTGACAGAGTGAAACTCTGCCTCAAAAAAAGAAAAAAAAATTAATATATTGTTAAAGACAGGGTCTCATCCTGTCACCCAGGCTGGAGTACAGAGGTGTGATCTCTGCTCACTGCATTCTTGATCTCCCAGACTCAAGCAATCCTCCCATCTCAGCCTCCCAAGTAGCTGGGACCACAGGTGCACCATCATGCCTGGCTAAATTTTTGGTGTTTTTTGTAGAGATAAAGTCTTGCTATGTTTCCCAGCTTGTCTTGAACTCCCAGGCTTAAGCGATCCTCCCACTTCAGCTTATCAAAGTGCTGTGGTTACTGGCATGAGCCACTGTGCTGCATCCAGTCACACTTGTCCCAATGACTTGGGAAGGAGGGCTCAGGTTTGAACAATCTAGAGAGAGCTGCTACGATGTACAGAGCACACTGTGTTGACAACAGATTGTGATGCCTGTTGTCAGACGAAGAGTCATGAGCACTGGGAAAAGCTATGGCGGAGAAGGGTGTCCTGGTGGTGTAGGCTTTCAGCCCATGGGTAGGTCACTTGACACAGTGGTCCTTCTGTGCATGAGCCCATGTGTGGCCCAGAGTCTCTCAGGTGGGCAACCAGGGCTCCTGCAGACACATTCAGCTCAACCCACCTCAGGTACAATGTTTAAAGTTCAAAGGCAAGAAGACAGGAGGTCACACACTTTACAATTCCCTTCATATGAAATGACCAGACAGGTAAATACAGGGACAGAAAGAAAACTGTGGTTGTTGGGGCTGAGGAGATGGGGGAGATGGAAGTGGAGATGAGGAATAACTGTTTAATATTTTTGGGGTTTTACTTAGGGTGATGAAAATATTTTGGAACTAGATAGAGATGGTGGTTGCAAAACATTGGGAATGTACTTAGTGCCACCAAATGGTATACTTTAAAATGGTCAATTTTATATTATATAAATTTTATCTCAATTGACAAAAAAGAAAAATATTTAAAAAAAGAAAAAACAGAAGAAAAGGAAAAACAACAGAGAGAGAGAGGAGAGAGAGAAAACAAAGAAAGAAAGAAAAAAAAAAAGAGCTGCTTATCCACCCTCTTGTGGAAGGGATTATGTTTAGAAAACAAGAAAACCCCCAAATCTCATTTGTTAAAATGTGATTGTCTGGTCTTTGGTGCCCTCTGCAGGAATGTGTGTCAGTGCACCAGTCCCTCTTCCCTGTTTTCTTTTCTTTTTCTTCTTTTCCTCAACTTTTATTTTAAATTCAGGGGGTACATGTGCAGGTTTGTCACATGGATTTATTGCATGACACTGAGGTTTGGGATCTGAGAGATCCTGTCACTCAGGTAGTGAGCATAGTACTTAATAAGTTAGTTTTTCAACCCTTTCCTTTTCCCTTCCTCTCTGCTCCAGTAGTCCCCAGGGTCTCTTGTTCTCATCCTTATGTCCATGTGTGCCCAGTGTTTAGCTCCCACTTATAATTGAGAACGCATAGCATTTGGTTTTCTGTTCCTGTATTAATTCACTTAGGATAATGGTCTCCAGCTGCATCCATGTTGCTGCAAAGGACATAATTTCACTTTTTTATGGCTGTGTAGTATTCCTTGGTGTATATGTACCACATTTTCTTTATCCAGTCCTCCAATGACAGGCACCTAGGTTGATTCCATTTCTTTGCTATTGTGAATTGTGCTGCAATAAACATATGAGTGCATGTGTCTTTTTGGTAGAATGATTTCTTTGCCTTTGGTTATATACCCAATAATGGCATTGCTGGGTCAAATGGTAGCTCTACTTTTAGTTCTTTCAGAAACCTCTGAACTGCTTTCCATGGTAGCTGAGCTAATACACTCCCACACGGTGTATAAAGGTTGCCTTTTTCTGTACAAATTTGCCAACATCTGTTAATTTTTTGACTTTTTGGTAATCGCTATTCTGACTGGTGTGAGATGGTGTCTCATTGTGATTTTGATTTGCATTTCTGATGATTAGTTATGTTGAGCATTTTTTCACGTTTTTTGGCTGCATGTATGTCTTTTTGAGACGTGTCTGTTCAAGTCCTTTTATCCATTTTTAAATGGGGTTATTTGTTTTTAGCTTGTTGAATTGTTTAGGTTCCTTACAGATTCTGGATCTCAGCTCTTTGCGGATAGTTTGTGAGTATTTCGTGAGTATTTGAGTTTGTGAATATTTTCTCCTGTTCTGCAGGTTGTCTGTTTACTCCATTGATGGCTGCTTTTGCTGTGCAGAAGCCCAGTTTTCCCTAAGGCCCCCAAGAAGTCAGTGAGATTTTCTGTCAGAAGGAGTCCTCTTGTATTTCCCTCCCCCTCCATCTGCTCTGGACCTGGGAGCCAGCTTTGCTGTCTGGGCCCTGAGCAGGCCAGTTTGTGTCCTCTTTTCTCAAAGCCCTTCTGAAAACAGTTCAACTGGTGTTTTCCCTGTAGACCCTCCCTCTGTCCTATAATGGGACCAAATCCATAGGGGCAGTCTTGGAGGACAAATGGTACTTTTCCTAATCTCTCCTCCTTCTCCCTATCTCCCTGCACAAACTTTCTGCTTCCCATAACCCCTGGGACTGTGTGCACAGGGATTCCGGATCCTCTAAGTATTTAAAACAATATTTACCCAAGTCATGGATGATTTGTCTCACCTCACTCTTGGATGGTAAATTCACTCCCTGAGGCTTTGCAGTTTCTGCCTACACACTGTTTAGTCCAGGCCCAAGGGGTACCTTGCAGCAACCACACCCTCCTATCTTCCCAAGGCTTCCCACTCTTTAATGCAAACCGTGTATTTTTTCTCAATATTATGTAAAGTGCTCGTATATGTAGCTGGAAGAGCCCCCTAACAAGCAGATCTGCCAAGGAGCCCCTCCAACATGGACATTTAAGGATCGCCTCTGTGTCTTAGACTCTGGAGATGGTGTTAGTTGAATGACGACCAGGTGAGTGCAATGAAGACTAAAAACCACTAAAAGCTGGCCACTCCTGAGGAGACAGGACTGAGCAGGGGCACACGAGGATGCTGGGGCCTTCAGGATGAGAAGCAAGGTTCAGCAGAAGAGACAGATGGGATACAGCAAGCATTTAGGGCAGGAGAAGAACTAAATTAAATGAGGTAAATGAAGTAGGGTCATTTCGTACCCAACAGTGATTATTTATTCATAAAAATCTGTGTCTCAGGCATTCAGGTCCTTTGGAATGCACTAGCTAATCAAATGAACAAAAAGTTCTTCTGACCTCAGGAGTTGATATCCTTCTTTTTCTAATGCCTCCTTCTCCTTTTCTTCTCCACGTTCTCATCTTCTTCCTACTCTCCATCCTGCTTCTCCTCCCCTCCTCCTCTCACATTTTTCTTACATTATTCTTATATTTCTCCTTTTTCTTTCTCATTTTCCCTTCCTTTTCCTCCTCCTTTTCTGCTTCTTCTTCATGATCATGATCTTCTTTGTGGTCATCTTTTTACCCTCTTCCTCTTCCTCTTTATTTTTCTTTGCCATCCTCATCTTCTTGGCTATCTTTGTCATCACCTCATTCTCCTTCCCTTATCTCCTTCTTCTCCTCCTCTTGCTCTTATTCCTCCTTCCCCTTCTTCCCTCCTCCTCCTTCCCCTTTCCCTTCTTCCCTCCTCTGCTTTCTTCCCTTCCTTCCTTCCTTCCTTCCTTCCTTCCTTCCTTCCTTCCTTCCTTCCTTCCTTCCTTCCTTTCTTTCTTTCTTTCTTTCTTTCTTTCTTTCTTTCTTTCTTTCTTTCTTTCTTTCTTTCTTTCTTTCTTTCTTTTCTTTGTTTCTTTCTCCTCCTCCTTCTTCTCCTTCTCCTTTCTTCTTCTTCTTCTTCTTCTTCTTCTTCTTCTTCTTCTTCTTCTTCTTCTTCTTCTTCTTCTTCTTCTTCTTCTTCTTCTCTCTTCTCTCTTCTTCTTCTTCTTCTTCTTCTTCTTCTTCTTCTTCTTCTTCTTCTTCTTCTTCTTCTTCTTCCTCTTCTTCTTCTTCCTCCTCCTCCTTCTTCTTCTTCTTTTGCTTCTTCTTCTTCTTCTTCTTCCTCCTCCTCCTCCTCCTCCTCTTCTGAGATTTTAATAGCGCCAAACCTCCTTGTGTAAGGGAAATACCTAATTGTATCTTACTCTAACCTGCCTGACTTAGTAATGGGGGTAAGGAATTAGAAGTTCCATAAAAGTCGTAACCTAAGGAGACCAAGGCTTTCTACAAATAATGGCATATGTCAGTTCTGGAAAACACTTCCATTTCTGCCACAAATCTGGAAAGTATTCCAGATTTTAAAGGATATACACACATAGCTCCCCAGACAGACACAAAATCATACAGCTATGTGTGTATGTCCTTAAAATCTGAAATACTGGTATTTCATTGTGTCATCTAATTTCTGTGGTAGCACCTCCCTGGGCATATTGAATAGAAGTGGTGATAGCAGACATCCTTGTCTTGTTTCTGATCTTAGGGGGAAGGCATTCAGTCTCTCAGCGTAAAGTACTTTGTTAGTTGTGGGATTTTTATAGATGCCTCGTAGCATCTCAAGGAAGGTCCTTTCCATTGCTAGTTTATTGTGTGTTTTCATCCTGAAGGGGTGTTGAAACTTGTCAAATGCTTTTTAAAAAATATTTTCTGGACCTGGCACAGTGGCTCACACCTGTAATCCCAGCACTTTGGAAAGCCGAGGCAGTTGGATTGCTTGAGTCCAGCTTGGACAACATGGTGAAACCTCATCTCTATAAAAAATACAAATAATTAGCTGAGCATGGTGGCATGCACCTGCAGTCCCAGCTACTTGAAAGACTGAGGTGGGACGATTGCAGTAAGCTGTGATTACACCACTGCACTCCAGTCTGGGTGACAGAGTGAGACCCTGTCTCAAAACAAAACAAAACAAAAATATGTTCTGGATATTAATACCTTACCAGATATATTATTTCCAAGTATTTCCTACAAGTGTGTGGGTAGCATTTTTACTCTATTAAAGGTGCCCCTGAGGGATAAAAGTTTTAAATTTTTATGAAATCAAATTTTTCCTTTTTTGGTTGGTGTTGACTGGGTTTGTGGTGTTATATGCAAGAAATCATGGCAAAATCCAAAGCTATGAAACTTTTGCCGTATATGTTCTTCTAAGGGTTGTTTAGTTTTAGCACTTTCTTTCAGGTCTTTGATCCTTTTTTATTTCATTTTTGTATGTGGTGTAAGGAAACTGTCTAACTTCATACTTCTGCATGTGAATATCCAGGGTTCCTAGTCCATTTTATTTTTTCTGATACTTCCTTTTCCACTGAGTGATCCTGGTGCCGTCTTGAAAATCATTTCATCATATATGTGAGGGTGTCCATCTGGGCTCTCTATTCTACACATTGGTGTGTGTGTCTGTCTTTGTGCCTATATCATGCTGTTTTGATTACTGAAACTTTCAGTAAGTTTTGAAATCGAGAACAGTGAGACTTCCAGCTTTGTTCTGCTTTTTCAATGGTTTTGGCTAATCAGAGTTTCTTGTTATTCCATGTGAATTTTAGAATGGTAGTTTCTGTTTGTTTAAAGTCTTTGGGATTTTGGTAGGAATTGCATTGAATTTGTATATCATTTGGGGGTAGTATTAACATCTTAACACTAACAACCAGACAGACTCATGAGCTCAGTAATCCTCAGAGATGGCACAAAGACACCAACAGATGTTCAGAAACACACAGCCCAGGCTGCCACCGTCACCACCGCCCTTCTTACCCTCCTTAGCAACAACCACCATCTGTCCACTGTGTGTTTTACTTGCATCTCTTGTTCCCTGTTTCCTACAATGTCACCTTCAAGTGGACAGGGTTATTTGTTCTGTTTTATTCATGGTAGCCCCTACTAGAAGGTCTGTTACATAGGAGGAGATTAATACTTGATGAATCACTTGGGCTAAAACACACACAAACATGTGCATGCGTGAGGGTGCACACACACACACAGGTTTTAACAAACCTCATCATAGGTCCACAACCACTTGGTTTTCATAATGTTCTCAAGTGCATCCCATGTGGCAGACAGGTGTCTCCTGGATGACAAGCCAATACTCAAAGGTGAGTTTACCTAAATGAAAATGTAGATCCATACAAAAACCTGTACAGGGATGTGTACAGCAGCATTGTTCATACTTTTCAGAACTTGGCAGCAACCAAGAAGAAGAGGTGTAATAAATTTAACAAAAGTACAAAACTTATAGTCTGAAACCCACAAACCTTGTTGAAAGGCATCGAAGATTTAAATGTTAGATTTCATGAGCATAGATAAGTAGGCTTAATATTAAGATGGCAACACTACCCAAAACAATCCACAGATTTCATACAATTCCTGTCAGTTGAGTACCTTGCAGAATTTAAAAAGTCAGTGCTAAAACTCATATGGGAACAAAAGGGCCTCAGAATGCCACAACGCTCTTGAAAAAGAGCAAAATAGGAAAACTCACACTTCACAGTTTTAAAACTTGCCTCAAAGCAACAGTAATCTAGATTGTATAGTAATGACACAAGAAAAGTCCTTTATATCAATGAAAGACAACAGAGTCCAGGAAGAGTGAGGTGAGTATAATGGCAGAATGAGCTTCTCCAAACACCTTTCCTTGCACAGAAACATGGAAAAACAAGCAGAATGGCCAGGAGTAACTTTGTCAAAATTCTTGAAAACTGTCAAAGGTTTACAGGAACCAGGTAAAGAAGAATAAACAATAGTGAAAAATGGAAGGAAAGCCTGTTGGATTGTTTACTTGTCCTTGCCCCAACCTCTCCTTGGCTTGGTGCCAGTCTTTTAGACAACAACCTGAGTTTCCAGTGTGGGACACTGGTCACAGGTTCCTGAGGGAGCAGAGATGTTATTTGCAAATTATCATGTTTCTATGTTCCAATCTGTCTGGGGGCTACGCGAAGGTCTGAAACAAGGCTCTTATCTGTTTTGTCCAAGTCAGAACCCAGTCAATGTGGAAAACTGGCAGGAATTGCTTGGAAATGTTAAGTAAGGCTGGGTATGGTGGCTCAGGCCTGTAATCTCAGTACTTTGGGAGGCCAAGGTGGGTGGATTACTTGAGGTCAGGAGCTCAAGACCAGCCTGACCAACATGGCAAAACCCTGTCTCTACTAAAAATACAAAAATTAGCCAGGCATGGTGGTGCACAGGTGTAGTCCCAGCTACTTAGGAGGCTGAGGCATGAGAATTGCATAAACCCAGGAGGCAGAGGTTGTAGTGAGCCGAGATCTTGCAGCTGCACTCCAGCCTAGAGGACAGAGCAAGACTCCATCTCAAAAAAAAAAAAAAAAAAAAAAGTTAAATAAATAAAAAGTCTGCTGTCACCTGGAAGAATACATTACAATATTGTATGTATTGACACATACAATAGACCATATATACAGCTCAGGGGGAGAAGCAGGAGTGAACATTTCTTTCAGAAATTAGGGTATTCAAAAGCACCCAGGTATAATGGGGAACTGAGAAAGCCCCATGCATGCCTGGAGCCAGGGGACATTGTCAGATAAGACCTAAAGACCTAAGAAAAGCCTTATTTTCAGCACTGGATGATCTCCAGGCTCAGTTCAGCAGAAAGCAAATGCTGGAGCAGTTGTTGACAGCCTGGACACGTGTTAAAGGAATGCCCCATCACAGAGCCTGTCACAGAAAGAGGAAGAGGTGAGATTTTGTTTCTTCTTTTTTTCTTTCTTTCTTAGCTCCTGGCATTCAAGCAAATTGCTGTCAAAACACTTGATAAACACAAGCTACAGATACAGACACTTCGGCAAGTATATACAAGTAATACGTCTCTGCAAAAACACTCTGGAAAAGTAACTAAATGAATGACAACTACAGCCTTCAGAAAACAAGAATAGCAAGCGCTAGGGAAGGGGGAGAGATTCACTTTCTTTAGCCCCAGGAGGGCAGCTCAGCTCTACTTTGAGAGTAGGGTAGCTTTGAGGGCCCTGATGGATGGGCCACCAGCCTGGGCACAGAGGTGCTGGGGGCGTGCAGCCGGGACCAGGGGCTGTGCGTTCAAGCCTGTCCCATTGTACCAAACAAGACTAAATCGCAGGTTGTGCACTTATGTCAGGGTGAGTCCAGTGTGCCCTGCAATGGATCCCGTGTCACTGTTTACATGACCTATTCGTGTGGTTACATAGCCCTTTATTTAAAAGAGAGACATTCTTTGTACGAAGTTATTATATTAATTATATGTTTAAAGGTTAAAGAAAAAGAGTTGCAGACTATTTATACAACTGTTTTTTAGGAAAAGAAAAAGCAAGAAGACCATTTAACCATATAAATGCAAAAGGGAAGAAAGTATAATAGAAACTTTGCTAGTTTTAAAAAAAAAAAAGAAAGAAAGAAAAACAAAAATAAGTCCCTTTCTTGTAAACTTATGGAAAACTCTTTGCGGCTGTTGGAGTTTAGTTTGTATATACACAGAGTTATCAGACATTATTTATAAAACTTAGTTTAAAAAAAGATCCCCCACCAAAAAAAAAAAAACAAAAAAAAAACGGTACAGCTGTGAGCCAACCAGAAGGCCGTCCTCTTGGATATCTTTTGCAACTGTACCAAAACTGACTTACTCCTCTGCCCTTCCTGTGTCTGTCTCTTGCCAGTGCTGTGGTGTCGTCTGTGCCTGGGGAGGTTTTGTGCAGTGGTAAAGTGCTGGTATTTCAGGTGACCTTTGACTTGTGGGTGTCACTTCTTGTGTCTGTTTCCCATGTTCAATTTTTTTGGGTTTAGTTGTGCTTTTGCTTCTGTTGCCTTGCTGGGCCTAAGCTGGGGTGCTGGGTGGCACCTGCTACGTCAGAGCTTGAGGAGTCTGTGCCCACCAGTAGCCATTGGTTCCCTAGGAGGTGAGACATGGGGTTGTGTCATGCCCATCCCACTGAACCTTGGCTACATCTGTGTTTGGGCTTGGGCTAATCTGGGGCCAGGGTAGGTGAAATTAGGGGCTCATTAGGGTCCCTCACACTGCTTCCACATGCGCCACCTCTGTCCTTGGGTGGTGGCATTGCAGGGGTCAAGGAGTCACTGTGGAGTCACTGGGGTTGGCCAGGTATCTCTATCCATAGAATGCCTGAGGTCAACCAGGTATCTCTATTCTTAGAATGCCTGAGGTCACGAGGCCTCTCTATCAGTAGAATGCCTGAGGTTGGACTGAAGTCTCCATTATTAGAATGTCCAGAGTTGGCCAGGTGTTTATACCTTTAGAATGCCTGAGGTTGCCCAGACGTCATTACTGTGAGAATGGCTAAGGTCGGCTGGGAGTTTCTCTCATTTAAATGCCTGGGGTTGGCCAGGTGTCTGTATCCTTAAAATGCCTGAGGTCACCCAGGTGTGTCTGCCATTAGAATGCATAGGATAGGCCAGGAATCTCAATCATTAGAATGCCTGGTGTCGGCCAGGGGTCTATATCATTAGAATGTCTGAATTTGGCCAGGAGTGTCTCCCGTTAGAATGCCAGTTGTCTCTATCTTTAGAATGTCTGATGTTGCCAAGGTGTTTCTATCATTAGAATGCCTGGGGTAGGCCAGGTGTCTCCATCCTTAGAACGCCCGAGGTTGCCAGATGTCCCTATAATTAGAATGTCTGAAGTTGACCAGGAATCTCTTCAGTTAGAAAGCTTGGGGTCAGCCAAGTGTCTCTATCCTTAGAATGCCAGAGGTAAGCCAGGTGTCCATATCGTTAGAATGCCTGGGGTCGGCCAAAAGCATATATCATTAGAATGCCTGGGGTTGGCCAGGAGTATCTCCTATTAGAATGCCTGGGGTCGGCTGGGTGTGGTGGCTCATGCCTCTAATCCGAGCACTTTGGGAGGTGAGGTGGGCAGATCACAAGGTCGGGAGATTGAGACCATCCTGGCTAACACGGTGAAACCCTGTCTCTGCTAAAAAAAATACAAAAAATTGGCTGGGCGTGGTGGCTCACGCCTGTAATCCCAGCACTTTGGGAGGCCGAGGCGGGCCGATCATGAGGTCAGGAGATTGAGGCCCTCCTGGATAACATGGTGAAACCCTGTCTCTACTAAAAATATAAAAAAAAATTAGCCAGGCGTGGTGGTGGGTGCCTGTAGTCCCAGCTACTCGGGAGGCTGAGGCAGGAGAATAGTGTGAACCCAGGAGGTGGAGCTTGCAGTGAGCCGAGATCATGCCACTGCGCTCCAGCCTGGGCAACAGAGTGAGACTCCATCTCAAATAAAACAAAACAAAACAAAACAAAACAACAACAACAACAAAAAATTAGCTGGGCGTGGTGGTGGATGCCTGTAGTCCCAGCTACATGGGAGACTGAGGCAGGAGAATGGTGTGAACCTGGAAGGCGGAGCTTGCAGTGAGCGGAGATGCACCACTGCACTCCAGCCTGAGGGACAGAGCGAGACTCCATCTCAAAAAAAAAAAAAAAAAAAAAAAATGCGTGGGGTTGCCCAGGTGTCACTATTATTGTATTATTGCCATGCCATAGGTCAGAAGAGATTCTCTCCCATTAGAATGCCTGGGGTCTCCCAGGTGTCTCCATCGTTAGAATGCCTGGGGTCAGCCAGGTGTCTCATTCATTAGAATGCCTGGAGTCAGACAAAGGTCTCTCCCATTAGAATACCTGGGGTCGCCCAGGTGTCTCTATCATGTGAATGCCTGGGGTCAGCCAGGAGTCTCTCTTTTTAGAATGCCTGGGGTCACCCAGGTGTCTCTATCATTAATATGCCTGGGGTCACCCAAGGGACTCTATTGTTAGAATGCCTAAGATCGGCCAAGGGTCTTTTCCATTAGAATGCCTGAGGTTGCATTCTGTCTCCATCATTAGAATGCCTGAAGTCGGCCAGGAGTCTCTCCCATTAGAATGCCTGAGGCCACCCAGGTGTCTCTATCATTAGAATGCCTGAAGTTGCCCAGGTGTCTCACTCATTAGAATGCCTGGGGTTGGCCAAATGTATCTCCCATTAGAATGCCTAAGGTCATCCAGGTGTCACTACCATTAAAATGCCTGGGGTAGACAAGGTGTCACTACCATTAGAATGCCTGGAGTCTCCCTTTAGAATGCCTGGGGTCTTCCAAGTGTCTCTATAATTAGAATGCCTGGGGTCGGCCAGGGGTCTCCCCTGCTAGAATGCCTGTGGTCGCAGAGGTGTCTCTATAATTAGAATGCTTGGATTTGGCCAGGTGTCTCTCCTATTAGAATGCTGAGGTCAGCCAGGTGTCTCTATCATTAGAATGCCTGGTGTCAATCAGGAGTGTCTCCGTTAAATTGCCTGGGGTCCCCCAGGGGTCTCTATCATTACAATGCCTGGGGTTGGACAGGAGTCTCTTTTATTAAAATGCCTGGTGTTGCCTAGGTGTCTCTATCATTAGAATGCCTGTGGGTGGCCAGGAATCTCTCCCATTAGAGAGCCTGCGGTTGCCAAAATGTCTCTATCATTAGAAATACTGGGTTTGCCCAGATGCCTCTATCATTAGAAAGCCCGGATTGGCCAGGAGTCTCTCTCATTAGAATACCTGGGGTTGTCCAGGTGTTTCTATCATTACAATGCCTGGGGTCAGCCAGGAGTCTCTCCCATTAGAATGCTTGGGGTTGCCCAGGTGTCTTTATAATTAGAATGCCTGGGGTCACCCATTTGCCTCTATCATTAGAATGCCTGCTTTCAGGCAAAAGATTTTCCCATTATAATGCCTGGGGTTGCCCAGGTGTCTCTATCATTAAAATGCCTGGGGTTGGCCAATAGTTTCTCCCTTTAAAATGCCTGGGGTCATCCAGGAGCCTCTATCATTAGAATGCCAAGTGTTGCCCAGTTGTCTGTATCATTAGAATGCCTGTAGTCAGCCAGGGTTCTCTCCCATTAGAATGTTTAGGGTCGCTAAGGTGTCTCCATCATCGGAATGCCTGGAGTCGGCCAGGAGTCTCTCTCCAATTTGAATGCCTGGGATTGCCTGATGTCTCTATTATTAGAATGCCTGGAATCAGCCAGGAGTTTTTCTTATTAGAATGCCTAGGGTCTCCCAGGTGTCTCCATCATCATAATGCCTGGGGTTGGCTAGGAGTCTCTCCAATTAGAATGCGTGGAGTCGCCCAGGTGTCTCTATCATTAGAATGCCTGGAATTGCCCAGGTGTCTTTTTCATTAGAATATCTGGGGTCACCAGGTGTCTCTATCATTAGAATGCTTGGGGTCAGCCAGGAGTGTCTCCCATTAGAATGCCTGGAGTTGCCTAGGTGTGTCTATCATGAGAATGCCTGGGGTCGCTTACGTGTCTCTATCATTAGAATGCCTGCCGTTGGCAAGGAGTTTCTCCCATCAAAACGCCTGTGGTCGCTAAGGTGTCCCTATCATTAGAATGCCTGGGGTCGGCAAGGAGTCTCTCCCATTAGAATGCCTAGGGTCACCCAGGCATCTCTATTATTAAAATTCCTGTAGTCAACCAGGAGTCTCTCTCATTAGAACGCCTGAGTTCACCCAGGTGTCTATCATTAGAATGCCTGGGGTCACCCAGGAGTCTCTTCAGTTAGAATGCTTGAGGTCAGCCAGGTGTCTCTATTCTTAGAATGCCTGATATCAGCCAGTTGTCTATATCATTAGAATGCCTGGGGTCAGCCAAAAGTATTTATCATTAGAATGCCTGGGGATGGCCAGAAGGATCTATCATTAGAATGCCTGGGGTTGGCCAGGAGTCTCTATCATTAGAATGCCTGGCATCGGCCAGAAGCTTCTCTCATTAGAATCTGTGGGGCTGGCCAGGCATCTCTCCCATTAGAATGCCTGGGGATGGCCAGACATCTGTTTGGTCAAATAGGAGTCTCTCTGGTTAGAATGCCTGGGGTCACCCAGGTTTCTCTATCCTTAGAATGCCTGAGGTCACCAAGGTGTCTTATTATTAGAATGACTGAGGAGGGCCAGGAGTCTCTCCCATTAGAATGCCTGTTGTTGGCCAGATGTCTCTATCCTTAGAATGCCTGAGTTTGCCCAGGTGTGTCTATAATTAGAATGTCTGTGGTTGGCCAGGAGTCTCTATCATTAGAATTATTGGGGTCAGCCAGGAGTCTCTCCTGTTAGAATGCCTGACGTTGGCCAGATGCCTCTATTTTTAGAATGCCTGAGGTTGCCGAGGTGTCTCCATCCTTCGAATGACTGAGGTGGCCAAGGTGTCTCTATTATTAGAATACCTGGGCTCAGCTATGAGTCTCTATCATTAGAATGCCTGGGGTCAGCTAGGAGTCTCTCCCTTTAGAATGCCTGAATTCGGCCAGGTGTCTCTATCCTTAGAATGCCTGAGGTCTCCCAGAATGCCTGGGGTCAGCCAGCAGTCTCACCCATCAGAATGTCTGGGGTCAGCCAGGTGTCTCTATCCTTCCAACGCCTGAGGTCACCAAGGTCACCCAGGTGTCTCTATCATTAGAATGCCTAGGGTTGCCCAAGAGTCTCTATCATTAGAATGTCTCTGGTTGGCCAAAAGTTTCTCTGGTTACAGTGCCTGTGGTCAGCCAGGTTTCTCTATCCTTAGAATGTCTCAGGTCACCCGTGTGTCTCTATCATTAGAATGACTGGTGTTGGCCAGGAGTCTCTCCCATTACAATGCCAGAAGTCAGCCAGGTGGCTCTATGCTTAGAATGCCTGAGGGCGCACAGTTGTCTTTACCATTAGAATGCCTGAAGTTGGCAAAAAGCCTCTATCATTAGAATGCCTGGGATCGGCCATGCGTTTCTCCCATTAGAATGCCTGGGGGTGGGCTAGGTGTCTGTATTCCTAGGATGCATGAGATCGCCAGGTGTCTTTATCATTAGAATGCCTGGGGTTGGCCAGGAGTCTCTCCCATAGAAAACCAGTGGTTGCCCAGGTGTCTCTATCATTACAATGCTTGGAATCAGCCGTGAGTATCTCCCATTAGCATGGCTGGGGTTGCCCAGGTGTCTCTACCATTAGAATGCCTGGGGTCAGCCAAGAGTCTCTCCCATTAGAATGCCTAGGGTTGAAGAGGGGTCTCTATCATTACAATACCTGGGATCTGCCAGGAATCTGTCCATTAGAATGCCTGGGGTTGAGAAGTTGTTACTCTCATTAGAATGTCTGGGGTCGGCCAGGAGTCTCTCTTATTAGAATCCTTAAGGTCGCCCAGCTGTCTCTATCATTACAATGCCTGGGGTTGGCCATGAGTCTCTCCAATTAGAGTGCCTGGGGTGGCCCAGGTGTTCCTATTATTATAATGCCTGGGGTCGCTCAGGTGTTTTTATCATTAGAATGCTTGTGGTCGCCAGGAGTCTCTTCCATCAGAAAGCCTGAGGTCGCCCAGGTGTCTCTATCATAAGAATACCAAGGGTCAGCCAAGAGTCTCGTTCATTAAAAATACCTGGGATCACCCAGGTGTCTCTGTCATTACAACGCCTGGGGTCAGCCAGGAGTCTCTCCCATTAGTATTTCTGTAGTCGCCCAGGTGTCTTTGTCATTACAATACTTGGGATCGTCCACAAGTCTCTCCCATTATAATGACTGAAATCATTCCCGTGTCTCTATCATTAGAATGCCTGTGGTAACCTGAAAGTCTCTATTATTAGAATGCCTGGGGTTGGCCTGGAGTCTCTCCCATTAGAATGCATGGGATCTCCCACATGTCTCTTTCTGTTGGGAAAGAGCTGAGTGTTGGGAAAAAAACTGAGGCAGGGCTTGCATGTCTGATGTAATGTCCAGGGCTCAGAACATAAAACCCCTCGTGGCCTCTGGAATCAGTCTAGACTTGCTGGCTCCTTGCTTCTAGCTTAAACTAGAAGAACATGCTCCCCATCATCTCAAGTAGCAAAATATGTTCCACATGCTTCAAAGGAAATGCTAAACCATCACAGCTGTAGGTCATGCGTTTGCCCTTTTGATCCCCACATTCTCACCACCCATTTCTTTGCTTGATCACCAATAAATAGTCTGGGCTTCCAGAGCTTGGGGACTTTGCAGCCTCCATAGTAGCATTGGCCCCCTAGACTACTTTCTCTCTCAAACTGTCTTTTCTCATTCCTTTGACTCCGCTGGACTTCGTTGCACCCACGACCTGGTATTGGGTCTGATCACCCCATCTGTCATTACAATGCCTGGGGTCAGCAAGGAGTCTCTTCCATTAGAATGCCTGAAATCCATCAGGCATTTCTATCATTAGAATGCCTGGGGTCGCCCAGTTGTCCCTTTAATTAGAATGCCTGGGGTTGGCCTGGAGTCTCTCCCAATAGAATGCCTGGAGTTGCCCAGTTGTCCCTATCATTAGAATGCCCAGGTCGGCAGGAGTCTCTCCCATTAGAATACCTGGGGTCATGCAGGTGTCTCTATCATTATTAGAACACATGGGGTCAGGCAAAAGTCTCTTTCATTAGAATGCCTGGGTTTGCTCACGTGTCTCTATTACTAGAATGCCTAAAGTTGGCCAGGAGTCTCTCTCATTAGAATGCCTGGGATCACCCAAGTGTCTATCATTAGAATGCCCTTGGTAGGCCAGGAATGTCTCCCATTAGAATGCTGGGGGTCACCCAGGTGTGTTTATCATGAGCACGCCTGGGGTTACTCAGGTGTTTCTATCATTAGAATGCCTTCCATTGACCAGAGTCTCTCCCATTAGAATGCCCAGGGTCGCCTAGGTGTCTCTATCATTAGAATGTGTGGGGTTGGCCAAAAGTCTCTTTTATTAGAAAGCCTGGGGTCTCCCGGGTGTCTCTATTATTAGAATGTCTAAAGCCATCCAGGAGTCTCTCCCATTAAAATGCCTGTGATCACTCAGGTTTCTCTATCATTAGAATCCCTGGGTCAGCCAGCAGTGTCTCCCATTAGAATGCCGGAGGTCACCCAGGTGTGTCTATCATTAGAATGCCTGGGGTCGCTATTAGATGTCTCTATTATTAGAATGCGTGCCATTGGTCAGGAGTCTCTCCCATTAGAATGCCAGGGTCGCACAGGTGTCTCTATTACTAGAATGCCTGGGGTTGGCCAAGATCTTTTTCCATTAGAATGTCTGGGGTCACCCAGGTGTAGCTATAATTACAATGCCTGGGTCAGCCAGGAGTCTCTCTTTTTAGAATCTCCGTGGTCGCACAGGTGTCTCTATCATTAGAAGGCCTGGAATCACTCAGATGTCTCTATCATTAGATTACCTGAAATTGGCCGGGAGTCTCTCCCATTAGAATACCAGGGGTAGCCCAGGTGTCTCTATCATTAGAATGCCTGGAGTCAGCCAGGAATCTCTACCATTTAAATGCCTGGGTTCGCTGAGGTGTAACTATCAGAATGCCTAGGGTTGGCCAAGAGTGTCTCCCACTAAAGTGCCTGGGGCGGTCCAGGAGTCTTTATCATTAAAATGCCTGAGGTTGGTCAGGAGTCTCTCCTATTAGAATGCCTGGGGTCTCACAGGTGTCTCTATTGTTAGAATGCCTGGGGTTGGCCAGGTGTCTCATTCATTAAAGTGTCTGGAGTCAGACAGGAGTCTCTCCTATTAGAATGTCTGGGGTCACCCAGGTGTCTCTATCAAGTGAATGCCTGGGGTCAGCTAGGAGTCTCTTCATTTAGAATGCTTGGGGTTGGCCAGGTGTCTCTATCCTTACAATGCTTGAGGTCAGCCAGGTGTCTATATCATTAAAATGCCTGGGGTCAACCAAAAATATACATCATTAGAATGCCTGGGAACAACTAGGAATATCTATCATTAGAATGCCTAGGGTTGGCCAGAAGTCTCTCCGTCTCCCCCTTAAAATGACTGGGGTAGGCCAGGTGTCCCTATCATTACAATGCCTTTGGTTGGACAGTAGTCTTTTATTAGAATGCCTGGGGTCGCCCAGGTGTATCTATTATTAGAATGCCTGGGTTCGGCCAGCAATCTCTCCCATTAGAGTGCCTGCGGTCACCAAAATGTCTCTATCATTAGAACTACTGGGGTTGCCCAGGTGTCTTTATCATTAGAAAACCTGAGTCGGCCAGGAGTTTCTCTCATTATAATACCTGAGGTCGTCCAGGTGTTTCTATCATTACAATATCTGGGGTCAGCCAGGAGTCTCTCCTATTAGAATGCCTGGGGTTGCCCAGGTGTCTCTATAATTAGAATGCTTGCGGTCTCCCAAGTGTCTCTATAATGAGAATGCCTGCATTCAGGCAAAAGATTTTCTCATTAGGATACCTAAGATCGTCCAGGTGTCTCTATCATTAAAATGCCTGTGGTCAGCCAAAAGTTTCTCCCTTTAAAACGCCTTGGGTCTCCCAGGATCTTCTAGCATTAGAATGCCAGGTGTTGCCCAGTTGTCTCTATCATTAGAATGCCTGTGGTAGGCCAGGGGTCTCTTGCATTAGAATGCTTAGGGTCGCCAAGTTGTCTCTATCATTAGAATGCCTGGAATCGCCTGGGTGTCTTTTTAAAATTAGAATACCTGGGGTTGGCCAGAAGACTCTCCCGTTAGAATGCCTGGGGTTGCCCAGGTGTCTCTATCGTTAGAATGCCTGGGGTCGCCCAGGTGTCTCCATTATTAGAATGCATGAGGTGGGGCAGGAGTTTCTTCCATTAGAAGGATTGGGGTCGCTCAGTTGTCTCTATCATTAGAATGCCTGGAGTCAACCAGGAGTCTCTCCCATTAGAATGCCTGAGATAGCCCAGGTGTCTCTATCATTAGAATGCCTATGGTCAGCCAGGAGTCTCTCCCATTAGAATGCCTGGAGTCTCCCAGGTGTGTCTATCATTAGAATGCCTGGGGTCACTTAGATATCTCTATCATTATAATATCTGCCATCAACCTGGAGTCTCTCCTGTTGAAATGCCTGAGGTCCCCAAGGTGTCCCTTTCATTAGAATGTCTAGGGTCTGCAAGGAATCTGTCCCATTAGAGTGTCTAAAGTCACCCAGGCATCTCTATTATTAAAATTCCTATGGTCGACCAGGAGGAGTCTCTCTCATTAGAATGCTTGGGGTTGGGCAGGATTGTCTTCTGTTAGAATGCTTGGGGTCAACCAGTTGTCTCTATCCTTAGAATGCCTGAGGTCAGCCAAGTGTCTATATAATTAGAATGCCTGGGGCAATCAGGAGTATCTATCATTAGAATGCCTGTGGTTGGCTAGGAGTCTATCCCTTGGAATGCCTGGGGTCATCCAGGTGGCTCTATCCTTAGAATACCTGAGGTCATCCGGGTGTCTCTATCGTTAGAATGCCTGGCGTTGGCCAGGAGCTTCTATCATTAGAATGCATGGGATCAGCCAGGCATCTTTCCCAGTAGAATGCCTGGGGTGGGCTAGATGTCTCTATCCATAGAAAGCTTGAGGTCACCAGGTGTCTTTACAGTAGAATGCCTTTGGTCAAACAGGAGTCTCTCTGGTTAGGATGCCTGGGGTCAACCAGGTTTTTCTATCCTTAGAATGCCTGAGGTCTCTAAGGTGTCATTAGAATGACTGGGGTGGGCCAGGAGTCTCTCCCATTAGAATGCCTGGGGTCGGCTAGGTGTTTCTATCCTTAGAATGCCTAAGGTTGCCCAGGTGTCTCTATAACTAGAATGCCTGTGGTTGGCCAGGAGTCTCTATCAGTAGAATGCCTGGGGTCTGCCAGGAGTCTCTATTTTTAGAAGGACTGAGGTTGCTGAGGTGTCTCTATCATTAGAATGTATGGGACTGTCCAGGAGTCTCTCTGGTTGGAATGCCTGAGGTTGTCCAGGTGTCTACATCTTTAGAATGGCTGAGGTCTCCCACGTGTTTCTACTATTAGAATGCCTGGGGTTGGCCAGGAGTCTCTATCATTAGAATGCCTGGGGTCAGCCAAGAGTCTCTCCTTTTAGAATGCCTGAATTCAGCCAGTGTTTCTGTCCTTAGAATGCCTGAGGTCTCCCAGGTGTCTTTATCGTTAGAACGTCTGGAGTCGGCCAGGAGTCTCCCCTGTTAGAATGTCTGGGGCTGGCCAGGTGTCTCTATCCTTCCAATGCCTGATGTCGCCAAGGTGTCTCTGATTAAAATGTCTGGGGTTGGCCATGAGACTCTAGTATTAGAAGGCCTGGGGTCAGCCAGGAGTCTCTCCTGTTAGAATGCCTAGGGTCAGTCAGCCAGATGTCTTTATTTTTAGAATGCCTGAGGTCACCCAGGTGTCTCTATCATTAGAATGCCTGGTGTCCAGGAGTCTCTATCATGAGAATGCCTGCGGTCGCCCAGGAGTCTCTATCATGAGAATGCCTGGGGTCGCCCAGGAGTCTCTTCAGTTACAATGCCTGGGGTTGGCCAGGTGTCTGTATTTTTAGAATGTGTGAGGTTACCCCTGTGTCTCTATCATTAGAACGAATGACTGTTGTTGGCCAGGAGTTTCTCCTGTTACAATGCCAGAAGTCAGTCAGGTGGTTCTATCCTTAGAATGCCTGTGGTTGTGCAGGTGTCTTTACCATTAGAATGCCTGGCGTTGGTCAAAAGCCACTATCATTACAATGCCTGGGATCAGCCAGGCATCTCCCCTGTTAGAATGCCTGGAGTTGGCTACGTGTCTCTATCCTCAGAATGCCTGAGGTTGCCAGATGTCTTTATCATAAGAATGCCTGGGTTCAGTCAGGTATCTCTCCTTTAAGAATGCCTGGGGTCGAATACGTGTCTCTATCTTTAGAAGGTCCGAAGTATCCCAGATGTCCCTATCATTAAAATGCCTGAGGTTGGCCAGGAGTCTCTCCCGTTAGAATGCTGGTGGTCGCCCAGGTGTCTCTATCATTACAATGCCTGGAGTCAGCCATGAGTCTCTCTCATTAGAATAGCTGGGGTTGCCCAGGTGTCTTTATCATTAGAATGCCTGGGGTTGTACAGAAGTCTCTCCCATTAGAATGCCTGGAGTCAAACAGGTGTCTCTATCATTACAGTGCCTGGGGTGGGCCAGGAATCTCTCCCACTAGAATACCTGGGTTCGAGAAGTTGTGACTATCAGAACGTCTGGGGGCTGGCCAGGAGTCTCTCTGGTGAGAATGCTTGAGGTTGCCTAATTGTCTCTATCATTACAATGCCTGGGGTGGGCCTGGAGTCTCTCCAATTAGAGTGCCTGAGGTCACTCAGGTGTTTGTATTATTATAATGCCAGGGGTCACGCAAGTGTTTTTATCATTAGAATGCCTGTGGTTAGCCAAAAGTCTTTTTTATTAGAATGCCTGGGGTCACCCAGGTGTCTCTTATCATTAGAATACCTGGGGCTGGCCAAGAGTCCCTCTCATTATAATGCCTGGGGTGACCCCAGGCATTCTAATGTAATTGTAATTCTATCATTACAATGTCTGGGGTTGGTCACAACTCTGTCCCATTAGAATTCCTGTGGTTGCCCAGGTGTCTCTATCATTAAAATGGCTGGAGTCTTCCATGAGTCTCTCCCATTAGAATGACTAAAGTCACCCCACTGTCTCTATCATTAGAATGCCTTGGGTCATCCCAATGTCTCTTATTATAATGCCTAGTTTTGGCCTGGAGTCACTCCCATTAGAATGCCTGGGCTCTTTCAGGTATCTTTATCATTACAATACCTGAGGTCACCAAGGTGTCTCTCTGATTAGAATGCCTGGGGTTGGCCAGGAGTCTCTCCTGCTAGAATGCCTAGGGTCAGCCAGGTGTCTTTATTTTTAGAATGCCTGAGGTCACCCAGTTGTCTCTATCATTAGAATGCCTGGGGGTATCCAGGAGTCTCTGTCAGTAGAATGCCTAGGATTGGCCACTTGTCTCTATCCTTAGAATGCATAAGGTCACCCATGAGTCTCTATCATTAGAATGACTGGTGTTGACCAGGAGTCTCTCCCATCACAATGCCAGAAGCCAGTCAGGTAGTTCTATACTTAGAATGCCTGAGGTCAGACAGGCATTCTATGTCTTTACCATTAGAATGTCTGATGTCGGCCAAAAGCCACTGTCATTACAATGCCTGGGGTTGGCCAGGCATCTCTCCCATTAGAATGCCTGGGGTGGGCTAGGTGTCTCTATCCTTAGAATATCTGAGATTGCCAGGTGTCTTTATCATTAGAATGCCTGGGGTTGGCCAGGAGTCTCTCCCATTAGAGTGGCTGGGGGTGCCCAGGTGTCTATATCATGAGAATGCCTGGGGTTGGCCAGGAGTCTTTCTCATTAGAACGCCTGGGGTTGCCCATTTGTTCCTTTCATTAGAATATCTGGGACCAGGAATCTCTCCCATTAGAATGCCTGGGGATGCCCAGGTGTCTCTATCATTAGAATGCCTGGGTTTGGCAAGAGTTTCTCCCATTGGAATGCCTGGGGTTGCCCAGGTGTCTCTATCATTAGAATGCGTGGGGTTGGCCAAGTGTTTCTATTATTAGAATGCCTAAGGTCAGTCAGGAATCTCTCCCATTATAATGCCTGGGATCACCCAAGTGTCTTTATCATTTTATTTTATTTTATTTTATTTATTATTATTATTATGCTTTAAGTTCTAGGGTACATGTGCATAACGTGCAGGTTTGTTACATATGTATACTTGTGCCATGTTGCTGTGCTGCACCCATCAACTCGTCAGCACCCATTAACTCGTCATTTACATCAGGTATAACTCCCAATGCAATCCCTCCCCCCTCCCCCCTCCCCATGATAGGCCCCAGTGTGTGATGTTCCCCTTCCTGAGTCCAAGTGATCTCATTGTTCAGTTCCCACCTATGAGTGAGAACATGCGGTGTTTGGTTTTCTGTTCTTGTGATAGTTTGCTAAGAATGATGGTTTCCAGCTGCATCCATGTCCCTACAAAGGACACAAACTCATCCTTTTTTATGGCTGCATAGTATTCCATGGTGTATATGTGCCACATTTTCTTAACCCAGTCTGTCACTGATGGACATTTGGGTTGATTCCAAGTCTTTGCTATTGTGAATAGTGCCGCAATAAACATACGTGTGCATGTGTCTTTATAGCAGCATAATTTATAATCCTTTGGGTATATACCCAGTAATGGGATGGCTGGGTCATATGGTACATCTAGTTCTAGATCCTTGAGGAATTGCCATACTGTTTTCCATAATGGTTGAACTAGTTTACAATCCCACCAACAGTGTAAAAGTGTTCCTATTTCTCCACATCCTCTCCAGCACCTGTTGTTTCCTGACTTTTTAATGATCACCATTCTAACTGGTGTGAGATGGTATCTCATTGTGGTTTTGATTTGCATTTCTCTGATGGCCAGTGATGATGAGCATTTTTTCATGTGTCTGTTGGCTGTATGAATGTCTTCTTTTGAGAAATGTCTGTTCATATCCTTTGCCCACTTTTTGATGGGGCTGTTTGTTTTTTTCTTGTAAATTTGTTTGAGTTCTTTGTAGGTTCTGGATATTAGCCCTTTGTCAGATGAGTAGATTGCAAAAATTTTCTCCCATTCTGTAGGTTGCCTGTTCACTCTGATGGTAGTTTCTTTTGCTGTGCAGAAGCTCTTTAGTTTAATTAGATCCCATTTGTCAATTTTGACTTTTGCTGCCGTTGCTTTTGGCGTTTTAGACATGAAGTCTTTGCCCATGCCTATGTCCTGAATGGTACTACCTAGGTTTTCCTCTAGGATTTTTATGGTATTAGGTCTAACATTTAAGTCTCTAATCCATCTTGAATTAATTTTCATATAAGGAGTAAGGAAAGGATCCAGTTTCAGCTTTCTACTTATGGCTAGCCAATTTTCCCAGCACCATTTATTAAATAGGGAATCCTTTCCCCATTTCTTGTTTCTCTCAGGTTTGTCAAAGATCAGATGGCTGTAGATGTGTGGTATTATTTCTGAGGACTCTGTTCTGTTCCATTGGTCTATATCTCTGTTTTGGTACCAGTACCATGCTGTTTTGGTTACTGTAGCCTTGTAGTGTAGTTTGAAGTCAGGTAGCGTGATGCCTCCAGCTTTGTTCTTTTGACTTAGCATTGTCTTGGAGATGCGGGCTCTTTTTTGGTTCCATATGAACTTTAAAGCCGTTTTTTCCAATTCTGTGAAGAAACTCATTGGTAGCTTGATGGGGATGGCATTGAATCTATAAATAACCTTGGGCAGTATGGCCATTTTCACAATATTGATTCTTCCTATCCATGAGCATGGTATGTTCTTCCATTTGTTTGTGTCCTCTTTGATTTCACTGAGCAGTGGTTTGTAGTTCTCCTTGAAGAGGTCCTTTACATCCCTTGTAAGTTGGATTCCTAGGTATTTTATTCTCTTTGAAGCAATTGTGAATGGAAGTTCGTTCATGATTTGGCTCTCTGTCTGTTACTGGTGTATACGAATGCTTGTGATTTTTGCACATTAATTTTGTATCCTGAGACTTTGCTGAAGTTGCTTATCAGCTTAAGGAGATTTTGGGCTGAGACAATGGGGTTTTCTAAATATACAATCATGTCATCTGCAAAGAGGGACAATTTGACTTCTTCTTTTCCTAACTGAATACCCTTGATTTCTTTCTCTTGCCTGATTGCCCTAGCCAGAACTTCCAACACTATGTTGAATAGGAGTGGTGAGAGAGGGCATCCCTGTCTTGTGCCAGTTTTCAAAGGGAATTTTTCCAGTTTTTACCCTTTCAGTATGATATTGGCTGTGGGTTTGTCATAAATAGCTCTTATTATTTTGAGGTACGTTCCGTCAATACCGAATTTATTGAGCGTTTTTAGCATGAAGGGCTGTTGAATTTTGTCAAAAGCCTTTTCTGCATCTATTGAGGTAATCATGTGGTTCTTGTCTTTGGTTCTGTTTATATGCTGGATTATGTTTATTGATTTGCGAATGTTGAACCAGCCTTGCATCCCAGGGATGAAGCCCACTTGATCATGGTGGATAAGCTTTTTGATGTGTTGCTGAATCTGGTTTGCCAGTATTTTATTGAGGATTTTTGCATCGATGTTCATCAGGGATATTGGTCTAAAATTCTCTTTTTTTGTTGTGTCTCTGCCAGGCTTTGGTATCAGGATGATGTTGGCCTCATAAAATGAGTTAGGGAGGATTCCCTCTTTTTCTATTGATTGGAATAGTTTCAGAAGGAATGGTACCAGCTCCTCTTTGTACCTCTGGTAGAATTCGGCTGTGAATCCATCTGGTCCTGGACTTTTTTTGGTTGGTAGGCTATTAATTATTGCCTCAATTTCAGAGCCTGCTATTGGTCTATTCAGGGATTCAACTTCTTCCTGGTTTAGTCTTGGAAGAGTGTAAGTGTCCAGGAAATTATCCATTTCTTCTAGATTTTCCAGTTTATTTGCGTAGAGGTGTTTATAGTATTCTCTGATGGTAGTTTGTATTTCTGTGGGGTCGGTGGTGATATCCCCTTTATCATTTTTTATTGCGTCAATTTGATTCTTCTCTCTTTTCTTCTTTATTAGTCTTGCTAGCGGTCTGTCAATTTTGTTGATCTTTTCAAAAAACCAACTCCTGGATTCATTGATTTTTTGGAGGGTTTTTTGTGTTTCTATCTCCTTCAGTTCTGCTCTGATCTTAGTTATTTCTTGCCTTCTGCTAGCTTCCGGATGTGTTTGCTCTTGCTTCTCTAGTTCTTTTAATTTCGATGTTAGAGTGTCAATTTTAGATCTTTCCTGCTTTCTCTTGTGTGCATTTAGTGCTATAAATTTCCTCTACACACTGCTTTAAATGTGTCCCAGAGATTCTGGTATGTTGTATCTTTGTTCTCATTGGTTTCAAAGAACATCTTTATTTCTGCCTTCATTTTGTTATGTACCCAGTAGTCATTCAGGAGCAGGTTGTTCAGTTTCCATGTAGTTGGGCGGTTTTGATTGAGTTTCTTAGTCCTGAGTTCTAGTTTGATTGCACTGTGGTCTGAGAGACAGTTTGTTATAATTTCTGTTCTTGTACATTTGCTGAGGAGTGCTTTACTTCCAATTATGTGGTCAATTTTGGAATAAGTGCGATGTGGTGCTGAGAAGAATGTATATTCTGTTGATTTGGGGTGGAGAGTTCTATAGATGTCTGTTAGGTCTGCTTGCTGCAGAGATGAGTTCAATTCCTGGATATCCTTGTTAACTTTCTGTCTCGTCGATCTGTCTAATGTTGACAGTGGAGTGTTGAAGTCTCCCATTATTATTGTGTGGGAGTCTAAGTCTCCTTGTAAGTCTCTAAGGACTTGCTTTATGAATCTGGGTGCTCCTGTATTGGGTGTATATATATTTAGGATAGTTAGCTCTTCCTGTTGAATTGATCCCTTTACCATTATGTAATGGCCTTCTTTGTCTCTTTTGATCTTTGATGGTTTAAAGTCTGTTTTATCAGAGACTAGTATTGCAACCTCTGCTTTTTTTTGTTCTCCATTTGCTTGGTAAATCTTCCTCTATCCCTTTATTTTGAGCCTATGTATGTCTCTGCATGTGAGATGGGTCTCCTGAATACAGCAGACTGATGGGTCTTGACTCTTTATCCAGTTTGCCAGTCTGTGTCTTTTAATTGGAGCATTTAGTCCATTTACATTTAAGGTTAATATTGTTATGTGTGAACTTGATCCTGCCATTATGATATTAACTGGTTATTTTGCTCGTTAGTTGATGCAGTTTCTTCCTAGCCTCGATGGTCTTTACATTTTGGCATGTTTTTGCAATGGCTGGTACCGGTTGTTCCTTTCCATGTTTAGTGCTTCCTTCAGGGTCTCTTGTAAGGCAGGCCTAGTGGTGACAAAATCTCTAAGCATTTGCTTATCTGTAAAGGATTTTATTTCTCCTTCGCTTATGATACTTAGTTTGGCTGGATATGAAATTCTGGGTTTAAAATTATATTCTTTAAGAATGTTGAATATTGGCCCCCACTCTCTTCTGGCTTGTAGAGTTTCTGCCGAGAGATCTGCTGTTAGTCTGATGGGCTTCCCTTTGTGGGTAACCCGACCTTTCTCTCTGGCTGCCCTTAAGATTTTTTCCTTCATTTCAACTTTGGTGAATCTGGCAATTATGTGTCTTGGAGTTGCTCTTCTCGAGGAGTATCTTTGTGGCGTTCTCTCTATTTCCTGGATTTGAATGTTGGCCTGCCCTACTAGGTTGGGGAAGTTCTCCTGGATGATATCCTGAAGAGTGTTTTCCAACTTGGTTCCATTTTCCCCCTCACTGTCAGGCACCCCAATCAGACGTAGATTTGGTCTTTTTACATAATCCCATACTTCTTGCAGGCTTTGTTCATTTCTTTTTCTTCTTTTTTCTTTTGGTTTCTCTTCTCGCTTCATTTCATTCATTTGATCCTCAATCGCTGATACTCTTTCTTCCAGTTGATCGAGTCGGTTACTGAAGCTTGTGCATTTGTCACGTATTTCTCGTGTCATGGTTTTCATCTCTTTCATTTCGTTTATGACCTTCTCTGCATTAATTACTCTAGCCATCAATTCTTCCACTTTTTTTTCAAGATTTTTAGTTTCTTTGCGCTGGGTACGTAATTCCTCCTTTAGCTCTGAGAAGTTTGATGGACTGAAGCCTTCTTCTCTCATCTCGTCAAAGTCATTCTCCGTCCAGCTTTGATCCGTTGCTGGTGATGAGCTGCACTCATTTGCTGGGGGAGATGTGCTCTTATTTTTTGAATTTCCAGCTTTTCTGCCCTGCTTTTCCCCCATCTTTGTGGTTTTATCTGCCTCTGGTCTTTGATGATGGTGACGTACTCATGGGGTTTTGGTGTAGGTGTCCTTCCTGTTTGATAGTTTTCCTTATAACAGTCAGGACCCTCAGCTGTAGGTCTGTTGGAGATTGCTTGAGGTCCACTCCAGACCCTGTTTGCCTGGGTATCAGCAGCAGAGGCTGCAGAAGATAGAATATTTCTGAACAGCGAGTGTACCTGTCTGATTCTTGCTTTGGAAGCTTCCTCTCAGGGGAGTACTCCACCCTGTGAGGTGTGGGGTGTCAGACTGCCCCTAGTGGGGGATGTCTCCCAGTGAGGCTACTCAGGGGTCAGGGACCCACTTGAGCAGGCAGTCTGTCCCTTCTCAGATCTCAACCTCCGTGTTGGGAGATCCACTGCTCTCTTCAAAGCTGTCAGACAGAGTCGTTTGCATCTGCAGGGGTTTCTGCTGCGTTTGTTATTGTTTACTGTGCCCTGTCCCCAGAGGTGGAGTCTACAGAGACAGGCAGGTTTCCTTGAGCTGCTGTGAGCTCCACCCAGTTGGAGCTTCCCAGTCGCTTTGTTTACCTACTTAAGCCTCAGCAATTGCGGGCGCCCCTCCCCCAGTCTCGCTGCTGCCTTGCCGGTAGATCACAGACTGCTGTGCTAGCAATGAGGGAGGCTCCGTGGGCATGGGACCGTCCCGGCCAGGTGTGGGATATAATCTCCTGGTGTGCCCGTTTCCTTAAAGTGAAGTATTGGGGTGGGAGTTACCCGATTTTCCAGGTGTTGTGTGTCTCAGTTCCCCTGGCTAGGAAAAGGGATTCCCTTCCCCCTTGCGCTTCCCAGGTGAGGCGATGCCTCGCCCTGCTTCAACTCTCGCTGGTCGGGCTGCAGCAGCTGACCAGCACCGATTGTCCGGCACTCCCTAGTGAGATGAACCCAGTACCTCAGTTGAAAATGCAGAAATCACGGGTCTTCTGTGTCGCTCACGCTGGGAGTTGGAGACTGGAGCTGTTCCTATTCGGCCATCTTCACCCTTTGATTCTTCATTGTGCAGCTTTGAGACTAGTGCCTATGTGTGTTATTTGTTTCCCTGTTTTTTTTGGTAGGTCTTATATAAAACTAACATTCCTTTGTTTTAGTGTTGTGAAGGGCCTCCCTCTTCCTTTATGTGAAGTGTTGAATATAGTAAATATATATTGTGGTTTCACTACTGTAAACTTGTATGTAGGGTGATGACCCTCTTTGTCCTAGGTGTGCCCTTTCCTTATCTCTATTAAATTGTAAATAGGACTACTGCATGTACTCTCTTTGCAGTGAATTTGAAATGGAAGGCCAGGTTTCTATAACTTTTGAACAGGTACTTTGTGAAATGACTCAATATCTATTGTGATAAGCTCATTGGCAGCTTAGCATTTTGCAGAGGAATTGTTTTGCAGGAAATATTTAATTTTCAAAAACATAATGATTAATGTTCCAATTATGCATTGCTTCCCCCAGTATAAATCAGGAATATTTGTGAGAAACTATTGGGGACTTTATTTTTATCTTTTATTTATTTTATTTTATTTTTTTTGAGATGGAGTTTCACTTTTGTTGCCCAGGCTGGGGTGCAATGGTGCAATCTTGGCTCACTGCAACCTCAGCCTCCCAGGTTCAAATGATTCTCCTGCCTCAGCCTCCTGAGTAGCTGGGATTATACAGGCATGCTTCACCATGCCCAGCTAATTTTGTATTTTTAGTAGAAACGGGGTTTCACCATATCGTTCAGGCTGGTCTTGAACTCCCGACCTCAGGTGATTGGCCAGCCTCGGCTTCCCAAAGTGCTGGGATTACAGGCATGAGCCACCACGCCCGGCCAGGGACTATACTCTTTTTAAAATAGACATTTGTGGGGCTCACACAATAAATGAAACAGTACCTCTAAAAAAGAGAAGAAAAGAATCAGGCGGTCAAACTTAGAGCAACATTGTCTTATTAAAGCATAGTTTATTTCACTAGAAAACATTTAGTATCAAGGACTATTATATACTTCATTACTAGAAGTTCTTTTTAAAATTACATTTAAAACAATCACTGAAAACTTGATCCACAACACACTTTCTTTATTTTCCTTAAACATCTTGGAAGCCCAAGCTTCTGAGAATCATGTGGCGCTACTTCTGTTGCCTTCCCTCCGTCTCTCTGTCTCTCTCTCCTTCTCTGTCCCTCTCTCTTTCTCTGCCATTCTCTCTCTTTCCCTCTCCCCCTCCCCTGTCTCTCTCGCTCGTTGTCTCTCTCCCTCCCTCAGTTTCAATCTCTCCATCCATCTCTTCCTTGCTCTCCTTCAAGCCGTTCGTGTGTGCATGCGTGTGTGTGTGTCTGTGTGTGTGTGTGTCTGTGTGTGTGTGTGCACGCGCGCGCGCGTTTGGGTTCGCGGGCGCAAGCGCCCTGGTGTGTCTGTGTGTGGGGCTGTGGATTTGCTCCTGGTGGTGGTGGGGTGTGTCTGGTTTTCTCTCAGCCCCTCTCGCCGGGATGAGGCTGTCGGCTCTAGTGCCAGCCTGGGGCAAAGCAGGGCCATCGCCCAACGCCCCACCCCCCACGCTCTCTTGCCCACCGGCCGGGTCTTGGTCGGGACAAGCGACAGTGGTGGGGGCGTTGTGAGAAAAAGGTCACGTGCGGCTGGGCCAGCTTTTCGCCCTTGGCCAGCCCTGATGGCTCTGGGTGGGTGGGGCAAGAGGGGGCCTCGCAGGAGATCCTGAGCCGCCAGGAATCCAAAAGAATACTTGCGCGACAGGGCGGATGACCGGACGGGGTCCCAGAATCGTAGGCCCTAGGCCCTGACGCCTTGGAGCACTCCCTGTTCTGAGCGGGCCCGACGTGGTGGAAGCTCGGGAGCTGGGGGAAGGCCGCAGGCAAATGGCTCGGGGGTCCCAATCCCAGTCCTGCAGTTCCCGGGGTGGCAGGGCCGGATGGAAGCTGGCGGGCATGGCTGGGCAGGGCTCTTGGGGCAGCCAGGCGCCTCTGGGCCATACCACCTTGAACACACCCGATCTCCTCTGATCTCCGAAGCTAAGAAGGCTCGGGCCTGATTAGTACTTGGATGGGAGACCACCGGGCCATTCCACCCTAAACGCGTGGGATGGCTTCTGATCTCGAAGCTGAGCAGGGTCGGGCGTGGTTAGTACTTGGACGGGAGACCGCCTGGGAATATCGGGTGCTGTAGGCTTTTTTGCTTTCTTTCTTGTCTTTATTTCTTTTCTACCTTCCTTTCTTCCCTTCTTTCTCTCTCAATTCCTTCCTTCCTTCCTTCCTTCCTTCCTTCCTTCCTTCCTTCCTTCCTTCCTTCCTTCCTTCCTTCTTTCTTTTCCTTTCCTTTCCTTTCCTTTCCTTTCCTTTTCCTTCCTTCCTTCCTTCCTTCCTTCCTTCCTTCCTTCCTTCCTTCCTTCCTTCCTTCCTTCCTTCCTTTCTTTCTTTCTTTCTTTCTTTCTTTCTTTCTTTCTTTCTTTCTTTCTTTCTTTCTTTCTTTCTTTCCTTCTTTCTTTCTTTCTTTCTTTCCTTTCTCTTCCAGACAGAGTCTCGCTCTGTCACCCAGACTGGAGTGCAGTGGCCCGATCTCGGCTCACTGCAAGCTCCACTTCCAGGGTTCACGCCATTCTCCTGCCTCAGCCTCCCGAGCAGCTGGGACTACAGACACACCCCAGCACGCCCGGCTCATGTTTTGTAGTTTTAGTAGAGGTGGGGTTTCACCTCGTGAGCCAGGCTGGTCTGGATCTCCTGACATCGTGATCCACCCGCCTCGGTCTCCCAAAGTGCTGGGATTACAGGCTTGATCCACCGCGCCTGGCCTGCTGTAGGCTTTTGTGGCTTCCCGCCTCCCTCCCTTCCCCCTACTGTCGAGATGCTTCCCAGCCTCCTCTGACTCTGCTCCCCCTTTATCGCCCCCCTACACTCAGCCGGGGACCTCCTTCTGGGGGTGCGCCACCAAAGCACCACCGGGCAGCAGCATCCCAGCGCTTCCGCCTCACCGCCGCCCCGCCAGGAGCCCGGCTCCAGCCCCGGAGGGCAGGGGGCAGGACCCCAAAGGCATAGGCACCGGTTCCCTGCCTTTTGCAGTGCCTTCCCGCTCCCGGAACGCCCAGGCGATACAATCCACTCATCCGCACCACCGCAACCTTCCAAATCGCGGGAAGTGGCGGGCAGGGGCAGCGGGTGCCGCACAGGTCAGTCAAGACCTCCACTCCAGAATGCAGGGGCTGCTTTATCCGGGGGAAGGACATTACTTCGCCAGCCACCAGGGAAACTTTCCCTGTGCACCCAGATTCCCATTGCCACCATCTTCGTGTAAACTACAGTCCCGAGAACACGCCAGAGACCCAGGCCTCGGGCCCTGTGGGCACGCCCCGAGCCACGGCTCCCGCCAAATGGGCAGGCCTACTCTGCAAATCAAGGGGCCCACCGCACCGCACCAAGAGCACAGGGAGGTGCCAACAAAGGAAGGAGCCTAAGATACCCACCTCCAAAACAAGCAATTAATCCAAGACAACATCCGTATCAGCGCTGCGTTGCTCCTCTCGCATGGACGGCCTGGCCACCCTATTCTGGCCCAGCCCAAGCCCCCTCCACCCTATCCCGGTCTGCTCAAAAGGGCCCTGCCTACCAGAGCAGGGAACTCCCTCTCCAAATCTCTATCGCTCTCGATTTCTAGCTCCCTCCCCCTCTCTCTTCTGGGTTTGCCCCTGCACGTGGAGATACTTCTGTCGCCTTCCCTCTGTCTCTCTGTCTCTCTCTCTTTCTCTGTCCCTCTCTCTCTGCCTGTCTGTCTCTTTCCCTGTCCTCCTCCCCTGTCTCTCTAGATGGCTGTCTCTCTCCCTCCCTTGGTTTCAATCTCTCCATCCATCTCTTCCTTGCCCTACTTCAAGCCGTTTGTGTGTGCGTGCATGTGTATGTGTGTGTGTGTGTGTGTGTGTGCGCGCGCGCGCGCCTCAGCCCCTCTCGCTGGGGATCAGACTGCAGGCTCTACTGCCAGCCTGGGGCAAAGCAGGGCCATCCCCCAACCCCCAACCCCCCATGCCCTCTTGCCCACTGGCAGGATCTTGGTCGGGACAAGCTACCGTGGTGGGGGCGTTGTGAGAAAAAGGCTACGTGTGGCTGGGCCAGCTGTTCGCCCTTGGCCAGCCCTGAAGGCTCTGGGTGGGTGGGGCAAGAGGTGGCCTCTCAGGAGCTACTGAGCCGGCCAGGAATCCGAAAGAATACCTCCGCGACAGTGGGAAGGACTGGACGGAGTCCCAAGATCGTGGGCCCTGTCGCCTCGGAGCACTCCCTGTTCCGAGCGGGCCCGACGTGGCGGAAACTTGGGAGCTCCGGAGCCGGGGGATGACCGCGGGAGAGTGGCTCGAGGGTCCCGATCCGAGGCCGGCAGCCCCGGGCTGGCAGTGCTGGCTGGAAGCCAGTGGACGTGGCAGGACCGGGCTGTTGTGGCAGCCAGGCACCTCTGCCGGGGTCTAAGGCCATACCACCCTGAACGCCCCCGATCTCATCTGATCTCGGAAGCTAAGCAGAGTCGGGCCTGTTTAGTACTTGGATGGGAGACTGCCTGGGAATACCGGGAGCTGTGGGCTTTTTTGCTTCCTTTCTTGCCTTTCCTTCTTTTCCATCGTCCTTTCTTCCCTTCTCTCTCTCTCCTTCCTTCCTTCCTTTCTTTCTTTCTTTCTTTCTTTCTTTCTTTCTTTCTTTCTTTCTTTCTTTCTTTCTTTCTTTCTTCTTTTTTCTTTCTTTCTTTCTTCTTTCGTTCCATCTTTCTTTTCTTTCTTTCTCTCTTTCTTTCTTTCCCTCTTTTTTCTTTCTTTCCTTCTTTCTTTTCTTTCTTTCTCTCTCTTTCTTTCCTTCTTTTCTTTTTTCTCTCTTTCTTTCCCTCTTCCTTTCTTCTTTCCTTCTTTCTTTCTTTTCTTTCTTTCTCTCTCTCTTTCTTTGTTTATTCCTTCCTTTCTCTTTCTATCTTTCTTTCCTTCTTGTCTTTCTTTCTCTCTCTCTTTCTTTGTTTATTCCTTCCTTTCTCTTTCTATCTTTCTTTCCTTCTTTTCTTTCTTTCTTTCTCTCTCTCATTCTCTTTCTTTTCTTTTCTTTCTTTTTCTTCCAGACCCACTCTCGCTCTGTCACTCAGGCTGGAGTGCAGCAGAGCGATCTCGGCTCACTGCAAGTTCCGCCTCCCGGGTTCATGCCATTCTCATGCCTCAGCCTCCCGAGCAGCTGGGATTACAGGAACCCGCCAGCACGCCCGGCTCATGTTTTGTAGTTTTAGTAGAGACGGGGTTTTACTGTGTTAGCCAGGCTGGTCTGGATCTCCTGACCTCGTGATCCACCCGCCTCGGTCTCCCAAAGGGCTGGGATTACAGGCGTGATCCACCGTGCCCGGGCTGCTGTAGGGTTTTGTGGCTTCCCGCTTCCCTCCTTTCCCCCTACTGTCGCCATGCTTCCCAACCTCCCCTGATTCTGCTCCCCTTTTATCGCCCACCTTCACCCCCGTCACAGCCAGAGACCTCCTTCAGGGTTTCCGCCACCAAAGCACCACCGGGCTGCAGCACCCCACCGCTTCCGCCTCCAGGACGCCCAGCCAGGAGCCTGCCTCCATCCTGGGGGGCGGGGCTGGAGGCCGGACCCCAAAGGTGCAGGCGCGGGTTCCTGGAGCCTTCCGGCTCCAGGAACCGGCAGGGGATTCAATCCACTCTTCAGGCGCCGCCGCAACCTTCCAAACCGGGGGAAGGGGCGGGCAGGGTCACCGGGTGCCACACACGCCAGCCAAGACCTCCACTCCAGAACACAGGGGCTGCTTTATCCGGGGGAAGGACATTGTTTCGCCAGCCACCAGGAAAGCTGTCCCTGTGCACCCGGATTCCCATTGCCACCAACTTCGTGTAAACTAAAGTCCCGAGGACAAGCCAGAGACCCAGGCCTCGGGGCCCCGTGGGCACGCCCGGTGCCATGGCCCCCGCCAAACGGGCGGGCGCACTCTGCAAATCAAGGGGACCACCGCACCACAGAAAGAGCACAGGAAGGTGCCAGCAAAGGAAGGAGCCCCCGAAACCCACCTCCAAAGGAAGCAATTAATCCAGGACAAAACTCGTCTCAGCTCTCCGTTGCTCCTCTCGCATGGACGGCCTGGCCACCCTGTTCTGGACCACCCCAAGCCCCCTCCACCCTATCCCTGCCTGATCAAAAGGGCCCTGGCCAATGGAGCGTGGCGCTCCCTCTCCAAGGCTCTATCGCTCTTGCTCTCCAGCTTCCTCCCCCTCTCTCTTCTGTGTTTGCTCCTGCACCTCCCGCTACTTCTGTCCCCTTCCCTCTGTCTCTCTGTCTCTCTCTTTCACTGTCCCTCTCTCTTTCTCTGCCTCTCTGTCTGTCTCTTTCCCTCTCCCCCTCCGCTGTCTCTCTCAATCGCTGTCTCTCTCCCTCCCTCGGTTTCAATCTCTCCATCCATCTCTTCCTTGCTCTCCCTCAAGACGTTTGTGTGTGCGTGCATGTGTGTGTGTGTTTTTGTGTGTGTGTGTCTGTGTGTGTGCACACGCGCATGTGTGGGTTCCCGCACGCGAGCGCCCGGGTGTGTCTGTGTGTGGGGCTGTGGATTTGCTCCTGGTAGTGATGGGGTGTGTCTGGGTTTCTCTCGGCCCTTCTCGCCGGGGATTAGGCTGCCGGCTCTAGTGCCAGCCCGGGGCCAAGCAGGTACATCCCCCAACCCCCAACCCCCCACACGGTCTTGCCCACCGGCCAGGTCTTGTTGGGGATCGTGGGCCCTGGGCCCTGACACCTGTGAGCACTCCCTGTTCCGAGCGGGTCCGACGTGGTGGAAGCTTGGGAGCTCCGGAGCCGGGGGAAGACCGCAGGAGAGTGGCTCGGGGGTCCCGATCCAAGGCCAGCGGCCCCAGACTGGTGGTGCCAGCTGGAAGCTGGTGGGCATGGCAAGGCTCGGCTCTTGGGGCAGCCAGGCGCTTTTGCCAGCGTCTACTGCCATATCACCCTGAACGTGCCCGATCTCGTCTGATCTCGGAAGCTAATCAGGGTCGGGCCTGGTTAGTACTTGGATGGGAGACTACCTGGGAATACCGTGTGCTGTGGGCTTTTTTGCTTTCTCTCCTGCCTTTCTTTCTTTCCCACCGTCCTTTCTTCCCTTCTCTCTCTCTCTCTTCTCTTTTTTGCTTTCTTTCTTTCTTTTCTTTGTTTTTTCCTTTTTTCTTTCCATCTTTCTTTTCTTTCTCTTTGTTTATTCCTTCCTTCCTTTCTATCATTTTATCTTTTCTTTTCTCTCTCTCTCTCTCTCTCTCTCTTCCAGACAGAATCTCGCTCTGTCACCCATGCTGGAGTGCAGTCGTGGTTCATGCCATTCTCCTGCCTCTGCCTCCGGAGCACCTGGGACTATAGTCACCCTCCACCGCCGGGCTCATGTTTTGTAGTTTTAGTAGAGACGGGTTTTCACCGTGTTAACCAGGCTGGTCTGGATCTCCTGACCTCGTGATCCACCCGCCTCCGCCTCCCAAAGTACTGGGAATACAGGCGTGATCCATGGCGCTGGGCCTGCTGTAGGGTTTTGTGGCTTCCCCCCTCCCTCCCTTCTCCCTACTGTCGCCATGCTTCCCAACCTCCCCTGACTGCTTCCCCTTTGTCACCCGCCTACACACATGCCACAGCCTGGGACCTCCTTCAGGGTTTCCGCCACCAAAGCACCACCGGGCTGCAGGACCCCACCACTTCTGCCTCGCTGCGGCTCCACCCTGGGAGGGCAGCAGGCTGGACCCCAAAGGCGCAGGCATGGGTTCCCTGCCATTCGCGGTGTCTTCCCTCTCCCAGAACACCCAGGAGATTCAATCCACTCATCGGGCGCCGCCGCAATCTTCCAAACCAGGGGAAGGGGCGGGCAGGGGCAGCGGGTGCCACACACGCCAGCCAACACCTCTGCTCCAGTAGGCAGGGCCTGCTTTATCCGGGGTAAGGACATTGCTATGCCAGCCATCAGGAAAACCGTTCCTGTCCACCCAGATTCCCATTGCCACCAACCTCTTTTAAACTCAAGTCCCAAGGACTCGCCAGAGACCCAGGCCTCCAGCCCCGTGGGCACGCCCGGTGCCACGGTTCCCACCAAACAGATGGGGGCACTCTACAAATCAAGTGGCCCTCTGCACCATGCCAAGAGAACAGGGAGGTGCCACCAAAGGAAGAAGCCTACAAAACCCACCTCCAAAGCAATCAATTAATCCAAGACAAAACTGGTCTCAGCGCTCTGTTAGTCCTCTGGCATAGACGGCCTGACCACCCTGTTCTGGCCCAGCTCAAGCCCCCTCCACCCCATCCCAGCTTGCTCAAAAGGGCCCTGGCTAAGGGAGCATGGCACTCCCTCTCCAAGGCTCTATCACTGTTGCTCTCCAGCATCCTCCCCCTCTCTCTTCTGTGTTTGCACCTGCACCTCGCACTACTTCTGTCGCCTTCCCTCTGTCTCTCTGTCTCACTCTCTTTCCCTGTCCCTCTCTCTTTCTGTGCCTCTCTTTCTGTCTCTTTCCCTCTCCACCTACCCTGTCTCTCTCACTCGCTGTCTCTCTCCCTCCCTCGGTTTCAATCTCTCCATCCATCTCTTCCTTACTCAACTTCAAACCATTTGTGTGTGCGTGCACGTGTGTGTGTATGTGTGTATGAGTGTGTCTGTGTGAGTTCACACGCACGTGTGGGATCCTGCGCGGGAGCGCCCAGGTTTGTTTGTGTGTGGGGCTGTGGATTTTCTCCTGGTGGTGGTGGGGTGTGACTGGATATCTCTCGGCAACACTCCCCGGAGATCAGGCTGCCGGCTCTAGTGCCAGCGCGGGGCAAAGCAGGGCCATTCCCCAACCCCCAACCCCCTACGCCCTCTTGCCCACTGGCCAGGACTTTGTCGGGACAAGTGAGCATGGTGAGGGCGATGTGAGAAAAAGGCCACGCGCGGCTGGGCCGGCTGTTCGCCCTTGGCCAGCCCTGACGACTTTGGGTGGGTCAGGCAAGAGGGGGCCTCTCAGGAGCTCCTGAGCCGCCAGGAATCCAAAAGAATACCTCCGCGACAGGGCAGAGTAGCAGTCGGCGTCCCAGGATCGTGAACCCTGGGCCCTGACGCCTCTGAGCCCTCCCCTTTCCGAGCACACCTGACGTGGTGGAAGCTCCGCAGCTCGGGAGCCAGAGGACAGCCGCGGGCGAGCGACTCGAGGGTCCTGATCCGAACCCTGAGGCACCGGGCTGGCGGGCATGGCTGGACCTGTCTCTTGGGGCAGCCAGGCGCCTCTGCCGGCATCTACCGCCATACCACGCTGAACGCGCCCGATCTCGTCTGATCTCAGAAGCTTAGTAGGGTCGGGGCCATTTAGTACTTGGATGGGAGATGGCCTGGAAATACCGGGCGCTGTAGGCTTTTTTGCTTTCTTTCTTGTCTTTCTTTCTTTTCTACCTTCCTTTCTTCCCTTCTATCTCTCTCTCTTTTCTTTTCTTCTTTCTTTCTTTTCTTTCTTTCTTTCTTTCTTTCTTTCTTTCTTTCTTTCTTTCTTTCTTTCTTTCTTTCTTTCTTTCTTTCTCTCTTTTTCCTTCTTTCTTCTTTCTTTAGTTCTTTTTCTTTCTTTCCTTCCTTTCTTTCTTCTTTCTTTTCTTTCTTTCTCCCTTCCTTCCTTTCTTTGTTTCTTTCTCTTTCTTTCCTTCTTTCTTTCTTTCCTTCTTTCTTACCTTCCTTCTTTCGTTTTTCTTTTCTTTCTTTTTTCTTTCTTCTTTCTATCCATCTTTTTCTTTCTTTTCTCTCTTTCTTTCATCCTTCCTTCCATCCTTTCTTTCTTTCCTTTCTCTCATTCTTTCTTTCTTCTTTCTTTCCTTCTTTCTTTCCTTTTTCTTTCTCCCTTTCTTTCTTTCTTTGTTTCTTTCTCTCTTCTTTCTTCTCTTCTTTCTTTCTTTCCTTTCTTTTCTTTTTTCTTTTCTTTCTTTCCCTCTTTCTTTTTTTCTTTCTTCTTTCTTTCCATCTTTCTTTCTTTTCTTTCTTTCTATCTCTTTCTTTTTTTCTTCCTTCCTTCTCTTTCTTTCTTTCTCCTTCCTTCCTTCCTTCCTTCCTTCCTTCCTTTCTCTTTCTTTCTTTCTTTCTTTCTTTCTTTCTTTCTTTCTTTCTTTCTTTCCTTCCAGACAGAGTCTCGCTCTGTCACCCAGGCTGGAGTGCAGTGGTGCGATCTTGGCTCACTAAAAGCTTGGCCTCCCTGGTTCAGGCCATTCTCCTGCCTCAACCTCCTGAGCACCTGGGACTACAGGCTCCCATCACCATGCCCAGCTCATGTTTTGTAGTTTTAGTAGAGACGGGGTTTCACCGTATTAGCCAGGCTGGCCTAGATCTCCTGAACTCGTGATCCACCCGCCTTGGCATCTGAAACTCCTGGCATTACAGGCTTGATCCCCTGCACCTGGCCTACTGTAGGTTTTTGTGGCATCCCCCTCCCTCTCTTCCCCCTACTGTCACTATGCTTCCCAACCTCCCCTGACTCTGCTCCCCCTTTATCACCCACCTACACCCCCGCTGCAGCCAGGGATCTCCTGCTGGGGGTCCGCCACAGAAGCACCACCGGGCAGCAGCATCCCACTACTTCGCTTCGCCGCCACCCTGCCAGGGCCCCTTCCCCAGCCCGGAGGGCAGGGGGCCGGACGCCGGGTTCCCTGACGTTTGTGGTGCCTTTCTGCTCCCGGAACGCCCAGGCGATTCAATGCACTCATCGGGCACCCCTGCAACCTTCCAAACCGGGGGAAGGAGCGGGCAGGGGCAGCAGGTGCCACAAACACCAGCCAAGACCTCCGCTCCACAATGCAGGGGCCGCTTTATCCGGGGGAAGGACATTACTTTCCAGTCACCAGGAAAACAGTCCCTGTGCACCCGGATTCTATTGCCACCAACTTTGTGCAAACTCCAGTTCCGAGGACATGCCAGAGACCCAGGCCTCAGGCACCGTGGGCACACTCGGTGCCACGGCTCCTGCCAAATGGACGGGTGCACTCTGCAAATCTAGGGGCCCAACGCACACCACCAGGAGCACAGGTAGGTGCCAACAAAGGAAGGAGACTACGAAACCCACCTCTAAACAAGCAATTAACCCAAGACAAAACCTGTCTCAGAGCTCCATTGCTCCTCTTGCATGGACGGCCTGGTCACCCTGTTCTGATCCAGTCCATGCCTCCTCCACCCTATACCGGCCTGCTCAAAAGGGCCCTGCCTACTAGAGCAGGGTGCTCCCTCTCCATGTCTCTATTGCTCTGGCTGTCTATCTCTCTCCCCCTCTATCTTCTGGGTTTCCCCTGCAACTCCTGCTATTTCTGTCACCTTCCCTCTATCTCTCTGTCTCTCTCTCTTTCTCTGTCCCTCTCTCTTTCTCTGAATCTCAGTCTGTCTCTTCCCCTCTCCCCTTCCCCTGTCTCTCTCTTTGGATGTCTCTCTCCCACCATCAGTTTCAATCTCTCCATCCATCTCTTCCTTGCTCTCCTTCAAGTCGTTTGTGTGTGCGTGCATGTGTATGTGTGTGTGTGTCTGTGTGTGTGTCTGTGTGCCTGAGCTTGCAAGTGTGTGAGTTCCCGCACGTGAGAGCCCGGGTGTGTCTGTGTGTGGGGCTGTGGATTTGCTCCAGGTGGTGGTGGGGTGTGTCTGGGTTTCTCTCAGCCCTTCTCGCCGGGGATCAGGCTGCCAGCTCTAGTGTCAGCCCAGGACAAAGCAGGGCCATCCCCCAACCTCCAATGCCCCATGCCCTCTTGCCGCTCTGCCGGCTCTTAGTCAGAACAAACGACCGTGATGGGGACGTTGTGAGAAAAAGGCCATGCGTGGCTGGGCCAGCTGTTCGACCTTGGCCTTCCCTGTTGGCTCTGAGTGTGTGTGGCAAGAGAGGGCCTCACAGGAGCTCCAGAGTGGCCAGGGATCCAAAAGAATACCTCCGTGACAGGGCGGAGGACTGGACAAGGTCCCAGGATCATGGGCCCTGGGCCCTGATGCCTCAGAGCACTCCCTGTTCTGAGCGGGCCCGACGTAGTGGAAGCTGGACAGCTTGGGAGCTGGGGGAAGGCCACGTACAAGCGGCTGGGGGGTCCCAATCCAAACCCGGTGTCCCCGGGCTGGCGGTGCCGGTTGGAACCCTGCAGACATGGCAGGGCCGGGCTCTTGGGGCAGCCAATGGCCTCTGTTGGGGTCTACGGCCATACCACCCAAGCTCTGCTCTCAGAGGCTAAGCAGGGTCCGGTCTGGTTATTACTTGGAGGGGACACCGCCTGGGAATACCGGCTGCCGTAGGTTTTTTTGCTTTCTTTCTTTTCTTTCTTTTTTTTCTATCTTCCTTTCTTCCCTTCTCTCTCTCTCTTCTTTCTTTCTTTCATTTTTTCTTTCTTTCTTACTTTCCTTCTTTTCTTTCTTTCTCTCTCCTTCCTTCCTTCCTTCCTTCCTTCCTTTCTTTCTTTCTTTCTTTCTTTCTTTCTTTCTTTCTTTCTTTCTTTCTTTCTTTCTTTCTTTCTTTCTTTCTTTCTTTCTTCTTTCTTTTCTTTCTTTCTGTCTCTCTCTTTCTTTCTTTCTTACTCTTTTATTCTTCCAGATGGAGTCTCGCTCTGTCACCCAGGCTGGAGTGCAGTGGCGCGATCTCGGATCACTGCAAGCTCCGCCTCCTGGGTTCACACCATTCTTCTGCCTCAGCCTGCAGAGCAGCTGGAACTACAGGCACCCACCACCATGCCAGGCTCATGTTTTCTAGTTTTTGCAGAGACTGGGTTTCACCCTGTTAGCCAGGTTTTTCTGGATCTCCTGACCTCATGTTCCACCCACATCGGCCTCCCAAAGTGCTGGGATTACAGGCGTGATCCACCAGTCACAGCCTCCTGTAGGCTATTTTGGCTTCCCCCCTCACTCCCTTCCCCCTACTGTCGCCATACTTCCCAACCTCCCCTGACTCTGCTCCCCAATTATCACCCGCCTACACTCCCGTCACGACCGGGGACCTCCTCCTGGGGGTCCACCACCAAAGCACCACTGGGAAGCAGCATCCTACTGCTTCCGCCTCGCTTCCGCCCCGCCAGGGGCCTGGCTCCAGCCTGAGAGGGCATGGGGCTGGACCCCAAAGGCGCAGGCGCGGGTTCCCTGCCATACGTGGTGCCTTCCCGCTCCCGGAACACCCAGGCGATTCAAGACGCTCATTGGGTGCTGCCGCAACCTTCCAAACCAGGGAAAGGTTCAGGTAGGGGCAGCGGGTGCCACACACGCCAGCCAAGACCTCCGCTCCAGAACGCAGGGGCCGCTTTATTCGGGGGAAGGACGTTACTTCGCCAGCCACCAGGAAAACAGTCCCTGTACACCCGGATTCAAATTGCCACCAACTTCATGTAAACTCCAGCCCCGAGGACACGGCAGAGACCCAGGCCTCAGGACCCGTGGGCACGCCGGGTTCCATGGCTCCTGCCAGATGAGCGGGGCCACTCTGCAAATCAAGGGGCCCACTGCACCACACCAAGAGCACAGGGAGGTGCCAACAAAGGAAGGAGCCTACTAAACCCACCTCCAAAGCAAGCAATTAATCCAAGACAAAACCCATCTCAGCACTCCGTTGCTCCTCGTGCATGGAAGGCCTGACCACCCTATTCTGCCCCAGCCCAAGCGCCCTCCACCCTATCCCGGCCGTCTCAAAGGGGCCCTGCCTACCGGAGCAGGGTGCTCCCTCTCCACAGCTCTATTGATCTCACTCCCTAGATCCCTCCCCTTCTCTCTTCTGGGTTTGCCCCTACACCTTGCGCTACTTCAGTCGCCTTCCTTCTGTCTGTCTGTCTCTGTCTCTTTCTCTGTCCCTCTCTTTCCCTGCCTCTCTGTGTGTCTCTTTTCCTCTCCCCCTCCCCTGTCCCTCAATTGCTGTCTCTCTCCCTCCCTCAGTTTCAATCTCTCCATCCATCTCTTCCTTGCTCTCCTTCAAGCCTTTTGTGTGTGCATGCATGTGTGTGTGTGTGTGTGTATGTCTGTGCGTGTGTGCATGCCCATGTGTGAGTTCCAGCCCGCGAGCACCCGGGTGTGTCTGTGTGTGGGGCTGTGGATTTGCTCCTGGGTGTGGTGGGGTGTGTCTGGGGTTCTCTCATCCCCTGTCGCTGGGGATCAGCCTGCCGGCTCTAGTGCCAGCCCGGGGCAAAGCAGGGCCATCCCCCAACGCCCCACCCCCCACGCTCTCTTGCCCACCAGCTGGGTCTTGGTAGGGACAAGCGACCGTGGTGGGGGCTTTGTGAGAAAAAGACCACTTGCGGCTGGGCCGGCTGTTCGCCCTTGGCCAGCCCTGACAACTCTGGGTGGGTGGGGCAAGAGGGGGCCTCGCAGGAGCTCCTGAGCAGCCAGGGATCCAAAAGAATACCTCTAAGACAGGGCGGAGGACCGGACAGGGTCCCAGGATCGTGGGCACTGGGACCTGACACATTGGAGCACTCCGTGCTCTGAAGGGGCCCGACGTGGTGGAAGCTCGGCAGCTTGGGAGCCAGGGGAAGGCCTTGGGCGAGCTGCTCGGGGTTCCTGATTCGAGCCCAGCGGCCCTGGGCTGGCAGTATCGACTGGAAGCTGGCGGGCATGGCTGGGCCGGGCTCTTGGGGCAGTCTGGTGCCTCTGCTGTCGTTTGCGGTCATACCAACTTGAACGCGCCAGATCTCGTCTGATTTCAGAAGCTAAGCACGGTTGGGCCTGGTTAGTGCTTGGATGGGAGACTGCCTGGGAATACTGGGTGCTGTAGGCTTTTTGCTGTCTTTCTCTCTTATCTACTTTCCTTTCTTCCCTTCTCTTTCTTTCTTTCTTTCTTTCTTTCTTTCTTTCTTTCTTTCTTTCTTTCTTTCTTTCTTTCTTTCTTTCTTTCTTGTTTCTTTTCTTTTCTTTTCTTTCTTTCTTTCTTTCTTTCTTTCTTTCTTTCTTTCTTTCTTTCTTTCTTTCTTTCTTTCTCTTCTTCAAGCCATTTGTGTGTGTATGCGTGCGTGTGTGTGTGTGTCTATGTGCCTGTGCTCGCGTGTGTGTGGGATCCTGCACGCGAGCGCCTGGGTGTGTCTGTGTGTGGAGCTGTGGATTTGCTCCTGGTGGTGGTGGGGTGTGACTGGGTATCTCTCAGCCCGTCTCCTGGGGATCAGGCTGCCGGCTCTAGTGCCAACCTGGGTCAAAGCAGGGACATCCCCCAACCGCCAACACCCCACGCCCTCTTGCCCACCTTCCGGGTCTTGGTCGGGACAAGCGACCGTGGTGGGGGTGTTGTGAGTAAAAGACCACACGACTGGGCCGGCTGTTCACCCTTGGCCAGCCCTGAGGGCTCTGGGTGGGTGGGGCAAGAGGGGGCCTCTCAGGAGCTCCTGAGTGGCCAGGGATCCAAAAGAATACCTCCGCGACACCTCGGAGGACCGGTCGGGGTCCTAGGAACCTGGGCCCTGGGCTCTGACACCTCGGAGCACTCCCTGTTCCGAGCGGGACTGACGTGGTGAAAGCTCGGGAGCTTGGGAGCTGGGGGAAGGCTGCGGGCGAGTGGCTCTGGGGTCCCGATCTGAACCCTGTGGTCCCGGGCTGGCGTTGCCAGTTGGAAGCCAGTGGGTATGGTTGGGCAGGGCTCTTGGGGCAACCAGGCGCCTCTGTGGGCATCTGTGGCCATACCACCCTGAATGCGCCCGATCTCCTCGGATCTCTGAAGCTAAGCAGGGTCGGGCCTTGTTAGTACTTGGATGGGAAACCGCCTGGGAATACCGGGTGCTGTAGAGTTTTTTGCTTTCTTTCTTGTCTGTCCTTCCTTCCTTCCTTCCTTCCTTCCTTCCTTCCTTCCTTCCTTCCTTCCTTCCTTCCTTCCTTCCTTCCTTCCTCTTTCTCTCTTTCTTTCTTTCTCTTCCAGACGGAGTCTAGCTCTGTCACCCAGGCTGGAGAGCAGTGGCACGATCTTGGCTCACTGCAAGCTCCGCCTCCCGGGTTCACGCCATTCTCCTGCCTCAGCCTCTCGAGCACCTGGGACTACAGGCGCCCATCACCACGCCCGGCTCATGTTTTGCAGTTTTAGTAGAGACCGAGTTTCATCGTATTAGCCAGGCTGGCATAGATCTCCTGAAGTTGTGATACACCCGCCTCGGCATCCCAAAGTACTGGCATTACAGGCTTGATCCACCACACCTGGCCTACTGTAGGCTTTTGTGGCATACCCCTCCCTCCCTTCCCCCTCCTGTCACCATGCTTCCAAACTTCCCCTGACTTCTCCCCCTTTATTGCCCACCTACACCCCTGCTGCAGCTGGGGATCTCCTGCTGGCAGTCCGTCACAAAACACCACTGGTCAGCAGCATCCCACTGCTTCCACCTCGCCATCGCCCACCAGGGCCCCTTCTCCAGCCTAGGAGGGCAGGGGGCTGGACCCCAAAGACGCAGTCGCAGGTTCCATGCCATTCGCCGTGCCTTCCTTCTCCCGGAAGGCCCAGGCAATTCAATCCACTCATCCGGCGCCTCTGCAATCTTCCAAAGTGGGGAAAGGGGCGGGCAGGGGCAGTGGGTGCCACACATGCCAGCCAAGACCTCTGCTCCACAATGCAGGGACCACTTTATCCGAGGGAAGACATTGCTTTGCCAGCCAATAGGAAAACCATCCCTGTCCACCCAGATCCCTATTGCCATCAACTTGTAAACTCCAGTCTCGAGGACATGCCAGAGACCCAGGCCTCAGGCACCGTGGGCACTCCCGGTGTCACGGCTCCCGCCAAATGCGTGGGTGCACTCTGCAAATCAAGGGGCCCACACACTGCACCAAGAGCACAGGGAGGTGCCAACAAAGGAAGGAGCCTATGAAACCCACCTCCAAAGCAAGCAATCAATCCAAGACAAAACCCGTCTCAGCGCTCCATTGCTCCTCTCCAATGGACGGCCTGGCCAAGCTATTCTGGCCCAGTGCAAGCCCCCTCCACCCTATCCCGGCCTGATCAAAAGGGCCCCGCCTACAGAGCAGGTTGTTCCCTCTAAAAGGCTCTATCACTCTTGCTCTCTAGCTTCTTCCCCCTCTCTCTTCTGGGTGTGCCCCTGCACATTGCGATACTTCTGTCGCCTTCCCTCTGTGTCTCTGTCTCTGTCTCTTTCTCTGTCCCTCTCTCTTTCTCTGCCTCTCTGTCTCTTTCCCTGTCCCACTCCCCTGTCTCTCTCGATCTCTGTTTCTCTCCCTCCCTCGGTTTCAATCTCTCCATACATCTCTTCTTTGCTCTTCTTCAAGCTGTTTGTGTGTGCGTGCATGTGTGTATGTCTGTGTGTGTGTGTCTCTGCATGCACGTGTGTGTACATTCCCACATGTGACCACCCGGATGTGGCTGTGTGTGGGCCTGTGGATTTGCTCCTGATGGTGGTGTGGTGTGTCTGGGTTTCTCTCAGCCCCTCTCTCCGGAGATCCGGTTGCCAGCTCCAGTGCCAGCCTGGGGCAAACCAGGGCCATCAGCCATCCCCCAAACCCCCACGCCCTCTTGCCCACAGGCTGGGCCTTGGTTGGGACAAGCGTCCATGATAGGGGCCTTCTCAGAAAAAGGCCATGTTTGCCCTTGACCAGCCCTGACACCCCTGGGTGGGTGGGGCAAGAGGGGGCGTCACAGAAGCTCCCGAGTGGCCATGGATCTAGAAGAATACCTCTGAGACAGGGTGGATGGGCTGTCATGATTGTGGGCCCTGGGCCCTGATGCCTTGGAGCACTCCCTGTTCCATGCAGGCCCCACGTGGTGGAAACTCTGGAGCTTGGGAGCCAGGGAAAGGCCTCGGGCTAGCGGCTCCAGGGTCCAGATCTGAACCCGGTGGTGCCGGTTGGAAGCCAGCAGGCATGGCTGGGTGGCACTCATGGGGCAGCCATGGGACTCTGCTGCTGTCTATGGCCATACCACCCTGAACGCGCCCGATCTTGCCTGATCGCGGAAGCTAAGCAGTGTTGGGCCTGGTTAGTACTTGGATGGGAGACCGTCTGGGAATACCGGGTACTTTAGGCCTTTTTACTTTCTTTCTTTTGTACCTTCCTTTCTTCACTTCTCGTTCTCTCTTCTTTCTTTCTTTCTCTCTTTTCTTTCTTTCTCTCTCTCTTCCTTTCAATCTCTCTTTCTTCTTTCTTTCCTTCTTTCTTTCTTTTCTTTCTTTCTCTCTCTCTTTCTTCTTTCTTTCCATCTTTCTTTCTTTCTCTCTCTCTCTTTCTTTCTCTCCCTTCCTTCCTTCCTTCCTTCCTTCCTTCCTTCCTTCCTCTTTCTCTTTCTTTCTTTCTTTCTTTCTTTCTTTCTTTCTTTCTTTCTTTCTTTCTTTCTTTCTTTCTTTCTTTCTTTCTCTCTCTCTCTCTCTCTCTCTTTCTTTCTTTCTTTCTTTCTTTCTTTCTTTCTTTCTTTCTTTCTTTCTTTCTTTCTTTCTTTCTTTCTTTTTCTTTCTTTTCTTTCCTTCTCTCTCTCTCTCTCTCTGTCTCTCTCTCTCTTTCTTTCTCTTCCAGACGGAGTCTCACTCTGTCACCCAGGCTGGAGGGCAGTGTCGGGATCTTGGCTCACTGCAAGCTCCGCCTCCCAGGTTCACGCTATTCTCCTGCCTCAGCCTCCCGAGCAGCTGGGACTACAGGCGCCTGCCACCACACCTGGCTCATGTTTTGTAGTTTTAGTAGAGACGGCATTTTACTGTGTTAGCCAGGCTTGTATGGATCTCCTGATCTCGTGATCCACACACCTCGGGCTCCTAAATTGATGGGATTACAGGCGAGACCCAGCACGCCCGGCCCTGCTGTAGGCTTTTGTGGCTTTCCCCCTCCCTCCCTTCCCCCTACTGTCACCATGCTTCCCAACCTCCCCTGACTCTGCTCCCCGTTTATCGCCTGCCTACAATGCCTTCAGGGCCGGGAACCTCCTTCTGGGGTTCCGCCACCAAAGCTCCACCAGGCAGAAGCATCCCACTGCTTCTGCCTTGCCGTCGCCCAGCCAGGAGAAGGGCTCCAGCCCAGGAGGGCAGGTGGCCAGACCCCAAAGGCCCAGATGTGGGTTCCCTGCTGTTCTTGGTTCCTTCCTGCTCCCGGAACACCCATGCGATCCAATCCACTCATCAGGCGCCACTGCAACCTTCCAAACCGGGGGAAGGGGCAGGCAGGGGCAGTGAGTGCCACACACGCCAGCCAGGAACTCTGCTCCAGAGCACAGGGGCTGCTTTATCTGGGGGAAGGACATTGCTTCGCCAGCCACCAGGAAAACAGTCCCTGTGCACCTGGATTCCCATTGCCACCAACTTCTTGTAAACTCCAGTCCCAAGGACATGCCAGAGACCCAGGCCTCCGGCCCTGTGGGCATGCCGGGTGCCATGGCTCCCGCCAAATGGACCAGCACCCTCTGTAAATCCAGGGGTCCACTGCCCTGCACCAAGAGTACAGGGAGATGACAACAAAGGAACGAGTGTAGGAAACCCACCTCCAAAGCAAGCAATTAATCCAAGACAAAACCTGTCTCAGCACTCCACGTTACTCCTCTCGCATGGACGGCCTGGCCACCCTATTATGGCCGAACCCAAGCCCCTCCACCCTATCCAGGACTGCTCAAAAGGGCCCTGCCTACCGGTTCAGGGTGGTATCTCTCCAAGACTCTATTGCTCTCCCTCTCTAGCTCCCTCCCCCTCTGTTTTCCTGGTTTGCCCCTGCATCTCGCGCTACTTCTGATGCATTACCTCTGTTTCTGTCTGTCTCTGTCCCTCTCTCTCTCTTTGCCTCTCTGTCTGTCTCTTTCCCTCTCCCCATCCCCTGTCTCTCTCGATGGTTGTCTCTCTCCCTCCGTCAGTTTCAATCTCTCCATCCTTCTCTTCCTTGCTCTCCTTCAAGCTGGTTGTGTGTGCGTGCATCTGTGTGGGTGTGTGTGTCTGTGTGTGTGTGCATGTGCGTGTGTGGGTTCCCGCATGCGATCGCCCAGGTGTGTCTCTGTGTGGGGCAGTGGATTTGCTCCTGGTAGTGGTGGGGTGTGTCTGGGTTTCTCTCAGCCCCACTGGCCGGTTATCAGGCTGCCAGCTCAAGTGTCGGCCTGGGGCAAAGCAGGGCCATCCCCCATCTCCAACCTCTCACTCCCTCTTGCCCACCGGCCGGGCCTTCGTCAGGACAAGCGACTGTGGTGGGGGTGTTGTGATAAAAAGACAACGCGCAGCTGGGCTGGCTGTTGGCCCTTGGCCAGCTCTGACGGCTCTGGTTGGGTGGGGCAAGATGGGGACTCACAGGAGCTCCTGAGTGGCCAGGGATCCAAAAGAATACCTCCATGACAGGGTGGAGGACAGGACGGGGTCCCAGGATTGTGATCCCTGGGCCCTGACACCACAGAGCACTCCCTGTTCTGAGTGGGCCCAACGTGGTGGAAGCTCGGGAGATCGGGACCCGGAGGAAGGCCGAGAGCGAAGGGCTCAGGGGTCCCGATATGAGCCCGGAGGCCCCGGGCCGGCGGAACCAGCTGGAGGCCTGCGAGCACGGCTGGACTGGGCTCTTGAGGCATCCAGGCTCCTCTGCCTGTGTCTCCTGCCATACCACCCAGAATGCCCCCGATCTCTTCTCTCTCTTTCTCTTTCTTTCTTTCTTTCTTTCTTTCTCTTTCTTTCTTTCTTTCTTTCTTTCTTTCTTTCTTTCTTTCTTTCTTTCTCTCTCTCTCTTTCTTTCTTTCTTTCTTATTTCTTTCTTTACTTCTTTCTTTTCTTTCTCTCTCTCTCTTTTTTCTTTCTTTCCCTCTTTCTTTCTTCCTTTCTTCTTTCTATCTTTCTTTCTTTCTCACCCTCTCTCTTTATCTTCTTTTTTCTTTTCTTTCTCTCTTTCCTTATTTTCTTTCATTCTTTCTCTCTCTTTCTTTCTCTCCTTTCTTTCTATCTTTTATTTCTTTCTCTCTTTCTTTCCTTCTTTCTGTCTTTCCTTCTTTCTTTCTCTCTTTCATTATTTCCTTCTTTTGTTTTTCTGGTTTGTTTTCTTTCTTTCTCTCTTCTTTCTTTCTTCCTTCTTGCTTTCCTTCTTTTCTTTCTCTCTATCTTTCTTTCTTCTTTCTTTCCTTCTCGCTTTATTATCTTTCCCTCTTTCTCTCTCTCTTTCTTTCTTCCTTCTTTATTTCTCACTTTCTAATCTTTCCTTCTTTCTTTCTCTCTCTCTTTCTTCTTTCTTTCTTTTTCCTTCCTTCCTTCCTTCCTTCCTTCCTTCCTTCCTTCCTTCCTTCCTTCCTTCCTTCCTTTCCTTCCTCCCTTCCTTCCTTCCTTCCTTCCTTCCTTCCTTCCTTCCTTCCTTCCTTCCTTCCTTCCTTCCTTCCTTCCTTCCTTCCTTCCCTGCCTTCCTGCCTTCCTGCCTTCCTGCCTTCCTGCCTTCCTTCCTGCCTTCCTTTCCTTTTCCTTCCAAATGCAGTCTTGCTCTGTCACCCAGGCTGGAGGACAGTGGCGTGATCTCGGCTCACTGCTAGCTCCTCTTCCGGGGTTCATGCCGTTCTCCTGCCTAAGCCTCCCGAGCAGCTGGGAGTACAGGCGAGGCCACGACGCCTGGCTCATGTTTCATAGTTTTAGTAGAGATGGGGTTTCACCGTGTTAGACAGGCTAGTCTGGATCTCCTGACTACGTGATCCATCCGCCTTGGCCACACAAAGTGATGGACTACAGGCCTCATCCACTGTGCCCTGCCTGCTGTAGGCTTTTGTGGCTTCCCCTGCCCCTCCCTTCCCCCATCTGTCACCATGCTTCCCGACCTCCGCGACCCTGCTCCTGCTTTAACGCCCACCTACAACCGCGCTGCATCCAGGGACATTCTCCTGGGAGTCCGCCACCAAAGCACCACCGGGCATCCCACTGCTTCCACCTCGCCGCCGCCCTGCCAGGCTCCTGGATTCAGCCCGGGAAGGCAGAGCGCTGGACTCCAAAGGTGCAGGCGCAGGTTCCCTGCCTTTCCTGGTGCCTTCCCATTACCGGAACGCCCAGGCGATTCAATCCACCCATCAGGTGCCACCAGAACCTTCCAAACCGAGGGAAGGGGCGGTCAGGGGCAGCGGGTGCCACATACACCAGCCAACACCTCCGCTCCAGTAGGCAGGGGCTGCTTTATCCGGGGAAGGACATTGCATTGCCAGCCACCAGGAAAGCAGTCCTTGTGAACCCGTTTTCCCATTGTCACCAACTCTGTGTAAACTCCCGTCCCGAGGACACACCAGAGACCCAGGCCTCAGGTCCCGTGGGCACGCCCGGTTCCATGGCTCCTGCCAAACGGGAGGGCACACTCCACAAATCAAGGGGCCCACCGCACCACACCAAGAGCACAGGGAGGTGCCAACAAAGGAAGGAGCCCACGACTCCCACCTCCAAAGCAAGCAATTAATCCAAGACAAAAGCTCTCTCCTGTTGCATGGACAGCCTGACCACCCTGTTCTGGCCCAGCCCAAGCCACCTGCACCCTATCGCGGCCTGCCCAAAAGCGCCCCACCTACCGGAGCAGGGCGCTCCCTCTCCAAGGCTCTATCACTCTCACTCTCTAGCTCCCTCCCCCTCTCACTTCTGGGTTTGCCCCTGCACCTCGCACTACTTCTGTCACCTTCCCTCTGTCTCTCTGTCTCTCTCTTTCTCTGTCTCTCTGTCTCTTTCCCTCTCCCCCTCCCCTGTCTCTCTCAAAGGCTGTCTCTCTCCCTCCCTCGGTTTCAATCTCTCCATCCATCTCTTCCTTGCTCTTCTTCAAGCCGTTTGTGTGTGCGTGCATGTGTGTGTATCTCTGTGTGTGTGTGTGTCTGTGTGTGTGCCTCAGCCCCTCTCGCCAGAATCAGGCTTCCGGCTCTAGTGCCAGCCCGGGGCAAAGCAGGGCCATCCCCCAACCTCCAACCCACCACACCCTCTTGCCCAACTGCCAGGTCTTGGTCGGGACAAGCGACCTTGTTGGGGACATTGTGAGAAAAAGGCCATGCGTGGCTCGGCTGGCTGTTCACCCTTGGACAGCCATGACGGCACTGGGTGGATGGGGTAAGAGGGGGCCACCCAGGAGCTACTGAGCGGCCAGAAATTCAAAAGAATACCTCCGCAACAGTGGGGAGGACTGGATGTGGTCCCACGATCGTGGGCCCTGGGCCCTGACGCCTCGGAGCGCTTCCTGTTTCAAGCGGGCCTGACCTGGTGGAAGCTCGGGTGCTCAGGAGCCAGGGGAAGGCCACGGGCGAGCAGCTCGTGTGTCCCCATCCCAGCCTGGCGGCTCTGGGCTGGTGTTGCCGGCTGCAAGGCAGTGGGCACGGCTGGGGCTGGCTCTTAGGGCAGCCAGGCACCTCTGCCGGCGTCTACTGCCATACCATCCTGAACGATTCTGATCTCATCTGATCTTGGAAGATAAGAAGATAAGCAGGGTCGGGCCTGGTTAGTACTTGGATGGGAGATCACCTGTGTATACCGGGTGTTGTAGGCTTTTTTCCTTTCTTTCTTGCCTTTTTTTCTACCTTTCTTTCTTCCCTTCTCTCTCTCTCTCAGTGTCTCCTTCCTTCCTTCCTTCCTTCCTTCCTTCCTTCCTTCCTTCCTTCCTTCCTTCCTTCCTTCCTTCCTTCCTTCCTTCCTTCTTTCCTTTCTGTCTGTCTGTCTGTCTGTCTTTTTTTCCAGACGGATTCTTGCTCTGTCACCCAGGCTGGAGGGCAGTGGCGCTATCTCGGCTCACTGCAAGCTCTGCATCCCGGGTTCACCCCATTCTCCTGCCCGACAGACGGGGTTTCACCGTGTAAGCCAGGCTTGTCTGGATCTCCTGACCTCGTGATACACATGCCTCGGTCCCCAAAAGTGCTGGGATTACAGGCGTGGTCCACCGCACCCGGCCAGCAGTAGGCTTTTGTGGCTTCCCCCCTCCCTCCCTTCCCCCTACTATCGCCATGCATCCCAACATCCCCTGACTCTGCTCCCCCTTTATTGTGCCTCTACACCCCTGCCGCAGTCGGGGACCTCCTTCTAGGGGTGTGCCAACAAAGCACCCCCAGGCAGCAGCATTCCACCACTTCTGTCTAGCCGCCCTCCCGCCAGGAACCTGGCTCCAGCCTGGGAGGGCAGGGGGCCGGACCCCAAAGGCGCAGGCCCAGGTGTTGGCATTGTGAGAAAAATGCCAAGTGCCATGGGCCGCCTGTTCGCCATTGACCAACCCTTAGGTCTCTGGCTGGGTGGGGCAAGAGGGGGCCTCACAGGAGCTCCTAAGCTGCCAGGGATCCAAACGAATACTTCCGCGACAGGGCGGAGGACCAGACGGGGTCCCAGGATCCTGGGCCCTGGGCCCTGGGCCCTGGGCCCTGACGTCTGGGAGCACTCGCTGTTCCTAGCGGGCCCGATGTGGTGATAGCTTGGCAGCTCGGGATCCGGGTTAAGGCCGCAGGTGAGAGGTTCGGGGGTCCGGATACGAGCTGCGAGGCCCCGGGCTGGTGGTCCTGGCTGCACGCCGGCGGTCATGGCTGGGCCTGGCACTTGTGGCAGCCAGGCGCCTCTGCCTGCGTCTACGACCATACCACCCTGAACGTGTCCCATCTTGTCTGATCTCGGAAGATAAGCAGGGTAGGACCTGGTTAGTACTTGGATGGGAGACTGTCTCTGAATACCGTGTGCTGTTGTCTTTATTGCATTCTTTCGTCTTTTTTTCTTTTCTACCTTCCTTTCTTTCCTTCTCTCTCTCTTTGTTTCTTTTCTTTCTCTCTTTCTTTCCTTCTTTCTTTCTTCCTTTCTTTCTTCTTTCTTTCCTTCTTTCTTTCTCTCTCTTTCTTTCCTTCTTCCTTTTCTTTCCCTCTCTCTCTCTTTCTTTCTTTCTTTCTTTCTTCTTTCCTTCTTTCTTTCTTTTCTTGGTTTCTTTCTTCCTTTCTTTCTATCTTTCTTACTTTCTTTCATTCTTTTCTTTTCTTTCGTTCTTTCTTTTCTTTTCTTTCTTTCTCCTTCCTTCCTTCCTTCCTTCCTTCCTTCCTTCCTTCCTTCCTTCCTTCCTTCCTTCCTTCCTTCCTTTCTTTCTTTCTTTCTTTCTTTCTTTCTTTCTTTCTTTCTTTTCTTTTTTCTTTTCTTTTCTTTTCTTTCTCTCTTTCTTCTTTTTCTTCCAGACAGAGTCTCACTCTGTCACAAAGGCTGCAGTGCAGTGGCGCGATCTCGGCTCACTGCAAGCTCTGCATCCTGGGTTCATGTCATTCTCCTGCCTCAGACTCCTGAGCACCTGGGACTATAAGCGTCCTCCACCCCGTCCGGCTCATGTATTGTAGTCTTAGTAGAGATGGGGTTTCACCATGTTAGCCATGCTGGTCTGCATCTCCTGACCTCGTGATCCACCTGCCTCGGCCTCCCAAATTGCTGGGATTACAGGCATGATCCACTGCAGGCAGCTTCTGTGGCTTCCCCCCTCCCTTCCTTCCCCCTACTGTCGCCATGCTTCCCAACCTCCCCTGACTCTGCTCCCACTTTATCGCCTGCCTACACCCTCATCACAGCTGGAGACCTCCTCCTGGGGGGTCCGCTACCAAAGCACGACTGGGGAGCAACATCCGACTGCTTCTGCCTTGTCGCCGACTTGCCAGGAGCCCGTACAAGCGCGGGTTCCCTGCTGTTCGTGGTGCCTTCCTGCTCCCGGAATGCCCAGACGATTCAGTCCACTCATCGTTCGCTGCCTTCCAAATTGGGGGAAGGGGAGGGCAGGGGCAGCGCGTGCCACACACACTAGCCAAGACCTCCACTCCAGAACTCAGGGCTACTTTATCTGGGGGAAGGATGTTGCCTCGCCAACCACTGGTAAAACAGTCCCTGTGCACCGGATTCCCATTGTCACCAACTTCGTGTAAACTCCAGTCCTGAGGACACGCCAGAGACCCAGACCTCAGTCCCAGTGGGCACGCCCAGTGACACGGCTCCCACCAATAGGACGGGCGCAGTCTGCAAATCAATGTGACCACCGCACTGCACCAAGACCACTGGGTGGTGCCAACAAAGGAAGGAGCCTATGAAACCCACCTCCAAAGAAAACAATTAATCCAGGACAAAACCCGTCTCAGCGCTCCGTTGCTCCTCTAGCATAGACGGCCTGTTCACCCTGTTCTGGCCCAGTCCAAGCCCCCTCCAACCTATCCCGGCCTGCTCAAAACGTCCCTGCACACCGGAGTAGGGAGCTCCCTCTCCAAGGCTCTATCGATTTTGCTCTCTACCTCCCTGTGCCTCTCTCTTCTGGGTTTGCCCCCGCACGTGGCGCTACTTCTATCACCTTCCCTCTGTCTCTCTGTCTCTCTCTCTTTCGCTGTCCCTCTCTCTTTCTCCGCCTCGCTATCTGTCTCTTTCCCTCTCCACCTCCCCTGTCTCTCTCGATCACTGTATCTCTCCCTCGTTTTCAATCTCTCCATCCATCTCTTCCTTGATCTCCTTCAAGTCGTTTGTGTGTGCGTGCACTTGTGTGTGTGCGCGTGTATGTGTGTGTCTGTGTGTGTGCGCGTGTGCGTGCAATTTCCCACGTGTGCCTGTGTGTTGGGCTGTGGATTTGCTCCTGGTGATGGTGGGGTGTGTCTGGGTTTCTCTCAGCCCCTCTTGCTGGAGATCAGGTTGCCGGTTCTAGTGCCAGCCTGGGGCAAAGCAGGGCCATACCCCAACCCCCAACCTCCCATGCCTTCTTGCCCACCTGGCGCATCTTGGTCATTACAAGTGACCGTGGTGGGGGCATTGTGAGAAAAAGACCATGTGCGGCTTGGCCGGCTGTTTGACCTTGTCCAGCCACGACGGCTCTGGCTGGGTGGGACAAGAGGGGCCCTGACAGGAGCTCCTCAGTGGCCAGGGATCCAAAAGAATAACTCCATGACAGGGAGGAGGACCGGACAGGGTTCCAGGAACGTGGGCCCTGGGCCCTGACGCCTCGGAGCACTCCCTGTTCTGAGCAGGCCCAATGTGGTGGAAACTTGGGAGCTCGGGAGCCAGGGGAAGGCCATGGGCGAGTGGCTTGGGGATCCCGATATGATCCTGGTGGCCCCGGGCCGGCGGTGCCAGGTGGAAGACCTCGGGCATGACTGGGCCAGGTTCTTGGGGCAGCCAGGTGCCTCTGCTGGAGGCTATGGCCATACCACGCTGAACACACCCGATCTCGTCTGATCTCGGAAGATAAACAGGGTTGGGACTGTTTAGTACTTGCATGAGAGACCTCGTGGGAATACCAGGTGCTGTAGGCTTTTTTGCTTTCTTTCTTGTCTTTCTTTCTTTTGTACCTTCCTTTCTTTCCTTCTCTCTCTCTCCTTTCTTTTTCTTTCTTTTCTTTCTTTGTCTCTTTTTTCCTTCTTTCTTTCTTTATTTTTCTTTCCTTCTTTCTTTTCTTTCTTTCCTTCTTTCCTTCTTTTTTCTTTCTTTTCTTTCTCTCTTTCTTTCTTTTTTCTCTTTCATTCTTTCTTCTCTTCTTTCTTTCTTTACTTCTTTCTTTCTCTTTTTTTTTTTTTTTTTTTGAGACGGAGTCTCGCTCTGTCGCCCAGGCTGGAGTGCAGTGGCGCGATCTCAGCTCACTGCAAGCTCCGCCTCCCGGGTTCATGCCATTCTCCTGCCTCAGCCTCCCGAGTAGCTGGGACTACAGGCGCCCACAACCGTGCCCGGCTAATTTTTTGTATTTTTAGTAGAGACGGGGTTTCACCGTGGTCTCGATCTCCTGACCTTGTGATCCGCCCGCCTCAGCCTCCCAAAGTGCTGGGATTACAGGCGTGAGCCACCGCGCCCGGCCCTCTCTTTTCTTTCTTTGTCTCTTTCTTTACTTCTTTCTTTCTCTCTTTTCTTTCTTTGTCTCTTTCTTTCTTATGTTCTTTCTTCCTTCTTTCCTTCTTTCTTTCTCTTCTTTCTTTCTTTTTTCTGTCTCCTCTCTTTCTTTCTTTCTTTCTTACTCTCATTTTCTTCTAGATGGAATCTCGCTGTCTCATCCAGGCTGGAGTGCTGTGGCGCTATCTCTGCTCACTGCAAGCTCCGCCGTCCAGGTTCACGCCATTCTCCTGCCTCAGCCTCCAGAGCAGCTGGAACTACAAGCGCCCATCACCACACCAGGCTCATGTTTTGTAGTTTTAGCAGAGACTGAGTTTCACCGTGTTAGCCAGGCTGGTCTGGATCTCCTGACCTCGTGATCCACCCGCCTCGGCTTCCCAAAGTATTGGGATTACAGGCGTGACCCACTGGTCCCGGCCTGTTGTAGATTTTTTGGCTTCCTCCCTCACTCAATTCCCCCTACTGTCATCATGCTTCCCAACCCCCCCGACTCTGCTCCCCCTTTTTCACCTGCCTACACCCCGGCTGCAGCTGGGGACCTCTTCCTGGTGGTCTGCCACCAAAGCACCACCAGGAAGCAGCATCCCACTGCTTCCGCCTCACTTCCACCTGGCCAGGAGCCAGGTTCCAGCCCAGGAGGGCAGGGGGCTGGACCCCAAAGACACAGGCGTGGATTCACTGCCATACACAGTGCCTTCCTGCTCCCGGAACACCCAGGCAATTCAAGATACCCATTGGGTGCCGCCACAACCTTCCAAACCGGGTGAAGGGTTGGACAGGGGCAGCTCGGTGCCACACACGCCATCCAAGACCTCCTCTCCAGAACACAGGGACTGCTTTATCCTGGGGAAGGACATTGCTGCGCCAGCCACCAGGAAAACAGTCCCTCTGCACCCGGATTCCCATTGCCATCAACTTCGTGTAAACTCCAGTCCCAAGGACACAACAGTGACCCAGGCCTCGGGACCCGTGGGCACACCAGGTTCCACGGCTCCGGCCAAACAGGCAGGGGCACTCTTCAAATCAAGGGGCCCAGCGCACCACACCAAGAGCACAGGGAAAGTGCCAACAAAGGAAGGAGCCTACTAAAACCACCTCCAAACAAGCAATGAATCCAAGACAAAACCAGTCTCAGCACTCCATTGCTCCTCTCCCATGGATGGCCTGATCAACCTGCTCTGCCCCAGCACCTCACGCTACTTCAGTCACCTTCCTTCTGTCTGTCTATCTCTGTCTCTTTCTCTGTCCCTCTCTCTTTCCCTGCCTCTCTGTGTGTCTCTTTCCCTCTCCCCCTCCCCTGTCCCTGGATCGCTGTCTCTCTCCCTCCCTCAGTTTCAATCTCTCCATCCATCTCTTCCTTGCTCTCCTTCAAGCCTTTTGTGTGTGCATGCATGTGTGTGTGTGTGTCTGTGCGTGTGCGTGTGCACGTGTGTGGGTTCCCACACACGAGTGCCCGGGTGTGTCTGTGTGTGGGGCTGTGGATTTGCTCCTCGGGGTGGTGGGGTGTGTCTTTGTTTCTCTCAGCACCTCTCCATGGGGATCAGGCTGCCGGCTCCAGTGCCAGCCTGTGGCAAAGCAGGGCCGTCCCCCAACCCCCAAACCCCATGCCCTAATCCACCGGCAGGGTTTTCCTTGGGACAAGCTATCGGGGTGGGTTCGCTGTGAGAAAAAGGCCATGCTCTGCTGGGCCGGCTGTTCGCCCTTGGCCAGCCCTGACAACTCTTGGTGGGTGGGGCAAGAGGGGGCCTTGCAGGAGCTCCTGAGCAGCCAGGAATCCAATGGAATACCTGTGCTACGGGGTGGAAGACTGGATGGGGTCCCAGGATCGTGGGCCCTGGGCCCTGACACCTCAGAGTGCTCCCTGTTACGAACGGGCCCAACGTGGTGGAAGCTTGGGAGCTCGGGAAGCGGGGTAAGGACATGGGTGAGAGCCTCGGGGGTCCTGATCTGAGCCCGGTGGGCCCACGCTGGGGGTGCTGGTTTGAAGCCGGCAGGCATGGCTGGGCTGGGCTCTTGGGACAGCCAGGCGCCTCTGCTGGCATCTATGGCCATACCACCTTGAACGCACCCTGTCTCCTCTGTTCTGGGAAGCTACTCAGGGTTGGGCCTTGTTAGTACTTGGATGGGAGACCACCTGGGAATACTGGGTGCAGTAGGTTTTTGGCTTTCTTTCATTTCTTTCTTTCTTTTCTACCTTACTATGTTCCTTTCTCTCTCTCTCTCTCTTTCTCTCTTCTTTCTTTGTTTCTTTCCTACTTTCTTTTCTTTCTTTCTCACTTTCTGTCTTCTATCTTTCCTTCTTTCTTTTCTTTCCTTTTTCCCTCTTTCTTTCCATCTTTCTTTCTTTCCTTTCTTTGTTTCTCTCTTTCTTTCTTCTTTCTTTCCTTCTTTCTTTCTTTTCTTTCATTTCTCTTTCTTTCTTACTTCCTTTCTTCTATCTTTCCTTCTTTCTTTTCTTTCTTTGTTCTCTCTCTCTCTTTCTTTTTTCTTGCTTGTTTGCTTTCTTTCTTCTTTCTCTCCTTCTTTCTTTCTTTTCTTTGTCTTTCTTCTTTCTTTATTCCTTTCTTTCTTTGTTTCTCTCTTTTTCTTTCATTTCTTTCTCTCTTTCTTTTCTTCCTTCCTTCCCTTCTTTCTTTCTTTTCTTTCTTTGTTCTCTCTCTCTCTTTTTTCTTGCTTGTTTGCTTTCTTTCTTCTTTCTCTCCTTCTTTCTTTCTTTTCTTTGTCTTTCTTTCTTCTTTCTTTATTCCTTTCTTTCTTTTCTTTGTTTCTCTCTCTTTTTCTTTCATTTCTTTCTCTCTTTCTTTTCTTCCTTCCTTCCTTTCTTTTCTTTCTTTCTTTCTTTCTTTCTTTCTTTCTTTCTTTCTTTCTTTCTTTCTCTCTCTGTTTCTTTCTTTCTTCCATTCTTTTCTTTCTTTCTCTCTCTCTCTCTTTCTTTCTTTCTTTCTTTCTTTCTTTCTTTCTTTCTTTCTTTCTTTCTTTCTTTCTTTCTTTCTTTCTTTCTTTCTTTCTTTCTTTTCTTCTTTCTTTTCTTTCTTTCTTTCTCTTTTTCTTCCAGATAGAGTCTCGCTCTATCACCCAGGGTGGAGTGCAGTGGCGTGATGTCGGCTCATTTCAGGCTCCATCTCTCATGTTCACGCCATTCTCCTTAGTCTCCAGAGCAGCGTGGACTACAGACGCCTGCCCCCACGCTGGCCTCATGTTTTGTAGTTTTAGTAGAAACGGGGTTTCACCATATTAGCCAGGCTGGTCTGTGTCTCCTGACCTCGTGATCCACACTCCTCGGAATCCCAACGTGCTGTGGTTGCAGCCGTGATCCACGGAGCCTGGTCTGCTGTAGTCTTTTGTGACTTCAACCATCCCTCCCTTTCCCCTACTGTCACCGTGCTTCCGAAATTCCCCAGATTCTGCTCCGTCTTTATCGCCCACCTGCAGCACCACCGCAGCCTGGGACGTCCTCTTGGGGGTCCGCCACTAAAGCACAACTGGGCAGCAGCCTCCCACCACTTCCGCCTTGCCACCACCAAGCCAGGAGCCCGGGTCCATCCCGGGAGGTCAGGGGGCCAGACCATAAAGGCGCAGGCGCAGGTTCCCTGCCGTTGGCGCTGCCTTCCCACTCCCAGAACGCCCAGGAGATTCAATGCACTCATCAGGCGCTGCCACAACGTTGCAAACAGGGGGAAGGGGCGGGCAGGGTCAGTGGGTGCCACACACACCAACCAAGACCTCTGCTCCAGAACGCAGGGGCTGCCTTATCAAGGGGAAAGGCATTGCTTTGCCAGCCACCAGGAAAGCAGTCTCTGTGCACCCGGATTCCATTGCAACCAACTTTGTGTAAACTGCAGTCCCGAGGACATGCCAGAGACCCAGGCCTTGGGCAACGTGGGCACGCCCAGAGCCACGGCTCCTGCCAAATGGACGGGTGCACTCTGCAAATGTAGGGGCCCAATGCACTGCACCAGGAGCACAGGGAAGTGCCAACATAGGAAGGAGCCTACGAAACCCAACTCCAAAATAAGCCATTAATCCAAGACAACATCCGTATCAGTGCTGCGTTGCTCCTCTTGCATGGATGGCCTGGCCACCCTGTTCTGGCCCAGTCCAAGCCCCCTCCACCCTATCCCGGTCTGCTCAAAAGGGAACTGCCTACAGGAGCAGGGTGCTCCATCTCCAAGGCTCTATCACTCTCGATCTTTAGCTCCCTCCCCCTCTCTCTTCTGTGTTTGCCCCTGCACCTCCCGCTACTTCTGTCGCCTTCCCTCTGTCTCTGTCTCTCTCTCTCTCTGTCCCACTCTCCTTCTCTGAATCTCTGTCTGTCTCTTTCCCTCTCCCCTTCCCCTGTCTCTCTCGATGGATGTCTCTCTCCCTCCTTCGGTTTCAATCTATCCATCCATCTCTTCCTTGCTCTCCTTCAAGCCGTTTGTGTGTGCTTGCATTTGTGCGTGTGTGTGCACGTGCATGTGTGGGTTCCCACATGCAAGAGTCCGGGTGTGTCTGTGGGGCTGTGGATTTGCTCCTGGTGGTGGTGGCCTATGTCTGGGTTTCTCTCAGCCCCTCTCACTGGAGATCAGGCTGCCAGCTCTAATGCCAGCCCAGGGCAAAGCAAGGCCAAACCCCAACCCCCAACACCCCATGCTGTCTTGCCCACCGGCAGGGCCTTGGTCGGGATAAATTACCACGGTGATGGCTTTGTGAGAAAAAGTCCATGCGCTGCTCAGCTGACAGTTCACCCTTGGCCAGCCCTGATGGCTCTGGCTGGAGGGGTAAGAGGGGGCCTCGCAGGAGTTCCCGAGCCACCAGGGATTCAAGAGTACCTCCGTGACAGGGCGGAGGACAGGACAGGGTCCCAGGATCATGGGCCCTGGGCCCTGATGCCTTGGAGCATTCCCTGTTCTGAGCAGACCCAACGTGGTGGAAGCTCAGGAGCTCGGGAGCCGGAGAAGGCCGTGGGCAAGCAGCTCGGGCGTCCTGATAGGAGACTAGCGGCCCCGGGCTGGCAGTGCCAGCTGGAAGCTGGCAGGCATGGCTGGGCTGGGCTCTTGGGGCAGCCAGACGCCTCTGCCAGTGTCTACTGCCATACTACCCTGAACGCATCAGATCTCATCTGATCTTGGAAGCTAAGCATGGTTGGGTCTGTTTAGTACTTGGATGGGAGACTACCTGGGAATACCGGGTGCTGTAGGCTTTTTTGCTTTCTTTCTTTCTTTCTTTATTTTCTATCTTTCTCTCTTTCTTTCGTTCTCTCTTTCTTTCTTCCCTTACTTTCTTTCTTTCTCTTTCTTTCTTTCCTTCTTTCTTCTTCCTTCTTTTCTTTCTTTCTTTCTTTCTTCTTTCTTTTCTTTCTTTCTTTTTCCTTCCTTCCTTCCTTCCTTCCTTCCTTCCTTCCTTCCTTCCTTCCTTCCTTCCTTCCTTCCTTCCTTTCTCTCTCTCTCTCTTTCTCTCTCCTTCCTTCCTTCCTTCCTTCCTTCCTTCCTTCCTTCCTTCCTTTCCTTCCTTCCTTCCTTCCTTCCTTCCTTCCTTCCTTCCTTCCTTCCTTCCTTCCTTCCTTCCTTCCTTCCTTCCTTCCTTCCTTTCTTTCTTTCTTTCTTTCTTTCTTTCTTTCTTTCTTTCTTTCTTTCTTTCTTTCTTTCTTTCTTTCTTTCTTTTCTTTCTTTCTTTTCCTTTCCACATGGAGGCTCGCTCTGTCACCCAAGATGGAGTACAGTGGTGTAATCATGGCTCATTAAAAGCTCAGCCTCCCTGGTTCAAGCCATTCTCCTGCCTCAGCCTCCCAAGTACCTGGGACTGTAGGTGCTAGACAGCATTCCTGGCTCATGTTTTGTAGTTTTAGTAGAGATGGGTTTTCACTGTAATAGCCAGGCTGGTCTAGATCTCCTGAACTCGTGATCCACCGGCTTTGGCATCCAAACGTCCTGACATTACAGGTGTGATCCACCGCGCCCGACCTGCTGTAGGCTTTTGTGGCTTCCCCCTCCCTCCCTTTCCCCTACTGTCGCCATGCTTCCCAACCTCCCCTGACTCTGCTCCCCCTTTAACGCCCGCCTATACCCCCTCCGCAGCTGGGTATCTCCTGCTGGGTGTCCGCACAAAAGCACCACCGGGCAACAGCATCCCACTGCTTCTGCCTCGCTGCCGCCCCATCAGGATCCACTTTCCAGCCCTGGAGGGCAGGGGACCGAGCCCCAAAGGTGCAGGCATGTGTTCCCTGCCGTTCGCACTGCCTTCCCACTCCCGGAACGCCCAAGCGATTCAGTGCAGTCATCGGGCACCGACGCAACCTTCCAAACCAGGCGAAGGGGCGGGCAGGGGCAGCGGGTGCCACACATGCCAGCCAAGACCTCTGCTCCAGAATGCAAGGGCCGCTTTATCTGGGGGAAGGACATTGCTTGCCAGCCACAAGGAAAATAGTCCCTGTGCACCCGGATTCCATTGCTACCAACTTTGTGTAAACTCCAGTCCAGAGGATATGCCAGAGACCCAGGCCTCAGGTACCATGGGAACACCCAGTGCCACAGCTCCTGCCAAATTGACGGGCACACTCTGCAGATCTAGGGGCCCAAAGCACCGCACCAGGGGCACAGAGAGGTGCCAACAAAGGAAGGAGACTACGAAACCCACCTCCAAACAAGCAATTAACCCAAAACAAAACCCATCTCAGCGCTCCATTGCTCCTCTTGCATGGACGGCCTGGTCACCCTGTTCTGACCTAGCCCATGCCCCCTCCACCATATCCCGACCTGCTCGAAAGGGCCCTGCCTACCGGAGCAGGGTACTCCCTCTCCAAGGCTCTATTGATCTGGCTCTCTATCTCCCTCCCCTTCTATCTTCTGGGTTTCCCCTGCACCTCCCGCTATTTCTGTCGCCTTCCCTCTGACTCTCTGTCTCTCTCTCTTTATCTGTTCTTGTCTTTCTCTGAATCTCAGTCTGTCTCTTTCCCTCTCCCCTTCCCCTGTCTCTCTCAATGGATGTCTCTTTCCCACCATCGGTTTCAGTCTCTCCATCCATCTCTTCCTTGCTCACCTTCAAGCCGTTTGTGTGTGCATGCATGTGTGTGTGTGTGTGAGTGTGTGTGTGTGTGTCTGTGTGTGCCCGTGTGTGGGTTCCAACACGCAAGTGCCCAGGTGTCTGTGTATGGGGCTGTGGATTTGCTCCTGGTGGTGATGGGATGTGTCTGGGTTTCTCTCAGCCCCTCTCGCCGGGGATCAGGCTGGTGGCTCTAGTGCCAGCCCGGGGCTAAACAGAGCCATCCCCCAAACTCCAATGCCCCATGCCGTCTTGCCCCCCTGCCGACTCTTGGTCGGGACAAGTGACCGTGATGGGGAAGTTGTGAGAAAAAGGCCATGCATGGCTAGGCGGGCTGCTCGCCCTTGGCCAGCCCTGATGACTCTTGGTGGGTGGGGCAAGAGGGGGCCTTGCAGGAGCTCCAGAGCTTCCAGGGATCCAAAAGAATACTTCTGTGACAGGGCAGAGGACTGGATGGGGCCCCAGGATCGTGGGCTCTGGGCCCTGACACCTCAGAGCACTACCTATTCCGAGTGGGCCCGACGTGGTGGAAGCTCGGCAGCTCAGTAGCCGGGGAAAGGCTGCGTGCGAGCGGCTCTGGGGTCCTGATCTGAGCCTGGCATCCCCGGACTGGCAGTGCCGGCTGGAAGCCGGTAGACACGGCTGGACTGGGCTCTTGGGGCAGCCACGGGCCTCTGCCGGCATCTGCGGACATACCAGCTGAACGCACCTGACCTCCTGTGATCTCGGAAGCTAAGCAGCAGTCTGGTTAGTACTTGGATGGGAGACCGCCTTGGAATACTGGGTGCTACAGGCTTTTTTGCTTTCTTTCTTCTCTTTCTTTCTTTTCTACCTTCCTTTATTCTCTACTCTCTCTCTCTCTTCTTTCTTTCTTTGGTTTCTTTCTCTCTTTCTTTCTTTCATTCTTAATTTCTTTCTTCTTTCTTTCTTTCTGTCTCTCTCTCTCTTTCTGTCTTTCTGTCTTTCTTTATTACTGTCTTTTTCTTCCAGATGGAGTCTCTCTCTGTCACCCAGGCTGGGGTGCAGTGGCGTGATCTCGGCTCACTGCAAGCTCCGCCTCCCGGGTTCACGCCGTCCTCTTGCCTCAGCCTCCAGAGCAGTTGGAACTACAGGCGCCCGCCACCACGCCAGGCTCATGTTTTGTAGGTTTAGCAGAGACTGGGTTTCACCATGTTAGCCAGGATGGTCTGGATCTCCTGACCTCATGTTCCACCCACCTTGGCCTCCCAAAGTGCTGGGATTACAGGCGTGATCCACGAGTCCCAGCCTGCTGTAGGCTATTTTGGCATACCCCCTCACTCCCTTCCCTCTACTGTTGCCATGCTTCCCAACCTCCCCTGACTCTGCTCCCCCTTAATCATCCGCCCACACCCCCACCGCAGCCGGGGACCTCCTCCTGGGGCCTACCACCAAAGCACCACCGGGAAGCAGCATCCCACCATTTCCGCCTCACTTCCGCCCCACCAGGGGCCCGGCTCCAGCCTGAGAGGGCAGGGGGCCGGACTCCAAAGACGCCGGCGCAGGTTCCCTGCCATATGCTGTGCCTTTCCCCTCCCAGAACACCCAGGTGATTCAAGACACACATTGGGTGCCACCATAACCTTCCAAACCGGGGGAAGGTTCGGGCAGGGACAGCGGTTGCCACACATGCCAGCCAAGAAGTCCACTCCAGAGCGCAGGGGCTGCTTTATCCGGGGGAAGGACATTGCATCACCAACCACCAGGAAAACAGTCCCTGTGCACCCGGATTCCCATTGCCACAGGCTTCGTGTAAACTCCAGTCCTGAGGACATGGCAGAGATCCAGGCCTCAAGACCTGTGGGCACGCCAGATTCCATGGCTCCTACCAAACGGGCAGGGTCACTCTGCAAATCAAGGGGCAAATGGCACTGCACCAAGAGCACAGGGAGGTGCCAACAAAGGAAGGAGCCTACTAAACTCACCTCCATATCAAGCAATTAATCCAAGAGAAAACCCATCACAGAGCTCCATTGCTCCTCTCCTATGAATGGCCTGGCCACTCTGTTCTGGCCCAGCCCAAGCCCCCTCCACCCTATCCTGGCCTGATCAAAAGGGCCCTGCCTAAAGGAGCAGGGCACTCCCTCTCCACGGCTCTATTGATCTCGTTCCATAGATCGCTCCCCCACTTTCTTCCGGGTTTGCCCCTGCACCTCATGCTACTTCAGTCGCCTTCCTTCTGTCTCTCTGTCTCTCTCTCTTTCTCTGTTCCTCTCTCTTTCCCTGCCTCTCTGTGTGTCTCTTTCCCTCTCCCCCTCCCCTGTCCCTGGATCGCTGTCTCTCTCCTTTCCTCAGTTTCAATCTCTTCATCCATCTCATCCTTGATCTCCTTCAAGCCGTTTGTGTGTGCATGCATGTGTGTGAGAGTGTATGTGTGTATGTGTGCGTGTGTCTGTCCGTGTGCATGCATGCGTATGTAGGTCCCCACATGTGAAAGCCCGGGTGTGTCTGTGTGTGGGGCTGTGGATTGGCTCCTGGGGGTGGTGGGGTGTGTCTTTGTTTCTCTCAGCCCCTCTCACCGGGGATCAGGCTGCCAGCTCTAGTGCCAGCCTGTGGCAAAGCAGGGCCGTCCCCCAACCCCCAAACCCCATGCCCTAATCCACCGGCAGGGTTTTCCTCAGGACAAGCTATCGGGGTGGGTTCGCTGTGAGAAAAAGGCCATGCATGGCTGGGCCAGCTGTTCACTCTTGGCCAGCCTTGATGGCTCTCGGTTGGTGGGGCAAGAGGGGGCCTTGCAGGAGCTCCTGAGCAGCCAGGAATCCAACGGAATACCTGTGCTATGGGGTGGAAGACTGGATGGGGTCCCAGGATCGTGGGCCCTGGGCCCTGACACCTCGGAGTGCTCCCTGTTACGAGCGGGCCCGACGTGGTGGAAGCTTGGGAGCTCGGGAAGTGGGGTAACGACATGGGTGAGCACCTAGGGGGTCCTGATCTGAGCCTGGTGGGCCCATACTGAGGCTGCTGGTTGGAAGCTGGCAGGCACGGCTGGGCTGGGCTCTTGGGACAACCAGGCGCCTCTGCAGGCATCTATGGCCATACCACCCTGAACGCACCCTATCTCGTCTGTTCTGGAAAGCTACTCAGGGTCGGGCCTTGTTAGTACTTGGATGGGAGACCGCCTGGGAATGCCGGGTGCAGTAGGTTTTCGGTTTTCTTTCTTTCTTTCTTTCTTTCTTTCTTTCTTTCTTTCTTTCTTTCTTTCTTTCTTTCTTTCTTTCTTTCTTTCTTTCCTTTCTTTCTTTCTTTCTTTCTTTCTTTCTTTCTTTCTTTCTTTCTTTCTTTCTTTCTTTCTTTCTTTCTTTCTTTTCTACCTTACTATCTTCCTTTCTCTCTCTCTCTTCTTTCTTTGTTTCTTTCCTTCTTTCTTTCCTTCTTGTCTTTCTTTCTCTCTTTCTTTCTTACTTTCTGTCTTCTATCTTTCTTTCTTTTCTTTCTTTTTTCTCTCTTTTTCTTTCTTTCCATCTTTCTTTCTTTCTTTTGTTTCTCTGTTTCTCTCTTCCCTTCTTTCTTTCCTTTTATTATTTTTCTCTCTCTTTCTTTCTTCTCTTTCTTTCTTACTTCCTTTCTTCTATCTTTCCTTCTTGCTTTCCTTTCTTTTTTTCTGTCTCTCTTTGTTTCTGTCTTTCCATCTTTCTTTCTTTTGTCACTTTCATGCTTTCTTCTTTCTATCCTTCTTCCTTTTTTCTTTTTGTTCTCTCTCTCTTTCTTCCTTCATTAATGTTTTCTTTCTTTGCTTCTCTCCCTCTTTCTTTCTGTCTTTTCTTTCTCTCTCTCCTTCCTTCCTTCCTTCCTTCCTTCCTTCCTTCCTTCCTTCCTTCCTTCCTTCCTTCCTTCCTTCCTTCCTTCCTTTCTTTCTTTCTTTCTTTCTTTCTTTCTTTCTTTCTTTCTTTCTTTCTTTCTTTCTCTCTCTCTCTCTCTCTCTCTCTCTCTCTCTCTCTCTCTCTCTCTCTTTCTTTCTTTCTTCTTTCTTCCAGACGGAATCTCACTCTGTCACCTAGGATGGAGTGCAGTGGCATGATCTCGGCTCAAGGCAAGCTCCGTCTCCCGGGTTCACATCATTCTCCTGCCTCAGCCTCCAGTGCAGCTGAAACTACAGGCGTCTGCCACCATGCCAGTCTCATGTTTTGTAGTTTTAATAGAGAGGGGGTTGCACCATGTTAGCAAGACTTGTCTGGATCTCCTGACCTCGTGATACACCCGCCTTGGCATCCCAAGTTCCTGGGATTACAGGCATGATTCACCGCGCCCAGCCTGTTGTAGACTTTTGTGACTTGCCCCCTCTTTCCCTTCCCCATACTGTTGCCATGATTCCCAACCTCCCCTGACTCTGCTCCCCCATCATCGTGCCCCTACACCCCCACCACATCCGGGGACCTCCTTCAGGGGGTGTGCCACCAAAGCACCACCAGGCAGCAGCATTCTACCACTAATGCCTAGTCATCACCCCGCCAGGTGCCCGGCTCCAGCCTGGGAGGGCAGGGGGCCGGACCCCAAAGGCGCAGGCGCTGGTGTTGGCGTTGTGAGAAAAATGCCAATGCTGCTGGGCCGCCTGTTTGCCTTTGGCCAGCCCTGACGGCTCTCACTGGGTGGGGCAAGAGGGGGCCTCGCAGGAGCTCCTGAGCCGCCAGGGATCCAAAAGAATACCTCCGTGACAGGGCAGAGGACTGGACTGTGTCCCAGGATTGTGGGCCCTGGGCCCTGGGTCCTGACGCCTCACAGTGCTCCCTGTTATGAGCAGGCCGATGTGGCGGAAGTTCGGGAGCCTGGGAGCCGGTGGAAGGCCATGGGCGAGTGCCTCGCGGGTCCCGATATGAGCCCGTCAGTCCCAGGCTGGCGGTGCCAGTTAGAAGCCAGTGGGCATGGCTGGGACTGGCTCTTGGGACAGCCAGGCACCTCTGCTGGTGTCTATGGACATACCACCCTGAACTCGCTCAATCTAGTCTCTTCGTGGAAGCAAAGCAGGGTCCAGCCTGGTTAGTACTTGCATAGGAGACCACCTGGGAATACCGGGTGCTGTAGGTTTTTGGCTTTCTTGTCTTTCTTTCTTTTATACCTTCCTTTCTTTCCTTCTCTCTCTCTCTCCTTTCTTTTTTCTTTTTCTTTCTTTCCTTCTTTCTTTGTTCGTTCTTCTATCTTTCCTTCTTTCTTTCTTTTCTTTCTTTCTCTCTTTTTTCTGACTTTCGTTCTTTCTTGCTTTCCATCTTTCTTTCTTTCTCTTTTTATTCTTTCTTCTATCTTTCCTTCTTTCTTTCTTTTCTTTCTTTCTTTCTCTCTTTATTCTTTCTATCTTTTCTTCTTTCTTTCTTTTCTTTCTTTCTCTCTTTATTTCTTCTTTAATTCTTTCTTTCTTTTCTCTCTCTCTTTCTATCTTTTCTTTCTCTCTTTCTTTCCTTTTCTTTCTTCTTTCTTTCTTTTCTTTCCTTCTTTCTTTTTCCATCTCTCTTTGTTTGTCTCTTTTCTTTCTTTCTTTCTTTCTTTCTTTCTTTCTTTCTTTCTTTCTTCCTTTCTTTCTTTCAGTCTCTCTCTCTCTCTCTCTTTCTTTCTTTCTCTCTTTTTCTTCCAGACGTGGTCTTGCTCTCTCACCCAGGTTGGTGTGCAGTGACATGATCTCGGGTCGCTTCAAGCTCCACCTCCCAGGTAAACTCCATTCTCCTGCCTCAGTCTCTCGAGCAGCTTGGACTACATGCGCCCGCCACCACGCCCTTCTCATGTTTTGTAGTTTTAGTAGAGATGGGGTTTCACCGTGTAAGTCAGGCTTGTCTGGATCTCCTGACTTTGTAATCCACACTCCTCGGCCTCCCAAAGTGCTGGGATTACATTCCCTCTGGTGGTGCGCCACCAAAGTACTATTGGACAGAAGCATTCCACCACTTCTGCCTAGCCACCGCCCCACCAGGAGCCCGGCTCCAGCCTGGGAGGGCAGGGGCCGGGATCCCAAAGGCGCAGACCCGGGTGTTGGTGTTGTGACAAAATGTCCATGCGATTCTGGGCCGCCTGTTCACCCTTGCCCAGTCCTGACGGCTCTGGCTGGGTGGGGCAAGAGGGGGCCTCGCAGGGGCTCCTGAGCTGCCAGGGATCTAAAAGAACACTCTCTGACATGGTGGAGAAACGGACGGGGTCCAGGGATTGTGGGCCCTGGGCCCTGAAGCTTAAGAGCACTCCCTGTTCCAAGCGAACCGGACGTGGTGGAAGATCGGGAGGTTGGGAGCTAGGGGAAGGCCTCGGGCTTGCATCTCCGGGGTCCCGATATGAGCCCGGAGGCCCTGGGCTGGCGGTACCTGCTGGAAGCCGGCAGCCTGGCTGTGCCAGGCTCTTGTGGCAGCCAGGCGCCTCTGCTGGAGTCTTTGGCCATCCCACCCAGAATACACGAGATCTCCTCTGATCTCGGAAGCTAAACAGGGTCGGGCCTTATTAGTACTTGGATGGGAGACCGCCTGGGAATCCTGGGTGTGTATACTTTTTTCTTTCTTTTCTGCATTCCTTTCTTTCCTTCTCTCTCTGTCTCCTTTCATTCTTTCTTTTCTTTCTCTCTTTCCTTCTTTCTTTCTTTCCTTCTTTCTTTCTTTTCTTGCTTTCTTTCTCTTTCTCTTTCTTTCTTTCTTCTTTCTTGCCTTCTTTTTTCTTTCTCTCTCTTTCTCTCTTTCCTTCCTTCCTTCTTTCTCTCTCTCTTTCTCTTTCTTTCTTTCTTTCTTTCTTTCTTTCTTTCTTTCTTTCTTTCTTTCTTTCTTTCTTTCTTTCTTTCTTTCTTTCTTTCTTCCTTTCTGTCTCTCTCTCTCTATCTCTCCCTCCCTTCCTTCCTTCCTTCCTTCCTTTCTTTCTTTCTTTCTTTCTTTCTTTCTTTCTTTCTTTCTTTCTTTCTTTCTTTCTTTCTTTCTTCCTTCCTTCCTTCCTTCCTTCCTTCCTTCCTCTCCTCTCCTCTCCTTTCCTCTCTCCCTCCCTCCCTCCCTCCCTCCCTCTCCCTCCCTCCCTCCCTCCCTCCCTTTCTTTCTTTCTTTCTTTCTTTCTTTCTTTCTTTCTTTCTTTCTTTCTTTCTTTCTTTCTCTCTCTCTCTCTCTCTCTTTCTTTCTTTCTTTCTTTCTTTCTTTCTTTTTCATTCTCTTTCTTTTTCTTCCAGATGCAGTCTCGCGCTATCACCCAGGGTGGAGTGCAGTGGCATGATCTCGGCTCATTTCAGGCTCCATCTCTCATGTTCACACCATTCTCCTGTCTCAGCCTCCCGAGCAACGGGGACTACAGGTGCCCACCCCCATGTCGGGCTCATATTTTGTAGTTTTAGTAGAGACTGGGTTTTACCGTGTTAGCAAGGCTGGTCTGGATCCCCTGACCTCATGATCCACCCTCCTCGGAATCCCTGCTGTGGTTACAGCCATGATCCACCGAGCCCGGCCTGCTGTGGTCTTTTGTGGCTTCAACCCTCCTTCCCTTCCCTGTGCTGTCGCCATGCTTCCCAAATCCCCTGGACTCTGCACCCACTTTATTGCCCGCCTGCAACACCGCCACAGCTGGTGACTTCCTCTTGGCATTTGCCACCAAGGCACAACTGGGCAGCAGGCCCCCACCATTTCCACCTCGCTGCCGACATGCCAGGAGCCCGGGTCCATCCCAGGATGTCAGGGGGCCAGTCTATAAAGGTGCAGGCACAGGTTCCCTGGTGTTCGTACAGCCTTCCCGCTCCCAGAATGCCCCGGAGATTCAATGCACTCATTGGGCGCCGCCGCAACATTCCAAACCGGGGGACGGGGCGGGCAGGGGCAGCGGGTGCCACATATGCCAGCACAGACCTCTGCTCCAGATCGCAGGGGCCGCTTTATCCGGGGGAAGGACATTGCTTTGCCAGCCACCAGGAAAACAGTCCCTGTGCACCCAGATTCCATTGCCACCAACTTCGTGTAAACTCCAGCCCCAAGGATATGACAGAGACCCAGGCCTCGGGCACCATGGGCAGGCCCAGTTCCACCGCTCCTGCCAAATGGACGGGCACACTCTGCAAATCTAGGGGCCCAACACACCACACCAGGAGCACAGGGAGGTGCCAACATAGAATGGAGCCTACGAAACCCACCTCCAAAGCAAGGTATTAACCCAAGAATAAACTCATCTCAGCGCTCCATTGCTCTTCTTGCATGGACGGCCTGGTCAACCTGTTCTGGCCCAGTCCATGCCCCCTCCACCCTATCCCGGCCTGCTTAAAAGGGCCCTGCCTACCAGAGCAGGGCGCTCCCTCTCCAAGTCTCTATCGCTCTCGCTCTGTAGCTTCCTTGCCCTTTCTCTTGTGTGTTTGCCCCTGCACCTCGCCCTCCTTCTGTCGCCTTCCATCTGTCTCTCTGTCTCTCCCTCTTTATCTGTCCCTCTCTCTTTCTCTACCTCTCTGTCTGTCTCTTTCCCTCCCCCCTCCCCTGTCTCTCTTGACTGCTGTCTCTCTCCATCCTTCGGTTTCAATCTCTCCATCCATCTCTTCCTTGCTCTCCTTCAAGCTGTTTGCGTGTGCGTGCATGTGTGTGTGTGTGTCTGTGCGTGTTTACGTGCGTGTGTGGGTTCCCGCGTGCGAACGCCCAGGTGTGTCTGTGTGTGCGGCTGTGGATATTCTCCTGGTGGTGGTGGGGTGTGACTGGGTTTCTCTCAGCAACTCTCGCCGGAGATCAGGCTGCCGGCTATAGTGCAAGCCTGGGGAAAAGCAGGGCCATCCCCAACCCCCAACCCCTCACGCCCTCTTGCCCACTGTCTGGGTCTTGGTCAGGACAAGCGACCGTGGTGGGGGCATTGCGAGAAAAAAGCCACATGCCTAGACTGGCTGTTCGCCCTTGTCCAGCCCTGATGGCTCTGGGTAGGTGGAGCAAGAGGGGGACTCGCAGGAGTTCCTGAGTGGCCTGGGATCCAAAAGAATATCTCCGCGACAGAGCTGAGGATGGGACGAGGTTGCAGGATTCTGGGCCGTGGGCCCTGATGCCTCGGAACACTCCCTGTTCTGAGTGCACCCAAAGTGGTGGAACCTTGGAATCTCGGGCGCCGGGGGAAGGCCACGGGCCAGTGGCTCAGGGGTCCTGATTCGAGCCGGTGGCCCCGGGCTGGCGGTGTCAGCTGGAAGCCGTCAGGCATGGCTGCGCTGAGCTCTTGGGGCAGCCAGGCGCCTCTGTCAACATGTACGGCCATACCACCCTGAACGCACCTGATCTTGTCTGATCTCAGAAGCTAAGCAGAATCTGGCCTGGTTAGTACTTGGATGGGAGACTGCCTGGGAATACTGGGTGCTTTTTTGCTTTCTTTCTTTTCCACCTTCTTTTCCTCCCTGTTCTCTCTCTTCTTTTTTGCTTTCTTTCTTTCTTTCCAACTTACTTTGTTTTCTTTTCTTTCTTTCTTTCCTTCTTTCTTCTTTCTTTCCTTCTTTTCTTTCTTTCTTTCTTTCTTTCTTTCTTTCTTTCTTTCTTTCTTTCTCTCTCTCTCTTTCTTTCTTTCTCTCTCCATCTCTCTTTCTTTCTTTCTTTCTTTCTTTCTTTCTTTCTTTCTTTCTTTCTTTCTTTCTTTCTTTCTTTCTTTCTCTCTCTCTCTCTCTTTCTTCTCTCTCTCTCTCTCTTTCTCTCTCCTTTTCTTCCAAACAGATTCTCGCTGTATCACCTAGGATGGACTGTCGTGGCGCGATCTCAGCTCACTGTAAGTGCTGCCTCCCGGGATCAAGCCATGCTCCTGCCTCAGCCTCCCGAGCAGCTGAGACTACACGCTCCCGCGACCACGCCCAGTTCATGTTTTGTAGTTTTACTAGAGACGGGGTTTCACCTTGTGAGCCAGGCTGGTCTGTGTCTCCTGACATCGTAATCCACATGCCTCTGCCTCCCAAAGTGCTGGAATTACATTCGTGATCCACCGCGCCTGGCCTGCAGTAGGCTTTTGTGGTTTTACCCCTCCCTCCCTTCCCCCTACTATCGCCATGCTTCCCAAACTCCCCTGAGTCTTTCCCCTCTTTATCGCGCCCCTACACACCCAACGCAACTGGGGAACTCCTTCTGGGGGTGCACCACCAAAGCACCAGCGGGCAACAGCATTCCAGCGCTTCTGCCTAGCCCCTGCCCTGCCAGGAGCCCGGCTCCAGCCTGGGAGGGCAGGGGGCTGGACCCCAAAAGCACAGCCCCGGGTGTTGACATTTTGAGAAAAAGGCCATGCGCCGCTGGGTCGCCTGTTCACCCTTGGCCAGCCCTGATGGCTCTGACTGGGTGTGGCTAGAGGGGGGCTTCGCAGGAGCTCCTGATCCACCAGGGATCTAAAAGAATACCTCCGCGACAGGGCCAAGGAGCGGTCGGGGTCCCAGGATCTTGGGCCATGGGCCCTGGAGCTAAGCAGGATCGGGCCTGGTTAGTACTTGGAAGGGAGATCACCTGGGAATACCAGGTGCTGTGGGGTTTTTGCTTTCTCTCTTGTCTTTCTTTTCTACCTTCATTTCTTTCCTTCTCTCTCTCTCATTTCTTTCTTTCTTTTCTCTCTCTTTCTTTCTTACTTTCTTCTTTCCTTTTTCTTTCTTTCTCTCACTCTTTCTTTCTTTCTTTTCTTTAGTGCTTTCTTTCTTCCTTGTTTCCTTTTTTTCCATTCTTTCTTTCTTTCAGTCTCTCTCTCTTTCTTTCTTTCTTTCTCTCTCTCTCTTTCTTTCTTTCTTTCTTTCTTTCTTTCTTTCTTTCTTTCTTTCTTTCTTTCTTTCTTTCTTTCTTTCTTTCTTTCTTTCCCTTCCCTTCCCTTCCCTTCCCTTCCCTTCCCTTCCCTTCCCTTCCCTTTTTCCTTTCCTTTCCTTTCCTTTCCTTTCCTTTCCTTTCCTTTCCCCTTTCCTTTCCTTTCCTTTCCTTTCCTTTCCTTTCCCCTTTCCTTTCCTTTCCTTTCCTTTCCTTTCCTTTCCTTTCCTTTCCTTTCCTTTCCCCTTTCCTTTCCTTTCCTTTCCTTTCCTTTCCTTTCCTTTCCTTTCCTTTCCTTTCCTTTCCTTTCCTTTCCTTTCCTTTCCTTCCTTTCTTTTTCTTCCAGGTGGAATCTCACCCTATCACCCAAGGTAGAGTGCAGTGGCACTCACTGCAAGCTCCGCCTCCCAGGTTCATGCCATTCTCCTGCCTCAGCCCCCCGAGCAGCTGGGACTATAGGCACCCGCCACCATGTCCGGCTCATGTTTTTTAGTTTTAGTCGAGATGGGATTTCACCGTGTTAGCCATTCTGGTCTGCATCTCTTGACATCGTGATCCACCTGCCTTGGCCTCCCACAGTGCTGGGATTACAGGTGTGATCCACCGCACCTGGCTTGCTGTAGGCTTTTGTGGCTTGCCCCCTCCCTCAATTGCCCCTACTGTCGCCCTGCTTCCCAACGTCCCCTGACTCTGCTCCCCCTTTATCGCCCGCCTACACCCCGCCACAGCCAGGGACCTCCTCCTGGGGGTCCATCACCAAAGCACCTCCGGGCATCACAATCCCTCCACTCCCACCTTACCGCCGCAGCACTAGGAGCCTGTCTCCAGTCCGGGAGGGCAGGGGGCCGAACCCTAAAGGCATAGGTGCGGGTTCCCTGCTGTTCGCGGTGCCTTCCCGCTCCTCGAATGTCCAGGCAATTCGATTCACTCATCGGGAACTGCCACAACCTTCCAAACTGGGGGAAGGGGTGGGCAGTGGCAGCGGGTGCTGCATATGCCAGCCAAGACCTCAGCTCCAGAACACAGGGGCTGTTTTATCTGGGGGAAGGACATTGCTTCGCCAGTCACCAGAAAAACAGTGCCTGTGCACCTGGATTCCCACTGCCGCCATCTTCATGTAAACTCCAGTCCCAAGGACACTCCACGGACCCAGGCCTCAGGCCCCATGTGCATGCCTGTTTCTCATAGCTCCCACCAAAGGGGAGGGCACAATCTGCCAATCAAGGGGCCCACCGAATCGCACCAAGAGCACATGGAGGTGCCAACAAAGGAAGCAGCCTATGAAAACCACCTCCAAAGCAAGCAATTAATCCAAGAGAAAACCCGTTACAGAGCTTTGTTGCTCCTCTCGCATGAACGGCCTGGCCACCCTGTTCTGGCCCAGCTCAAGCTCTCTCCACCCTATCCCGGCCTGCTCAAAAGGGCCCTGCCTTAAGGAGCAGGATCCTGGACGCTGGGCCTTGACGCCTCAGAGCACTCCCTGTTCCTAGCAGCCCCGACGTGGTGGAACGTCGGAAACTCGGGAACTGGGGGAATGGCGCAGGCGAGGGGCTCGGGGGTCCTGATCCGAGCCCCGGGCTGGCGGTGCTGGCTGAAAGCCGGCGCGCATGGCTGGGCCGGTCTCTTTTCTATCTTCCTTTCTTTCCTTCTCTCTCTCTCCCTTCTTTCTTTCTTTTCTTTCTTTCTCTCTTTCTTTCTTCCTTCTTTCTTTGTTTTCTTTCTCTCTTTCTTTCTTTCCTTCTTCTTTCTTTCCTTCTTTCTTTCCTTTCTTTCTTTCTCTTTCTCTCTTTCTTTCTTCTTTCCTTCCTTTCTTTCGTTCTTTCTATCTTTCTTTCTTTCTCTCTCTCTTCTTTCCTCTCTCTCTCTTTCTTTCTTTCTTTCTTTCTTTCTTTCTTTCTTTCTTTCTTTCTTTCTTTCTTTCTTTCTTTCTTTCTTTTCCTTCCTTCCTTCCTTCCTTCCTTCCTTCCTTCCTTCCTTCCTTCCTTCCTTCCTTCCTTCCTTCCTTCCTCTCTCTCTCTCTTTCTGTCTTTCTTTCTTTCTTTTTCTTCCAGACGGAGTCTCACTCTGTCACCCAGGCTGGAGTGCAGTGACACGACCTTGCAGCCTCCCGGGTTCATGCCATTGTCCTGCCTCAGCCTCCCAAGCACCTGGGACTACAGGCACCCGTCACCACGCCCGGCTCATGTTTTGCAGTTTTAGTAGAGATGGGGTTTCACCGTATTAGCCAGGCTGGCCTAGGTCTCCTGAAGTCGTGATCCACCCGCCTCGACATCCCAAAGTACTGGCATTACAGGCTTGATCCACCACACCCGGCCTACTGTAGGCTTTTGTGGCATCCCCCTCCCTCCCTTCCCCCTACTGTCACCATGCTTCCCAACCTCCCCTGACTCTACTCTCCCTTTATCGCCCACCTACACCCCCACTGCAGGCTGGGATCTCCTGCTGGGGGTCCGCCACAAAAGCACCACTGGTCAGCAGCATCCCACTGCTTCCACCTCGCTGCCACCCCGCCAGGGTACCTTCTCCAGCCTGGGAGGGCAGGGGGCCGGACAACAAAGGTGCAGTCGCGGGTTCCCTGCAGTTCGCGGTGCCTTCCTGCTCCCTTAAGGCCCAGGCAATTCAATCCACTCATCTGGCACTGCTGCAATCTTCCAAACTGGGGGAAGGGGCGGGCAAGGAGAGCTGGTGCCACACACGCCAGCCAAGACCTCCGTTCCAGAATACAGAGCCTCTTTTATCTGGGGGAAGGACATTGCTATGCCAGCCACCAGAAAAACCATCCCTGTGCACCCGGATTCCCATTGACACCAACCTCATGTAAACTAAAATCCCGAGGACATGCCAGAGACCCAGGCCTCAGACCCCATGGGCACACCCATATCCACGGCTCCTGCCAAATGGGTGGGGGCACTCTGCAAATCAAGGGGCCCTCCGCACCGCTCCAAGAGCACAGGGAGGTGCAAACAAAAGAAGGAGCCTATGAAATCCACCTCCAAAGCAAGCAATAAATCCAAGACAAAATCGTTCTCAGTGCTCCATTACTCCTCTCACATCGACGGACTGGCCAACCTCTTCTGGCCCAGCCCAATCCCCCTGTACCCTATCCCAGCCTGCTCAAAAGGGCCCAGCCTACCAGAGCAGGGCGCTTCCTCTACACGGCTTTATCGCTCTCGTTCTCTAGCTCCCTTCACCTCTCTCTTCTGGATTTGCCCCTGCACCTCGCCCTACTTCTGTTGCCTTCCCTCTGTCTCTCTGTCTCTCTCTCTTTCTCTGTTCCTCTCTCTCTGCCTCTCAGTCTGTCTCTTTCCCTCTCCACATCCCCTGTCTTTCTCGATCACTGTATCTCTCTCTCCCTTGGTTTCAGTCTCTCCATCCATCTCTTCCTTGATCTCCTTCAAGCCAATTGTGTGTGCGTGCACGTGTGTGTGAGTGTGTGTGTCTGTATGTGTGCATTTGTGTGTGTGCACGCGCACGTGTGTGTTCCCCCGCACGAGTGCCCAGGTGTGTCTGTGTGTTGGGCTGTGGATTTGCTCCTGGTGGTGGTGGGGTCTGTCTGGGTTTCTCTCAGACCCTCTCACTGGAGATCAGGCTGCTGGCTCTAATGCTGGTCCGGGGCAAAGCAGGGCCATCCCCTAACCCCCACCCCCCACACCCTCTTGACCAGTGGGTGGGTTATGGTCGGGACAAGTGACCATGGTGGGGGCGTTGTGAGAAAAAGGCTATGTGTGACTGGGCCAGATATTCTCCCTTGGCCAGCAGTGACAGCTCTGAGTGGGTGGGGCAACACGGGGCCTCACAGGAGCTCCTGAGTGGCCAGGGATCCAAAAGAATACCTCCACGACAGGGCAGAGGACCGGACAGGGTCCCAGGATCGTGGGCCCTGGGCCCTGATGCCTTGGAGCCCTCCCTGTTCTGAGCGGTCCTGACGTGGTGGAAGGTCGAGAGCTCCGGAGCCAGGGGAAGAGCATGGGTGAGCGGCTTGGGGGTCCCGATACAAGCCCGGCGTCCCTGGACTGGCAGTGCCGGTTGGAATCTGGTGGGCATGGCTGGGCCAGGCTCTTGGGGCAGCCATGCGTCTCTGCTGGTGTCTACAGCCATACCACCCTGAAGGTGCCTGACCTCATTTGATCTCAGAAGCTAAGCATGGTCAGGCCTGGTTAGTACTTGCATGGGAGACCACCTGGGAGTACTGGGTGTTATAGGCTTTTTTGCATTCTTTCTTGTCTTCCTTTCTTTTCTCCCTTCCTTCTTTCCTTCTCTCTCTCTCTTCTTTCTTTTCGGTTTTTTCTTTCTTTTTCTCTTTCTTTCTTTCTTTCCTTCTTTCTTTTCTTTCTTTCTCTCCCTTTCTTTCTTTATTTACTTCTTTCTTTCCTTCTCTCTTTCTTTGTTTCTTCTTTCTTTCCTTCATTCTTTCTTTTCTTTCTTTCTCCCTCTCTTCTTTGTATCTTTTCTTTCTCTCTTTCATTCTTTCTTTCTTTCTTCTTTCTTCCCTTCTTTCATTCTTTTCTTTCTTTCTCTCTCCTTCTTACTTTCTTTTTTCTTTCTTCTCTCTTTCTTTCTTTTTCTTTTTTCTTTCTTTCTTTCTCTCTCTCTTTGTTTCTTTCCTCTGTCTTTCTTTCTTTTCTTTTTTCTCTCTTTCTTTCTCCTTTCTTTCATTCATTCATTCTTTCTTTCTTTCTTCTTTCCTACTTTCTTTCTTCCCTTTCTTTCTCTCTTTCTTTTCTTTCTTCATTTCTTTCTTTCATTCTTCCTTCTTTTCTTTCTGTCTTTCTCTCTTTCTTTCATTCTCCCTTTCTTTTTTCTTACTTTCTCTTTCTCTCTCTTTCTCTTTCTTTTTTCTTTCTTTCTTTCTTTCTTTCTTTCTTTCTTTCTTTCTTTCTTTCTTCCTTCCTTCCTTCCTTCCTTCCTTCCTTCCTTCCTTCCTTCCTTCCTTCCTTCCTTCCTTCCTTCCTTCCTTTTTCTTCCAAATGCAGTCTCAGTCTGTCACCCAGGCTGTCGTGCAGTGGCACGATCTTGGCTGACTGCAAGTTCCGCCTCCTGGGTTCACACCATTCTCCTGCCTCAGCCTCGCGGGCAGCTGGGACTACAGGCACCTGCCACCACGCCCGGCTCATGTTCTGTACTTTCAGTAGAGACAGGATTTCACTGTGTTAGCCACGTTGGTCTGGATCTCCTGAGATCGTGATCCACCCGCTTCGGCCTCACATAGTGCTGGGATTACAGGCATGATCCACTACGATCGGCCTGTTGTAGGCTTTTGTGGCTTGATCCCTTCCTCAATTGCCCCTACTGTCACCGAGCTTCTCAACCTCCCCTGACTCTACTCACCCTATATCGCCCATCTGCAACCTTGCCACAACCAGGGACCTCTTCCTGGATGTCCGCCACCAAAGCACCACGGGGAGCAGCATCCCACTGCTTCTGCCTCTCTGCTGCCCTGCCAGGAGCCCGACTCCAGACCGGGAGAGCAGGGAACAGGATCCAAATGCGCAGGGACTTGTTCCCTGCCGTTCGCAGTGCCTTCCCACTCCCGGAACGCCCATGTGATTCCATCCACACATTGGGCACTGCCACAACCTTCCAAACTGGGGAAAGGGGTGGGCAGGGGCAGTGGGTGCCACAGACGCCAGCCAAGACCTCCGCTCTGGAAGGCAGGGGCTGCTTTATCCGGGGGAAGGACATTGCTTCACCAGCCACCATTAACACAGTCCCTTTGCACCCGGATTCACATTGCCACCAACTTCTTGTAAACTCCAGTCCTGAGGACATGCCAGAGACCCAGGCCACAGGCCCCATGGGCACGCCCGGTGCCACGGCTCCCACCAAATGGGCCGGCGCACTCTGCAAATCAAGGGGCCCACTGCACTGCACTAAGAGCACAGGGAGGTGACAACAAATGAATGAGCCTACGAAACTCACCTCCAAAGCAAGCAATTAATCCAAGACAAAACCCGTCACAGCACTCCTGAGCAGCCAGGTACCAAAAGAATACCTCCATGACAGGGTGGAGGAATAGATGGGGTCCCAGGATCGTAGGCCCTGGGATCTGACGCCTTGGAGCACTCCCTGTTCAAAGCGGGTGCGACGTGGTCAAGCTTGGGAGTACAGGAGCCGGAGGGAAGGCTGTGGGCGAGCAGCTCGGCGGTCCCGATCCCAGCTCGGCGGCCCGGGGTCAACGGTGCTGGCTGGAAGCTGGCGGGCATGGTTGGGCTGAGCTCTTGGGTCAGCCAGGTGCCTCTGCCAGTGTCTACTACTATACCACCCTGAACGTGCCCGATCTCGCCTGATCTCAGAAGCTGTGCAGGGTCAGGCCTGGTTAGTACTTTAATGGGAGACCGTCTGGGAATACCAGGTGCTGTAGGCTTTTTTGTTTTTTTTCTTTTCCACCTTCCTTTCTTCCTTTCTCTCTCTCCTTTCTCTCTTTCTCTTTCTTTCTTTCTTTCTTTCTTTCTTTCTTTCTTTCTTTCTTTCTTTCTTTCTTTCTTTCTTTCTTTCTTTCCTTCCTTCCTTCCTTCCTTCCTTCCTTCCTTCCTTCCTTCCTTCCTTCCTTCCTTCCTTCCTTCCTTCCTTCCTTCCTTCCTTCTTTTACTTCCAGATGGAATCTCACTCTGTCACCCAGGCTGGATTGCAGTGGCGTGACCTCGGCTCACTGCAAGCTCCGCCTCTTGGGTTCACACCATTCCCCTTCCTCAGCCTCCTGTGTAGCTGGGACTACAGGTGCCCGCCATGACTCCCCCTCATGTTTTATAGTTTTAGTAGAGACGGGGTTTCACTGAGTTAGCCAGGCTGGTCTGGATCTCCTGGCTTCATGATCCACATGCCTTGGCCTCCCAAAGTTCTCGGATTATAGGAGTGATCCACCTTGCCCATCCTGCTGTAGTCTTTTGTGGCTGCCCCCATCCCTCCCTTCCCCCTACAGTCGCCATGCTTCCCAACCTCCCCTGACTCTGCTCTCCCTTTATTACCTGTCTACCCCACCGCTGCAACCGTGGACCTACTCCTGGGGGTCCACCACGAAAGCACCACTGGGCAGCAGAATCCCACCACTTCTGCCTCGCCGCCACTCTGCCAGGAGCCAGGGGGCTGGACCCCAAAGGCCCAGGTGTGGGTTCCCTGCCATTCGTGGTGCCTTCCTGCTCCAGGAATGACCGGGTGATTCAATCCACTCATCAGGCACCGCCACAACCTTCCAAACTGGGGGAAGGGGCGGGTAGGGGCAATGGGTGCCACACATGCCAGCCAAGACCTCCACTCCAGAACAAAGGGGCTGCTTTATCCAGGTTAAGGACATTGTTTCGCCAGCTACCAGGAAAACAGTCCCTGTGCACCTGGATTCCCATTGCCACCATCTTCGTGTAAACTCCAGTCCCAAGGACACTCCACAGACCCAGGCCTCCGGCCCTGTGGGCACGCCCATTGCCATGGCTCCCACCAAATGGACTGGCGCCCTCAGCAAATCAAGAGGCCCACCGAACCACACCAAGAGCACATGGAGGTGCCAACAAAGGAAGGAGCCTATGAAACCCGCCTCCAAATCAATCAATTAATCCAAGAGAAAACCCGTCACAGTGCTCCGCTGCTCCTCTTGCATGAACGGCTGGGTCACCCTGTTCTGGCCCAGTCTGAGCCCCCTCCATGCTATCCTGGCCTGATCAAAAGGGCCCTTCCTAAAGGAGCAGAGTGCTCCCTCTCTAAGGCTCTATCGCTCTCACTCTCTAGCTCCCACCCCCTCTCTCTTCTGGGTTTGCCCCAGCACCTCACGGTATTTGTGTCGCCTTCCCCCATCTCTCTGTGTCTCTCTCTTTCTCTGTCCCTGTCTCTCTGCCTCTCTGTATGTCTCTTTCCCTCTCCCCATCCCCTGTCTCTCTCAATCACTGTCTCTCTCCCTCCCTCAGTTTCAATCTCTCCATCCACCTCTTTGTTGCTCTCCTTCAAGCCATTTGTGCGTGCGTGCATGTGTGTGTGTGTGTGTGTGTTTCTGTGTGCCTGCACTCGTGAGTGTGTGGGTTCCCATGTGCAAGTGCCTGTGTGTGTCTGTGTGTGGGGTTGTGGATTTGCTTCTGGTGTTGGTGGGGTGTGTCTGGGTTTCTCTCAGTCCCTCTCTCCGGGGATCAGGCTGCTGGATCTAGTGCCAGCCCGGGGAAAAATAGAGCATCCCCCAACCCCCAACCCCCACGCCCTCTTGCCCACCGGCCGGGTCTTGGTCGGAAGAAGCGACCGTGGTTGGGGCGTTGTGAGAAAAAGGTCACAAGCGGCTGGGCCGTCTGTTCTAACTTGGCCAGTCCTGACGGCTCTGGGTCGGTGCGGCAAGAGGGGACCTCACAGGAGCTCCTGAGCTGCCAGGATCCAAAAGAATAGCTCTGCGACATGGTGGAGGACCGAACGGGGTCCCAGGATCATGGAGCCTGGGCCCTGACACATCGGAGCACTCCCTGTTCCGAGTGGCTCGGATGTGGTGGAAGCTCGGGATCTCGGGAGCCAGGGGAAGGCCGCAGGCGAGGGGCTCGGGGGTCCCGACTGGAGCCCGGAGAATCCGGGCTGGTGGTTCCAGCTGGAAGCTGGCAGGCATGGCTGGGCCAGGCTCTTGTGGCAGCCAGGCACCTCTGCCGGTGTCTACGGCCATATCACCCTGAACGCGCGAGATGTCATCTGATCTCGGACGCGAAGCAGGGTCAGGCCTTGTTAGTATTTGGATGGGAGACTGCCTGGGAATGCCGGGTGCTGTAGACTTTTTTGCATTCTTTCTTGTCTTTCTTTCTTTTCTACATTCCTTTCTTTCCATCTTTCTCTCTCTTCTTTCTTTCTTTTCTTTTCTTTCTTTCTTTCTTTCCCTCTTTCTTCTTTCTTTCCTTCTTTCTTTGTTTTCTTTCTTTTATTTCTCTCTTTCTTTCTTCTTTCTTTCCTTCTTTCTTTCTTTTCTTTCTCTCTCTCTTTTCCTTCTTTCTTTCTTTCTCTTTCTTTCTTCTTTCTTTCATTCTTTCCTTCTTTTCTTTCATCATTTCTCTGTCTCTTTATTTCTTCTTTCTTTCGTCCTTTTCTTTCTTCCTCTCTTTCTTTCTTCTTTCTCTCCTTTCTTTTTCTTTCTCTCTCTCTCTCTTTCTTTCTTTCCTTCTTTTGTTGTTTTTTCTTTCTTTCTCTCTCCTTTCTTTCCTTCTTTCTTTTCTTTCTTTCTTTCTTTCTTTCTTTCTTAATTTCTTCCTTCTTTCTTTCTTTCTCTCTCTTTCTTTCTTTCCTTCTTTCTTTCTTTCCTTCTTTCTTTTCTTTCTCTATTTGATTCATTCATTCTTTCTTCTTTCTTTTCTGTCTGTCTCTTTCTTTCTTTCTTTCGTTTTTTCTCTCTCTCTTTCCTTCCTTCCTTCCTTCCTTCCTTCCTTTCTTTCTTTCTTTCTTTCTTTCTTTCTTTCTTTCTTTCTTTCTTTCTTTCTTTCTTTCTTTCTTTCTTTCTTTCTTTCTTTCTTTCTTTCTTTCTTTCATCTTCCTTCCCTCCTTCCTTCCTTCCTTCCTTCCTTCCTTCCTTCCTTCCTTCCTTCCTTCCTTCATTTCTTTTTATTCCAGATGGCATCTCACTATGCCACCCACGCTGGAGTGCAGTGGCACAATCTTGGCTCACTGCAAGCTCCTCCACCCAGGTTCACACCATTCTCCTATCTCAGCCTCCCGAGAAGCAGGGACTACAGGTGCCCACCACCACGCCTGGCTCATGTTTTGTAGTTTTAGTAGAGACAGCGTTTCACCATGTTAGCCAGGCTGGTCTGGATCTCCTGACCTCGTGATCCACTTGCCTCGGATTCCCAAAGTGCTGAGATTACAGGCATGATCCACCGTGCTTGGGCTGCTGTCGGCTTTTGTGGCTTCCCCCCTCCATCCCTTCCTCCTACTGTCGCCATGCTTCCCAACCTCCCCTGACTCTGCTCCCACTTTATTGAACTCCTACCATTCCACCGCAGCCAGGGAACTCTTCTTGGGTGTTTGCCACAGAAGCACCACTGGGGAGCAACATCCCATCACTTCCACCTCTGGCTGCTGGCTCTAGTGCCAGCCTGGGGAAAAGCAGGGCCACCACCCAACCCCCAAGCCCCCACACCCTCTTGACCACCGGCCAGGTCTTGGTCGGGATAAATGACCATGGTGTTGGCATTGTAAGAAAAAGTCCACGTGTGCTCAGTTGCCTGTTCGCCCTTGGCCAGTCGTGATGGCTCTGGCTGGGTGTGGCAAGAGGGTGCCTCACAGGCGCTCCTGAGCTGCTAGGGATCCAGAATACCTCCTCAACAGGTCAGAGGTCCGGATGATGTCCCAGGATCATGGGCCCTCAGCCCTGATGCCTTGGAGCACTCCCTGTTCCCAGCGGGCCCAACGTGGTGGAATCTTGGGAGCTCGGGAGATGGAGAAAGGTGGACGGCGAGCGTCTCAGGGGTTCGGATATGAGCCTGGCATCCCCGGGCTGACAGTGCCAGCTGGAAGCCAGTGGGCATGGCTGGCCTGGGCTCTTGGGGCAGCCAGGCACCTCTGCCGGCATCTACGGGCATACCACCCTGAACCCACCCTATCTCGTCTGATGTCAGACGCTAAACAGTGTGGGGCCTGGTTAGTACTTGAATGGGAGACCGCCTGGGAATACCGGGTGCTGTAGGCTTTCTTGTTTTCTTTCTTTTCTACCTGCCTTTCTATCCTTCTCTCTTTCTGTCTTCTCTCTTTCTATCTTTCTTTTCTTTCTTTCTCTCTTTTGTTCCTTCTTTATTTCTTTCCTTCTTCCTTTCTTTCTCTTTTGTTCTTTCCTTCTTTTTTTCTTTTCTTTCTCTTTCTTTCGTCCTTTCTTTTCTTTCTCTCTCTTTCTTTGTTTCTGTCCTTCTTTCTTTCTTTCTCTGTTTTTTCTTCCCTTCTTTTCATTTGTTTTCTTTCTTTCTTCTTTGTTTCTTTATTTCTTTATTTCCTTCTTTCTTTTCTTTTCTTTCATTTTCTTTCTTTTCTTTCTTTATTTTTCTTTCTTTCTCTCTTTCTTTCTTTCCTTCTTTTCTGTCTTTCTCTGTCTCTTTCTTTCCTCTCCTTCTTTCCTTCTTTCTTTCTTCCCTTCTTTCTTTCTTTTCTTTTTTTTTTTTTTTTTTGAGACGGAGTCTCGCTCTGTCACCCAGGCTGGAGTGCAGTGGCCGGATCTCAGCTCACTGCAAGCTCCGCCTCCCAGGTTCACACCATTCTCCTGCCTCAGCCTCCCGAGTAGCTGGGACTACAGGCGCCCGCCACCTCGCCCGGCTAGTTTTTTGTATTTTTTAGTAGAGACGGGGTTTCACCGTGTTAACCAGGATGGTCTCGATCTCCTGACCTCGTGATCCGCCCATCTCGGCCTCCCAAAGTGCTGGGATTACAGGCTTGAGCCACCGCGCCCGGCCTCTTTCTTTCTTTTCTTTCTTTCTCTCCTTTTTTCTATTTTCTTTCTTTCTTTCTTTCTCTTTCTTTCTTTCTTTCTTTCTTTCTTTCTTTCTTTCTTTCTTTCTTTCTTTCTTTCTTTCTTTCTTTCTTTCTTTTTCTTCCTTCCTTCCCTTCTCTCTCTCTCTCTTTCTTTCTTTCTTTCTTTCTTTCTTTCTTTCTTTCTGTCTGTCTCTCTTTCTTTCTTTCTTTCTTTCCCTCCCTCCCTCCCTCCCTCCCTCCCTCCCTCCCTCTCTCTCTCTCTCTCTCTCTTTCTTTTCTTTCTTTCTTTCTTTCTTTCTTTCTTTCTTTCTTTTTCTCTCTTCTTTCTTTTTTTCTTTCTTTCCTTTTCTTTCTTTCTTTCATTCTTTGTCTTCCAGATGGAGTCTTGCTCTGTCACGCAGGCTGGAGTGCAGTGGCGTGATCTCACCTCACTCCAAGCTCTGATTCCCGGGTTCACGCCTTTCTCCTGCCTCAGTCTCCCTAGCAGCTGGGATTACAGGCGCTCACCACCACACCCAGCTCATGTTCTGTAGTTTTAGTAGAGACGGGGTGTCAACGTTTTAGCCATGCTGGTCTGGATCTCCTGACCTCGTGATCCACCAACCTCGGCCTCCCAAAGTGCTAGGATTACAGGCGTGATCCACCATGCCTGACCTGCTGAAGGCTTTTGTGGCTTCACCCCTCTCTCCCTTCCCCCTACTATTGCCATACTTCCCAACTTCCCCTGTCTCTGCTCCCCATTTATCGTGCACCTACACACCCGCCACAGCCTGAGAACCCCTCCTGGGTGTCTGCCACCAAAGCACCAGGGGGCTGCAGGACATCACCACTTCTACCTCGCTGTCACTCTTCCAGGTGCCCAGCTCCAGCACGGGAGGGCAGCGGGCTGGATCCCAAAGGCGCAGGCGCGGGTTGCCTGCCGTTTGCAATGCCTTCCCACTCCCAGAATGCGCAGGTGATTCAATCCACTCAACAGACCCTGCTGCAACCTTCCAAACGGGTTAAAGGGACTGGCAGTAGTAGCAGGTGCCACACACACTAGCCAAGACCTCCGCTCCAGACCGCAGGGCCTGCTTTTTCTGAGGGAAGGACATTGCTATGCCAGCCAACAGGAAAACAGTGCCTGTGCACCCGGATTCCCATTGCCAACAACCTCGTGTAAACTAAAGTCCCGAGGACTTGCCAAAGACCCAGGCCTTGGACCCCGTGGGCATGGCTGGTGCCATGGCTCCCGCTAAATGGGCAGGGGCACTCTGCAAATCAAGGGGCCCTCTGCACTGTGCCAAGAGCACATGGAGGTGCCAACAAAAGAAGGAGCCCATGAAACCCACCTCCAAAGCAAGCAATTAATCCAAGAAAAAACCCATCACAGAGCTCTGTAACTCCTCTCGCATGGACGGCCTGGCCACCCTGTTCTAGCCCAGCCCAAGGCCCCTCCACCCTATCCCGGCCTGCTCAAAGGGGCCCTGGCTAACAGAGCATTGTGCTCCCTCTCCATGGCTCTATCTCTCTCACTCTCTATCTCCCTCCCCCTCTCTCTTCTGGGTTTCCCTTGCATCTCCTGCTCTTTCTGTTGCCTTTGCTATGTCTCTCTGTCTATCTCTTTTTTCCTGTCCCTTTCTCTTTCTCTATCTCTCTGTCTGTCTCTTTCCCTCTCCCCCTCCCCGTCTCTCTCGATCTCTGTCTTTCTCCCTCCCTCGGTTTCAATCTCTCCATCCATTTCTTCCTTGCTCTCCCTGAAGACGTTTTTGTGTGTGTGCATGTGTGTGTGTGTTTGTGTGTGTCTGTGTGTGTCCACGTGCGTGTGTGTGGGTTCCGGCACGCGAGCACCCGGGTGTGTCTCTGTGTGGGGCTGTGGATTTGCTCCTGTTGGTGGTGGGGTGTGTCTGGGTTTCTCTCAGCCCCTCTCGCCGTTGATCATCCTGCCGGCTCTAGTGCTAGCCTGGGACAAAGCAGGGCCATCCCCCATCCCCAACCCACCATGCCTTCTTGCCCACTGGCCGGGCCTTCGTCGGAACAAGCGTCCGTTGTGGGGGAGTTGTGATAAAAAGGCTATGCATGACTGGGCCAGCTGTTCGCCCTTGGCCAGCTTTGTCTGCTCTGGGTGGGTGGGGCAAGAGGGGGCCTCACAGGAGCTCCTGAGCGGCCAAGTACCAAAACAATACCTCCCTGACAGGGTGGAGGACTGAACATGGTACCAGGATCGTGGGCCCTGGGCCCTGACTCCTCTGAGCACTCCCTGTTCCGAGCAGGTGGGATGGGGTGGAAACTCGGGAGCTCAGGAGCTGGGGTAAGGATGCGGGAGAGACGCTCGGGGGTCCGGATCACAGCCCCATGGCCCCTGGCTGGCGCTGCTGGCTGGAAGTTGGCTGGCATGGCTTGGCAGGACTCTTGGGGCTCTTGGAGCAGGCGCCTCTGTGGGCCATGGCACCCTGAACATGCCCTATCTCGTCTGATCTTGGAAGCTAAACAGCGTCGGCCCTGTTAGCACTTGGACAGGAGACCGCGTGGGAATAGTGCATGCTGTAGGCTTCTTTGCTTTCTTTCTTTTTTACCTTCCTTTCTTCCCTTCTCTCTCTTCTTTCTTTCTTTCTTTCTTTCTTTCTTTCTTTCTTTCTTTCTTTCTTTCTCTCTCTCTCTCTCTCTCTCTCCCTCCCTCCCTCCCTCCCTCCCTCCCTCCCTCCTTCCCTCCTTCCCTCCTTCCCTCCTTCCCTCCTTCCCTCCTTCCCTCCTTCCCTCCTTCCTTCCTTCCTTCCTTCCTTCCTTCCTTCCTTCCTTCCTTCCTTCCTTCCTTCCTTCCTTCCTTCTTTTCTTCCAGATGGAGTCTCGCTCTGTCAACCAGACTAGAGTGCAGTGGCACGATCTCGGCTCACTGCAAGCTCCACCTCGAGGGTTCACGCCATTACCCTTCCTCTGCCTCCTGAGCAACTGGGACTACAGGTGCCCACCACGACTCCTGGCTCATGTTTTGTAGTTTTAGTAGAGACGGGGTTTCACTGTGTAAGCCAGGCTGATCTGGATCTCCTGACTTCGTGATCCACATGCTTCAGCCTCCCAATGTGCTGGGATTACAGGAGTGATCTACCATGCCCAGCCTGCTGTAGGCTTTTGTGGCATCCCCCATCCCTCCCTTCCCCCTACTGTTGCCATGTTTCCCAACCTCACCTGACTCTGCTCCTTCTTTATTGCCTGCCTACACCCCTGCTGCAGCCGAGGACCTCCTCCTGGGTGTCCCCAGGACACCAAAGCAACACAGGGCAACAGAATCCCACCGTTTACGCCTCGTCGGTGCCCCACCACGAGCCTGGCTCCAGTCCGGGAGGGCAGGGGGCCAGACCCTAAAGGCACAGGCATGGGTTCCCTGCCATTCACCATGCCTTCCCGGTCCCAGGGGCCTCTGCCCATGTCTACGGCCATCCCACTCTGAATGCGTCTGATCTCATCTGATCTCAGAAGCTAAGCAGGGTGGGGCCTGGTTAGTACTTGGTTGGGAGACCGTGTGGAAATACCAGGTACTGTAGGCTTTTTTGCTTTCTTTCTTGTCTTTCTTTCTTTTCTACCTTCCTTTCTTCCCTTTTCTCTCTCTCTCTCATGTATTTCTTTCTTTGTTTCTTTCTTTGTTTCTTTGTTTCTTTGTTTCTTTCTTTCTTTCTTCTTTCCTTCTTTCTTTCTCTCTTTCTTTTTTCTCTTTCCTTTCTTTCTCTCTTTCTTTCTTTCTTTGTTTCCCTCTCTCTCTTTTTTTCTTTCTCTCTCTCTCACTTTCTTTTTTCTTTCTTTCTTTTCTTTCTTTTCTTTCTTTTCTTTCTTTCTTTCTTTCTTTCTTTCTTTCTTTCTTTCTTTCTTTCTTTCTTTCTTTCTTTCTTTCTTTCTTTCTTTCTTTCTTCTTTCTTTTTTTCTTTCCTTCCTTCCTTCTTTCTTTCTTCTCTTCTGTCTTCTTTTTCTTCCTCGCTCTGTCACCCACGGTGGAGTGCAGTACCGTGATCTCGGCTCACTGGAAGCTCCTCGTAGCACATTCACGCCATTCTCCTGCCTCACCCTCCCGAGCAGCAGGGACTACAGGCACCCACCCCCATGCCGGTGTCATGTTATGCAGTTTTCATAGAGACTTGGTTTCACCGTGTTAGTCAGGCTGGTCTGGATCTCCTGACCTCGTGATCCACCCGCCTCTGCCTCCCAAAGTGCTGGGATTACAAGCGTGATCCACTGCGCCTGGCCTGCTGTAGGCTTTTGGGGCTTCACCCCTCCCTCCTTTCCCCCTACTGTCAACATGCTTCCCAACCTCCCCTGACTCTACACCCCTTTTATCACCCACCTATGCACACGCCACAGCCTCAGTTGGGGACCTCCTCCTGGGGCTCTGCAAGCAAAGTGCCACCGGTCAGCAGCATACCACTGCTTCCACCTCGCTGCCACCCCATCAGGAGTCCGGCTGCAGCCCGGGAGGGCAGGGGGCCGGATCCCAAGGGCACAGACGCGTGTTGCCTGCTGTTCGCGGTGCCTTCCCGCTCCCGGAACGCCCAAGTGATTCAATCCACTCGTCGGGTGAAACCTCAACCTTCCAAACTGGGGGAAGGGGCGGGCAGGGGCAGCAGGTGCCACACACACCAGCCAAGACCTCTGCTCCACAACGCAGGGACTGCTTTATCCAGGGGAAGGACATTGGTTCCCCAGCCACTAGGAAAACAGTCCCCCTGCACCCGGATTCCCATTGCTGCCAACTTCGGGTAAACTAAAGTCCTGAGGACACGCCAGAGACCCAGGCCTCAGGCCTCCTGGTCACACCCGGTGCCATGGCTCCTGCCAAACAGGTGGGGGCACTTTGCAAATCGAGGGGCCCACTGCACTGCACCAAGAGCACAGGGAGGTGCCAATAAAGGCAGTAGCCTACGAAATCTACCTCCAAAGGAAGCAATTAATCCAAGACAAAACCGGTCTCAGTGCTCCGTTACTCCTCTTGCATAGGCATCCTGGAAACCCTGTTCTGGCCCAGCCCAAGTCTCCTTCACCCTATCCCGGCCTGCTCAAAACGTCCCTGGCTAATGGAGAATGATGCTCCCTGTCCAAGACTCTATTGCTTTTGCTCTCTTCCTTCCTCCCCCTCTCTCTTCTGTGTTTGCCCCTCCACCTCGTCCTACTTCTGTCACCTTCCCCCTGTCTCTCTGCCTCTCTTTCCCTGTCCCTCCCTCTTCCTCTGCCTCTCTGTCTGTCTCTTTCCCTCTCCCCCTCCCCTGTCTCTCTCGATCGTTGTCTCTCTCCCTCCCTCGGTTTCAATCTCTCCATCCATCGCTTCCCTGCTCTCCCTCAAGACGTTTGTGTATGCGTGCACGCGTGTGTGTGTGTTTGTGTGTGTCTGTGTGTGTGCACATGTGCGTATGTGGGTTACTGCATGCCAGCGCCCATGCGTGTCTGTGTGTGGGGCTGTGGATTTGCTCCTGATGGTGATGGGGTGTGTCTGGGTTTCTCTCAGTCCCTCTCACCAGGGATCAGGCTGCCGGCTCTAGTGCCAGCCCGGAGTCAAGCAGGGCCATCCCCCAACCCCCAACCACCCACGCCCTCTTGCCCACAGGCCAGTTCTTGTTGGGGAAGAGCGACCATGGTGGTGGTTGTGAGAAAGAGGCCATGCTCTGCTGGTCCAAGTGTTTGCCCTTGGCCAGCCCTGAGGGCTTTGGCTAGGTGGGGCAAGATGGGGTCTCACAGGAGCTCCTGAGTGACCACAGATCCAAAAGAATAACTAAGTGACAAGGCAGAGGATCAGACGGGGTCCCAGGATCGTGGGCCCTGGGCCCTGACGCCTCGGAGCACTCCCTGTTCCGAGTGGGCCCAACGTGGTGGAAGGTCGGGAGCTCTGGAGCCGGGAGAAGGCCACAGGCAAGTGTCTCGGGAGTCCTGATCTAGCATCTATGGCCATAACACCCTAAACGCGCCCGATCTAGTCTGATCTTGGAAGCTAAGCAGGGTCGGGCCTGGTTAGTACTTGGATGGGAGACCACCTGGGAATACCGGGTGCTGTAGGATTTTTTGCTTTCTTTCTTTTGTACTTTCCTTTCTTCACTTCTCTCTCTGTCTCTCTCTCTCACTTTCTTTCTTTCTTTCTTTCTTTCTTTCTTTCTTTCTTTCTTTCTTTCTTTCTTTTCTTTCTTTCCCTCTTTCTTTATTTCTTTCTTTCCTTCTTTCTTCTTTCTTTCCTTCTTTCTTTCTTTCCTTCTTTCTTCTTTCTTTCCTCTTTTCTTTCTTTTTTTCCTTCTTTCTCTCTCTCTTTCTTCTTTCTTTCCTTTTTTCTTTTCTTTCTTTCTTTCCCTTTCTTCCTTCCTTTCTTTCTCTTTCTTTCTTTCTTTCTTTCTTTCTTTCTTTCTTTCTTTCTTTCTTTCTTTCTTTCTTTCTTTCTTTCTTTCTTTCTTTCTTTCTTTTCTCTCTTTCCTTTTCTTTCTTTGATGGAGTCTTGCTCTGTCATGCAGGCTGGAGTGCAGTGGTGCGATCTCGGCTCAATGCAAGCTCTGCAACCTGGTTTCACACCATTCTCCTGCCTCATTCTCCGGAGCAGGTGGGACTACAGGCGCCCGACACCATACCCGGCACCACGCCTGGCTCATGTTTTGTAGTTTTAGAAGAGATGGGGTTTGACCGTGTTAGCCAGGCTGGTCTGGATCTCCTGACCTCGTCATCCACCTGTGTTAGCATCCCAAAGTGCTGGGATTACAGGCGTGACCCACCCCGCAGGTCCTGCTGTAGTCTTCTGTGGCTTCCCCCCTCCCTCCCTTCCCCCTGCTGTTGCCATGCTTCCCAACCTCCCCTGACTCTGCTCCCCCTTTATCGCCCGCCTACACCCCCGCTGCAGCCGCAGCCGGGGACCTCCTTCTGGGGGTCTGCCACCAAACCACCAGTGGGCAGCAGCGTCCCACCGCTTCCGCCTTGCAACCACCCCGCCAGGAGCCCGACTGCAGCCCGGGAGTGCAAGGGCCTGACCCCAAAGCTCAGGCGCGGGTTCCCTGCCTTTCGCAGTGCCTTCCTGCTCCCAGAACGCCCAGGCGATTCAAACTGCTCATCCGGCGCTGCCACAACCTTCCAAACCAGGGGAAGTGGCGAGTTGAGGCAGTGGGTGCTACACATGCCAGCCAAGACCTCCGCTACAGAAGGCAGGGGCTGCTTTATCCAGGGGAAGGACATTGCTTCGCCACCTACAAGGAAAAGTGACCCTGTGCATCCGGATTTCCATCGCCACCAACTTCGTGTAAACTCCATTCCCAAGGACATGTCAGAAACACAGGCCTTGGGCCCCGTGGTCATACCTAGTGTCACGGCTGTCTCCAAATGGGCGGGCACCCTCGGCAAATGTCAGGGCCCACTGCACCACACCAAAAGCACAGGGAGGTGCCAACAAAGGGAGGGTCCTAAGAAACCCACCTCCAAAGCAAGCAATTAATCCAAGACAAAACCTGTCTCAGCGCTCCATTGCTCCTCTTGCATGGACGACCTGGTCACCCTGTTCTGGCCCAGCCCATGCCCCCTCCACCCTAACCTGGCCTGCTCAAAAGGGCTCTGACTACCGGAGCAGGGAGCTGCCTCTCCAAAGCTCTATCGCTCTCACTCTCTAGCTCCCTCCCTCTTTCTCTTCTGGGTTTGACACTGCACCTCATGCTACTTCTGTCGACTTCCCTCTGTCTATCTGTCTCTCTCTCTCTCTCTCTGTCCCTCTCTCTTTCTCTGCCTCTGTGTCTGTCTCCCTCTCCCTCTCCCCTGTCTCTCTGGATTGCTGTCTCTCTCCCTCCCTCGTTTTCAATCTCTCCTTCCATCTCTTAATTGCTTTCCTTCAAGTCGTTTGTGTGTGCGTGCATATGTGTGTGTGTGCGTGCACATTTGTGCACGGGAGTGGGCAGGCGCATGTGTGTGTTACTCCGTGCAAGAGCCCGGGTGTGTCTGTGTGTGGTGCTGTGGATTTTCTCCTGGTGGTGGTGGGGTGTGTCTGGGTGTCTCTCAGCCCCTCTCGCCGGGGATCAGGCTGCCGGCTCCAGTGTCAGCCTGGGGCAAAGCAGGGTCATACTCCAACTCCCAATCCCCCACACCCTCTTGCCCACCAGCCGGGTCTTGGTCAGGACAAGTGACTGTGGTGGGAGCGTTGTGACAAAAGTCCACCTGTGGCTGGGAGTGCTGTTTGCCCTTGGACAACCCTGATGGCTCTGGGTGGCTGCGGCAAGAGGGTGCCACGGAGGTGCTCCTGTGTGGCCAGAGATCCAAAAGAATACGTCCGTGACAGGGCGGAAGACCAGACAGTGTTCCAGAAGCGTGGGCCCTGGGCCCTGATGCCTTGGAGCACTCCCTATTCTGAGTGGTCTCGACGTGTTGGAAGCTCGGGAGATCAGGAGCAAGGGGAAGGCTGCGAGCGAGGGTCTCAGGGGGTCCTGATCAGAGCCCAGTGTCCCTGGGCTGTCGGTGGCAGCTGGAAGCTGGCAGACATGGCTGGCCCGGGCTCTTGGGGCAGCCAAGGGCCTTTGCTAGGGTCTACGACCATACCACCCTGAACGCACCAGATCCTGTCTGTTCTCTGGAAGCTAAGCAGGGTCGGGTCTGGTTAGTAGTTGAACGGGAGACTCCTGGGAATACCGGGTGCTACAGGCGTTTTTGCTTTCATTCTTTCTTGTCTTTCTTTCTTTTCTACCTTCCGTTCTTCCCTTCTCTCTCTCCTCTTCCTTCCTTCCTTCCTTTCTTTCTTTCTTTCTTTCTTTCTTTCTTTCTTTCTTTCTTTCTTTCTTTCTTTCTTTCTTTCTTTCTTTCTTTCTTTTTTTCTTTCTTTCTCTTTCTTTCTCTATTTCTTTCTTTCTTTCTTCTTTCTTTCCTTCTTTCTTTTATTTCTTTCTGTCTTTCTTTTTCTTCCAGATGGAGTCTCGCTCTGTCACCCAGGCTGGAGTGCAGTGGCAAGATCTTGGCTCACAAAACGCTCGGCCTCCCGGGTTCACACCATTCTCCTGCCTCAGCCTCCTGAGTACCTGGGAATACAGGTACCCACCACCACGCATGGCTCATGTTTTGTTGTTTTAGTAGAGACTGGGTTTCACTGTATTAGCCAGGCTGGTGTAGATCTCCTGAACTCGTGATCCTCCCGCCTCGGCCTCCCGAAGTGCTGGGATTACAGGCATGAACCACCGTGCCCGGCCTGCTGTAGGCTTTTGTGGCTTCCCACCTCCCTCCCTTCCCCCTACTGTCGCCATGCTTCCCAACTTCCCCTGACTCTACTCCCCCTTCATTCCCTGCCTAGACACTCGCTGCAGCCTGGGACTTCCTCCTGGGGGTTCGCCACCAAAGCACCACCGGGCTGCAGGCCTCACCTCTTCCGCCTCACTGCCACTCCACCAGGAGCCCAGCTCCAGCCCAGGAGGGCAGCGGGCCAGACCCCAAAGTTGCAGGCACGGGTTCCGTTCTCACTCTCCTTTCTTTCTTTATTTTTTTCTTCTTTCTTTCTTTCTTTCTTTCTTTCTTTCTTTCTTTCTTTCTTTCTTTCTTTCTTTCTTTCTTTCTTTCTTTCCTTCTTCCTTCCTTCCTTCCTTCCTTTCTTTCTCTCTCTCTTTCTCTCTCTCTCTTTCCTTCCTTCCTTCCTTCTTTCTTATTCCTTCCTTCCTTCTTTCTTCTTTCTTTCTTTCTTTCTTCCTTCCTTCCTTCCTTCCTTTCTTTCTTTCTTTCTCTTCTAGCCAGTGTCTAGCTCTGTCACCCAGGCTGGAGTGCACTGGCGTGATCTCGGCTCACTGCAAACTCCGAATCCTGGGTTCACGCCATTCTCCTGCCTCAGTCTCCTGAGCACCTGGGACTAGAGGTGCTTGCCACCATGCCCAGCTCATGTTTTGTAGTTTTAGTAGAGATGGGGTTTCACCGTGCTAGCCATGCTGGTCTGGATCTCCTGACCTTGTGATCCACCTGCCTCAGCCTCCCAAAGTCCTGGCATGACAGGCGTGATCCAGCGTGCCTGGCCTGCTGTAGGCTTTTGTGGCTTCCCCCTCCCTCCTTTCCCCTTACTGTCACCATGCTTCCCAACCTACCCTGACTCTACTCCCACTTTATTGTCCGCCTACACCACCGCCGCAGCCAGGGACCTCCTCCTGGTGGTCCGCCACCAAAGCATCACCAGGCGGCAGCATCCCACCGCTTGCGCCTCACTGCCGCCCCGCCAGGAGCCCGTCTCCAGCCCGGGAGGGCAGGGGCCGGACCCCAAAGGTGCAGGCACGGGTTTCCTGCCTTTTGGGACCTTACCCCCTTCCGGAATGCTCAGGCATTTCAATCCACTCATCAGGCGACGCTGGAACCTTCCAAACCGGGGGAAGGGACAGGCAGGGGCAGTGGGTGCCAGACACGCCAGCTAAGACCTCCGGTCTAGATTGCAGGGGATGCTTTATCCGGGGGAAGGACATTGCTACCCCTGTCACCAGGAAAACAGTGCCTGTGCACCCGGGTTCCCATTGCCAAAAACTCCGTTTAAACTCCAGTCCCGAGGACACGCCAGAGACCCAGGCCTCGGGCCCTGTGGGCACGCTTGGTGCCACGGCTCATGCCAAACGGGTGGGTGCCCTCTGCAAATCAAGGGGACCACTGCACCACACCAAGAGCACAAAGAGGTTCCAAAAAAGGAAGGAGCCTACGAAATCCACCTGCAAAGCAGACAATTAATCCAAGACAAAACCCGTCTCAGTGCTCCATTGCTCCTCTCCCACGGAAGGCCTGGCCACCCTGTTCTGGCCCAGCCCAAGCCCCCTCCACCCTATCCCGGCCTGCTCAAAAGGGACTTGCCTACTGGAGCAGGGTGCTCCCTCTGCAAGGTTCTATAGCTCTCACTTTCTATCTCCATCCCCTTCTCTCTTCTGGGTTTGTGCTTGCACCTCGTGCTACTTCTGTTGCCTTCCATCTGTCTCTCTGTCTCTCTGCCTTCCTCTGTCCCTCTCTCTTTCTCTGCCTCTCTGTCTGTCTCTTTCCCTCTCCCCCTCCCCTGTCTCTCTTGATCGCTGTCTTTCTCCCTCCCTCAGTTTCAATCTCTCCATCCATCTGTTCCTTGCTCTCCTTCAAGCCGTTTGTGTGGTCTTGCATGTGTGTGTGTGTGTGTGTGTGTGTGTGTGTTTCTGTGTGTGTGGGTGCGTGAATGTCTGGGTTCCCGCACGTGAGCGCCTGGGTGTGTCTGTGTGTGGGGCCGTGGATTTGCTCCTGGTGGTGGTGCGGTGTGTCTGGGTTTCTCTCAGCCCCTCTTGCCGGGGATCAGGCTGCCGGCCCTAGTGCCAGTTCCGGGGAAAGCAGGACCATCTCCCAACCCCCAACCTCCCATGCCCTTTTGCCCACCGGTCGGGTCTTGGTTGGGACAAGTCACCGTGTTGGGTGCGTTGTGAGAAAAATGCCAGGCGTGGCTGGTCCAGCTGTTCAGTCTTGGCCAGCTCTGACAGCTGTGGGTGATTGGGGCAGCAGGGGCCCCGCAGGAGCTCCTGAACAGCCATGGATCCAAAAGAATATGTCCGCAATAGCACGGAGGACTGGACGGGGTCCTAGGACTGTGGGCCCTGGGCCCTGACGCCTCGGAGCACTCCCTGTTCTGAGCAGGCCTGATGTGGTCGAACCTCGGGATTTCGGGAGCCAGGGAAAGTGGCACGGGGGTCCCGATTCGAGCCCGGCGGCCATGGGCCAGCGGTGCATGCTGTCAGTCAGTGGGCATGGCTGTGCTGGGCTCTTGGGGCAGCCAGGCACCTCTACCAGCATCTACGGCCATACCACCCTGAATGCGCCCGATCTCGTCTAATCTTTGAAGCTTAAGCAAGGTCGGGCCTGGTTAGTACTTGGATGGGAAAATGCCAGGTGCTGTAGGCTTTTTTGCTTTCTTTCATGTCTTTCTTTGCTTTTCAGCTTCCTTTCTTCCCTTCTCTGTCTCTCTCTCTCTTCTTTTTTCCTTTCTTTCATTCCTTCTTTCTTTTCTTTCTTTTATTCTTTCATTCTTTTTTCTTTCTTTCCTTCCTTCTTTCTTTTCTTTCACTTTCTTTCTTTCTTTCTTTCTTTCTTTCTTTCTTTCTTTCTTTCTTTCTTTCTTTCTTTCTTTCTTTCTTTCTTTCTTTTTCTTCTTTTTTCTCTCTCTCTCTTTCCTTCTTTCTTCTTTTTCTTCCAAACAGTGTCCCGCTCTGACACCCAGGCTGGAGTGCAGTGGCACGATCTCAGCTCACTGCAAGCCCTGCCTCCTGGGTTCATGCCATTCTCCTGCCTCAGTCTCCCAAGCAGCTGGGACTACAGGCGCCCACCACCACACCTGGCTCATGTTTTGTAGTTTTAGTGCAGATGAGGTTTCACTGTGTAAGCCAGTCTGATCTGGATCTCCTCACCTCGTATTCCACATGCCTTGGCCTCCCAAAGTGCTGGGATTACATTCGTGATCCACCAGGCCTGGCCTGCAATAGGCTTTTGTGGCTTCCCCCCTCCCTCCCTTTCCCCTACTATCGCCATGCTTCCCAAACTCCCCTGAATCTGCTCCCACTTTATCATGCCCGTACACTCCCGATGCACCCGGTGAACTCCTTCTGGGGTTGCACCACCAAGGCACCACCAGACAGCAGCATTCCACCCCTTCCTCCTAGCTGCCGCCCTGCAGCAGCCCAGCTCCAGCCTGGGAGGTAGGGGGCTGGACCCCAAAGGCACAGGCCTGGGTGTTGGCGTTGTGAGATAAAGTCCACGCGCCACTGGGCAGCCTATTCTCCCTTGGTCAGCCCTGACAGCTCTGGCTGGGTGGTGCAAGTGGGGGCCTCAGAGGAGCTCCTGAGCCACCAGGGATCCAAAAGAGTACCTCCGTGACAGGGCAGAGGACCGGACGGGGTCCCAGGATTGTGGGCCCTGGGCCCACAATCCCTGATCCAAACGGGCCATACGTGGTGGAAGATCAGGAGCTCGGGAGCCGGGGGAAGGCCACAGGCGAGCGGCTCGGGGTCCAGATGCAAGCTCAGAGGCCCCGGGCTGGCGGTGCCGGCTGGAAGCTGGCAGGCATGGCTGGGCTGGTCTCTTGTGGCAGCCAAGCACCTCTGCCGGCATCTAGGGACATACGACCCTGAACACGTGAGATCTCATCTGATCTCAGAAGCTAAGCAGGGTTGGTGCTGCTTAGCAGGATTTGGATAGGAGACCGCCTGGGAATACCAGGTGCTGTAGGCTTTTTTGCTTTCTTTCTTCTCTTTCTTTCTTTTCTACTTTCCTTTTTTTCTTCTCTCTCTTCCTTCCTTCTGTCTTTTCTTTCTTTTCTTTCTTTTTCTCTTTCCTTCTTTCTTTCTTTCTTCTTTTCTATTTCTTTCCTTTCTTTCCTTGTTTCTTTGTTTCTTTCTTTGTTTCCTTCCTTCCTTCCCTCCCTCCCTCCCTCCCTCCCTCCCTCCCTCCCTCCCTCCCTTCCTTCCTTCCTTCCTTCCTTCCTTCCTTCTCTTCCAGAGGGAGTCTCTCTCTGTCACTCAGGATGGAGTGCAGTGGCACGATCTCGGCTCACTGCAAGCTCCGCCTCGCGCATTCACACCATTCTCCTCGGGGACTATAGCCGGGCTCATGTTTTGTAGTTTTAGTAGAGACGGTGTTTCACCGTGTTAGCCAGGCTGGTCTGGATCTCCTGACCTCATGATCCACCCTCCTTGGAAATCGAACGTGCTGTGGTTACAGGCGATTCACCGCACAGGGCCTGCTATAGTCTTCTGCGGTTTCCCCCCTCCCTCCCTTCCCCCTACTGTTGCCATGCTTCCCAACCGACCCGGACACTGCTCCCACTTTATTGCCTGCCTACAGCACCGTTGCAGCCGGGGACGTCCTTTTGGGGGTCCGCCACGAAAGCACAACCGAGCAGCAGCCTCCCAACGCTTCCCCCTTGCCGCCGCCAAGCCAGGAGCCCGGGTCCATCCCGGGAGGGCAGGGGGTGCGACCATAAAGACGCAGGCGCAGGTTCCCTCCCCTTCACGCTTCCTTCCCGCTCCCGGAACGCCCAGGCGATTCAATGTACTCATCAAACACCGCCACAACCTTCCAAACCGGGGGAAGGGGCAGGCAGGGGCAGAGGGTGTCACACACGCCAGCCAAGAACTCCGCTCCAGAACACAGGGGCCACTTTATCCGGGGGAAGACCTTGCTTTGCCAGCCACCAGGAAAACAGTCCGTGTGCACCCGGATTCCATTGCCACCAACTTCGTGTAAACTCCAGTCCCGAGGACATGCCTGAGACCCAGGCCTCGGGCACCGTGTGTACGCCTGGTGCCATGGCTCCTGCCATATGGTCGGTCGCACTCTGCGAATCTAGGGGCCAACACACCGTACCAGGAGCACAGGGAGGTGCCAACAAATTAAGGAGCCTACAAAACACACCTCCAAACAAGCAATTAACCCTAGACAAAACCAGTCTCAGTGCTCCATTGCTCCTCTTACATGGATGGCCTGGTCACCCTGTTCTGGCTCAGCCCATGCCCCCTCCACCCTATCCTGGCCTGCACAAAAGGGCCCTGCCTACTGGAGCAAGGAGCTCCCTCTCCATGGCTCTATCTCTCTCCCTCTCTACCTCCCTCCCCCTCTATCTTCTGAGTTTCCCCTGCACCTCCCGCTATTTCTGTCACCTTCCCTCTGTCTCTGTCTCTCTTTCTCTGTCCCTCTCTCTTTCTCTGAATCTCAGTCTGTCTCTTTCCCTCTGCTTTTCCCCTGTCTCTCTCGATGGATGTCTCTCTCTCACCATCAGTTTCAATCTCTCCATCCATCTCTTCCTTGTTCTCCTTCAAGACTTTTATTTGTGTGTGCATGTGTTTGTGTGTGTGTGTGTGTGTGTATGTCTGTGTCTGTGTACACGCGTGTGTGGGGGTTCCTGTGCGCCAGCGCCCGGGTGTGTCTGTGTGTGGGGCTGTGGATTTGCTCCTGGTGGTGGTGGGGTGTGTCTGGGTTTCTCTCAGCCCTTCTCGCCGGGGATCAGGCTGCAGGCACTAGTGCCAGCCCGGGGCAAACAGGGCCATCCCTCAACCCCCAACCCCCCACGCCCTCTTGCCCACCGGCCGGGTCTTGGTCTGGACAAGTGACCTTTGTGGGGGCGCTGTGAGAAAAAGGCCATGCGCAGCTGTTCCAGCTGTTCTTCCTTGACCAGCCATGACGGCTCTGGGTGGGTGGGATATGAGGGGGCCTCGCAGGAGCTCCTAAGTGGCCAGGGATCCAAAAGAATGCATCCGTCACAGGGCGGAGGATGGGACGGGGTCCTAGGATCCTGGGCCCTGGGCCCTAACGCCTCGGAGCACTTCTTTTTCCGAGTGGGCAGAACGTGGTGGAAGCTCCGGAGCTCAGGAGCTGGGGGAAGGCCACGGGCGAGCATCTCAGAGGTCCTTTTCTAAGCCCGGCGGCCCTGGGCTGGCGGTGCCAGCTGGAAACCAGTGGGCATGGCTGAGCCGAGCTCTTGGGGCAGCCAGGCGGCTCTGCAGGTGACTACGGCCATGCCACCCTGAACCCGCCCGATCTCATCTGATTTTGGAAGCTAAGCAGGGTCGGGTCTTGGTAGTTCTTGGATGGGAGACTACCTGGGAATACTGGGCACTGTAGGAGTTTTAGCTGTCTTTCCTTCTTTTCTACCTTCCTTTCTTCCCTTCTCTCCCTCTCTTCCTTCTTTCTTTCTTTCTTTCTTTCTTTCTTTCTTTCTTTCTTTCTTTCTTTCTTTCTTTCTTTCTTTCCTTCTTTCTTTTTTTCCTTCCTTCTTTCTTTCTTTTCTCCCTTTCATTCTTTCTTTCTCTCTTCTTGCTTTCTTTATTTCCTTCTTTCTTTCTTTCTCTTTTTGTCTTTCCTCCCTTTCGTTCTTTTATCTTTTCTTCTTTCTCTTTCTTTCTTTCCCTCTTTTCCTTCTTTCTCTCCTTTCTTCTTTCTTTTTTCTTTGTTTGTTTGTTTCTTTCCTTCATTCTTTCCTTTCTGTCTCTCTTCCTACTTTCTTTTCTTTCTTTGTCTCTTCTTTCTTTCTGACTTTCCTTCTTTCTTCTTTCTTTTCTTTCTTTTATCTCTCTCTTTCCTTCTTTCTTTTTTTTTTTTTTTTTTTTTTTTTGAGATGGGGTCTCACTCTGTCACCCAGGCTGGAGTGCAGTGGCCGGATCTCAGCTCACTGCAAGCTCCGCCTCCCGGGTTCACGCCATTCTCCTGCCTCAGCCTCCCGAGTAGCTGGGACTACAGGCGCCCGCCACCTCGCCCGGCTAGTTTTTTGTATTTTTTAGTAGAGACGGGGTTTCACCGGGTTAGCCAGGATGGTCTCGATCTCCTGACCTTGTGATCCACCCGTCTCGGCCTCCCAAAGTGCTGGGATTACAGGCTTGAGCCACCGCGCCCGGCCTCTCTTTCCTTCTTTCTTACTCTTTCTTTCTCTCTCTCTCCCTTTCTTTCCTTCCTTCCTTCTTTTCTCCTTTTCATTCTTTCTTTCTTCCCTCTTTCTTTCTTTTCTTTCTCTCTTCTCTTCTTGCTTTCTTTATTTCCTTCTTTCTTTCTCTTTTTGTCTTTCCTCTCTTTCGTTCTTTTTTCTTTTCTTCTTTCTCCTTCTTTCTTTCCCTCTTTTCTTTCTTTCTCTCCTTTATCCTTTCTTTCCTTCTTTCTTTCTTTCTTCTTTCTTTCTTAGTTTCTTTCTTTCTTTACTTCATTCTTTCTTTCTGTCTCTCTCCCTACTTTCTTTTCTTTCTTTGTCTCTTTCTTTCTTCTTTCATTCCTACTTTCTTTCTTTCTTCTTTCTTTCCTACTTTCTTTCTTTTCTTTCTTTCTCTTTCTTTCTTTCTTTCTTTCTTTCTTTCTTTCTTTCTTTCTTTCTTTCTTTCTTTCTTTCTTTCTTTCTTTCTTTCTCTTTAATTGTCTCTCTCTCCCTTCCTTTCTTTCTTTCTTTCCATGTTTTCTCATTATCTCTTGTTCTTTCTTTCTTCTTTCTTTAGTTCTCTCTCACTTTCCTTTCTTTCTCTCTCTTTCTTTCTTTCCTTTTTCTGTCTTTCTTTCTTTTTCTTTCTTTCTTTCTTTCTTTCATCTTGCAATCATTCTTTCTTTCTTTTCTTTCTTTCTCTTTCTTTCATCTTGCTATCGTTCTTTCTTCCTTTTCTTTCTTTCTCTTTCTTTCTTTCTTTCTTTCTTTCTTTCTTTCTTTCTTTCTTTCTTTCTCTCTCTCTCTCTCTCTCTCTCTCTCTCTCTCTCTCTCTCTCTCTCTCTCTCTCTCTTCCAGACAGAGTCTCACTGTGTCACCCTGGCTGGAGTGCAGTGGCGCGATCTTGTCTCACCACAAGCTTGGCCTCCCGGGTTGATGCCATTCTCCTGCCACAGCCTCCTGAACAGCTGGGACTGCCAGCACCGGCCACTCCCAATTCATGTTTTGAAGTTTTAGTAGAGATGGGGTGTCAACGTGTTAGCCAGGCTGGTCTGGATCTCCTCACCTTGTGATCCACAGGCCTCGGCCTCCCAAAGTGCTGGGATTACAGGCGTGATCCACTGTGCCTGGCCTGGTGTTGGCTTTTGTGGCTTCCCCCCTCCCTTCCTTCCCCCTACTGTCAGCGTGCTTCCCAACCTTCGGTGAATCTGCCCCCGCTTTATCCCCCGCCTACACACCCGCTGCAGCCAGGAACCTTCTCCTGGGTGTCCGCCACCAAAGTACCACTGGGCAGCAGGACCCCACCGCTTCTGCCTCACTGCCACTCTGCCAGGAGCCTGGTTCCAGCCCGGGAGGGCAGGGGGACGGACCCCAAATGCGCAGGCACGGGTTCCCTAACGTTCCTGGTGCCTTCTGGCTCCTGGAACGCCCAGGCATTTCTATTCAACCATCAGGCGCTGCTGCAACCTTCCAAACAGGGTGAAGGGTAGGGCAGGGACAGCGGGTGCCACACACGCCAGCCAAGAACTCCGCTCCAGAATGCAGGGGCTGCTTTATCCGGGGGAAGCACATTGCTTCGCCAGCCACCAGGAAAACAGGCACTGTGCACCCGGATTCCCATTGCCACCAACTTCCTGTAAACTCCATTCCCGAGGACACGCCAGAGACAAAGGCCTAGGGCCCTGTGGGCATGCCCATTGCCACGGCTCCTGCCATACGGACGGGTGAGCCCTGCAAATCAAGGGGCCCACCGCACCGCACCAAGAGCACAGGGAGGTGCCAACAAAGGAAGGAGCCTATGAAACCCACCTCCAAAGCAAGTAGTTGATCCAGGACAAAACCTGTCTCAGTGCTCCGTTCCATGGATAGCCTGGCCACCCTGTTCTGGCCCAGTCCAAGCCCCCTTCAACCTATCCCAGGCTGCTCAAAAGGACCCTGCCTACCGGAGCAGGGCACTCCCTCTCCAAGGCTCTATCGCTCTTGCTCTAGCTCCCTGTGCCTCTCCTGGGTTTGACCCGGCACTGCATGCTACTTCTGTCGCCTTCCCTCTGTCTCTCTGTCTGTCTCTTTCCCTCTCCCCCTCCCCTGTCTCTCTCTATCACTATATCTCTCCCTCCCTTGGTTTCAATCTCTCCATTCATCTCTTCCTTGATCTCCTTCAAGCCATTTGTGTGTGCATGCACGTGTGTTTGTGCATGTGTGTGTACGTTTGTGTCAGTGTGTGTGCGCGGGTGTGTGTTCCCGTGCAAGAGCGCCCGGGTGTGTCTGTGTGTTGGGCTGTGGATTTGTTCCTGGTGGTGGTGAGGTGTGTCTGGGTTTCTCTCAGCTCCTCTTGCTGGAGATCAGGCTGCTGCCTCTAGTGCCAGCCCGGGGCAAAGCAGGGCCATACCCCAACCTCCAACCCCCCATGCCCTCTTGCCCACCCGGCAGGTCTTGGTCATTACAAGAGACCGTGGTGGGGGCGTTATGAGAAAAGGCCATGCACGGCTGGGCTGGCAGTTCACCCTTGGCCAGCCCTGACGTCCTGGGTGGGTGAGGCAAGAGGGGGTCACGCAGGAGCTCCTGAGCAACCACGGATCCAAAAGAATACCTAAGCGACAGGGCGGAGGACTGGACCTGGACGGGGTCCCAGGATCATGGACCCTGGGCCCTGACACCTCGGAGCCCTCCCTGTTCTGAGTGGTCCCAACGTGGTGGAAGGTCGAGAGCTCTGGAGCCGGGGGAAGACCACTGGTGAGCGGCTCGGGGGTCCCGATACAAGCCCAGCATCCCCGGGCTGGCTGTGCCGACTGGAAGCCATCAGTCATGGCTGGGCAGGGCTGTTGGGGCAGCCAGGCGCCTCTTCTGGCATCTACAGCCATACGAACCTGAACGCGCGTGATCTTGTCTGATCTCGGAAGCTTAGCTGGGTCTGGCCGTTTGGTACTTGAATGGGAGACCGCCTGGGAATACTGGGCGCTGTAGGCTTTTTTGCTTTCTTTCATGTCTTTCTTTCTTTTCTACCTTCCTTTCTTCCCTTCTCTCTCTCTCTATTCTTTCTTCCTTTCTTTTTCTTTATCTCTTTTTTCTTTCTTCTTTCTTTCTTTCTTTCTTTCTTTCTTTCTTTCTTTCTTTCTTTCTTTTCTTTCTCTCTTTCTTACTTCTTTCTTTCCTTCCTTCTTTCTCTCCTTTCTTTCTTTCTTTCTTTCTTTCTTTCTTTCTTTCTTTCTTTCTTTCTTTCTTTCTTTCTTTCTTTCTTTCTTTCTTTCTTTTTTCTTTCTTTCCTTCCTTCCTTCCTTCCTTCCTTCCTTCCTTCCTTCCTTCCTTCCTTCCTTCCTTCTTTCTCTCTTTCTTTCTTTCTTTTTCTTCCAGACAGAATCTCGCTCTGTTACCCAGGCTGGAATGCAGTGGCACGGTCTCGGCTAACTTCAAGCTCTGCCTCCCCTGTACATGCCATTGCCTGCCTCAGCCTCCTGAGCAGCTGGGACTACAGGCTCCTGGCTCCATGGCCGGCTCATGTTTTGTAGGTTTAGTAGAGACAGGGTCGCACCATGTTATCCAGACTGGTCTGGATCTCCTGACCTCGTGATCCACCTGTGTCAGCCTCCGAAAGTGCTGGGATTACAGGCGTGATCCACCGGTCGTGGACTGTTGTAGGCTTTTGGGGCTTCCCCCCTCATTCCCTTCCCCCTACAGTCACCATGCTTACCAGCTTACCCTGACTCTGCTTCCGTTTCATCACCGGCCTACACCCCCGCCACAGTCGGGGATCGCCTCCTGGGGGTCCCCCACCAAAGCACCACCAGGCAGCTGCATTCCACCTCTTCCACCTCACCACCACCTCGCCAAGATCCCGACTCCAGCCCGAGATTGAATGGGGCCGGACCCCAAAGTCGCAGGCGCGGTTTCCCTGCCTTTCCCAGTCCCTACCCACTCCCGGAATGCCCAGGTGATTCAATCCACTCTTCAGGTGCCGTCGGAACCTTCCAAACCAGGGGAAGGTGTGGGCAGGGGCAGCGGGTGCCACACATGCCAGCCAACACCTATGCTCCAGTACGCTGGGGCTGCTTTATCCAGGGGAAGGACATTGCATTGCCAGCCACCAGGAAAACAGTACCTGTGCACCCAGATTCCCATTGCCAAAATCTTCATGTAAACTCCAGTCCCAAGGACACTCCACAGACACAGGCCTCGGGCCCCGTGGGCACGCCTGTTGCCACGGCTCCCATCAAACGGGCTGACACACTCTGCCAATTCAGGAGCTGACCAAATCGCACCAAGAGCACATGGGGGTGCCAACAAAGGAAGGAGCTTAAGAAAACCACCTGCAAAGCAAACAATTAATCCAAGAGGAAACCCGTCACAGAGCTCTGTTGCTCCTCTCACATGAACGGCCTGGCCACTCTGTTCTCGCCCAGCCCAAGCCCCCTCCACCCTATCCCGGCCTGCTCAAAAGGGCCCTGCCTAAAGGAACAGGGCGCTCTCTCTCCAAGGATCTATCGTTGTCGCTCTCTAGCTTCCACCCCCTCACTCTTCTGAGTTTGCCCCTGCAGCTCGCGATATTTCTGTCGCCTTCCCTCTGTCTCTCTGTCTCTCTCTCTTTCTCTGTCCTTCTCTCTTTCTCTGCCTCTCTGTATGTCTCTTTCCCTCTCCCTGTCCCCTGTCTCTCTCGATTGCTGTCTCTCTCCTTCCCTCGATTTCAATCTCTCCATCCATCTCTTCCTTGCTCTCCTTCAAGCCATTTGTGTGTACATGCATGTGTGTGTGTGTGTATGTGTCTGTGTGTCTGTGTGTGTGCCCGCGCTCGCGCGTGTGTGCATTCTTGTGCGAGAGCACCCTGGTGTGTCTGTGTGTGGGGCTGAGGATTTGCTTCTGGTGGTGGTGGGTTGTGTCTGGGTTTCTCTCAGCCTCTCTCACCAGGGATCAGGCTGCTGACTCTAGTGCCAGCCCGGGACAAAGCAGAGCATCCCCCAAACCCCAACTCCCATGCCCTCTTGCCCACCGGCCATTTCTTGGTCGGAACAAGTGACCGTGGTTGGCGTGTTGTGAGAAAAAGGCCACTGGGCCGGCTGTTTGATCTTGGCCAGCCTTGATGGCTCTGGGTGGGTGGGGCAAGAAGGGGGCCTCGCAGGAGATCGTGAGCCACCAGGGATCCAGAAGAATACCTGCGCGACAGGGCAGATGACCGGACAGGGTCCCAGGATCGTGGTCTCTGGGCCCTGACACCTCAGAGCACTCCCTGTTCTGAGCGGGCCTGACGTGGTGAAAGCTCAGGAGCTCGGGAGCTGGGGGAAGGCCGCAGGCGAGGGGCTCGGGGGTCCCGATCCCAGCCACGCGTTCCCGGGTTGGCGCGGCCAGCTGGAAGCTGGCGGGCATGGCTGGCCAGGGCTCTTGAGGCAGCCAGGCGCCTCTGGGCCGTAACACCTTGAACACGCCCAATATCCTCTGATCTCCGAAGCTAAGAAGGCTCGGGCCTGGTTAGTACTTGGATGGGAGACCGCCTGGGAATACCCGGTGCTGTAGGATTTTTTGTTTTCTTTCTTGTCTTTCTTTCTTTTCCACCTTCCTTTCCTCCCTTCTCTCTCTCTTCTTTGTTTCTTTGTTTCTTTCTTTCTTTGTTTCTTTCTTTCTTCCTTCCTTCCTCCTTCTCTTTTGTTCTCTCCTTTTTCTTTCTTCTTTCTTTCTTCTTTTCTTTCTTTCTCTCTCTCTTTCTTAGATTTTTTCTCTTTCTATCTTTCTTTCATCTGTCTTTCTTTTCTTTCTCTTTTTCTTCCATTCTTATTTCTTTCCTCCTTTCTTTCTTTCCTTCTTTCTTCCCTTTCTTTTTCTCTCTCTCTTTCTTTCTTCCTTTCTTTCTTTCTCTCTTTCTTTCATTCTTCCTTTCTTTCTCTCTTTGTTTCTTTCTTTCCCTCTCTTACTCTCTCACTTTCTTTCCTTCTCTCTTTCTTTTTTCTTTCTTTCTTTCTTTCTTTTCTTTCTTTCTTTCTTTCTCTCTCTTTCTTTCTTTCTTTCTTTCTTTCTTTTTCCTTCCTTCCTTTCTTTCTTTCTTTCTTTCTTTCTTTCTTTCTTTCTTTCTTTCTTTCTTTCTTTTTCCTTCCTTCCTTCCTTTCTTTCTTCCTTTCTTTCTCTTTCTTTCTTTCTTTCTTTCTTTCTTTCTTTCTTTCTTTCTTTCTTTCTTTCTTCTTTCTTTCTTTCTTTCTCTCTTTCTTTCTTTCTTTCTTTCTTTCTTTCTTTCTTTCTTTCTTTCTTTCTTTCTTTCTTTCTTTCTTTCTTTCTTTCTTTTTCTTTCTTTCTCTTTCAAATGCAATCTCAGTCTGTCACCCAGGCTGTTGTGCAGTGGCACGATCTCGGCTCACTGCACGCTCCGCCGCCTGGGTTCACGCCATTCTCCTGCCTCAGCCTCCTGACCCCCTGGGACTATAGGCACCCGCCACCTGTATAGGCCCGGCTCATGTTTTGTACTTTCAGTAGAAACAGGATTTCACCGTGTGAACCAGGCTGGTCTGGATTCCTGCCATTGTGATCCACCCGCCTCGGCCTGCTGTAGGCTTTTGTGGCTTGTCCCCTCCCTCATTTGCCCCTACTGTCGCCATGCTTCCCAACCTCCCCTGACTCTGCTCCCCCTATATCGCCCACCTACACCCCTGCCGCAGCCGGGGACCTCTTCCTGGGGGTCCGCCACCAAAGAACCAATGGGCATCTACATCCCACTGCTTCCGCCTTGCCGCCGCCCTGCCAGGAGCCTCGATCTAGACCGGGAGGGCAGGGGGCCGGACCCCAAAGGCGCAGGCGCGAGTTCCCTGCCGTTCGTGGTGCCTTCCCACTTCCGGAACGCCATGCGATTCCATTGACACATCGGGCGCTGCCGCAACTTTCCAAACTGGGGGACAGGGTGGGCTGGGGCAGCGGGTGCCACACATGCCAGCCAAGACCTCCGCTACAGAAGGCAGGGGCTGCTTTATCCGGGGGAAAGGCAGTGGCGCGATCTCGGGTCACTGCAAGCTCCGCCTCCGGGGATCATGCCATTTCCCTTGCTCAGCCTCCTCAGTAGCTGAGACTACAGGCACCTGCTGCGACTCTCGGCTCATGTTTTGTAGTTTTAGTGGAGACGGGGTTTCACTGTGTAAGCCAGGCTGTTCTGGATCTCCTGACTTAGTGATCCACAAGCCTCGGCCTCCCAAAGTGCTAGGATTACAGGCGTGATCCACTGTGCCCGGCCTGCTGTAGGCTTTTGTGGCTCCCCCCATCCCTCCCTTCCCCCTACAGTCGCCATGCTTCCCAACCTGCCCTGACTCTGCTCCCACTTTATCACCTGCCTTCACCCCCGCGGCAGCCGGGGACCTCCTCCTGGGCTTCTGCCACCAAAGCACCACCTGGCAGCAGAATCCCACCGCTTCTGCCTCGCCGCCGCCCCGCCAGAAGCCCAGCTCCACCCGGGAGGGAAGGGGGCCAAACCCCAAAGTTGCAGGCGCGGGTTTCCTGCCATTTGCGGTGACTTCCAGCTCCGGGAATGACCAGGCGATTCAATCCACTCATCAGGCACCGCCGCAACCTTCCAAACTGGGGCAAGGGGCGGGCAGGCGCAGCGGGTGCCAGACAGGCCAGTCAAGACCTTCGCTCCAGAACGCAGGGGTTGCTTTATTCGGGGGAGGGACATTGCTTCGCCAGCCACCAGGAAAAGAGTCTCTGTGCACCCGGATTCCCATTGCCACCATCTTCGTGTATCTCCAGTCCCAAGGACAATCCACAGACCCAGGTCTCCGGCCCCCTGGGCACGTCTGTTGCCACAGCTCCCGCCAAACCTGCGAGCACACTCTGCCAATCAAGGGGCGCACCGAACTGCACCAAGAGCAGATGGAGGTGCCAAGAGAGGAAGGAGCCTACGAAACCAACCTCCAAAGCAAGCAATTAATCCAAGACAAAACCCGTCTCAGAGTTCCATTGCTCCTCTTGCATGGACGGCCTGGTTACCCTGTTCTGGCCCACCTCATGCCCCCTCCACCCTATCCCATCCTGCTCAAAAGGGACCTGCCTACCAGAGCAGGGCACTCCCTCTCCATGGCTCTATCTCTTTTGCTCTCTACCTCCCTCCCTCTCTATCTTCTGGGTTTCCCCTGCACCTCCCGCTATTTCTGTTGCCTTCCCTCTGTCTCTCTGTCTCTCTTTCTCTGTCCCTTTCTCTTTCCTGAATCTCAGTCTGAATCTTTCCCTCTCCCCCTCCCCTGTCTCTCTCAATCCCTGTCTCTCTCCCTCCCTCGGTTTCAATCTCTTCATCCATCTCTTCCTTGCTCTGCTTCAAGCCGTTTGTGCGTGTATCTGTGTGTGTGTGTGTCTGCGTGTGTGCGTGTGCCCGTGTGTGGGTTCCAATGTGCCAGCACCCGGGCCTGTCTTTGTGTGGGGCTGTGGATTTTCTCCTGGTGGTGGTGGGGTGTGTCTGGGTTTCTCTCAACCCCTCCCACCAGGGATCAGGCTACTGGATCTAGTGCCAGCCAGGGTCAAACAGGATAATCCCCCAACATCCAACGCCCCACACCCTCTTGCTGACAGGCCGGGACTTGGTCGGGACAAACGACCATGGTAGGGTCATTCTGAGAAAAAGGCCACGTTGGCTGGGCTGGCTGTTCAGCCTTGGCCAGCCCTAAGGGCTCTGTGTGGGTGGGGAAAGAGGGGACCTCACAGGAGCTCCAAAGCGTCCAGGGATCCAAAAGAATACCTCCGTGACAGGGCGGAGTACTGGATGGCATCCCAGGATAATGGGATCTGGGCTGTGACGCTTCAGAGCACTCCCTGTTCCGACCGGGCCCTACGTGGTGGAAGCTCGGAATCTTGGGAGCCGGGGGAAGGCTGCGTGCAAGCAGCTCGGGGCTCCTGATCCGAGCCCTGAGTCCCCGGGCTGGCGGTGCCGGCTGGAAGCCGGCAGACATGGCTAGGCCGGGCTCATGGGGCAGCCAAGAGCCTCTGTGATGTCCATACCACCCTGAACTCGCCCGATCTCGTCTGATCTCAGAAGCTAAGCAGGGGCGGGTCTGGTTAATACTTGGATGGGAGACCGCCCGGGAATATCGGATGCTACAGGCTTTTTTGCTTTCTTTCTTTCTTTTCTATCTTCCTTTCTTCCCTTCTCTCTCTCTCTTTCTTTCTTTCTTTCTTTCTTTCTTTCTTTCTTTCTTTCTTTCTTTCTTTCTTTCTTTCTTTCCTCCCTCCCTCCCTCCCTCCCTCCCTCCCTCCCTCCCTCCCTTCCTTCCTTCCTTCCTTCCTTCCTTCCTTTCTTTCTTTCTTTCTTTCTTTCTTTCTTTCTTTCTTTCTTTCTTTCTTTCTTTCTTTCTTTCTTTCTTTCTTTCTTTCTTTCTTTCTTTCTTTCTTTCTCTTTCTTTCTTTCTTTTTTTCTTTTCTTTCTTTCTATCTCTCTCTCTTTCTTTCTTACTTTTTCTTCCAAACGGTGTCTCACTCTGGCACACAGGCTGCAGTGCTGTGGTGGGATCTCAACTCACTGCAAGCTCGGCCTCCCGGGTTCACGCCATTCTCATGCCTCAGCCCCATGAGCAATGTGGATTACATGCGCCCCCCACCACGCCTGGCTCATGTTTTGTAGTTTTAGTAGAGATGGTGTTTCACCGTGTAATCCAGGCTTGATCTCCTGACCTTGTGATCCACACGCTTTGGCCTCCTAAAGTGCTGGGATTACATCTGGGGTCCACTGCCACTGCGCCCGGCCTGCAGTAGGCTCTTGTGGCCTCCCCCCTTGATACCTTCCCTCTACTATCGCCTTGCTTCCCAACCTCCCTTGACTCTGCTCCCTCTTCATCGCGCCCCTACACCCCCGCCGCACCCGGGGAACTGCTTCTGGGAGTGAGACACCAAAGCACCACTGGGCAGCAGCATTGCACCACTTCCGCCTAGCCGCTGCCCCATCAGGAGCCCGGCTCCAGCCTGAGAGGCTGGGGCCCGGACCCCAAAGGCACAGGCCCAGGTGTTGGCATTGTGAGAAAAAGACTACACACTGCTGGGCCACTTGTTCACCCTTGGCCAGCCCTGAGGGTTCTGGCTGGGTGGAGCAAGAATGGGCGTCGCAGGAGCTCCTGAGCCACCAGGGATCCAAAAGAATACCTCCGTGACAGGGAGGAGTACCGTACGGTGTCCCAGGATTATGGGCCCTGGGCCTTGATGCCTCAGACTGCTCCCTGTTAGGAGTGGCCCGACATAGTGGAAGCTCGGGAGCTTGGGACCTGGTCGAAGGCCTTGGACGAGCGCCAGGGAGGTCAAGATACGAGCCCAGTGGGCTCCGGCTGGTGGTGCCAGATGGAAGCCGGCGTGCATGGCTGGGCTGGGCTCTTGGGACAGGAGGTGCCTCTGCTGGCGTCTACAGCCATACCTCCCTGAACGCGCCCTATCTCATCTGTTCTTGGAAGCTAAGCAGGTAAGCAGGGTTCTTGCTGGGTAGTGCTTGCATGGGAGACTGCCTGGGAATTCCAGGTGTTATAGGCTTTTTTGCTTTCTTTCTTCTCTGTCTTTCTTTTCTACCTTCGTTTCTTCCCTTCTCTCTATCTTCTTTCTTTCTTTCTCTTTCTTTCTTTCTTTCTTTCTTTCTTTCTTTCTTTCTTTCTTTCTTTCTTTCCTTTCTTCCTTTCTTCCTTTCTTCCTTTCTTCCTTTCTTCCTTTCTTCCTTTCTTCCTTTCTTCCTTTCTTCCTTTTTCTTCCTTTCTTCCTTTCTTCCTTCCTTCTTTCCTTCTTTCTTTTCTTTCTTTCTGTATCTCTCTCTCTCTCTTTCTTTCTTTCTTTCTTTCTTTTCTTTCTTTCTTTCTTTCTTTCTTTCTTTCTTTCTTTCTTTCTTTCTTTCTTTCTTTCTTTCTTTCCTTCTTTCTTTCCTTATATCTTTCTTTCTCTCTTTCTTTCTTATTCTCATTTTCTTTCAGATGGAGTCTCGCTCTGTTAACCAGGCTGGAGTGCAGTGGTGTGATCTCGGCTCACTGCAAGCTCCTCCTCTGAGGTTCACGCCATTCTCCTGCCTAAGCCTCCTGAGCAACTGGGACTACAGGTGTGGCCACCACGCCTGGCTCATGTTTTGTAGTTTTAGTAGAGACGGCGTTTAACCATGTTAGCCAGGCTGGTCTGGATCTCCTGACAACATAATCCACCCGCCTTGGCCACACAAAGTGATGAATTACAGGCATGATCCACCTCACTCGGCCTGCTGTAGGCTTTTATGGCTTTCCCTCTCCCTTCCTTCCCCCTTGTGTCTCCATGCTTCCCGAGGTCTCCTGACCCTGCTCCCACTTTGTTGTCCACTTACACCCCCACTGCATCTGGGAACCTCCTCCTGGGGGTTCGCCACCAAAGCACCAACAGGCAGCTGCAACCCATCGCTTCCACCTCACCTCCGCCTCACCAGGATCCTGGCTCCAGCCCGGGAGAGCAGGGGGCTGGACCCCAAAGGTGCAGGCATGGGTTCCCTGCCTTTCCCATTGCCTTCCTGCTCCCAGAATGCCCAGGAGATTCAATCCACTCATTGGGTGCCGCGGGAACCTTCCAAACCGGGGGAAGGGGCGGGCAGGGGTGAAGGGGTGGCCTGCCCCTCCACACCTGTGGGCGTTTCTCGTTAGGTGGAATGACAGACGTGAGAATAGAAATGAGACACAGATACAAAGTATAGAGAAAGAAAAAATGGGCCCAGGGGACCGGCGCTCAGCATACAGAGGACTCATACTGGCACAGGTCTCTGAGTTCCGTTAGTATTTATTGATAATTATCTTTACCATCTTAGAAAAATGGGAAGTGGAAGGATAATAGGATCATCGTAGGGAGAAGGTCAACAGTAAAACATATGAATAAAGATCTGTGTGACATGAATAATTTTAAGGAAAAGTGCTGTGCCTTGATATGCATATGCAAACATCTTCATAAACATTTTTAGTGCATAAAGAGCAGCATTATGCTAGCAAGTCCCACCTTTCTCCCTAAGGTGGTTTTCTCCATTCTCAGTAAACAGAACATACAATCGGGTTTTACACTGAGATGTTCCATTGCCCAGGGACAGGCAGGAGACAGATGTTTTTCTCTATCTCAACTGCCAACAATGGCCAAGAGGCCTTCTTTCCTCTTGTACTGGTCCTCCTCAGCACAGACCCTTCACGGGTGTCAGACTAGGGGATGATCAGGTCTTTCCCATCCCACAAGGCTGTATTTTAGACTATCACATGGGGAGAAACCTTGGACAATACCTAGCTCTCCTAGGCAGAGGTCCCTGCGACCTTTGGCAGTGTACATGTCCCTGGGTACTTGAGATTAAGAGAATGGTGATGACTTTTAACCAGCAAGCTGCCTCAGGCACTTGTTTAACAAAGCACATCCTGCACAGCCCAAAATCCTTTAAACCTTGAGTCACCACAGCACATGTCTCTTGCAAGGACAAGGTTGGTGGTAGGGTCACAGATTAACAGCATCTCAAATACAGAACAAAATGGAGTCTGTTATGTCTACTTCTTTCTATATAGACACAGTAACAGGCTGATCTCTCTTTCTTTTCCCCAGATTTCCCCCTTTTCTTTTCAACAAAACCACTATTGTCATCATAGCCCCTTCTCGATGGTCGCTGTCTCTTTGGAACTGTTGGGTATACCTTCTGACTAACAGCAGACAGAACAGGTACACAAGGATTAATATGAAATTTACAACAGTGGTACTTTAGATGGTCTTAACCGAAGTGACAGGGTTAAGATTTTTGAGGCCATCAGCAACTCCTGCAATTGCCTCAGTTTCTGGTACCAACACAGAGATCACATACTTCACAAGTTAATAAAATATCACAAAGCAAGTGGAAGCAGGATGAGATCACAGGATGGCGTTAAAATTAAAATGAAAATTGCTAATGAAACTTCGGGCATGCATTGTCATTGATAACATCTTATCAGGAAACAGGGTTTGAGAGCAGACAACCTGTCTGACCAAAATTTATTAGGTGGGAATTTCCTCGTCCTAATAGGCCTGGGAGTGCTACAGGAGATCGGGACTTATTTCATCCCTTTGGCTTCAATCGTAAATGTGGCACACTTCCAAGGGGGTCGTTTATAGACCTACCCTCAGAGTGCATTCTCTTTCTCAGGGATATTCAACGATATTTCTCCTGAGAAAAAGAATTCAGCGATATTTCTCCTATTTGCTTTTAAAAAGAGGAGAAATATGGGTCTGTTCCGTCCGGCCCACCAGCGGCCAGTTCAAGGTTACTTCCCTTGTTCCCTGAACATCGCTGTTATCCTGTTCTTTTTTCAAGATGCCCAGATTTCATATTGTTCAAACACACATCTTCTACAAACAATTTGTGCAATTAACAGAATCATCACAGGGTCTTGAGGTGATATATATCCTCCTCAGCTTACAAAGAAGATGATGGGATTAAGAGATTAAAGACAGACATAGGAAATTATAAAAGTATTAATTTGGGAGAACTAATAAATGTCCATGAAATCTTCACATTTTATGTTTTTCTGCCGTTGCTTCAGCCAGTCCCTCCGTTCAAAGTCCCTGACTTCCCACAACATCCTCTCTCCCTTTCCTTCTATATAAATGTGCCATGGCGATGAAGGCTTGTTCGTTCTCTCGATTTTGACGCAGGATTCTTTGACTGGTTTGGCACACACCTTTGATACAATCATTAAAGCTGCAAGCAGCATTTTTCCTGGGGTTTGTGTCAGCTTTGTGCTAGCTAGGCTTTTTCCAGCTAGCAGTGTCAGCTTCTTTAACTGTGCCCAGGTTGGCAGCTCTGCCTTTTTGGTGCATGGCGACTTCATCTGTTCTTCTGATATCACCACTTGGTTCATCTTGCGAGCCAATGGTGTTCGATTGTGGTGTTTCCATCTCTGTGGAGGTGCTTTTCTTTGCGTCTCCAATGGTTCCATTGTAGAACTTCAAATGTTTAGTGGGTATCCAAACAGGAAGCTGATTTTCTCCTGGTGAAACAAAAGCAAAACCTCTTCCCCAGGTTATCACCTTCCCTATTTTCCATGTCTTATTTTTGTTGTCTCTCCACCAAATCAGTTTTCCTTCATGTGGACTGTTCTTTTTACCAGTAAGATGTTGTTCTGCAGAAGTAGTAGTCTGATTTCTATAAATGTTTAAAAAAATTAAATTATTTAGTGCTAGATTAAGCTGCATCTGAGGAGTGGTACACTCCTTACTGTCTCCCCCTTCTTTTTGTTTAACTAACTGAGTTTTGAGTGTTCTATTAGTTCTTTCAACTACGGCCTGTCCTTGGGAATTATAAGGAATTCCTGTGTATGTGTAATTTTCCACCGATTTAAGAATTTTTGGAAAGCTTTACTACAATATCCTGGTCCATTGTCAGTTTTAATTTTTTCTGGAACTCCCATTACAGCAAAACAAGCTGATAAATGTTTTTTAACATGGGAAGTACTTTCTCCTGTCTGGCAGGTTGCCCATATGAAATGTGAATAAGCATCAACTGTTACATGAAGATATGATAATTTTCCAAATGAAGGTACATGTGTAACATCCATTTGCAATAATGCATTAGAACACAGACCTCTGGGATTAACTCCTGCCTCTTGAGTGGGCAGGTGTAGTACTTGACACTGGGAGCAATGTTGTACAATATCTTTTGCCTGTTTCCATGTGACATTAAATTTGTTTTTTAACCCTGCTGCATTTACATGAGTCAAAGCATGAAGTTCTTGTGCTTTTATGAATGCAGAGGATACCAGTAAGTCAGATTGTTCATTTGCTTTAGTTAAAGGTCCTGGTAAATTAGTGTGTGCTCGAATATGAGTAATATAAAATGGGAAATTCCTTTTTCGTACAGTTTGTTGTAAAAAATTGAACAGCTGGTTTAACTGATCATCCATGCTATGTTTAATTAGAGCTGTCTCAACATCCCTTGTAGCCTGTACTACATATGCAGAATCTGATATAATATTAACAGGTTGATTAAAATCTTGTAACACTGTAATGACTGCAACCAACTTTGCCCTTTGAGCCGATTGATATTGAGTTTTGATTACTCGCTCTTTTGGCTCTATGTAAGCTGCTTTTCCATTGCTGGAACCATCAGTAAATACTGTCAGAGCATTCTCTAAAGGTTCATGTCTGGTAATTTTAGGTAAAATCCAAGTAGTCAATTTTAAAAACCGGAAGACTTTTGTTTTTGGGTAATGATTATCAATAATTCTCACAAAATCAGCAAGACCAATCTGCCATGCACCAGAATTGATAAAGGCTTGTCTAAGTTGTTCCTTGGTTAAAGGAACAACTATTTTGTCTGGGTCATTACTACACAATTTTATTATTCGTAATCTTGCCTGACCAATTAATGTAGCTATTTGATGCAAGTATAATGTAAAAGTCTTAATTGTACTGTGAGGAAGGAATGACCACTCCACAAGATCAGTATTTTGAACAATGATGCCTGTTGGAGAATGTACAGTAGCAAAAATCAAAAGTTGGAGTGGGGCTAAGGAATCTATTCTGCTTATTTGCGCTGACTGAATTTTTTCTTCAGCTAATTTAATTTCTTTTGTTGCCTCTGGGGTTAATATTCTTTTACTATTTAAGTCTGGATATCCTCTTAGGATAGAGAACAAATTTGACATGGCATAAGTAGGAATGCCTAGAGTTGGCCGAATCCAATTAATATTGCCTAACAATTTCTGAAAGTCATTTAATGTTTTTAATGTGTCTTTTCTTATTTTTATTTTTTGTGGCTTAATTTTTCTATTTTCTATCTACATCCCTAAATAATGAAAAGGAGTAGAGGTTTGAATCTTATCAGATGCTATTGTTAGTCCTGCATTGGCAACCTCTGCTTGCAGAAATGTGTAACAGTCAATTAATTTGTCTCTTGTTTCTGTAGCACATAAAATATCATCAATATAGTGAATGATATAACAATCTGAAAATTTGTCTCTAACTGGTTGAAGGACTTGACCTACGAAAGTTTGACAAATAGTTGGACTATAAGCATTCCCTGAGGTAATACTTTCCACTGAAACCTGGTGGCTGGTTCTTTATTATTTATGGCTGGTATAGTAAAGGTAAATTTTTCACAATCTTGCTCTGCCAGAGGAATGGTAAAAAAGCAGTCCTTTAGATCATTTATAATTAAAGGCCAGTCTTTTGAAATCATGGCCGTAGAGGGCAATCCAGGTTGGAGAGGTCCCATGGGCTGAATTACAAATACAGGAGAATTCCAGGGCGAGAATGAAGGCTCAATGTGTCCCTTTTCTAATTGTTCCTTTGCTAACAAATGTAAAGCCTCCAGTTTTTGTTTTGGTAGTGGCCACTGATTTACCCATACCAGTTTTTCGTTTTCCAAGTTAATGGAACGGGTTTAGGAGGCTCTACAGTGGCCGCCCCTAAAAAGGATACCCTATTCCTTTTCTTTCTTGATTTTTTTCAGTCTCAATTGGGACTTTAATGCCATTTTCATTTTTCCTAATCCCTTTCCTGGTATATATCCTATCTTAGTCATGATTTTTTGACTCGTGGGGCTGTATAATGGAGCGGGCATAATGATTTCCGCACCCCATTGTTGTAACAAATCTCGACCCCATAGATTAACAGGAATTGAAGTAATCATTGGCTGAACAGTACTTTCTTGATTATCTGGCCCTAAACAATGTAAAATCATTGTACTTTGACACACTTCTGAAGCTGTGCCTATGCTGACAATTCTTGTAACAACTTTTTGTTTAGGCCAATTTTTTGGCCACTGATTTAAAGCAACGACAGAGACATCTGCTCCAGTGTCTACCAACCCTTCAAACTGTTTTCCTTGAATAATGGCCTTAAACACAGGTCTGTTCTCAGAGACCTGACTTGCCCCATATGCAGCCTTTCCTGCCAGATAAGTGCTTCCAAACCCTCCCGTTCTTTGTATCTCACTGTTTCCAACTTTAATATAAAGTAGGAGTAATAATTGAGCAACCCTGTCTCCTGGAATGGCACTCCAAGGAATTGAGGAACTAATAACCAATTGAATTTCGCCTTTATAGTATGAATCAACCACACCAGTATGAATTTGAACTACCTTTAGATTTAAACTTGATCTTCCTAAGATTAGTCCTACAGTCCCCTCAGGCAATGGGCCCTATACCCCTGTGGGGATTTTTCGTGGAGGCTCCCCTGGAAGCAGAGAGACTGCTTGTATAGTACATAAATCTACTGCTTGTGGCACGGGATAATTGCCGTATTGTGATAACTGGCTTATTCCCTGAAACACTTGTGACAGTGGGGGTTGTTGTTCCTGAAAACCCTGAGGAACAAAAGGCTGAATTGGGAATGCCTGTTTGTTGCGGGGCCTGAGGCTGGCCCCTCCTCTCATTTCCTGACAGTGGTTGCCCATTTTTATCAAATTTAGAACGACATTGATTACTCCAATGTTTTCCCTTTTTACATCTTGGACATAGGCCAGGTGGCTCTTTATCTGTTGTTGTAGTAGCTGAGTAGTTGCATTTTGTTTATTTGAGACTAGGCAATTCTTTTTTAGATGACCAATTTGACCAAAATTATAACATTTTCCCCCGAATGTTCTAACTTGTCCTCCTAAAGCAATTCCTATGATTGCTTGAGTCATAAGCATAGCTTTATGCATAGCTCCTCCAATTCCAACACAGGCTTTAACATACTCTGAGATTACATCTGATCCTGCCGGAACCCTTCCTTTTAATGGCTTAATGGCTGATTGACAATCAGGATTGGCGTTTTCATATGCCATCAACTCCACTATGACATTATGGGCATTCTCATCGGTAATTGACTTTTGAGCAGCATCTTGAAGTCTTGCTACAAAATCAGGGTAGGGCTCTTTAGAGTCTTGTCTTATTGTATTGAAGGAGGGGCAGGTTGTTCCTGGGTCTTGGATTTTCTCCCAGGCCCTAAGGCAGATAGCCCTAATTTGCTCAATGGCCTCATTTGGCATTATTACTTGTTGGCTAGCAGTGCTCCAATTTTGACCTATTCCTAATAGTTGATCTGCATCTATGTTAATTGGAAGATTGGCAGTCCTATTTCTTCGGACCTGTTCTTGTGCCCCATCAATCCACCAAGTCTTAAATTGTAAAAATTGCGAGGGTAAGATTGATGATTTTGCCAGAATCTCCCAATCATAAGGAATGAGTCTATGTCCATGAGCAAAGGAATCTAATAATGTTCTCATGTAAGGAGAGTTGGGTCCATACTGTATTACTCCCTCTTTCATTTCTTTTAGCATTTTTATAGAAAAGGACTTATATCTGGCTTCAGCTACGGCAGACTCTCCATCATGGACCCCTTCTCCAGGTAGTCTTCATTCTAATATTACTGGGAATTGCCATGCCTCAATATTTCCTTGTTTTCTTGCCTCATCAATAATTTTATGTAATGCACTACACCCTGTGTACTAGGTGGTGCTGTAGGATTAAGTCTCATGGTGGGCAGCTGAGGATATGGCACCCTGCCCTGTGGCACTGGAAACATTCCTGGCTGTCCATACAGATTTTCTGGGGGCAACTGATACTGAAGTTTGGCTGGTGGCCAGTATTGATAGGCTACTGGCGGCTGGGTCTCATTTTCTACCGGATGATATTGTGGACACTGTATTTGGATTGGCATTGCTATGACAGAGACTCTATCTTTTTCTATTTGATCTTCTTTTGGAGTTTGTACTTGTTTAACCTGCATTTGAGGTTGTAAAGTTACAGGCATCTGAGCTGCTGTAAGAGGAGTTGGCCATCGTGGTTTAGACTCTGATGGCTCTGCTAATTCTGGACCTTTTTCTTCTAATTTTAACGTTTCAGGATATGTCACCTCCTGTAATTGATTATCGTCAACATTTTGCATTGACCGAGCCATTACCGGCTCTGCTACACATTTACAGTGTGAATTTTCTGTTCCTTTCCGGGATTCTACCCCTACCTCTTTTTCACAATCTACTGCACAGCTTTCAGGGATATCAGAAACTGAAACATTATCTTCTGTTTGAAACGGTTCTAAAGCTACTTTAATAATGACTCAATAATTCCATACTGTAAGTGGGATGATTTTACCTTCCCTACTTGCTTGTTTTAATTCTTTGCCAATTTTGTCTCAGTCTTTTAGATCTAAAGTTCCCTGTTCTAGAAACCATGGGCAAAACTGTTCTATTGTTTGAAATAGCGTAATTAGATATTTGGTAGAGACTTTAACTCCCCCTCTTTTTAAGAGAATTTTAATAAAGCTGTGATAAGAGGCATATTTACTTTTAGTTTCCCCCATTGTTACCCTAGGTTCTTCTGAGTGCATAAGCTTACTGCAAGACTGACTGTAGATGTACTCAGGAGTCTCTCATCGACTTGTCCTCAATGACCATGCTCAAGCATACCTTCACCTTAGAGAAAAGTACCCACGTTGGACACCAGATGAAGGGGTGGCCTTCCCCTCCACACCTGTGGGCGTTTCTCATTAGGTGGAACGACATACTTAAGAAAAGAAATGAGACACAGAGACAAAGTATAGAGAAAGAAAAAGTGGGCCCAGGGGACCGGCGCTCAGCATACGGAGGACCCACGCGGGCACCGGTCTCTGAATTCCCTTAGTATTTATTGATAATTATCTTTACCATCTTAGAAAAAAGGGAAGTGGAAGGATAATAGGATCATCATAGGGAGAAAGTCAGCAGTAAGGCATATGAATAAAGATCTGTGTGACATGAATAAGTTTAAGGAAAAGTGCTATGCCTTGATATGCATATGCAAACGTCTTCACAAACCTTTTTAGTGCATAAAGAGCAGCATTGCCTTAGCAAGTCCCACCTTTTGCCCTAAGGCGGTTTTCTCCATTCTCAGTAAACAGAACATACAATCGGGTTTTACACTGAGATGTTCCATTGCCCAGGGACAGGCAGGAGACAGATGCTTTTCTCTATCTCAACTGCCAACAATGGCCAAGAGGCCTTCTTTCCTCTTGTACTGGTCCTCCTCAGCACAGACCCTTCACGGGTGTCAGGCTAGGGGATGATCAGGTCTTTCCCATCACACGAGGCCATATTTCAGACTATCACATGGGGAGAAACCTTGGACAATACCTAGCTCTCCTAGGCAGAGGTCCCTGTGACCTTTGGCAGTGTACATGTCCCTGGGTACTTGAGAATTAAGATTAAGAGAAGACTTTTAATCAGCAAGCTGCCTTCAGGCACTTGTTTAACAAAACACATCCTACACAGCCCAAAATCCTTTAAACCTTGAGTCACCACAGCACATGTGTCTTGCAAGGACAAGGTTGGTGGTAGGGTCACAGATTAACAGCATCTCAAATACAGAACAAAATGGAGTCTGTTATGTCTACTTCTTTCTATATAGACACAGTAACAGGCTGATCTCTCTTTTCCCCACACTGGGGGCAGCAGGTGCCACATACGCCTGCCAACACCTCTGCTCCTGTAGGCAGGGGCTTCTTTACCGGGTGGAAGGACATTGCATCGCCAGCCACCAGGAAAACAGTCCTTATGCACCTGGAATCCCATTGTAACCAACTTCGTGTAAACTCCAGTCCTGAGGACACACCAGAGACCCAGGCCTCCTCACCTATGGGCATGCCTGGCTCCATGGCTCCTGCCAAAAGGGTGGGTGCACTCTGCAAATCAAGGGGCCCACTGCTCCGCACCGAGAGCATAACGAGATGGAACAAAGGATTGAACCTACAAAACCCACCTCCAAAGCAAACAATTAATCCAAGACAGAAGCTTGCTCCTCTTGCATGGACGGCCCGGCCACCCTGTTCTGGCCCAGCCCAAGCCACCTCCACCCTATCCAGGCCTGCTCAAAAGGGACCTGCCTACCAGAGCAGGGCACTCCCTCTGTAACGCTCTGTCACCCTCGCTCTCTAGCTCCCTCCCCCTCTCACTTCTGGGTTTGCCCCTGCACCTCACGCTACTTCTGTCGCCTTCCCTCTGTCTCTCTGACTCTCTCTCTTTCTCTGTCCCTCTCTCTTTCTCTGCTTCTCTGTCTGTCTCTTTCCCTCTCTCCCTCCCCTGTCTCTCTGAAAGCCTGTCTGTCTCCCTCCCTCGGTTTCAATCTCTCCATCCATCTCTTCCTTGCTCTACTTCAAGCCGTTTTTGTGTGTGTGCATGTGTGTGTGTCTCTGTGTGTGTGTCTGTGTGTGTGCCTCAGCCCCTCTCTCAGGGGATCAGTCTACCTGTTCTAGTGCCAGCCGGGGCAAAGCAGGGCCATCCCCCAACCCCCAACATGCCGCCCCTTCTTGCCCAACTGCCGGGTCTTTGTCAGAACAAGTGACTGTGGAGGGGACATTGTGAGAAAAAGACCATGCATGGCTGGGCCGGCTGTTCGACCTTGACCAGCCCTGACGGCTCCAGGTGGGTGGGGCAAGAGGGGATCTCTCAGGAGGTACTGAGTGGCCAGGAATCCAAAAGAATACTTCCACGATAGTGGGGAGGACTGGAAAGGGTCCCAGGATTGTGGGCCCTGGGCCCTGGGTCCTGACTCCTCGGAGCACACCCTGTTCTGAGCGGACCAAATGTGGTGGAAGCTTGGGAGCTCAGGAGCTGGGGGAAGGCTATGGACGAGCAGCTCAGGGGTCCCGATCCCAGCCTGGTGACCCTGGGCTGTTGGTGCTGGCTGGAAGTGGGCAGGCATGGCTGGGCCCGGCTCTTGGGGCAGCCAGGCGCCTCTGAGGCATCTACTGCCATACCAACGGGAAGGCACCCAATCTCATCTGATCTCAGAAGATAAGCTGTGTCGGGCTGTTATGCCCAGACCGTTTGTTCCCCAAAGAAGACCACTAGAGTCCAGAGTCAAAGCCAAGCGGCAAGGATCTTTACTACAAGTTCGAACTTGGTCACTCCATTCTACAGCATACAGGAGGGCCTCGAACAATGTGAGTGCTTGCTTTTTATAGCCCGATGTAAACAGGATATGTAAAGTTACAGGGAACAAGGTAGTTCTCTCGGTTATTGCATTACAATTGGTTAACATTATACATTTAGCATTCCTTATTGGAGATCTCCCAGGTGATGTTTTTCTGAAGTTTGAAAGAAATATGGAGGAATGTGTTTGTGCTGGGCTCAGGAAGTTGGGAGATATATGGGGGATGTGCCTCATTCCTTTCATTCCCCCCTTCTTTTCAGGTAACTCTAGAGCCAATCTTGGGTCTTATAAGTCTGACTCTGTTTCAGCGTTTACAGGTTGGTATTGGGCTCTGAGGACCATGAGCTGAACGGTGTTAAACCTTTCTCTGACAAACTGCAAAATTCTGTTAACAACACAAGGTCCTATGGTTAGCAGAAATAGTAGACTTAGCAGGGGTCCAAGGAAGGGGGCTAACAGAGAAAACATAGAGGAATTCCACCGTTGGTCTGCAGCTGAAGCAAACTGCCGTGTTTTTACTTCAGTGCTTAACTTGCGTAACTGTTGGACCCGGTCTTCTACAAGCCCTGATTCATTTATGTAGAAACAACAGTCCTCTTTCAGAAACATACATGTACCACCTTTTTTAGCAGTGAGTAGGTCTAGGGCCCTCTGGTTCTGCAAGGTTACCTGGGCTAGGGACGTGAGTTGCCGCTGAAGGGAGGCAAGGGACTCAGCTGATTCCTTCATAGCCACGGCAAATTGTTGGCACAAGTTGTTGCTTGCTATGAGGGTGTGACCTAGGGCTTTCCCCCCGCCATCTCGGCTGCAATGAGGGATGCGGTGAGGGAGATTCCTTCAATGAGGGGGAGAAATATGGCTCGTGCAGGTCTCGGTCTAGGGACTGGGTGAATAGCAGTACTAGTCCAGTTACCGGTGTACCCTAGGAACTCGCCAGCAGTTATTAGAGTCAACCGGGGAACTAATGGGACAGGAAGACACAGTAGGTTGGTAACAGAGGGACTAGATAGGTCCTTAGATAATGTCCCATTACACTAGAAGAATATGCCTGGCGGAGCCCTTAGGGTGATATTAGGGGGCACTGCAGTGATGCTGCAGAGGCTGGAATTGGTTCCTGAGAAACAGTAGGGAAACTTTTCCTGACTGGGGTTTAGGTGCTGGTTTGGTGTTTTCCCCAGCGGCCACTAGGGCGGCTAATGTTAGGGCTAGACTACCTAACTGCATGTTTGCAGTGAGCTATATTGCAGGCGCAGGGTGAGTTTTAAGGGGTTGTTCTTAGCTCTGTCCACAGTCCACGTGGCTGGTGCTTCAGCCGCTGCTGTGATTGGTCCTAGAAGGTCGGAGGTTGGGTCCACTGGCTTGACGTGGGTGTAGTGGATCCACGACGTGATGCCTTTTACCTTCAGGGTGGTGGGTGTGGTCAGGAGTACCTGGAGTGGTCCCTTTCACCTGGGTTCTAGGGTCTCTTGTCGGTGTCGCTTAACCAGGACCTAGTCTCCTGGCTGGGAGATGGGGTGTCGGTGGGGGACTGGTCTCATATAGTTCCTTCAGCTTGGGCCAGATTTCTTGATGAATTTTCTGCAAGGCTTGTAGGGAAAATAAGAGTTCAGAGACATTTTCTGTTTCAGATTTGAGCAGATCATCTTTTAGACTGGGAACCAGGGGTGGGGGTCTGCCATACATGATTTTGTAAGGGGTAAGGTCCAGTCTGTAAGGGGTATTACGGGCCCGGAACAGAGCGTAGGGGAGAAGGACCACCCAATTAGCACCAGTCTCCATAGTCAATTTAGTTAAGGTCTCTTTTAAGGTCCGATTCATCCTTTCTACCTGTCCTGAACTCTGGGGCCTGTAAGCGCAATGTAATTTCCAATTTGCCCCAAGGATGGAAGCCAAATCCTGACTTACCTTAGCGACGAAGGCTGGCCCATTATCTGACCCTATCTGGACGGGGAAGCCATACCTGGGGAGGATATCTTCCAGAATTTTCTTTGCTATAACCTGAGCAGTTTCTCTTTTGGTTGGAAATGCTTCAGTCCACCCTGAAAAAGTATCTACAAAGACAAGTAAGTACCGATACCCATACTTTCCTGGCTTTATTTCAGTAAAATCTACTTCCCAGTAGATACTGGGCCTGGTTCCTCTAAGCCTTGTTCCCACTGCAGCCTGGGACTGGGGGTAGGCGTTGTTAAGCTGGCAGACTTTGCAACTTGCCACGATGCTGCTGGCCATCTCGGCTGTATGTCTGAATTTGAGCTTAGAGTGTCTGATCAGGTCTATCATCCGCCGAGCACCCAGGTGGGTGGCTCGGTGGATGTGTTCTAACACTTGTTGTCCTAATTTTTCTGGTAGGATGGTTTGGTCATTAGTATCAGTCCACCACCTATTCTGGGTCTGTTTCAGGGGAAGCTTGTCAATCCACTGGAGATCTTGTTCTGAATAATCAGGGAAATGTGGCAAGTCCCGGGGGCCCGGGTCAGGGAGCTGGAGCGCAAGGAGTTGGCTGGGAGCCTTTGCCGCATTTCTTGCAGTTTGGCCTGCCAGAAAGTTGCCTTGAGCAGTTGGAGTGGTTGATTTCTGATGCCCTGGGCAATGCACAATGGCTAACTTTTCTGGCTTCCATAGCGCTGTTAACAGGGCTAGGATCTCTTGCTTGTTTTTTTTTTTTTTTTTTTTTTTATCTCTTTTCCTTTAGCTGTTAGTAACCCTTGCTCCCTGTAGATGGCCCCGTGTATGTGCGCCGTAGCAAAAGCATATCGGCTGTCTGTATATACTGTCAGCTTCTTCCCTGCCCCTAAGGTAAGAGCTTGGGTGAGCGCTATCAGTTCGGCCTTCTGGGCCGATGTCCCCGGGGGCAGGGGTCCCACCCAGATTACCTCAGTCTCTGAAGTTACTGCCGCTCCAGCGTACCTCTGGCCTTGATGCATGAAGCTGCTCCCATCAGTGAACCAGACGAGGTTAGCATCAGGGAGTGGGCGGTCCTGCAGGTCCTCTCCAACTCCGTGCACCTGAGCTAGTATCTCGGTGCAATCATGGAGCGGCATGTCCAGGTCCGGGTTGGGCAGCAGCGAGGCAGGGTTTAAGGTCGTTGGGGGCAGGAAGGTTATCCTGATAGGATTTAGTAGTAGTCCTTGGTAGTGGGTGAGCCGGGCATTACTTATCCATCGATTAGGTGGCTGTTTGAGTACACCTTCGATGGCATGTGGGGTAACGACCCCCAATTCTTGACCCATGACAAGTTTATCAGCATCTTGTACCATCAGAGCTGTGGCCACAATCATTCGGAGACAAGGGGGCCACCTGGCAGCCACTGGGTCTAACTTCTTTGACAGGTAGGCAACTGGCCTCCACCAGGGGCCTAAATTCTGAGTTATTACTGCCTTGGCGACACCTTTGCTCTGGTCCATGTATAAGTGGAAGGGCTTGGTGACATCAGGTAGTCCTAGTGCAGGCGCAGAGAGTAGGGTGGTTTTGATCTGTTGGAAAGCCGACTCGGCTTCTTCTGTCCAATTAAATGGCTGCTGCCCCCGTGTTGCCTGATACAAGGGTTTAGCCAGTTCTGCGAACCCAGGTATCCATAGTCTATAAAATCCCGCCGACCCCAGGAATTCCCTCACTTGTCGGGTGGATTGTGGCCTGGGAATCTGCAGAACAGTCTGCTTCCAGGCATCTGTTAACCAGCGCTGCCCTCTTTTTGGCAGGTACCCCAGATATGTTACTTCTGGCTTACAGATTTGAGCTTTCTTTGCCGAGGCTCGGTAGCCTAGATTTCCCAGAGCTTGTAAGAGACTCTTGGTCCCTTGAATACAAGCTTCTTGGGTCTCAGCAGCAATCAGGAGGTCATCAACATTTTGTAGTAAAGTTACCTCAGGGTGTTTACGTCGGTACTCACCCAGGTCTTCATGGAGGGCCTCATTGAACAGGGTAGGAGAGTTTTTGAATCCCTGCGGCAGCCTGGTCCATGTCAGTTGGCCACTTATGCCCCTTCCAGGGTCATTTCACTCGAAGGCGAAGAGCTTTTGGCTCTGAGGGGCTAAAGGCAAACTGAAGAAAGCATCTTTCAAATCTAAAACAGTGTACCATTGATGTTTAGGGTTTGGGGTACTCAGGAGGGTATACGGGTTTGGCACAGTTGGGTGTATGTCCACAATCCTCTAAGTCTTCTAATTTCTAGAGTTTCCCTTTAATGTCTGGGGCTGCCTGATTTCCGAAAGACATTACAACAGCTGCCTGACTTCCTGGAGCCTCTGGGTCTATGGGGGTGTACTGTCTAAAAGCTTCCATTAACCTTTCTAAGTAGGTAGCTGGGCTCTCTGTCTTTCCCTGCAGAACAGAGTATACTTTAGCCAAATTAGTGGGCTTGCGAGCAGCTGCCCAGAGACCCGCCATTAGAGTCTGGCGATAAAGGCGTAGCCGTCCCCTACCTTCTGTCGTGTTGTAGTCCCACGCCGGCCTGTATTCTTTCTCGCTTTTCCATTGTGTAGAAGATTTGGAGGAGCTGCTAACAATCATCCCAAATGGGCTGGTGGGTGAACATGACACTATCCAGTAAAGCCATTAAATCTTTGGGGTTGTCTGAAAACCGAGCACTTTGGGTCTTCCAGTTATACAGATCACTGGTAGAGAATGGCCAGTACTGGAGCCTGGGGATTCCTGTGTCATCTGGGGGTCCTATTTCCCGAAGGGGTAGAGCCACTGTGGAGTCAGGTGGCTGGGGGGGGGGGCTAGCCCGCGAAGTGTGCCCTCGCGTCCACCCCGCTGGCCCTTCAAAGTTACTTTTACTTTTAGCGGGTCCTTGTGTGCCGGCCGCCTCCCATCCGCCTGCTTTTTCCCCAGGCTCAGTGTGGGGGGCTGGGGCCTGGGGCCCGGAGGGGTACGGAGGGGGTTCTGTGAACAGTGGGTCCCCGCTGTCAGGTAGAACAGGATGGGATTTCCCCGCAAAGGTAGAACAGGATGGGGAGGGGCAGTTAGTTGCTTGGATTTTAGTGGTCGAGCAACCAGTGCCTTACAGGGTTCAGAGGCTAATTGGAAAGGGGACAGCCAAGGAGGCGGGTTCTCAACAAGATCCTGCCATATGAGGATATATGGGATTTGATCTAAGTGGCCCGCACGCCCAGGTAGGAAAATCTTGGACTTTACCCTAGTGATGACAGCAAGTTGGAAGGTCCCTTCGGGTGGCCACCCCACATCAAAGGCAGGCCATTCAGAGTGACACAGAGTAATTAGCTTTCCTTTCCTGATTTCTATACCAAGATCATGGCCCCTTGCTCTAACTTCTTTGAAATTACTTGTAAGGAGAGATAGAGGAGTGCTCTGGGTATTACCCATCCTGTAATAATTTGTAGTTTCTTCCTGTAAAGGAATGTGGGTTAGAATCCCTGTAAAGGAAATCTGATCTGACTTATTAATGATATCTAGTTGCAGGCGCACTTTGGCAGCCCTGCTCAGAGTTAGCTGCCTGGATTGCGATTGGGCTCAGGCAGCCCAGATCAGAGATAGCCGCTGCCCGCCAAACCGGGGCAGTTCAGATTGCAAGTGCGCACCAGAAGTCCGGGTCAGAGTTAGCTGCCTGGATCGCGATCGCGCTCGTGCTCGGGCAGCCCAGATCAGAGATAGCTGCTGCCCGCCAAACCGGGGCAGTTCAGATCGCAAGTGTGCACCAGAAGCCCGGGTCAGAGTTAGCCGCTCGGATCGCGATCGCACTCCAGCAGCTCGGATCGCAAGCGCGCACCAGAAGCCCGGGTCAGAGTTAGCCACTCGGATCGCGATCATGCTCCGGCAGCTCGGATCGCAAGCGTGCACCAGAAGCCCGGGTCAGAGTTAGCCGCTCAGATCGCAATCGCGCTCCGGCAGCTCGGATTGCAAGCGCGCATCGGAAGCCCGGGTCAGAGTTAGCCGCTCAGATCGCGATCGTGCTCCTTCAGCTCAGATCGCAATCTAGATCAGACGAGAGCAAGGGGACGTCTCCCACCAGTCTCCACTGGCCGTCCTACAGCGCGTCCACCAGGACTGCGCCAGCTCGTTTCAGACCTTGTGAGTCACAGATTCAGATTCAGAACAGACACAGACAGACAAACGGAGATGAGCTGGCTCACCTATCAGTAGATTGATCTTAGTAGATCCGTTGACCAGGGGTCTGGTGGGCTTGGGGAATCCCGGACGAGCCCCCAGATGTTATGCCCAGACCATTTGTTCCCCAAAGAAGACCACCAGAGTCCAGAGTCAAAGCCAAGCGACAAGGATCTTTACTACAAGTTCGAACTTGGTCACTCCATTCTACAGCATACAGGAGGGCCTCGAACAATGCGAGTGCTTGCTTTTTATAGCCCGATGTAAACAGGATATGTAAAGTTACAGGGAACAAGGTAGTTCTCTCGGTTACTGCATTACAATTGGTTAACATTATACATTTAGCATTCCTTATTGGAGATCTCCCAGGTGATGTTTTTCTGAAGTTTGAAAGAAATATGGAGGAATGTGTTTGTTCTGGGCTCAGGAAGTTGGGAGATATATGGGGGATGTGCCTCATTCCTTTCAGGGCCTGGTTAGTACTTGGGTGGGAGACCATCTGGGAATACCGGGTGCTGTAGGCATTTTTGCTTTCTTTCTTGCCTTTCTTTCTTTTGTACCTTCCTTTCTTCCCTTCTCTCTCTCTCACCTTAATTTCTATCTTTTTACTTTCTTTTTTCTTTCTTTCATTCTTTTCTTTCTCTCTTTCATTCTCTTTCTTTTCTTTCCTTCTTTCGTTCTTTCCTTCTTTATTTTCTCTTTTTCTTTCTTTCTTCCTTTCTTTCTCTCCCTTCCTTCCTTCCTTCCTTCCTTCCTTCCTTCCTTCCTTCCTTCCTTCCTTCCTTCCTTCCTTCCTCTCTCTCTCTCTTTCTCTCTCTCTTTTCTTTTCTTTCTTTCACCAGGCTGGAGAGCAGTGGTGCAATCTCGGCTCACTGTAAGCTCCGCCTCCCAGGTTCATGCCATTCTCTTGCCTCAGAGACCAGGTTTCACCGTGTAAACCAGGCAGGTCTGGATCTCCTGACCTCGTGATCCACCCGCCTCAGCCTCCCAAAGTGCTGGGATTACAGGCTTTTATGGCTTCCCCCTTCCCTCCCTTCCACCTACTGTCACCATGCTTCCCAACCTCCCATGACTCTGCTCCCCCTTTATCGCACCCCTACACCCCTGATGCACCTGGGGAACTCCTTCTGGGGTTGCGCCACAAAAGAACTCCTTCTGGGGTTGTGCCACAAAAGAACCACCGGGTATCAGCATTCGACCGCTTCCGCATCACCACCGTACCGCCAGGAGCCAGGCTGCAGCCTGGGAGGCATGGGGCCAGGCCCCAAAGGCACAGGCCCGAGTGTTGGCATTGTGAGAAAAAGTCCATTTGCTGCTGGGCTGCCTGTTCGCCCTTGGCCAGTCCTGACATCTCTGGCTGGGTGGGGCAAGAGGGGGCCACGCAGGATTTCTTGAGCCTCCAGGGAATCCAAAAGAATAACTCTGCAACAGGGCAGAAGACCGGACGAGGACCCAGGATCGTGGGCTCTGGACCCTGATGCCTCGGAGCACTCCCTGTTCTGAGCGTGCCGGACGTGGTGGAACCTTGGGAGTTCGGGAGCCTGGGGAATCTGTGGGCGAGTGGCTCTGTGGTCCCGATACAAGTCTGGAGGCCCCGGGCTGGCGGTGCTGGCTGGAAACCTGTAGGTATGGCTGGGCTGGGCTCTTGTGGCAGCTAGGTGCCTCTGCTGACATCTGTGGCCACACCACCCTGAGCTCGCGAGATCTCATCTGATCTCGGAACCTGAGCAGGATCGGGCGTGGTTAATAGTTGGATGGGAGACTGCCTGGGAATATTGGGCGCTGTAGGCTTTTTTGCTTCCTTTTCTACATTCCTTTCTCTCCTTCTCTCTCTCTCTTCTTTCCTTCTTTTCTCTCTTTATTTCTTCCGTTTTTTCTTTCTCTTCTTTTTTAGTTCTTTCTTATCTTTCTCTCTTTCTTATCTTTCTCTGTTTCTTATCTTTCTCTCTTTCTTTCTTTCTTTCCTTCTTTCTTTTCTTTCTTTCTTTCTTTCTTTCTTTCTTTCTTTCTTTCTTTCTTTCTTTCTTTCTTTCTTTCTTTCTTTCTTTCTCTCTTTCACTCTTTCTTTTTGTCTTTCTTTCTCTCTTTCTTTCTCTCTCTTTCTTTCCCTCCCTCCCTCTTTCTTTCTTTCTTTCTTTCTTTCTTTCTTTCTTTCTTTCTTTCTTTCTTTCTTTCTTTCTTTCTTTCTTTCTTTCTTTCTTTCTTTCTTTCTTTCTTTCTTCTCTCTCTCTCTCTCTTTTTTCCTTCCTTCTTTCTTTTTCTCCCAGACGGAGTGTCACTCTATCACCCAGGGTGGAGTGCAGTGGTGGGATCTCGGCTCACTGCAAGCTCCCTCTCACACGTTCACACCATTCTCCTGCCTCAGCCTCTCGAGCAGCGGGGACTACAGGCGCCTGCCCCCACGCCAGGCTCATGTTTTGTAGTTTTAGTAGAGAGGGGGCTTCACCATGTTAGCCAGACTGGTCTGGATCTCCTGACCTCGTGAGCCACTCACCTCTGAATCCCAACGTGCTGTGGTTACAGGTGTGATCCACCGCACCCACCCTGCTGTAGTCTTTTGTGGCTTCCCCCCTCTCTCCCTTCCCCCTACTCTTGCCATCCTTTCCAAACTCCCCGGACTCTGCCCCCACTTTATCGCCCACCTACAAACCCGCTGCAGCTGGGGACGTACTCTTGGGGGTCCGCCCCAAAAGCACAATCAGGCAGCAGCATACCACCACTTCTGCCTTGCTGCTGCCATGCCTGGAGCTCTGGTCCATCCCGGGAGGTCAAGGGGCCAGTCCACAAAGGCGCAGGCACAGGTTCCCTGCCGTTGGAGCTGCCTTCCCGCTCCCAGAATTCCAAGGCGATTCAATGCACTCATCGGACGCTGCCTCAACCTTCCAAACTGGGGGAAGTGGGAAGCAGCAGCAGCAGGTGCCACACACACCAGTCAAGACCTCTGCTCCAGAACACAGGGGCCGCTTTATCCAGGGGAAGGATATTGCTTTGCCAGCCACCAGGCAAACAGTCCCTGTGCACCCGGATTCCATTGCCACCAACTTCGTGTAAACTCCAGTCCCAAGGACATGCCAGAGACCCAGGCCTCGGGTACCGTGGGCTCACCCATTTCCATGGCTCCTGCCAAGTGGATGGAGGAACTCTGCAAATCTAGGGTCCCAATGCACCGTACCAGGAGCAAAGGGAGGTTCCAACAATGGAAGGAGCCTACAAAAACCACCTACAAAGCAAGCAATTAACCCAAGACAAAACCTGTCTCAGAGCTCCATTACTCCTCTTGCATGGATGGCCTGGTCACCTTGTTCTGGCCCAGCCCATGCCCCCTCCACCCTAACCAAGTCTGCTCAAAAGGGACCTGCTTACCGGAGCAGGGCACACCCTCTCCAAGGCTCTATTGCTCTCGCTCTGTAACTCCCTTACCCTCTCTCTTCTGGGTTTGCCCCTGCAACTCATGCTCCTTCTGTTGCCTTCTCTCTGTCTCTCTGTCTCTCTCTCTTTCTCTGTCCCTCTCTCTTTCTCTCCCTCTCTGTCTGTCTCTTTCCCTCTCCCCATGCCCTGTCTCCCTCGACTGCTGTCTCTTTCCCTCCCTCGGTTTCAATCTCTCCATCCATGTCTTCCTTGCTCTCCTTCAAGCCGTTTGCATGTGCGTGCATGTGTGTGTGTGTCTCTGTGTGTTTGCACACTTGTGTGGGTTCCCACATGCGATCGCCTAGGTGTTTCTGTGTGTGGGTCTGTGGATTTTCTTCTGGTGGTGGTGGGGTGTGACTGGGTTTCTCTCAGTAACTCTCGCCGGTGATCAGGCTGCCGGCTCTAGTGCCAGCCTGGGGAAAAGCAGGGCCATCTGCCAACCCCCAACTCCTGTCGTCCTCTTGCCCACTGGCCGGGTCTTGGTCTGGACAAGGGACCGTGGTGTGGGCGTTGTGAGAAAAAGGCCGCGTGCAGCTGGGCAGGCTGTTCACCCTTGGCCAGCCCTGATGGCTCTGTGTGGGTGGAGCAAGAGGGGGCCTTGCAGGAGCTCCTGAGTGCCCTGGGATCCAAAAGAACATCTCCACGACAGGGCTGAAGTCGGGACGGTGTCCCAGGATCCTGGGCCCTGGGCTCTGATGCCTGGGGGCACTCCCTGCTCTGAGTAGGCCCGATGTGGTGGAACCTTGGAATCTCGGGAGCCCGGGGAAGGCCAGGGGCAAGCGGCTCAGAGGTCCCGATTCGAGCCTGGGGCCCCCGGGCTGGTGGTGCTGGCTGGAAGCCGGTAGTCATGGCTGTGACGAGCTGTTAGGGAAGCCAGGCACCTCTGCTAGCATCTATGGCCATACCACCCTGAATGCGTCTGATCTCAGAAGCTAAGCAGAGTCGGGCATGGTTAGTACTTGGATGGGAGATGGCCTGGGAATACTGGGTGCTGTAGGCTTTTTTCCTTCCTTCCTTCCTTCCTTCCTTCCTTCCTTCCTTCCTTCCTTCCTTCCTTCCTTTCTTTCTTTCTTTCTTTTCTTTCTTCTTTCTTCTTTCTTTCCCTCTTTCTTTTTTTCTTTCTTTCTCTCTCTCTTTTTTCTTTTCTTTTTTCTCTTTCTTTCTTTCTTTCTTTCTTTCTTTCTTTCTTTCTTTCTTTCTTTCTTTCTTTCTTTCTTTCTTTCTTTTTCTCTTTTCTTTCTTTTCTTTCTTTTCTTCTGCCTTTTTCTTCCAAACACAGTCTCACTCTGTCACCCAGGCTTTAGTGTAGTGGCACATCTCAGCTCACTGCAAGCTCTGCCTCCCGGGTTCACGCCATTCTCCTGCCTCAGCCTCCCAAGCAGCTGGGACTACCCGCGCCCACCACCATGTCAGCTTAGGTTTTGTAGTTTTAGTAGAGACGAGGTGTCACCACGTAAGCCAGGCTGGTCTGGATCTCCTGACCTCGTGATCCACACACCTCAGCCTCCCAAAGTGCTGGGATTGCATTCGTGATTCACTGCACCCAGCCTGCAGTAGGCTTTTGTGGCTTTCCCCCTCCCTCCCTTCCCCCTACTGTCGCCATGCTTCTGGACCTCCCGACTGCTCCCGCTTTATTGCCTGCCTTCACACCCGCCGCAGCCAGGACCTACTCCTAGGGGTCCGTCACGAAAGCACCACTGGGCAGCAGCATCCCACCACTTCTGCCTCGCCGATGATCTGCCAGGAGCCCAGCTCCAGCCCGGGAGAGCAGGGGGCCAGACCCCAAAGGCGCAGGCACTGGTTCCCTGCTCTTCGCGATGCCTTCCCACTCCTGGAAGGCTTAGGCGATTCAATCCTCTCATCTTTCGCCACCCTCCAATCAGGGAGAAGGGGTGGGCAGGGGCAGCGGGTACCACACATGCTAGCCAAGACCTCCGCTCCAGAAAGCAGGAGCTGCTTTATTTAGGGGAAGGACATTACATCGCCAGCCACTACGAAAACAGTCCCTGTGCACCAGGATTCCCATTGCCACTAAGTTTGTGTAAACTCCAGTCCCAAGGACACGCCAGAGACCCAGGCCTTGGGCCCAGTGGGCACGCCCGGTGCCACAGCTACTGCCAGTTGGGCGGGGGCACTCTGCAAATCAAGGTGATCACTGTACCGCACCAAGAGCATAGGCTGGTGCCAACAAAGCAAGGAGCCTATGAAATCCACTTCCACAGCAAGCAATTAATCCAGGACAAAACCCGTCTCAGTGCTCCTTTGCTCCTCTCCCATGGACGGCCTGGCCACCCTGTTCTGGCCCAGTCCAAGGCCCCTCGAACACATCCCGGTCTGCTCAAAAGGACCCTGCCTACTGGAGCAGGGTGCTCCCTTTCCAAGGCTCTATCGATCTCTCTCTCTAGCTTGCTGCACCTCTCTTCTGGGTTTGCCCCTGCATGTCACGATACTTCTATCGCCTTCCCTCTGTCTCTCTGTCTCTCTCTCTTTCTCTGTCCCTCTCTCTATCTCTGCCTCGCTGTCTGTCTCTATCCCTCTCCACCTTCCCTGTCTCGCTCCGTCACTGTATTTCTCCCTGCCTCGGCTTCAATCTCTCCATCCATCTCTTCCTTGATCTCCTTCAAGCCGTTTGTGTGTGTGTGCACGTGTGTGTGTGCATGTGTGTGTATGCATGTGTCTGTGTGTGTGCTCGCTCGCGTGTCTGTTCCCACGCACGAGTGCCCGGGTGTGTCTGTGTGTTGGGCTGTGGATTTGCTCCTCGTGTTGGTGGGGTGTGTCTGGGTCTCTCTCAGCCCCTCTTGCTGGAGATCAGGCTGCTGGCTCTAATGCCAGCCCAGGGCAAAGCAGGGCCATTCCCCAACCCTCAATGTCCTCTTCTCTACCCAGCCTGTCTTGGTCATTACAAGCGACCGTGGTGGGCACATTGTGAGAAAAAGGCCACGCGAGGCTGGGCCGGCTGTTCAACCTTGGCCAGCCATGACGGCTCTGGCTGGGTGGGGCAAGAGGGGGCCTAACAGAAGCTCCTGAGTGGGCAGGGATCCAAAAGAATAACTCCAAGACAGGGAGCAGGATATGGGCAGTGGGCCCTGATGCCTTGGAGCACTCCCTGTTCCGAGTGGGCCCGACACGGTGGAAGCTTGGGAGCTCGGGAGCTGGGGGAAGGTCGCAGGTGAGTGGCTTGGGGGTCCCGATACGAGACCGGCAGCCCTGGGCTGGTGGTGCTGGCTGGAAGCCAGTGGGCATGGCTGGGCCAGCCTCTTGGGGCAACCAGGTCCTTCTGCTGGCATCTATGGCCATACCACCTTGAATGCACCTGATCTCATCTGATCTCGGAAGCTAAGCAGGGTCGGGCCTGGTTAGTGCTTGGATGGGAGACCGCCTGGGAATACCAGGTGCTGTAGGCTTTTTTGCTTTCTTTCTTGTCTTTCTTTCCTTTCTACCTTCCTTTCTTTCCTTCTCTCTCTCTCTTCTTTCTTTTTCTTTCTTTTCTTTCTTTCCTTCTTTCTTTATTGCATTTTCTTATTTCTTTCCTTCTTTCTTTCTTTTCTTTCTTTCTCTCTCTTTCTTTCATTTTTTCCTTCCTTCTTTCTTTTGTTCCTCTCTTTCTTCTTTCTTTCCTTTCTTTCTCTCTTTCTTTTCTTTCTCTCTTTCATGATTTCTTTTTTCTTCATTCTTCATTCCCTTCTTTCTTTTTTCTTTCTTTCCTTTCTTTCTCTCCCTTTCTTTCATTTTTTCTTTCTTTCTCTCCCTTCCTTCCTTTCTTTCTTTCTCTCCCTTCCTTCCTTTCTTTCTTTCTCTCCCTTCCTTCCTTTCTTTCTTTCTTTCTTTCTTTCTTTCTTTCTTTCTTTCTTTCTTTCTTTCTTTCTTTCTTTCTTTCTTTCTCTTCTTTCTCTTCTTCCTTCCTTCCTTCCTTTCTTCCTTCCTTCCTTTCTTTCTTTCTTTCTTTCTTTCTTTCTTTCTTTCTTTCTTTCTTTCTTTCTTTCTTTCTTTCTTTCTTTCTTTCTTTCTTTCTTTCTTTTCTCTTCTTTCTCTTCTTCCTTCCTTCCTTTCTTTCTTTCTTTTTCTTTCTTTCTTTCTTTCTTTCTTTCTCTCTCTTCTTTCTCTCCTTCCTTCCTTCCTTCCTTCCTTCCTTCCTTCCTTCCTTCCTTCCTTCCTTCCTTCCTTTCTTTCTTTCTTTCTTTCTTTCTTTCTTTCTTTCTTTCTTTCTTTCTTTCTCTCTCTCTCTCTCTCTCTCTCTCTCTCTCTCTCTCTCTCTCTTTCTTTCTTTCTTTCTTTCTTTCTTTCTTTCTTTCTTTCTTCTTTCTTTCTTTCATTTTCTTCCAAATGGAGTCTCACTCTGTCACCCAGGCTGGAGTGCAGTGGTGGATCTCGGCCCACTGCAAGCTCCGCCTCCCAGGTTCAAGCCATGCTCCTGCCTCAGCCTCCCGAGAAGTGTGGACTACAGGCACCCGCCACCACACTGGGCTCTTGTTTTGTAGTTTTAGTAGGGACGGGGCTTCACCCTGTTAGCCAAACTGGACTGCATCTGCTTACCTCGTGATCCACCCTCCTCGGAATCCCAATGTGCTGTGATTATAGACGTGATCCACCGTGCATGGCCTGCTGTAGTCTTTTGTGGCTTCCCCTCCCTCCCTTCCCCCTACTGTTGCCATACTTCCCAACATCCCAGACTCTGCTCCCCATTTATGGCCCCCCTATACTCCTGCTGCCCCAGGGGTCTCCTTCTAGGGAGGCGCCACCAAAGCACCACCAGACAGCAGCATCCCAGCCCTTGTGCCTCGCTGATGCCCCGCCAGGAGACCGACTCCAGCCCGTGAGGGCAGGGGGCAGGACACCAAAGGCATAGGCACGGGTTCCCTGCTGTCCGCGGTGCCTTCCCACTCCCAGAATGCCCAGGCGATGCAATCCACTCATCGGACAAAACTGCAACCTTCTAAACCGGAGGAAGGGGCAGGCAGGGGCAGCGAGTGCCTCACAGGTCAGCTACGACATCCGCTCCAGAACGCAGGGGTTGCTTTAGCCGGTGGAGGGACATTGCTTCACCAGCCAACAGAGGAACTGTCCCTGTGCACCCAGATTCCCATTGCCAAATCTTCATGTAAACTCCAGTCCCCAGGACACGCCAGAGACCCAGGCTTCGGGCTTCGTCAGCACACCCAGTGCCACAACTACCGCCAAACGGGTGGGCATACTCTGCAAATCAAGGGACCCACTGCACTGCACCAAGAGCACAGGGAGGTGCCAACAAAGGAAAGAGCCTAAGATATCCACCTCCAAAACAAGCAATTAATCCAAGACAACATCTGTATCAGTGCTGCGTTGCTCCTGTCTCATGGACGGCCTGGCCACCCTGTTCTGGCCCAGCCCAAGCCCCCTCCACCCTATCCTAGTCTGCTCAAAAGGGCCCTGCCTACCGGAGCAGGGTGCTCTCTCTCCAAGCCTCTATCGCTCTCGCTCTCTAGCTCCCTCTACCTCTCTCTTCTGGGTTTGCCCCTGCACCTCATGCTACTTCTGTCACCTTGCCTCTGTCTCTCTGTCTCTCTCTCTTTCTCTGTCCCTTTCTCTTTCTCTGAATCTCGGTCTCTCTCTTTCCTTCTCCCCCTCCCCTGTCTCCTGTCTCTCTTGCTTGCTGACTCTCTCCCTCCCTCGGTTTCAATCTCTATATCCATCTCTTCCTTGCTCTACTTCAAGCAGTTTGTGTGTGTGCGCGTGTGTGTGTGTCTGTGTGTGTGTATGCACTCGTGTGTGGGTTTCCACGTGTGAGAGCCCTGTTGTGTCTGTGTGTGGGGCTGTGGATTTGCTCCTGGTGGTGGCGGCATGTGTCTGGGTTTCTCTCAGCCCCTCTCACTGGAGATCAGGCTGCTGGATCTAGTGCTAGCCCGGGGCAAAACAGGGCCATCCCCCAACCCCCTACCCCACACACCCTCTTGACCACCGGCTGGGTCTTGATCAGGATAAACGACCGTGGTGTTGGCATTGTGAGAAAAAGTCCATGCGCTGCTCAGTTGCCTGTTCGCCCTTGGCCAGTCGTGATGGCTCTGGCTGGGTGTGGCAAGAGGGGGCCTCTCAGGAGCTCCTGAGCCTCCAGGGCTCCAAAAGAATACCTCAGTGACAGGGTGGAGGACCAGACAGTGTCCGAGGATCGTGAGCCTTGGGCCCTGATGCCTCAGAGCACTCCCTGTTCCAAGCGGGCCTGATGTGGTGGAACCTCAGGAGCTCTGGAGATGGGGGAAGGTGGAGGGCAAGTGGCTCGGGGGTTCATATACGAGCCTGGCGTCCCCGGGCTGGCAGTGCCAGCTGGACGACAGTGGGCATGGTTGGGCCGGGCTCTTGGGGCAGCCAGGCACCTCTACTGGTATCTATGGGCATACTGCCCTGAACCTGCCCGATCTCATCTGATGTTGGAAGCTAAGCAGTGTGGGGCCTGGTTAGTACTTGGGTGGGAGACCTCCTGGGAATACTGGGTGCTGAAGAGATTTTTGTTTTCTTTCTTGTCTTTCTTTCTTTTCTACCTGCCTTTCTTTCCTTCTCTCTCTTTCTCTCTTGCTTTCTTTTCTTTCTTTCTTTCTTTCTCTCTTTCTTTCCTTCTTTCTTTCTTACTTCTTTCCTTCCTTCTTCCTTTCTTTTCTTTCTTTCTTTCTCTCTCTCTTTCTGTCTTTCCTTCTTTTTTCTTTTCTTTCTCTCTTTCTTTCTTTCATTCTTTTTTGTTTTATATTCTTTCTGTCTCTCTTTCTTTCTTTGTTTCTGTCCTTTCTTTTCTTTCTTTCTCTCTTTCTTTTCTTTATTTCTCTCTTGCTTTCTTTCCTTCTTTTCTTATTTCTGTTTTATTTCTTTTTCTCTTTCTTTCTTTCCTCTTTTCTTTCATTCTCTATTTCTTTCTTTCTTCTTTCTTAATTCTCCTTTTCTTCCTATCTCTCTCTCTCTTTTTTCTTTTCTTTTCTTTTCTTTTCTTTCTTTCTTTCTTTCTTTCTTTCTTTCTTTCTTTCTTTCTTTCTTTCTTTCTTTCCTTCTTTCTTTCTTTCTTTCTTTCTTTCTTTCTTTCCTTCCTTCCTTTTCTTCCAGATGGAGTCTCATTCAATCTCCCAGGGTGGAGTGCAGTGGTGCAATCTCGCCTCCCAGGTTCACACCCTGGGAGTGACTCCATCATGTCAAGGCGAGGTGAAAGCAGTGGGATGCTCTAGCCAGTGGTGCTTTTGTAGTGGACCCCCAGCAGGAGATCCCCTGCTGCAGCGGGTTTGTAGGTGCGTGATAAATGGGGAGCAGAGTCATGGGAGGTTGGGAAGCATGGCGACAGTAGGGGGAAGGGAGGGAGGGGGATGCCACAAAAGCCTACAGTAGGTTGGGTGCAGTGGATCAAGCCTGTAATGCCAGTACTTTGGGATACCGAGGCAGTTGGATCATGACTTAAGGAGATCTAGGCCAGCTTGGCTAATACAGTGAAACCCCATCTCTACTAAAACTGCAAAACATGAGCTGGGCGTGGTGACAGGCGACTATAGTCCCATGTGCTTGGGAGGCAGAGGCAGGAGAATGGCGTGAACCCAGTAGGCCGAACTTTTAGTGAGCTGAGATCATGCCACTGCATTCCAGCCTGGGTCACAGAGCGACACTCCATCTGGAAGAAAAAGAAAGAAAGAGAGAGAGAAAGAAAGAAAGAAAGAAAAAAGAGAGAGAAAGAAAGAAAAGAAAGAAGGAAAGAAAGAAGAAAGAAAAAAGAGAAGGAAAAGAAAGAAAGAAAGGAAGAAAAAAGAAAAGAAAGAAAGAGAGAAAGAAAGAAAAGGAAGAAAGAAAGAAGAAAGAAAGAAACAGAGAAATAATAAAAAAGAAGGGAAGAAAGAAAAAAGAGTGAAAGAGAAAGAAGAAACAAAGAAAGAAAGAAGGAAAGAAAGAATAGAGAGAGAGAGAATGGAAGAAAGGAAGGTAGAATAGAAAGAAACACAAGAAAGAAAGCAAAAAGGTCTACAGCACCTGGTATTCCTAGGTGGTCTCCCATCCAAATACTAACCAGGCATGACCCTGCTTAGCTTCTGAGATCAGACGAGATTGGGCACATTCAGGGTTGTGTGACCATAGACACACATGATCCTGGGACCCTGTCCGGTTCTCCACCCCGTCTTGGAGTTATTCTTTTGGATTTCTGGCCACTCAGGAGCTCTTATGAGGCCCCCTCTTGCCCCATCCACCCAGAGCCCTCAGGGATGGCCAGATGTGAACAGCCAGCCCAGCCACACGTGGGCTTTTTCTCACAACACCCCTACCATGGTAGCTTGTCCTGACCAAGATCCAGCTGGTGGGCAAGAGGGCGTGGGCTGTTGGGGCTTGGAGGAAGGCCCTGCTTTGCCCTGCCTGGCACAAGAGGCAGCAGTCTGATCCCCAGTGAGAGGGGCTGAGGCACACACACACATGCACACACACACAAACGGCTTGAAGAAGAGCATGGAAGATGTATGGAGAGATTGAAACAGAGGGAGGGAGAGAGATAGTGAGTGAGAGAGACAGGGGAGGGGGAGAGGGAAAGAGACAGACCGACGTTCAGAGAAAGAGAGAGGGACAGAGAAAGAGAGAAAGACACAGAGACAAAGGGAAGGTGACAGAAGTAGCGCGAGGTGCAGGGGCACACCCAGAAGAGAGAGGTGGAGGGAGCTAGAGGGTGAGAGTGATAGAGCCTTGGAGAGAGAGTGCCCTGCTCCGTTAGGCCAGGCCCTCTTGAGCCAGCCGGGATAGGGTGGAGGGGGCTTGGGCTGGGCCAGAATAGGGTGGCCAGGCCTTCTATGTGAGAGAAGCAATGGAGTGCTGAGACGGGTTTTTTCTTGGATTAATTACTTGCTGTGGAGGTGGGTTTCATAGTCTCCTTCCTTTCTTGGTACCTCCCTGTGCTCTTGGTGCAGTGCAGTGGGCCCCTTGATTTGCTGAGGGTGCCTGCCAATTGGTGGGAGCCATGGTACCGGGCGTGCCCAAGGGGAATGGAATGAGGCCTGGTTCTCTGGTGTGTCCTCCGGACTGCATTTTACACAATGTTGGTGGCAATGGAGTGTGTGGCACCCGCTGCCCCTACCTGCCCCTTCCCCTGGTTTGGAAGGTTGTGGGGGCGTCCAATGAGAGGGTTCAATCACCTGGGGATTCTGGAACTGGGAAGGCTCCGTGAATGCCATGGAACCTGCACCTGTACTTTTGGGGTCCGGCCCCCTGCCCTACCAGGCTTGAGCTGGACTCCTGGCTGGGTGGCAGCAAGGCAGAAGCAGTGGGAGGCTGCTGCCCTGTGGTGTTTGGTTGGCAGACCCCCAGGAGGAGGTCCCCGGCTGCTGTGGTGGTGTAGGTGGGCGATAAAGGGGGAGCAGAGTCAGGGAAGGTTGGGAAGCATGGTGACAGTAGGGAGAAGGGTGGGAGGGGGAAAGCCAAAAAAGCCTATAGCAGGCCATGTGCAGTGGATCATGCCTGTAATTCCAGCACTTTCAGAGGCCAAGGCTGGTGGATCACGAGGTCAGGAGATCCAGACCACCCTGGCTAACATGGTGAAATCCCGTCTCTGCTAAAGTTACAAAACATGAGCCAGGCGTGCTGGCGGGCACCTGTAGTCCCAGCTGCTCATGAGGCTGGGGCAGGTGGATGGCATGAACCCAGGAGGCGGCGCTTGCAGTGAGCTGAGATCATGCCAATGCATTCCAGCCTGGGTGACATAGTGAGACTCCATCTGGAAGAGAAACAAAGAAATAAAGAAAGAAAGAAAGAAAGAGAAAGAAAGAAGAGAAGGAAAGAAGGAAAGAAAGAATGAAACAATAAGGATAGAGATAAAGAAGGAAAAGAAAGAAAGAAAAAGGAAAGAAAGAAAGAAGAGAGAGTTCGGGCCTGTTCAGGGTGGTATGACTGTAGACGGCAGCAGAGGACCCTGACTGCCCCAAGAGGCTGGCCGAGCCATGCCCACTGGCTTCCAACTGGCACCACCAGCCCAGGGTTGCTGGGTTTGGATCCAGAACCCAGAGCCGCTTGCCCGAGGCCTTCCCCCAGATCCCAAGCTCCTGAGTTTCCACTATGTCGGGCCTGCATGGAACAGGGAGTGGTCCGAGACACCAGTGCCCAGGGCCTATGATCCTGGGAGCCCGTCCGGTCCTCCGTCCTGTCTAAGAGGTATTCTTTTAGATCCATGGTGGCTCATAAGCTTTTGTGAGGCCCCTCTTGCCCCACCCACCCAGAGCCATCAGGGCCGGTTGTGCCACTGCCCTCCAGCCTGGGTGACAGAGGGAGACTCCATCTGGAAGAAAAAGAAAGAAAGAAAGAAGGAAAGAAAGAAAGAAAGAAAGAAAGGAAGGAAGGAAGGAAGGGCAAAAGAAAGAAAAAGAGAGAGAAAGAAAAGAGAGAAAGATGGAAAGAAAGAAAGAAAAGAAAGAAAGAAAGAAGAAAGAAAGAAAGAGGGAAAGAAAAGAAAGACAGATAGAAAGAGAGAAAAAAGACAGAATTGAAGGAAGGAAGAAAGAGAAAGAAAAAAGAAAGAAAGAAAGAAGAGAGAGAGAAGGGAAGAAAGGCAGGTAGAAAAGAAAGACAGACAAGAAAGAAAGCAAAGAAGACTACAGAAACCGTTATTCCCAGGCGGCCTCCCATTCAAGTACTAACCAGGCCCAACCCTGCTTACCTTCCACGATTAGATGAGTTCAGGCGCGTTCAGGTTGGTATGGCCATAGACGCCAGCAGAGGTGCCTGGCTGACCCAAGAGCCCGGGCCAGCCATGTCTGCCATCTTCCAGCTGGCACCGCCAGCCCCCGGGACGCCGGGCTTGGATCGGGACACCCGAGCCGCTCACCTGTGGGCTTCCCTCGCTCCCAAGCTCCCAGGTCTCCACCACGTTGGGCCCGCTCGGAACAGGGAGTGCTCCGAGGGGTCAGGGCCCATGGCCCACTATCCTGGGACCTCGTCGGCTCCTCCGCCCTGTTGTGGAGGTATTCTTTTGGATCCCTGGTGGTTCAGGAGCTCCTGCAAAGCCCGTTTTTGCCACACCCAGCCAGAGCCATCAAGGCTGGCCAAGAGCAAAAAGGCAGTCCAGCTGTGCCTGGCATTTTTCTCACAATGTTAACACCCTGGCCTGTGCTTTTGGGGTCCAGCCCCCTCCCTCCCAGCCTGGAGCCAGGCTCCTGGCAGGGTGGGGGCTAGGCAGGAGCAGTGGAATGCTGCTGCCTGGTGGTGCTTTGGTGGTGCACCCCCAGAAGGAGTTCCCCAGTTGCATCAGGTGTGTAGGGGCACGATAAAGGGGGAGCAGAGTCAGGGGAGGTTGGGAAGCACGACGATAGAAGGGGGAAGGGAGGGAGGGGGAAAGCCATAAAAACCTACTGCAGGCCATGTGCAGTGGATCATGAATGTAATCCCAGCACTTTGGGAGGCCGAGGCATGTGAATCAAGAGGTCAGGAGATCCAGACCAGCCTGGCTTGCACAGTGAAACCCCATCTCTAGTAAAACTACAAAACATGAGCCGGGCGTGGTGGCAGGAGCGTGTAGTCCCAGCTGCCCGGAAGGCTGAGGCAGGAGCATGGCTTGAACCCAGGAGGTGGTGCTGACAGCTGAGATCGCACCATGACAGTCCAGCCTGGGTGACAGAGAGAAACTCTGTTTGGAAGAAAAAGAAGAAAAGAGAGAAAGAAAGAAAGAGAGAGAGAGAGAGAGAAAGAAGGAAAGAGAGAGAGAAAGAAAGAAAAGAAAGAAGGAAGGAAAGAAAGAAGGAAAGAAAGGAGAAAGAAAGAAAGAAAAGAAAGTAAGATGGAAAGAAAGAAGGAAAACAAAAAAGGAGAGAAGGGAGGAAAGGAAGGTGGAAAAGAAAGACAAGAAAGAAAGCAAAAAAGCCTACAGTACCCAGTATTCCCAGGTGGTCTCCCATCCAAGTACTAACCAGGCCAGATCCTGCTTAGCTTCTGAGATCAGACAAGATCGTGCGCATTCAGGGTCATATGGCCGTAGACACTGGCAGAGGAGCCTCGCTGCCCCAAGAGCCCAGTGCAGCTAAGCCTGCTGGCTTCCAGCTGACACTGCCAGCCTGGGGCCACCAGGCTCGAATCAGGAGCCCGCTCCCCCGTGACCTTCCCCCGGCTCCCGAGATTCCAAGTTTCCACCACATCAGGCCCACTCAGAACAGGGAGTGCTCTGAGGCGTCAGGGCCCACGGCCCAGAATCCTGGGAACCCAACCCATCCTCAGCCCTGTTGTGGAGATATTCTTTTGGATCCCAGGCCACTCAAGAACTCCTGCGAGGCCCCCTCTTTCTCCACACACACAGAGCTATCAGGGATGGCCAAGGGCGAACAGCCGGTCCAGGCACGTGGCTTTTTTCTCACAATGCCCCCACCACAGTCGCTTGTCCTGACCAAGACCCAGACAGTGGGCAAGAGGCCATGGGGGGTTGGGGGTTGGGGATGGCCCTGCTTTTCCCCAGGCTTGCACTATAGCCGGCAGTCTGATCTCCGGTGAGAGTTGCTGAGAGAAACCCAGCCACACCCCACTACCACCAGGAGAAAATCCACAGCTGCACACACAGACAGACCTGGGAACTCACACACGGGAATCCACACACGTGCATAAACACACACAGACACACACACCCACACACACACGCATGCACATGGGAACATCTTGAAGGAAAGCAAGGAAGAGATGATGGAGAGATTGAAACTGAGGGATGGAGAAAGACAGCGGTTGAGAGAGACAGGGGAGGGGGAGAGGGAAAGAGACAGACAGAGAGGCAGAGAAAGAGAGAGGAACAGAGAAAGAGAGAGAGATAGAGAGACAGATGGAAGGCGACAGAAGGAGTGCGAGGCAGAGGGGCAAACCCACAAGAGAGAGGGTGAGGTAGCTACAGAGTGAGAGTGATAGAGACTTGGAGAAGGAGCACCTTGCTCTGGTAGGCAGGGCCCTTTTGAGCAGGCTGGGATAGGGTGGAAGGGGCATAGACTTGGCCAGAAGAGGGTGACCAGGCCGTCCATGCAAGAGAAGCAATGGAGCACTGAGACAGGTTTATTCTTGTGTCGGGACCTGCGTGTTTCCTAAACAAAGGAATGAACACACAAGACAACACAAGACAGGACAAACATGGCGGCTGCCCCAAACGGCACTCTCTGCTTTATTTTATACAGTGGTTTGTGGAATGTTGCCAAGTCACAAGACACATGTTGTTCTTCTGACCTTTCCCTGACTTCCTGGTTTTTCAAGATGTTTACACATTAACCAGTCCCTAGCGTCTGCAGTTTGCAGCTGGCTCCTTTGTCCTCTCTGTTTGTGGGGAAGGAACGTCCTGTTTTGTTTGCAAGAGCAGGACTTATCTGGAACATCTCGTTTGTGAGCATGTAGTCCTCTACATTTCCCCTTTCTTTATTTACAAGTTTAAATTTCTTTCAAAACCATCATCACATGTTGAGCTCACTGGGATTCGGTGTTTGCCCTTTGGCACCATCTCCAGCAGACTGTGAAAATGACAAAGGCAAGAACAACAATCAATACATTACTAGAAACAGAAGTCAGTAAAGTTTTTACAGGGCTCATAGGGTTTAAAGACGTCAAGCTTTGTGCAATACCAGTCATCAAATCTGCTCCGGTCAGCAACGGTAACTGATTGCGAAATGTTTCAGAAATGTTTTGTGTTAATTCTTGTATTTCTAAGGAAAGATTATTATGGCCAATTAAAAGTCTCTTTATCTCAGTCCAATTATGTACAGTGCTGTTAAAAGGAACAGGAGTAATACAAAATTAGGTAGTATTCCAATCACATTTTAACAAAGCTCGCATGTTTAACACTGTTAGCTGATCCCCCAACCAAGAAACCACTTGCTCCAGATTATCCACTCGTTCAGTCAGATGAGCATCTATGTCTCGTTGTTGTTGCCACAACAAATGTGATTGTTCATGCCATTGTTGTACAAATTCTGCATTTTGTATACTCTGGTGTAGAGCTAATCCAGCAACGGGGGTAGTGGAAGCAATTGCTACAAGTCCTACCACCGCTGCTATGACGACCTCAACTACTCTCCAGCTGCAGTGGACAAGATCTTGCATTACTTTGTAAATCTGAGTAACCCCAGCAGATTCACTCCAGGCATGTGTTAAGTTCACAGGTAGCCAGGTTTCTTTTCTGGCCCTTAGTATATATAAATCGGAATGAGACTCATTCCAATTATTATTCCACCAAGTATTATTTATACAACTTAAGAATGTGCAATTGTTTGTACAGTTAACTATTCCCGGATTATTATCCTATTTAGAAATTCCTGTTAACAATAAGTAAGGTTTTCTCACACAAGCAATTACATATCTAGAACTATTTTGATGCAAAGATATATGGAAAGGGTTAGAAATGTTAGTAGTACAATTCAAGGACATGTTTCCCGTGAAAGTGGACATTGGTTTACCTGCAGCTAGCAACTTCCAAATATGACTCTGTATTTGTGAGGTATTAGCCAAATGTGGCATAGGGGGTGATAAGCCACCATCATGCCAAATAATAGTTTCATTGCCATCTGCAGCAATGTTGTGATTACCCTTATGCCAGCGCAGGTTGACGTGACTAAATTTAGTTTGGAAATCTCTATGTGCACTCCAATCAGTAACAAGGTATCTACGACTTTTCCATTTTACTTCTAAAAATAATCGTGACCCACTGCCTCTACACCTAGTCCACTCTAGTTGGGAAACATCTCCAGACACATCAGGTGTAGGGCATAAAGATAAAGTACTTGGCAGAGTTTCATTAAGTATAGCAGTATGATTATACTTGAAACTTTGAGCCACAATAATCATAGTAAAAGCAGATATATGACTATGGTTATAGCGAACAGCTCAAGCCTCATGAGAAGGATGCAGACAATGTGGACTACTCCCCAGACATATAGGTAACCTTTCAACCCCAAATTGATATGAATTATTTACTGTGCCAGTGTCTAATTCAGGATCCTGGTTTAAAAAAGCTGATGGCATCCAAACAGTATCATTAGTAAATACTGGAACTTCTTTGTCTCCTCAGGCCACACCTTGATATAAGGGTGGAAAGGGAATATAAGCCCAGTATGAGAATTCTCCAGCTGTTACCTGGCAATTCACTACAGCCAGCATAGCCAAAAATAAAATCAGTGGGGTTTTGGGCTGCCCGGCTTGTTGAACAACCCCTTCAGCTTCCTGAGTAAGCTTTTTCAGTTGACCCCATGTTGGAGGCTCCGCACCTCGAGTCCCGAAGGTGAATGTTCTTTGAACGCTCAGATTCAGCTCCTGAAATTCCTTGAGGAACTCCTCGGATTGGCTTCTCTTCACCATGGCACTGTTTCAACCATTGAGATGGAAACCACTCGTCTCTGGCACCTGTATGGACAAAAGCATAGCCTCGGTCCCATTGTAAAACTTTTTCTTTTAAATATTGTCCTCGTAATGAAGGATAATACACCCACAGATTACTGTTTTGTGACTTTTCTAAAGGCTGTTGAAAATGTTTCACTGCTGCTGACTGCTGTAATTGGCGCCAATGGTTGAGAAAATTTAAAGTAAAAAGGGCTTTCAGAATTTGATGTTTTGGGGAGTCTCGCCCATATCCCCCTGTTTGTTTTAAAAGTTGTAATTTTAAAGTAGCATTGGCTCTTTAAATAATTGCTTGGCCTTGACTGTTAAATGGGATACTAGTGAAATGATGAATATGGTATAAAGAAAGGAAGGCAGCGAATTTACGAGAGCGATAAGCAGGGGTATTATTAGTTTTTAATTCAGCAGGAACTCCTATAACCACAAAACAAATGAGTAAATGAGTAATAACAGAATCAGCCTTTTCAGAGGGTAATGGTGTAGCCCATTGGAAATGGGACCACGTATCAATTGTATGATGAACATACTTTAAACGACCAAAAGAAGAGACATAAGTTACATCCATTTGCCAAATGTGATTTTGTTGAAGTAGGTATGCCTAAGATGGGGCAAAGCCAATTTATGTCTCCTAGCAATTTTTGAAAATCATTAAGGGTCAAAAGTTGATCTCTTCGAATTTGAACCTTTTGTGGCCGAATATGCTTTTCCGCTACAAGATATCCTAAATATTGAATAGGAAATTGAGTTTGTATTTTCTCAGGAGAAATTTGCAAATTATATTGCGTTAATTGCTGTTGCAAAGCTTGAAAAACTTGACTTTGCAGGGCTCCATCCGGAGTTGCTAATAAAATATCATCCATGTAATGATATATCAATACAGTAGGAAATTGACATCTAACAGGATTTAAGGCTCTATGCACAAATTCTTGACAAAGAGTAGGACTATTAAGCATACCTTGAGGGAGAACTTTCCATTGGTATCTTTGAGTAGGCTGTTCAGTAAACAGTAAAATCAAATTTTTCACAATCTTGGGGTTGTAATGGAATATTAAAAAACAGTCTTTAAGATCTATGACCATTAATTTCCAGTTTTGTGGAATAAGGGCTGGATTAGGAAGTCCAGGTTGTAAAGTCCCCATAGGTTGAATACAAGCATTTACAGCTCTAAGATCAGCTAATAAATGCCATTTTCCACTTTTCTTTTTAATAACAAACACAGGGGAATTCCATGCAGAAGTACTTGTTTCAATATGCCCCTCGGCCAATTGTTCCTTAACTAAAATTTTTAAATCCTCAAATTTTTCTTTAGACAATGGCCACTGTTCCACCCAAACAGGAGTTGTAGTTTTCCACTTCAATTTTAAAGCTTGAGGTTTGTGGACAGTGGCTAAGAGTTTAAAAGATTGTAGCCCATTTTGAACATCATATTTTTGACAGCTAGAGAAATACGAGGAATGCCTAGCAAGGCACCAAATTGTTGTAAAAGTTTACAGCCCCAAAGGTTAATATTAATGGGAACAATATAAAATAATACTTTTCCCTGTTGTCCTTCAGGTCATACACAGCTCAGGGGCTCAACACTTTGGTAGACTACAGAAGCAGGACCTAGGCCGGATAGAGTAACCGATACTTGTTTCTTTTTCCAATGAGCAGACCATTGAGCCAAGCAAATAATGGATACATCTGCTCTTGTGTTGACTAATCCCTCAAAAAGTATCCCATTAATTTGCAATGAACATAAAGGTTTTTGATCGGAAACTAAAGTTTCCCAGAAAACAGTTTTCGTAGTACTACTGAAACCTCCTTGAGGAGACACATCTCTAGACAGAAAAGGAAAAAAAGGCAATAAAAGCAATTGTGCAAAACGTTCCCCTGCCTCTAGGTGCATAAATTGTGAGACCTGTACCATAATAAGGATTTCATCAGTAAAATCAGGATCAATGACTCCTGGAACCACCATTAACCCTCGCATAGTGCTGCTGCTTCGACCTAACAAAAATCCTACATGTCCCTTTGGCAAAGGGCCACATACTCCAGTAGTTAACTTATATATTCCTCCATTAGGAGACAGAGTATAAGTTTGAGTAATACCCAAGTCAGCAGCAGCACTCTGCTTAGTGGCAGCATAAAGCTGAGAAACGGGGGTGGGGGTGATACCATTAAGGATGACTTGAAGTCATTCCTTGATGTTGTAAGCCATCGCTCACTGTGTATTGTGGTAGGCCTGCATTGTAATTGTTGGGGCCCCAAGCCTGTGGGTCCCGGTTCCCATTTCTTGGGAGGGGTGACAATAAATTCCACTTTTATCAGTTTTTGAACAACATTCATTTGTCCAATGTTGACCTTTTCCACATAGTTTGCACTCCCCAGAAGGTAATTTTTTCTCTTTTGTGGTCAGGAAGCCCAGTTTTTTCCAGCATTCTTTCTTAAAAAGGCCAGGCTTCCTGCACTGAAAACATACACCTTGTTTAGAATTACTCTTTAAGGCCTTAGAAAGTGCTCCAGCAAACAGTTGAGCATTGTAAATAGCTCCTCCCATGCCCGCACAAGCCTGAATATACTCATCTAAATTGGCTCCACTGGCTTTTAAAGGTCTTAATAACTTTTGACACTCAGGATTAGCGTTTTCAAAGGCCAGCATATCCAGAAGAATTTTAAAATCAGGTCCCACACCTACAGTCTTTAATACAGCATCTTGAAGATGAGCTAAAAAATCTGGATATGGCTCATTAGCTCCTTGCAGGATTTTTACAAATGATAAAGAAGTTTTGCCTGCTATCTCAACTTTAGTCCAGGCTTTCATAAACAAAGTTTTAATCTGAACGATAGCAGTGTTGTCTAGGCCAGCTTGAGCATTAAGAGTGGCATATTGTCCAGAACCCATAAGTTGTTCTTCAGTAGGTCCTGGGGATTACGGGTAGCATTTTTTCTAGCTTGTACTCTTGCTTCCTCCTACCACCAAATTTTCAATTGAAGTCATTGAGAATGGTCAAGGACAGTCTTTCCTAACGTCTCCCAATCAATAGGAATCATCATATGTTCTGAAGAGAAGGAATCGAGAAGGCTGAGAACAAACGATGACTGAGGTCATAAATGGAAATTGCAGCTTTCATTTCCTTTAGAAATTCAAATTGTAGTGCTGTAAAAGTCACATTATGGCCACCGTTTGGAAACTGAGCATTGGGGCCAAAAGCGGCTTGTGTTATTGGGAACAAATCTAATTCTTCAAAATCATCTTTTACCTTCGATTCCTTCTTTTCTCCTACAGGAGGAAAGGGCACAGAGAAAACCTGACCCGACATAGGCAAAGAATTTGGAGGTGGCGGCAAGGGGAAATCTTCCTCCAAAGGAGCAGAAGGGAAAGTGACAGGAAAGGCTTGTGGCGGAGAGATAGGAGAAACAGGAGCAGCAGCACCTTGTAATTTTAACAACTGTTGTAACATATCTACAATGCACTGCAAGTCAGAATTTCCTTCAGATGAAGGAGGCATTAGCTCTTCTTCCAACTCCTTATCTTCAGCAACCAGGGTGTAAATATGTTCCTCTTCGAGATCATTCCTCTCTAAAGCTTCAGATGCCTCACCTCCTGTGGCAGTATCGCCATGTTCTGAGTCAGTTTCAAGTAATTCTAATGCCTGAGTAATGGAACTACACAAAGTCCACAAAGTCAGAGGCATCATTTGCCCTCGCTGATGAGCTCAATGCAGGACTTTGACTACCTGTAACCATTCCTTTCGATTTAGCTGTACTTTAGTTTGATATTGAAACCAATAAAAATGTTGTTCAACATGGGCAAACAATCTCTTCAAAGTCTTCTCTTTTACTTCTACTCCTATAGACATTAACAGTCCCTGGAGTAACCGCAAGTATTCAGAGGCCAGAGAGGTGGAATTCCCCATAATTTTCCCATGGGTCCCCCTTCTTTATTTACTTACCCGGGGTGCTCCCCCTCCAGTTCCTTGCTCTCAAGGAGCCACGGAACCTGCTCGCTGTGCCAAATGTCGGGGCCCGCGTGTTTCCTAAACAAAGGAATGAACACACAAGACAACACAAGACAGGACAAACATGGCGGCCAACCCAAACGGCATGCTCTGCTTTATTTTATACAGCCATTTGTGGAATGTTGCCAAGTCACAAGACACATGTTGTTTTTCTGACCTTTCCCTGACTTTCTGGTTTTTCAAGATGTTACACATTAACCAGTCCCCAGGGTCTGCTGTTTGCAGCTGGCTCCTTTGTCCCCCCTGTTTGCAGGGAAAGAATGTCCTGCTTTGTTTGCAAGAGCAGGACTTATCGGGAGCATCTTGTTTGCGAGCATGTAGTCCTCTACATTCTTGGGTTAATTGCTTGCTTTGGAGGTGGGTTTCGTAGGCTCCATCCTATGTTGGCACCTCCCTGTGCACCTGGTACAGTGCATTGGGCCCCTAGATTTGCAGAGTGCACCCATCCATTTGGCATGAGCCGTGGAATGGGGCCTGCCCATGGTGGCTGAGGCCTGGGTCTCTGGTATGTCCTTGGAGCTGGAGTCTTCACGAAGTTTTTGGCAATGGAATCTGGGTGCACAGGGACTATTTTCCTGGTTACTGGCAAAGCAATGTCCTTCCCCCAGATAAAGCGGCCCCTGCAATCTGGAGCAGAGGTCTTGGCTGGCATATGTGGCACCTGCTGCCCCTGCCTGCCCCTTTCCCTGGTTTGGAAGGCTGTGGCAGCACCTGATGACTGCATTGAATCTCCTGGGCATTCTGGGAGTGGGAAGACTGCATGAACACCAGGGTACCTGCGCCTGAGCCTTTATGCACTGGTCCCTTGACTTCCCAGGATGGACCTGGGCTCCTGGCATGGAGGCAGTGAGGCGGAAGTGGTGGGAGGCTGCTGTCCAGTTGTCCTTTGGTGGAGGATGCCAAGAGGACGTCCTGGCTGTGGTGCTGTTGTAGGCGGGCAATGAAGTGGTCACAGAGTCCAGGGAATTTGGGAAGCATGGTGACAGTACCGGGAAGGGAGGGATGGTTGAAGCCACAAAAGACTGCAGCAGGCCAAGCTCAGTGGATCATGGCTGTAACCACAGCACATTGGGATTCTGAGGAGGGTGGATCATGAGGTCGGGAGATCCAGACCAGCCTGGCTAACACGGTGAAACCCTGTCTCCACTAAAACTACAAAACATGAGCCCGGCGTGGGGCCAGGCACCTATAGTCCCCACTGCTCGGGAGGCTGAGGCAGGAGAATGGCATGCACCTGGGAGACGGAGCTTGAAGTGAGCCGAGATCATGCCACTGCACTCCACCTTGGGTGATAGAGTGAGACTCCATCTGGACGAAAAAGAAAGAAAGAAAGAAAGATAGAAAGAAAGAAAGAGAGAGAGAAAGAAAGAAAGAATGAAAGAGAGAAAGAGAGAGAGAAAGAAGGAAAGAAGAAAGGAAGAAAGAGAAAGAAAAGAAAGAAGGAAAGAAAAAAGAAAGAAAAAAGAGTGAGAAAGAGAAAGAAAAGAAAGAAGAAACAGAGAAAGAAGGGAAGAAAGAAAGAAAGAAAGAGAAGAAAGAAAGAAGAGAGAGAGAAGGAAAGAAAGGAATGTAGAAAATAAAGAAAGACAAGAAAGAAAGCAAAAAGGTCTACAGCACCCAGTATTCCCAGACTGTCTCCCATCCAAGTACTAACAAGGCCCGACCCTGCTTAGCTTCCGAGATCAGAGGAGATCATGTCCATTCAGGGTGGCATGGCTGTAGATGCTGGCAGAGGCACCTGGCTGCCACAAGAGGCCAGCCCAGCCATGCCAGCCAGCTTCCAGCTGGTACCAACAGCCCGGGGACTCCAGGCTTGTATCGGGAAACCAGGGACTCTAGCCAGTGTCCTTCCCCAGGCTCCCGAGCTCCCAATCTTCCACCACGTCCGGACCACTCAGATTAGGGACTGCTCTGAAGCATCAGGGCTGAGGGCCCACGATCCTGGGACCCAGTCTGTTCCACCGCCATGTCACAGAGTTGTTCTTTTGGATCCCTGGCAGCTCAGGAGCTCCTGTGAGGCCCCCTCTTGTCCCACTCAGTCAGAGCCGTCAAGGTTCAAGCCAGCTTGATGGCAAGCTCTGCCTCCTCGGAATCCCAAGGTGCTGTGGTTACAGGCCCAATCCACTGCGCACAGCCTGCTGTAGTCTTTTGTGGCTTTGCCCCTCCCTCCCTACCCCCTACTGTCGCCTTGCTTCCCAAACTCCCTGAACTCTACTCCCACTTTAACTCCCGCCTACATCCCTGCCACAGCCTGGGACTACCTCTTGGGTATCCGCTATGAAAGCACAAGTGGGCAGCAGCCTCCCACAGCTTCCAGCTCACCGCCGCCAGACGAGGAGCCCGGGTCCATCCCGGGAGGGCAGGGAGCCGGACCATAAAGGTGCAGGCACAGGTTTCCTGCCGTTCATGCTACCTTCCCACTCCTGGAATGCCCAGACGATTCAGTGAACTCATCGGGTGCTGCTGCAACCTTCCAAACCGGGGAAAGGTGCGGGCAGGGGCAGCGGGTGCCACACACGCCAGCCAAGACCTCCGCTCCAAAGCGCCAGGGCCGCTACTTCTGTCACCTTCCCTCTGTCTCTCTGTCTCTCAATCTTTCTCTGTCCCTCTCTTTCTCTGCCTCTCTGTCTCTTTCCCTCTCCCCCTGCCCTGTCTCTCTTGATCACTGTCCCTCTCCCTCCTTTGGTTTCAATCTCTCCATCCATCTCTTCCTTGCTCTCCTTCAAGCCGTTTGTGTGTGCATGCATGTGTGTGTGTGTGTGTCTGTGTGTGTTTGTGCACACGTGTGTGGGTTCCTGCTTGCGTGTACCCTGTTGTGTCTGTGTGTGGGACTGTGGATTTTCTCGTGGTAGTGTTGAGGTGTGACTGGGTTTCTCTCAGCAACTCTCGCCGGGGATCAGGCTGCAAGCTCTAGTGCCAGCCCAGGGAAAAGCAGGGCTATCCCCCAACCCCCAGCCCCCACCCCCCCTTGCCCACCGGCTGGGTCTTGGTCTGGAAAAGCGACCATGGTGGGGATGTTGTGAGATAAAGGCCACGTGCTGCTGGGTCGGCTGTTTGCCCTTGTCCAGCACTGACAGCTCTGGGTGGGTGGAGCAAGAGGGGGCCACCCAGGAGTTGCTGAGACACCTGGGATCCGAAAGAATATCTCCACAACAGAGCTGAGGACGGGACGGTGTCCCAGGATCCTGGGCCCTGGGCCCTGACGCCTTGGAGCACTCCCTGTTCTGAGCGGGACAGAGGTGGTGGGACCTTGGAATCTCGGGAGCTGGGGGAAGGTCACTCGCGAGCGGCTCGGGGATCCCAATTCGAGCCCAGTGGACCCAGGCTGGTGGTGCCGGCTGGAAGCCAGAGGTCATGGCTGGGCTGGGCTCTTGGGGAAGCCAGGCACCTCTGCTGGCGTCTACAGCCATACCACCCTGAATGTGCCTGATCTCGTCTGATCTTGGAAACTAAGCAGGGTCGGGCCTGGTGAGTACCTGGATGAGAGACCACTGGGAATACTGGGTGCTGTAGGCTTTTTTGCTTTTTCCCTTGTCTTTCCTTCTTTTCCACCTTCCTTTCTTCCCTTCTTGCTCTCTCTCTTCTTTTTCTCTTTCTTTCTTTCTTTCTTTCTTTCTTTCTTTCTTTCTTTCTTTCTTTCTTTCGTTCGTTCGTTCGTTCGTTCGTTCTTTCTTTCTTTCTTTCTCTCTCTCTTTCTTTCTTTTCTTTCTTTCATTCTTTCTTTTCTTTCTTTGTGTCATTCTTTATTTTCCTTTTTTCTTCTTTCTTTCTTTGTTTCTCTTTCTTTCTTTCTTTCTTTCTTTCTTTCTTTCTTTCTTTCTTTCTTTCTTTCTTTCTTTCTTTCTTTCTTCCTTCCTTCCTTCCTTCCTTCCTTCCTTCCTTCCTTCTTTCCTTCCTTCTTTCTTTTCTTTCTTTCTTTCTTTCTTTCTTTCTTTCTTTCTTTCTTTCTTTCTTTCTTTCTTTCTTTCTTTCTTTCTTTCTTTCTTTCTTTCTTTCTTTCTTTCTTTCTTTCTTTCTATCTCTCTCTCTCTCTTTCTTTTTCTTCCAAATGGAGTCTCGCTCTGTCATCCGGGCTGCAGTGCAATGGCGGGATCTCAGCTCACTGCAAGCTCTGCCTCCCAGGTTCATGCCATTCTCCTGCCTCAGCCTCCCAAGCAACGCGGACGACATGCTACCCCCACCACGCCTGGCTCATGTTTTGTAGTTTTAGTAGAGACGGGGTTTCACTGTGTAAGCCAGGCTGATCTGAATCACCTGACCTCGTGATCCACATGCTTTGGCATCCCAAAGTGCTGGGATTGCATTAGTGATCCACCGCACCCAGCCTGCAGTAGGCTTCTGTGGCTTCCCCACTCCCTCCCTTCCCCCTACTATCCTCTTTCTTCCCAACCTCCCCTGACTCTGTTCCCCCTTTATTGTGCCCCTACACCCCCAACGCACTCAGGAAACTGCTTCTCAGGGTGCGCCACCAAGGCACCACTGGGCAGCAGCATTCCACTGCTTCTGCCTAGCCGTCACCATGCCAGGAGCCCGGCTCCAGCCAGGGAGGCAGGGGGCCAGACCGAAAAGGCACAGGCCTGGGTGTTGGCATTGTGAGAAAAAGGCCACACTTCGCTGGGCCACCTGTTCACCCTTGGCCATCCCTGACGGCTCTGACAGGGTGGAGCAAGAGGGGTCCTTGCAGAAGTTCCTGAGCCACGAAGGATCCAAAAGAATACGTCTGCAACAGGGCAGAGGACCTGTTGGGGATCCAGGATCGTGGGCCCTGGGCCCTGACACCTCAGGGTACTCCCTGCTTGGAGCTTTCCGGACGTGCTGGAGGCTCGGGAGCTCAGGAACCCGGGGAAGGCCACGGGGAAGCAGCTCAGTGTTCCCGATAGGAGCCTGGAGGCCCCAGGCTGGCGGTGCCACCTGGAAGCTGGCGGGCATGGCTGGGCTTGGCTCCTGTGGCAGCCAGACGCCTTTGCTGGCGTCTACGGCTATAACACCCTGAATGTGCGAGATCTCATCTGATCTCAGAAACTAAGCAGTGTCAGGCCTAGTTAGTACTTGGATGGGAGGCCGCCTGGGAATACTGGGTGCTGTGGGCTTTTTTGCTTTCTTTCTTGTCTTTCTTTTTTTCTACCTTCCTTTCTTTCCTTCTCTCTCTCTCCTTTCTTTCTTTCCTTTTCTTTCTTTCTTTCTTTTTTCTTTCTTTCTGTCTTTCTTTCTGTCTTTCTGTCTTTCTTTCTTTCTTTCTTTCCTTCTTTCCTTCTTTCCTTCTTTCTTTCTTTCTCTCTCTCTTTCTTTCTCTCTTTCCTTCTTTCTTTTCTTTCTTTCACTCTCTCTTTCTTCCTTCCTTCCTTCTTTCCTTCCTTCCTTCCTTCTTTCCTTCCTTCCTTCTTTCCTTCCTTTCTCTCTCTCTCCCTTCCTTCCTTCCTTTCTCTCTCCCTCCCTCCCTCCCTCCCTCCCTCCCTCCCTCTCTTTCTTTCTTTCTTTCTTTCTTTCTTTCTTTCTTTCTTTCTTTCTTTCTTTCTTTCTTTCTTTCTTTCTTTCTTTCTCTCTCTCTCTCTCTCTCTCTCTCTCTCTCTCTCTCTCTCTCTTTCTTTCTTTCTTTCTTTCTTTCTTTCTTTCTTTCTTTCTTTCTTTCTTTCTTTCTTTCTTTCTTTCCTTCTTTCATGCTTGCTTGCTTGCTTTTTCTTCCAGATGGAGTCTCGCTCTGTCACCCAGGCTGGAGTGCAGTGGCACGATCTTGGCTCACTTCAAGTTCCGCCTCCCGGGTTCACGCCATTACCCTTCCTCAGCCTCCTCAGCAGCTGGGACTATAGGCGCCTGCCACCACACCTGGCTCATGTTTTGTAGTTTTAGTAGAGACGGGGTTTCACTGTGTAAGCCAGGCTGGTCTGGACCTCCTGACTTTGTGATCCACATGCCTCGGCCTCCCAAAATGCCGGGATTACCGGAGTGATCCACCGTGCCCGGTGTTCTATAGTCTTTTGCTTCTTCTCCCATCATTCCCTTCTCCCTACAGTTGCCATACTTCCCAACCTCCCCTGACTCTGCTCCCACTTTATCACCTGCCGACACCCACGCTGCAGCCTGAGACCTCCTCCTGGGCTTCCGCCACCAAAGCATCACCGGGCAGCAGAATACCACCACTTCTGCCTCACCGCCGCCCAGCCAGGAGCCTGGTTCCACTCCGGGAGGGCAGGGGGCTGGACCCCAAAGGTGCAGTTGCGGGTTCCCTGCCATTTGTGGTGCCTTCCTACTCCGGGAATGACCAGGCGATTCAATCCACTCATCGGGCACCGCTGCAACCTTCCAAACCAGGGGAAGGGGTGGGCAGGGGCAGTGGATGCCACACACGCCAGCCAAGACCTCTGCTCCAGAATGCAGGGGCTGCTTTTTTCGGGGGAGGACATTGCTTCAACAACCACCAGGAAAACAGTCCCTGTGCACCTGGATTCCCATTGCCACCATCTTTGTGTAACTCCAGTCCTGAAGACAATCCACAGACCCAGGTCTCGGGCCCCATGGGCACGCCTGGTGCCATGGCTCCTGCCAATTGGGCAGGCACTGTCTGCCAATCAAGGGGCGCACCGAACAGCACCAAGAGCAGATAGAAGTGCCAAGAAAGGAAGGAGCCTACGAAACCCACTTCCAAAGCAAGCAATTAATCCAACACAAAACCCATGTCACCGTTCCATTTCTCCTCTCACATGGACGGCCTGGCCACCCTGTTCTGGTCCAGCCCAAGCCCCCTCCACCCTATCCCGGCCTGCTCAAAAGGGCCCTGCCTACTGGAGCAGGGAGCTCTCTCTCCAAAGCTCTATCACTCTGGGTCTCTAGCTCCCTCATGCTCTCTCTTCTGGGTTTGCCCCTGCACCTCGTGCTACTTCTGTCGCCTTCCCTCTGTCTGTCTCTCTCTCTGTCCCTTTCTCTTTCTCAGCCTCTCTGTCTGTCTCTTTCCCTCTCCATCTCCCCTGTCTCTCTGAATCGCTATCTCTCTCCCTCACTCGTTTTCAATCTCTCCATCCGTCTCTTCCTTGCTCTCTTTCAAGCCATTTGTGTGGGCGTCCGTGTGTGTGTGTGTGTGTGTGTGTGTGTCTGTGTGCATGGGAACGCCTGTGTGTGTTCCCGTGCAAGAGTGCCCTGCTGCATCTGTGTATGGGGTTGTGGATTTGCTCCTGGTGGTGGTGGGGTGTGTCTGGGTTTCTCTCAGCCCCTCTTGCAGGGGATCAGCCTGCTGGCTATAGTGCCAGCCTGGGGCAAAGCAGGGCCATCCTCCAACCACCCAGTCCCATGCCTTCTTGTGCACCAGACTGGTCTTCTTTGGGACAAGCAACCATGGTGGGGGCGTTGTGAGAAAAATGCCTCGTACTCCTGGGTCAGCTCTTCACCATTGGCCAGCCTTGACGGCTTTGGGTTGGTGGGGCAAGAGGGGGCCTCACAGGAGCTCCTGAGTGGATCCAAATGGATACCTATGTGAATTGGCGGAAGACCAGATGGGGTCCCAGGATCATGGGACCTGGGCTCTGACACCTCAGACCATGCATATTCTGAGCAGGCTCTTTTTGTTGCTCGGAGCTTGGGAGGTGGGTGAAGGCCACTGGCAAGCGACTCAGGGGTCCCTGATCCGAGCCCAGCGACCCCAGTCTGGCAGTTCCGGCAGGAAGCCGGTGGGCATGGCTGATACGGGCTCCTGGGGCAGCCAGGGGCCTCTGCCGGCGTCTATGGCCATGTCAGCCTGAACGCACCTGATCTTGTCTGATCTCGGAAGCGAGGCAGGTTCAGGCCTGGTTCGTATTTGGATGGAAGACCATCAGGGAATACCGAGTGCTGCAGGCTTTTTGCTCTCTTTCATGTTTTCTTTCTTCTCTACCTTCCTTACTTCCCTTCTCTCACTCTCTCTTTTCTTTCTTTCTTTCGTTCCTCCCTTCCTTCCTTCCCTCCCTCCCTCCCTCCCTCCCTCCCTCCCTCCCTCCCTCCCTCCCTTCCTTCCTTCCTTCCTTCCTTCCTTCCTTCCTTCCTTCCTTCCTTCCTTCCTTCCTTCTTTCTCTTTGAGATGGAATCTCACTCTGTCACCAAGGCTGCAGTGCAGTGATACGATCTCGGCTCACTTCAAGCTCCACCTCCCTGATTCATGCCATTCTCCTGCCTCAGCCTCCCAAGTTGCTGGGACTGCAGGCGTCCGCCAACATGCCTGGCTCATAGTTTCTAGTTTTAGTAGAGACAGGGTTTCACCGTGTCAGCCTGGCTGATCTGGATCTCCTGACCTCATGATCCACCTGCCTCAGCCTCCCAAAGTGCTGGGATTACAGGTGTGGTCCAATGCACACAGCCTGCTGTAGGCTTTTGTGGCTTCTCCCCTACCTCCCTTCGCCTACTGTCACCATGCTTTCCAAACTCCCCTGAGCCTGCTCCCCCTTTATCGCCTGCCTACACTCCCACTGCAGCTGGGGGCCTCCTTCTGGGGGTCCACCACCAAAGCACCACTGGGCAGCAGCATCCCAGTGCTTCCATGTTGTGGCCGCCACACCAGGAGACCGTCTCCAGCTCGGGGCGTGGAAGGGGGCAGGACCCCAAATGTGCAGGCATGGGTTCCATTCCGTTCACGATGCCTTTCCTCTCCTGGAACTCCCAGGCAGTTCAGTCCATTCATCGGGTGCCACCGCAACCTTCCAAACCAGGGGAAGGGGTGGGCAGGGGCAGTGGGTGCCACACACACCAGCCAAAATCTCCGCTCCAGAACACAGGGGCTGCTTTATCTGAGGGAAGGACATTGCTTTGCCAGCCACCAGGAAAACAGTCCCTGTGCACCCAGATTCCCATTGCCACCAACTTCATGTAAACTCCAGTTCAGAGGACATGCCAGAGACCCAGGCCTCAGGCTCCATGGGCATGCCCATTGCCACGGCTCCTGCAAAACGGGCGGGCACACTCTGCAAATCAAGGGGCTCACAGCACCAGAAAAAGAGCACAAGGAGGTGCCAACAAAGGAAGGAGACTATGCAACTCACCTCCAAAGCAAGCAATAAACCCAAGACAAAACCCGTCTCAGAGCTCCATTGCTCCTCTTGCATGGATGGCCTGGTCACCCTGTTCTGGCGCAGCCCATGCCACCTCCACCCTATCCGCTGCCTACAGGAGCGGGGCGCTCCCTCTCCATGGCTCTATAGCTCTCGCTCTCTAGCTCCCTCCCCCTCTGTCTTCTGGGTTTTCCCCTGCACCTCGTGCTACTTTTGTGGCCTTCCCTCTGTCTCTCTGTCTCTCTGTCTCTCTTTCTCTGCCTCTCTGTCTGTCTCTTTCCCTCTCCCCCTCCCCTGTGTCTCTCGATCGCTGTCTCTCTCCCTTCCTCCTTTTCAATCTCTCCATTCATCTCTTCCTTGCTCTCCTTCAAGCTGTTTGTGTGTGAGTGCATGTGTGTGTGTGTGTATGTGTGTTTGTGTGTGTGCAGGCACCCGTGTGTGGTTTCCAACGCGTGAGTGCCCAGGCGTGTCTGTGTGTGGGGCTGTGGATTTGTTCGTGGTGGTGGGGTGTGTCTGGGTTTCTCTCAGCCCCTCTCGCCGGGGATCAGCCTCCTGGCTCTAGTGCCATCCCGGGACAAACAGGGCCATCCCCCAACTTCCAATGCCCCACACTGTCTTGCTCCACTGCTGGCTCTTGGTCAGGACAAGCGACCGTGATGGGGACAGCCACGTGTGGCTGGGCTGGCTGTTCGCCCTTGGCCAGCAGTGATGGCTCTGGGAGGGTGGGGAAGAGGGGGCCTCACAGGAGCTCCAGAGCGGCAAAAGATCCAAAAGAATACCTCCGTCACAGGGCGGAGGGCTGGATGCGGTCCTAGGATCGTGGGCCCTGGGCCCTGACACCTAGGAGCACTCCCTGTTCCAAGTGGGCCCAACGTGGTGGAGGCTCGGCTGGGGAACACCACAGCTGGGGAACACCTTGAGGTCTGCCACCAAAGCACCACCAGGAAGCAGCATCCCACCGCTTCTACCTCACTTCTGCTCGGGAGCTGGGGGAATGTTGAGGGTGAGCGACTTGGGGGTCCTGATCCGAGCCCTGCAGCACTGGGCTGGCGGTGCCCATTGGAAGCCAGCTGGCATGGCTGGGCCGGGCTCTTGTGGCAGCCATGCACCTCTGCCAGCATCTGCAGCCATACCACCCTGAATGCGCCTGATCTCGTCTGATCTCGGAAGCTTAGCAGGTTGGGGCCCATTTGGTACTTGGATGGGAGACCGCCTGGAAATACCAGTCGCTATAGGTTTTTTTTCTCTTTCATGTCTTTCTTTCTTTTCTACCTTCCTTTCTTCCCTTCTGTCTCTCCCTCTCTTCTTTCTATCTTTCTTTCTTTCCTTTCTCTCTTTTACCTTTCTTTCTTCTTTCTTCCCTTCTTTCTTTTCTTTTCTCTTTCTTTCTTTCTTTCTTCTTTCTTTTCTTTCTTTCTTTGTTTCTTTCCTTCTTTCTTTCCTTCCTTCTATTTTTCTTTCTTTTTTCTTTCTCTCTTTTTTCCTTCTTCTTTCTTTCCTTCTTTCTTTCTTTTCTGTCTTTCTCTCTCTTTCTTTATTTCGTCCTTCCTTCCTTCTGTCATTCCTTCCTTCCTTCCTTCCTTCCCTCCTTTCTTTCTTTCTTCTTTCTTTCTTTCTTTCTTTCTTTCTTTCTTTCTTTCTTTCTTTCTTTCTTTCTTTCTTTCTTTCTTTCTTTCTTTCTTTCTTTCTTTCTTTCTTTCTTTCTTTCTTTCTTTCTTTTTTCTTCCAAACGGACTCCCACTCTGCCACCCAGGCTGGAGGGCAGTGGCACGATCTCAGCTTGCTGCAAGCTCCGCCTCCCAAGTTCACGCCATTCTCCTGCCTCAGCCTCTCAAGCAGCTGGGACTACAGGGGCCTGCCATCACACCTGGCTCGTGTTTTGTAGTTTGAGTAGAGATGGGGTTTCACCGTGTAAGCCAGGCTGGTCTGGATCTCCTGACCTCATGATCCACACGTCTCGGCCTCCCAAAGTGCTGGGATTACAGGTGTGATCCACCAGTCGTGGCCTGCTGCAGGCTATTTTGGCTTTCGCCTTCACTCCCTTCCCCCTACTATCACCATGCTTCCCAAATTCCGCGACTTTGCTCCCCCTTTATTGCATCCCTACACCCCCTATGCACCCAGGGAATGCCTTCTGAGGGTGCGCCACCAAAGCACTACTGGGCAGCAGCATTCCACTGCTTCTGCCTATTCGCCGCCCCACCAGGAGCCTGGCTCCAGGCTGGGAGGGCAGGGGGCCGGATCCCAGAGGTGCAGGCCCAGTTGTTCTCATTGTGAGAAAAAGGCCACGCCACTGGGCCGCCTGTTCGCCCTTGGGCAGCCCTGATGGCTCTGGCTGGGTGGGGCAAGAGGGGGCCTCACAGGAGCTCCTGAGCCCCCAAGGATTCAAAAGAATACGTCCGCGACAGGGCGGAGGACCGGACAGGTTCCCAGGATCATTGGCCCTGGGCCCTGGCACCTGAGAGCACTCCCTGTTCCGAGTTGGCCAGACGTGGTGGAAGTTCGGCAGCTCGGGATCCAGGGGAAGGCTGTGGGCAAGTGGCTCGGGGATCCTGATACGAGCCTGGAGGCCCCGTGCTGGCTGTGCCACCTGGATGCCACTGGGCATGGCTGGGCGGGGCTCTTGTGGCAGCCAGGCGCGTTTGCCGGTGTCTAAGGTCATACCATCCTGGACCAGCGAGATCTCGTCTGATCTCAGAAGAGAAGCAGGGTCGGACCTGGTTAGTACTTGGATGGGAGACTGCCTGGGAATACTGGGTGCTGTGGGCTTTCTTTCTTTCTTCTTTCTTTCCTTCTTTCTTTCTTTTCTTTCTTTCTTTCTCTCTCTCTTTTTTCTTTATTTCTTTTCTTTCTTTCTCTTTCTTTCTTTCTTTCTTTCTTTCTTTCTTTCTTTCTTTCTTTCTTTCTTTCTTTCTTTCTTTCTTTCCCTCCCATCCTCCCTCTCTCTTTCTCTCTTTCTCTCTTTCTCTCTCTCTCTCTCTCTCTCTCTCTCTCTCTCTCTTTCTCTCTCTCTCTTTCTCTCTTTCTCTCTTTCTCTCTTTCTCTCTTTCTCTCTTTCTCTCTTTCTCTCTTTCTCTCTTTCTCTCTTTCTCTCTTTCTCTCTTTCTCTCTTTCTCTCTTTCTCTCTTTCTCTCTTTCTTTCTTTCTTTCTTTCTTTCTTTCTTTCTTTCTCTCTTCCAAACGGAGTCTTGCTCTGTCACCTAGGCTGGACTCTAGTGGCACAATCTCAGCTCACTGCAAGCTCCGCCTCCCGGGTTCACACCATGCTCCTGCCTCAGCATCCCGAGCAGCTGGGACTACACGTGCCCACCACCGTGCCTGGCTCATGTTTTGTACTTTTACTAGAGATGGGGTTTCACTGTGTAAGCCAGGCTGGTCTGGATCTCCTGACCTCGTGATCCACTTGACTCAGCCCCCCAAAGTGCTGGTATTACAGGCGTGGACCAACGCACCTGGCCAGCTGTAGGCTTTTTTGCTTCCCCCGTCCCTTACTTCCTGCTACTGTTGCCATTCTTCCCACACTCCCCTGACTCTTCTCCCCCTTTATCGCACCCCTACACCCCTGCCACAATCGGGGACCTCCTTTTAGGGGTGCACCACCAAAGCACCACTGGGCAGCAGCATTCAACTGCTTCTGCCAGCCTCCACTCTGCCAGGAGCCCGGCTTCAGACTGGGAGGGCAGGTGGCAGGACTGCAAAGGCGTAGGCCTCGGTGTTGGTGTTTTGAGAAAAAGGCCACGTGCTGCTGGGCCACCTGTTTGCCCATGGCCAGCCCTGATGGCTCTGGCTGGGTGGGGTAAGAGGGGGCCTCGCAGGATCTCCTGAGTTGCCAGTGATCCAGAAGAATACCTCCCCGACAGGACAGAGGACTGGACGGGTTCCCAGGAATGTGGACCCTGGGCCCTGATGCCTAGGAACACTCCCTGTTTCGAGCGGGCCCATTGTGGTTGAAGCACGGCAGCTCGGGAGCCGGGGGAAGGCCTCGGGCGAGGGGCTTGGGGTTCCCGATATGAGCCCAGAGGCCCAGGGCTGGCGGTGCCTGCTGGAAGCTGGCGGGCATGGCTATGCCGGGTTCTTGTGGTAGCAAGGTGCCTCTGCTGGCGTCTATGGCCATACCTCCCTGAACGCACCTGATCTCATTTGATCTCTCGAAGCTAAGCAGGGTAGGTCCTGGTTAGTACTTGGATGGGAGACCACCATAGAATACCGGGTCCTGTAGTCTTTTTTGCTTTCTTTCTTGTTTTTCTTTTCTACATTCCATTCTTCTGTTCTCTCTCTCTCTTCTTTCTTTTTTCTTTCCTTCTTTCTTTCTTTTTCTTTCTTTCTTTCTTTCTTTCTTTCTTTCTTTCTTTCTTTCTCTCTTTCTTCTATCTTTCCTTCTTTGTTCTTTTTCTTTCTTTTTTTCTCTCTCTTTCTATCTTTCTTTCCATCTTTCTTTCTTTCTTTTCTATCTTTCTACTTTCTTTCCTTTCTTTCTTTCTTTATTTATTTTTTCTCTAATTCGTTCTTTCTGTTCTCTCTCTTTCTTTTCTTTCTCTCTTTCTTCTTTCTTTCTTTTTTCTTTCCTTTCTTTGCTTCTTTCTCTCTTTCTTTTATCTTTCCTTCTTTCTTTTCTTTCTTTTTTCTCTCTCTTTCTTTCTTTCTTTGTTTCTTTCCATCTTTCTTTCTTTCCTTTCTGTCTTTCCTTCTCTCTTTCTACTTTCTTTCCTTCTTTCTTTTCTCTCTCTCTTTATTTATTCTTTCTCTATTTTTTCTTTTTTTTCTCTTTCTTTTTCTTTCTCTCTTTCTTTCTTTCCTTCTATCTTTCTTTCTTCTTTCTTTCCTTCCTTCATCCTTTCTTTCTTTCCTTCTTTCTCTCTTTCTCTTTCCTTCCTTCCTTCCTTCCTTCTTTCTTTCTTTCTTTCTTTCTTTCTTTCTTTCTTTCTTTCTTTCTTTCTTTCTTTCTTTCTTTCTTTCTTTCTTTCTTTCTTTCTTTCCTTCTTTCTTTTTCTTCCAGACAATGTCTCACTCTGACACCTAGGGTGGAGTGCAGTGCTGCTATCTTGGCTCACGGGAAGCTCCGCCTTGCACATTCACGCCATTTTCCTGCCTCAGCCTCCCGAGCAGGGGGGACTACAGGCACCCACTGACACATCGGGCTCATGTTTTGTAATTTTAGTAGAGACGGGTTTTCACCATTTTTGCCAGGGTGGTCTGGATCTCCTGAATTCGTGATCCACCCTCCTCTGAATCTCAACGTGCTGTGGTTACAGGCGAGATTCACTGCGCCTGGCCTGCTGTAGTCTTTTGTGGTTTCCCCCCTCCCTCCCTTCCCCCTACTGTCACCATGCTTCCCAACCTTCCTGGACTCTGCTCCCACTTTACTGTAAGCCTACAACCCCGCTGTAGCTGGGGACGTCCTCTTGGGTGTCCGCCACGAAAGCACAACTGGGCTGCAGCCTCCCACCGCTTACTCCTCGCTGCCGCCATGCCAGGAGTCTGGGTCCATCGTGGGAGGTCAGGTGGCCAGACCACGAAGGCACAGGCACAGGTTCCCTGCTGTGCACGCTGCCTTCCCACTCCTGGAATGCCCAGGTGATTTAACGCACTCATCGAGCACCACTACAACCTTGCAAACATTGGGAAGGGCAGGTAGGGGCAGCGGGAGCCACACACACCAGCCAAGACCTCCGGTCCAGGACTCAGGGGCTGCTTTATCTGGGAGAAGGACATTGCTTTGCCAGTCACCAGGAAAACACTCCCTGTGCACCCAGATTCCATTGCCACCAACTTTGTGTAAACTCCAGTCCGGAGGACATGCCAGAGACCCAGGCCTCGGGCACTGTGGGCACGCCTGGTGCAACACCTCCTGCCAAATGGACAGGTGCACTGTGAAATTCTAGGGGCCCAATGCACCACACTAGGAGCACAGGAAGGTGCCAACAAAGGAAGGAGTCTAGAAACCCAACTCCAAACAAGCAATTAACCCAAGACAAAACCCGTCTCAGAGCTCCATTGCTCCTCTTGCATCAATGGCCTGGTCACCCTGTTTATCTCAACCCATGCTCCCTCCACCCTATCCCGGCCTGCTCAAAAGGGCCCTGCCTACCGGAGCAGGGTGGTCCCTCTCCATGGCTCTATCTCTCTCGCTCTCTATCTCCCTCCCCCTCTGTCTTCTGGGTTTCCCCTGCACCTCCCGCTATTTCTGTCAACTTCCACCTCAAGCTACTTCTGTGGCCTTCCCTCTGTCTCTCTCTGTCTCTCTCTCTTTCTCTGTCCCTCTCTCTTTCTCTGAATCTCAGTCTGTCTCTTTCCCTCTCCCCTTCCCCTGTTTCTCTTGATGGATGTCTCTCTCCCATCATCGGTTTCAATCTCTCCATCAATCTCTTCCTTGCTCTCCTTCAAGCCGTTTGTGTGTGCATGTATGTGTATGTGTGTGTGTCTGCGTGTGTGCTCGCACGTGAGTGAGTTCCTGTGTGCGAGCACCTGGGTATGTCTGTGTGTGGGCCTGTGGATTTGCTCCTGGTAGTGGTGGGGTGTGTCTGGGTTTCTCTCAGCCCCTCTCGCTGGGGACCAGGCTGCGGGCTCTAGTGCCAGCCTGGGGCAAAGTAGGGCCATCCCAACCCCCAACCACCCATGCTCTCTTGCTCACCGGCTGGGTCTTGGTTGGGACAAGCAACCGTGTTGGGGGCGGTGTGAGAAAAAGGCCATGAGAGGCTGGGCCGGCTGTTCATCCTTCGCCAGCCCTGATGGCTCTGCGTGGGTGGAGCAAGAGGGGGCCTCGCAGGAGCTACTAAACTTTCAGGGATCTAGAATATCTCTGCGACAGGTTGTAGGATCAGACGGGGTCCCAGGATCATGGGCCCTGGGTCCTGAAGCCTCGTAACACTCCCTGTTCTGAGCGGGACCTACATGTTGGAAGCTTGGCAGCTTGGAAGCCATGGGAAGGCCATGGTCGAGCAGCTCTGCTGTGCTGATATGATCCCGGTGGCCCCGGGCAGGCGGTGCCGGCTACAAGCAGGCGGGCATGGCTGGGCTGGGCTCTTGTTGCAGCCAGGCGCCTCTGCTGGCATCCATGACCACACCAACTTGAACGCACTTGAACTCGTCTGATCTTGGAAGCTAAGCAGGGTCGGGCCTGGTTAGTATGTGGATGGGAGGCCGCCTGGCAATACCGGTTTCTGAAGTCTTTTTTGCTTCCTTTCTTGTCTTTCTTTCTTTTCTACCTTCCTTTCTTCCCTTCTCTCTCTTCTTTCTTTCTTTTCTCTTTCTTTCTTCTTTCTTTCTTCCTTCCTTCCTTTCTCTCTTTTGTTCTTTCTTTCTTTTTCTTTCTTTTTTCTTCTTTCCTTCTTTCTTTCTCTCTTTGTTTCTTCTTTCTTTCCTTCTTTCTTTCTTTTCTTTCTTTCTTTCTATCTTTCTCTCTTTTTTTCTCTCTCTCTTTCTTTCTCTCTCTCTCTCTCTCTTTCTTTCTTTCTTTCTTTCTTTCTTTCTTTCTTTCTTTCTTTCTTTCTTTCTTTTTCTTTCTATCTCTCTTTCTGTCTCTCCCTCCCTTCCTTCCTTCCTTCCTTCCTTCCTTCCTTCCTTCCTTCCTTCCTTCCTTCCTTCCTTCCTTCCTTCCTTCCTTCCTTCCTTCCTCTCTTTCTGTCTGTCTTGCTTGCTTTCTTCGTTGCTGTGGATTTGCTCCTGGTGGCAGTGGGGTGTGTCTGCGTTTATCCGAACCCCTCTCTCTGGGGATCAAGCTGCCGGCTCTAGTGTCAGCTCCGGGCAAAGCAGGGCTATCTCCCAAACCCCCACCCCCCACATCATCTTGCCCACTGGCCGGGTCTTGGTTAGGCCAAGCCACCATGTTGAGGTCATTGTGAGAAAAGAGCTCAGTGTGGCTTGTCTGGATGTTCGTCCTTTGCCAGCTTAGTCGGCTCTGGGTGGGTGGAGCAAGAGGGGGCCTTGCAGGAGCTCCAGAGCGGCCAGGGATCCAAAAGAATACCTCCGCAACAGGGTGGAGGACCGGACGGGGTCCCAGGATCGTGGGCCTTGGGCCCTGATGCCTCAGAGCACTCAATGTTCTGAGCGGGCCAGATGTGGTGGAAGCTCAGCAGCTCAGGAGTGGGATAAGTCTGAAAGTGAGCGGCCCAGGGGTCCCGATCCGAGCCCAGCGGCCCCAGGCTGGTGGTGCCAGCTGGAAGCAGGTGGGCATGGCTGCGCTGGGCTCTTGGGGCACCCAGGGGCCTCTGCCCACGTCTATGGCCATACCACCCTGAACGCGCCCGATCTCATCTGATCTTGGAAGCTAAGCAGGGTTGGGACTGGTTAGTACTTGGATAGCAGACCGCGTGGGAATACCGGGTGCTGTAGGGTTTTTTGCTTTCTTTCTTGTCTTTCTTTCCTTTCTACCTTCCTTTCTTTCCTTCTCTCTCTCTCCCTTCTTGCTTTTTCTTTCTTATCTTTCTTTCTCTCTATCTTTCCTTCTTTGTTTCCTCTTTCTTTCCTGTTTTCTTTCTCTTTCTTTCCTTCCTTCTTTCTTTCTTTTCTTTCTCTCTCTTTCTTTGTTTTTCTTTCTTTGTTCCTTCCTTCCTTCCTTTCTCTCTTTCTTTCTTTCTTTCCTTCCCTCCCTCCCTCCCTCTTTCTTTCTTTCTTTCCTTCCCTCCCTTCCTCCCTCCCTCCCTCTTTCTTTCTTTCCCTCCCTTCCTCCCTTCCTCCCTCCCTCCCTCCCTCTTTCTTTCTTTCTTTCTTTCTTTCTTTCTTTCTTTCTTTCTTTCTTTCTTTCTTTCTTTCTTTCTTTTCTCTCTCTCTCTCTCTCTCTTTCTTTCTTTCTTTCTTTCTTTCTTTCTTTCTTTCTTTCTTTCTTTCTTTCTTTCTTTCTTTCTTTCTTTCTTTCTTTCTTTCCTTCCCTCCCTTTCTCCCTTCCTCCCTCCCTCTTTCTTTCTTTCTTTCTTTCTCTCTCTCTCTCTCTCTCTCTCTCTCTCTCTTTCTTTCTTTCTTTCTTTCTTTCTTTCTTTCTTTCTTTCTTTCTTTCTTTCTTTCTTTCTTTCTTTCTTTCTTTCTTTCTTTCTTTCTTTCTTTCTTTCTTTCCTTTTCTTCCAGACAGTGTCTCGCTCTGTCACCCAGGTAAGAGTGCAGTGGTGTGATCTCGGCTCAATGCAAGCTCTGAGTCCTGGGTTCTCGCCTTTCTGCTGCCTCCATTTCCCAAGCAGCTAGGACTACAGGCACTCGCCACCATACCCAGCTCATGCTTTGTAGTTTTAGTACAGACGGGGTTTCACCATGTTAGCCATGCTAGTCTGGATCTCCTGACCTCGTAATCCACCCAAATCGGTCTCCAAAAGTGCTGAGATTACAGATGTGATCCACCGTGCCTGGCCTGCTACAGCAGGCTTTTGTGACTTCCCCCCTCCCTCCCTTCCCCCTACTGTCAACATGCTTCCCAACTTCCCCTGACTTTGCTTCCCCTTTATTGCCTGCCTACAACCCGCCACAGCCTGTTACCTCCTCCTGGGGGTCCGTCACCAAAGCACCACCGAGCTGCAGGACCCCACCTCTTCCACCTCGCTGCCGCTCCACCAGAAGCCCGGCTCCAGCCCGTGAGGGCAGTGGGCTGGACCTCAAAGGCGCGGATGCGGGTTCCCTGCTGTTGGCAATGCCTTCCCACTCCTGGAATGCGCAGGTGATTCAATCCACTCATTGGACCCCACTGCAACTGTCCAAACCATTTAAAGGGGCCGGCAGAAGTAGCGGGTGCCACACACGCCAGCCAAGACCTCTGCTCCAGAATGCAGGGCCTGCTTTATCCGGGGGAAGGACATTGCTACGTCAGTCACCAGGAGAACAGTCCCTGTTCACCCGATTCCCATTGCCAACAAGCTCGTTTAAACTAAAGTCCTGAGGACTCGCCAGAGACCCAGGCTTCAGGCCCCTGGGCACACCCGGTGCCATGGCTCTCTCCAAATGGGCGGGGGCACTCTGCAAATCATGGGGCCCTCTGCACCATGCCAAGAGCTCAGGGAGGTGCCAACAAAAGAAGGAGACTATGAAACCCACCTCCAAAGCAAGCAATTAATCCAAGACAAAATTGGTCTCAGTGCTCCATTACTCCTCTCACATAGACGACCTGGCCACCCTGTTCTGGCTCAGCCCAATCCCCCTCCACCCTATCCCGGCCTGCTCAAAAGGGCCCTGGCTAACAGAGCATGGCACTTCCACTCCAAGGCTCTATCGCTCTTGCTCTCTAGCTTCCTCCCCCCTCTCTTCTGTGTTTGCCCCTGCACCTTGCGCTCCTTCTGTCGCTTTCCCTCTGTCTCTCTGTCTCTCTCTCTTTCCCTGTCAATCTCTCTTTCTCTGATTCTCTGTCTGTCTCTTTCCCTCTCCCACTCCCCTGTCTCTCTCAATCGCTGTCTCACTCCCTCCCTCGGTTTCAATCTCTCCATCCATGTCTTCCTTGCTCTCCCTAAAGACGTTTGTGTGAGCATGCATTTTTGTATGTGTTTGTGTGTGTGTATGTGTCTGAGTGCACACGCCCATTTGTGTGTTCTTGCACTCGAGCACCTGGGTGTGTTTGTGTGTGGGGCTGTGGATTTCCTACTGGTGGCGATGGGGTGTGTCTGCATTTCTCTCAGCCCCTCTCGCCTGGGATCAGGCTGCTGGCTGGAGTGCCAGCCTGGGGCCAAGCAGGGCCATACTGCAACCGCCAACCCCCCACGCTGTCTTGCCCACCGTCCAGGACTTGTTGGGGAAGTGCGACCGTGGTGGCGGTGTTGTGAGAAAAAGTCCACGTGCCGCTGGGCCAGCTGTTCCCCCTTGGCCAGCCCTGACAGCTCTGACTAGGAGGGGCAAGAGGGGGCCACGCAGGAGCTCCTGAGCGACCATGGATCCCAAAGAATACCTATGCGACAGGGTGGAGGACTGGGCGGCGTCCCAGGATCAGGGTCCCTGGGCCCTGATGCCTCGGAGCACTCCCTGTTCTGAGCAGGCTCTATATGGTGGAAGGTCGGGAGCTCTGGAGCTGGGGGAAAACCACAGGTGAGCGGCTTGGGGGTCCCGATCGAAGCCCAGCAGCCCTGGACTGGCAGTGTTGGCTGGAAGCTGGCGGGAGTGGCTGGGCCGGGCTCTTGGGGCAACCAGGCTCCTCTGCTGGCATCTACAACCATACCACCCTGAGCACGCCCAATCTTGTCTGCTCTTGGAAGTTTAGCAGGGTTGGGCCGTTTAGTTCTTGGATGGGAGACTGCCTGTTAATACCGGCCGCTGAAGGCTTTTTTGCTTTCTTTCATTTCTTTCTTCCTTTCTTCCCTTCTCTCTCTCTTCTTTCTCTCTTTTTTCTTTCTTGTCTTCTTTCTTTGTTTTCTTTCTCTCTTTGTTTAATTCTTTCTTTCGCCCTTCCTTTCTTCCTTCCTTTCTTTCTTTTCTTTCATTCTTTCTAGCTCTTTCTTTCTCTTTCTTTCTTTCGTTCTTTTATTCTTTTGTTCTTTCTTCTTTCTCACCTTCTCTTTCTTTCTTTCTTTCTTTCTTTCTTTCTTTCTTTCTTTCTTTCTTTCTTTCTTCTTTCTCTCCTTCTTTTTCTTTCTTTCTTTCTCTTTCTCTATTTCTTTTGTTTGTTTCTTTGTTTCCCTTTCTTTCTTCTTTCTTTCCTTCTTTCTTTCTTTTCTCTTTCTTTCTTTCTTTCTTTCTTTCTTTCTTTCTTTCTTTCTTTCTTTCTTTCTTTCTTTCTTTCCTTCCTTCCTTCCTTCCTTCCTTCCTTCCTTCCTTCCTTCCTTCCTTCCTTCCTTCCTTCTTTCTTTCTTTCTTTCTTTCTTTCTTTCTTTCTTTCTTTCTTTCTTTCCTTCTTTCTTTCTTTCTTCTTCCTTTCTTCCTTTCTTTCTTTTTTCTTCCAGATGGAGTATGGCTCTGTCACACAGCCTGGAGTGCAGTGGTGCAATCTCACCTCACTAAAAGCTTGGCCTCCTGGGTTCACGCCATTCTCCTGCCTCAGCCTCCGAAGAAGTGGGGACTACAGGCCCCCATCACCACACCAGGCTCATGTTTTTTTGTTTTAGTAGAGACGGGGCTTCACCCTGTTAGCCAGACTGCTCTGGATCTCGTGACCTCATGATCCACCCTCCTGAGAATCCCAACGTGTGGTGGTTACAAGTGTGATCCACTGCGCACGGCCTGCTGTAGTCTTTCGTGACTCCCCCCTCCCTCTTTTCCCCCTACTGTCGCCATGCTTTCCAACCACCCCGAATTCTGCTCTCACTTTATTGCCCGCCTACACCCCCGCCGCAGCCAAGGACGTCCTCTTCGTGATCCGTCACAAAAGCACAACCGGGCAGCAGCTTCCCACAGCTTCCACCTTGCTGCCACCATGCCAGGAGCCCGGTTACATCCCGGGAGGGCAGGGGGCCGGACCATAAAAGCGCAGATGCAGGTGCCCTGCCGTTCACGCTGCCTTCCTGCTCCAAGAACCCCCAGGTGATTCAATGCACTCATCGGACGCCACTGCAATCTTTCAAACCGGGGGAAGGGACGGGCAGGGGCAGCGGGTGCCACACATGCCAGCGAAGACCTCCGCTCCAGAATGCAGGGGCCGCTTTATCCCGGGGAAAGACATTGCTTCACCAGCCACCAGGAAAACAGTCTCTGTGCACATGGATTCCATTACCATCAACTTCGTGTAAACTCCAGTCCCGAGGACATGCCAGAGAACCAGGCCTCGGGTACTGTGGGCGCGCCCGGTTCCAGGGCTCCTGCCAAATGGACAGGGCACTCTGCAAACCTAGGGGCCCAACGCACCACACTAGGGACACAGGGAGGTGCCAACAATGGAAGGAGCATACTAAACCCACCACCAAAGCAAGCAATTAACCCAAGATAAAACCCATCTCAGTGCTCCATTGTTCCTCTTGCATAGACGGCCTGGTCACCCTGTTGTGGCCCAGCCAATGTACCCGCCACCCTATGCCGGCCTGCTCAAAATGGCCCTGCCTACCGGAGCAGGGCGCTCCCTCTCCAAGGTTCTATTGCTCTTGCTCTGTAGCTCCCTCGCCCTCTATCTTCTTGGTTTGTCCCTGCACCTCACACTCCTTCTGTTGCCTTCCCTCTGTCTCTCTGTGTCTCACTCTTTCTCTGTCCCTCTCTTTCTCTGCCTCTCTGTCTGTCTCTTTCCCTGTCCCCTTCCCCTGTGTCTCTCGATGGCTGTCTCTCTCCCTCCCTCGGTTTGAATCTCTCCACCCATCTCTTTCTTGCTCTCCTTCAAGCCGTTTGCATGTGCGTGTATGTGTGTGTGTTTGTGTGTCTGTGTCTGTGTGTGTTTGCACGCGTGTGTGTGGGTTCCTGCGCGTGAGCGCTCAAGTGGGTCTGTGTGTGAGGCTTTGGATTTTCTCCTGGTGGTGGTGGGGTGTGAGTGGGTTTCTCTCAGCAACTCTTTCTGGGGATTATGCTGCCGACTCTAGTGCTAGCCTGGGAAAAAGCAAGGCCATCCCCCAACTCTCAACCCCCCACACCCTCTTGCCCACCGGCTGGGTCTTGGTTGGGAAAAGCGACCGTGGTGGGGGCTTTGTGAAAAAAAAAACCAAGTGCGGCTTTGCCAGCTGTTGGCTCTTGGCCAGCACTGAGGGCTCTGGGTTGGTGGATCAAGAGGGGGTCTCGCAGGAGCTGCTGAGTGGGCTGGGATCCAAAAGAATATCTCCGTGACAGGGCTGAGGATGGGATGGGGTCCCAGGATCCTTTGCCCTGGGCCCTGACACTTCGGAGCACTCCCAGTTCTGAGCGGGCCTGATGTGGAAGCTTGGAATCTCAGGAGCCAGGGGAAGGCCTCAAGTGAGCAGCTCGGAGGTCCCAATTGGAGCCTGGCGGCACAGGGCTGGTGGTGCCAGCTGGAAGCTGGCGGGCATGGTTGGGTGGGGCTCTTGGGGCAGCCAGGTGCCTCTGCTTGTGTCTATGGTCATACCACCCTGAACGTACCTTGTCTCGGAAGGTAAGCAGGGTTGGGCCTGGTTAGTACTTGGATGGGAGACCACCTGGGAATACCGGGTGCTGTAGGCTTTTTTGCTTTTTTTCTGTCTTTCTTGTCCACCTTCCTTTGTTCCTTTCTTGCTCTCTCTCTTCTTTTTTGCTTTCTTTCTTCTTTCTTTTCTTTCTTTCCTTCTTTCTTCTCTCTTTCTCTCTTTCTCTTTCTTTCTTTCTTTCTTTCTTTCTTTCTTTCTTTCTTTCTTTCTTTCTTTCTTTCTTTCTCTCTCTCTCTCTCTCTCTCTCTCTCTCTTTCTTTCTTTCTTTCTTTCTTTCTTTCTTTCTTTCTTTCTTTCTTTCTTTCTTTCTTTCTTTCTTTCTTTCTTTCCCTCTCTCTCTCTCTTTCTTCTTTCTTTCATTCTTTCTTTCTTTCTCTCTCTCTCTGGCTCTTTCCTTCTTTTTCTTCCACACAGAGTCTCGCTGTCACCCAGGCTGAAGTGCAGTGGCGGGATCTCAGCTCACTGCAAGCTCTGCCTCCCAGGTTCACGCCATTCTCCTGCCTCAGCCTCCTGAGCAGCTGGGACTACATGCACCTGCCACCACGCCCAGCTCATGTTTTGCAATTTTAGTAGAGACGGGGTTTCACCGTGTTAGCCAGGATGGTCTGGATCTCCTGACTTCGTGATCTACACAACTCGGCCCCCTAAACTTCTGGGCTTACATTTGTGATCCACCCTGCCCAGCCTGCTGTAGGCTTTTGTGGCTTTACCCACTCTCTCCCTTCCCCTATTATCGCCATGCTTCCCAACCTCCTCTGACTCTGCTCCCCCTTTATCGCGCCCCTACAACCATGATACACCCAGGGAACTCCCTCTGGCGGTGCGCCACCAAAGTGCCATCAGGCAGCAGCATTCCTCCACTTCTGCCTAGCTGCCACCCCGCCAGGAGCCTGGCTGCAGCCTGGGAGGGCAAGGGGTCAGACCCCAAAGGCACAGGCCTGGGTGTTGGCATTGTGAGAAAAATTCCATGTGCCACTGTGCCGCCTGTTCGCCCTTGGCCAGCTGTGACGGCTTTGGTGTGTGGGGCAAGATGGGGACTCACAGGAGCTCCTGAGCCACCAGGGATCCAAAAGAATACCTCTGCGACAGGGCGGAGGACCGGAGGGGGTCCCAGGATCGTGAGCCCTGGGCCCTGATGCCTCGGAGCACTCTCTATTCCGAGCAGGATGGACGTGGTGGAAGCTCAGGAGCTCTGGAGCCAGGGCTTTTTTGTCTTTCTCTTTGTCTTTCTCTTTCTTTCTTTGTCTCTTTTCTTTCTTTTCTTTGTCTTTCTTTTCTTTGTCTCTCTCTTTCTTTCTTTATTTGTTCTTTCCTTCTTTCTTTTCTTTCTCTTTCTTTCTTCTTTCTTTCCCGTTTCCTTTTCTTTCTCTCTCTTTCTCTTTCTTTCTTTCTCTCTTTCTCTCTCTTTCTTTCTCTCTCTTTCTTTTCTTTTCTTTCTTTCTTTCTTTCTTTCTTTCTTTCTTTCTTTCTTTCTTTCTTTCTTTCTTTCTTTCTTTCTTTCTTTCTTTCTTTCTTTCTTCTTCCTTTCTTCCTTTCTTTCCTTTCTTTCCTTTCTTTCTTTCCTCTTTCTTTCTTTTTCTTCCAGATGGAGTCTCACTCTATCACCCAGGGTGGAGTGCAGTAGCATGATCTCAGCTCACTTCAAGCTCCGTCTCCCTGGTTCATGCCATTCTCCTGCCTCAGCTACCCGAGCAGTGGGGACTACAGGTGCCCGCCACCACGCCGCGCTCATGTTTTGTAGTTTTAATAGAGACGGGGTTTCACCGTGTTACCCAGGCTGGTCTGGATCTCCTGACCTCGTGATCCACCCTCCCCAGAATCCCAACGTGCTGTGGTTACAGCCGTGAACCACCGAGCCCAGCCTGCTGTAGTCTTTTGTGGCTTCGACCATTCCTCCCTTCCCCCTACTGTTGCCATGCTTCCCAACTTCCCTGGACTCAGCTTCTACTTTATCGCCCACCTACAAAACCGTCGCATCCGGGGACGTTCTCTTGAGGGTCCACCAACAAAGCACAGCTGGGCAGCAGCCTCCCACCACTTCTGCCTTGCCACCGCCATGCCAGGAGCCCAGGTCCATCCCGGGAGGTCACGGGGCCAGTCCATAAAGGCGCAGGCGCAGGTTCCCTGACATTCTCGCTGCCTTCCCATTCTCGGAAGGCCTAGGTGATTCAACGAACTCATCAGGAGCCTCCACAACCTTCCAAACAGGGGGAAGGGGCGGGCAGGGGCAGCGGGTGCCACATACGCCAGCCAAGACCTCCTCTCCGGAACACAGAGGCCACTTTATCCGGGGAAAGGACATTACTTGCCAGCCTCCAAGAAAACAGTCCCTGTGCACCCAGATTCCATTGCCACCAACTTTGTGTAAACTCCAGTCCCGAGGTCACGCCAGAGACTCAGGCCTCAGGCACCTTGGGGATGACTGGTGCCATGGCTCCTGCAAAATGGACCGGCGAACTCTGCAAATCTAGGGGCCCAACGCACCGCACCAGGAGCACAGGGAGGTGCCAACAAAGGAAGAAGTCTATAAACCCCACCTCCAAAGCAAGCAATTAACCAAAGACAAAACCAGTCTCAGTGCTCCATTGCTCCTCTTGCATGGATGGCCTGGTCACCTTGTTCTGGCCCAGCCCATGCCCCGTCCACCCTATCCCAGCCTGCTCGAAAGGTCATTGTCTATCAGAACAGGGCGCTCCCTCTCCATGGCTCTATTGCTCTCACTCTCTCTGTCCCTCCCTCGCTATCTTCTGGGTTTCCCCTGCACTTCTTGCTATTTCTGTCACCTTCCCTCTATCTCTTTGTCTCTCTCTCATTCTCTGTCCCTCTCTCTTTCTCTGAATCTCAGTCTGCCTCTTTCCCTCTCCCCTTACCCTGTTTCTCTTGATGGATGTCTCTCTCCCACCATTGGTTTCAATCTCTCCATCCATCTCTTCCTTGCTCTCCTTCAATCTGTTTCTGTGTGTATGCATGTGTGTGTGTGCGCGTGTGCCCGTGTGTGGGTTCCAATGTGTGAGCACCCAGGTGTGTCTGTGTGGGGCTGTGGATTTGCTCCTGGTGGTGGTGGGGTATGTCTGGGTTTCTCTTAGCCCCTCTCGTGGGGGATCAGGCTGCCTGCTCTAGTGCCATCCCAGGGAAAAGCAGGGCCATCCCCCATCCTCCAATGCCCCAGAGCCAAGGGCCTCTGCTGGCGTCTATGGCCATACCACCCTGAAGGCGCCTGATCTTGTCTGATCTCAGAAGCTAAGCAGGGTCGGGTCTGGTTAGTACTTGGATAGGAGACAGCCTGGGAATACTGGGTGCTACAGGCTTTCTTGTCTTTCTTTCTTTTCTACTCTTCTTTCTTGCCTTCTCTCACTCTTCTTTCTTTCTTTCTCTCATTCTTTCTTTCTTTCCTTCTTTCTTTTCTTTCTTTCTTTCTTTCTTTCTTTCTTTCTTTCTTTCTTTCTTTCTTTCTTTCTTTCTTTCTTTCTTTCTTTCTTTCTTTCTTTCTTTCTTTCTTTCTGTGTGTCTTTCTCTTTCTTTCTTTCTGTCTTTCTTTCTTACTCTCTTTTTCTTCCAGACAGAGTCTCGGTCTCTCACCCAGGCTGGAGTGCAGTGGCGCAATTTCATCTCACTGCAAGCTCCGAGTCCCGGGTTCACCCCATTCTCCTGCCTCAGCCTCCTGAGCAGCTGGAACTGCAGGCACCCACCACCACGCCAGGCTCATGATTTGTAGTTGTAGCAGAGACTGGGTTTCACCATGTTAGCCAGGCTGGTCTGGATCTCCTGACCTCGTGATACACCCGCCTCAGCCTCCCAAAGTGCTGGGTTTCCAGGCGTGATCCACCAGTCCCGGCCTACTGTAGGCTATTTTGGCTTCCCCCCTCACTCCTTTCCCCATACTCTCGCCATGCTTCCCAACCTTCCCTGACTCTGCCCCTGCTTGATCGTCCACCTACACCCCCACCACAGCTGGGGAGCTACTCTTGGGGGTCCGCCACCATAGCACCACCGGGGAGCAGCATCCCACTGCTTCTGCCTCACTGCCGCCCTGCCAGGAGCCCGGCTCCAGGCTGGGAGGGCAGGGGGCTAGACCCCAAAGGCACAGGCACGGGTTACCTGCGGTTCGAGGTGCCTTCCCACTCCCAGAACGCCCAGGCAATTCAATCCACTCATCGGGCGCTGCTGCAAATTTGCAAACTGGGGCAAGGGGCAGGCAGGGTCAGCGGGAGCCACACACTCCTGCCAAGACCTCGGCTCCAGAATGCAGGGGCTGCTTTATCCAGGGGAAGGACATTGCTTCTCCAGTTGCAAGGAAAACAGTCCCTGTGTACCTGGATTCCCATTGCCACCGAATTCTTGTACACTCCAGTCCTGAGGACAAGCCAGAGACCCAGGCCTCGGGCCACGTGGGCACGCCCAGTGCCATGGCTCCCGCGAAACAGGCCGGGACACTCTGAAAATCAAGTGGCCCACCGCACCACACCAACAGCACAGGGAGGTGACAACAAGGAACGAGCCTACGAAACCCACATCCAAAGCAAGCAATTAATCCAAGAGGAAATCCGTCTCAGCACTCCGTGTTGCTCCTCTTGCATGGACGGCCTGGCCACCCTGTTCTGGCAGAGCCCAAGTCCCCTCCACCCTATCCTGTCCTGCTCAGAAGTGCCCTGCCTACCAGAGCAGGGTGGTGTCTCTCCAAGGCTCTATCACTCTTGCTCTCTAGCTACCTCCCCCTCTGTCTTCTGGGTTTGCCCCTGCACATTGTGCTACTTCTTTCTCCTTCCCTCTATATCTCTCTTTCTCTTTCTCTGCCTCTCTGTCTGTCTCTTTCCCTCTCCCCCTCTCCTGTCTCTCTTGATCGGTGTCCCTCTCCCTCCCTAAGTTTCAATCTCTCCATCCATCTGTTCCTTACTCTCCTTTAAGCCATTTGTGTGGGCATTCATGTCTGTGTGTGTGTGTGTGTGTGTGTGGGTGTGTGTTTCTGTGAGTGTGCATGTGCGTGCGTTGGTTCCCGTGTGCGAGCGCTCAGGTGTGTCTGTGTGTGGGGCTGTGGATTTGCTTCTGGGGGTGGTGGGGTTTGTCTGGGTTTCTCTGGACCCCTCTTGCTGGGGATCAGGCTGCTGGCTCTTGTGCCAGCTCTGGGGAAATCAGGGCCATCTCCCAACGCCCAACCCCCCATGCCCTCTTGCCCACCGGCCGGGTCTTGTTCGGGACAAGCCTCCATGGTGGGGGCATTCTGAGAAAAGAGCCAGGCGTGGCTTGTCCAGCTGTTCGTCCTTGGCCAGGTCAGAAGGCTCTGGGTGGTTGGGGCAAGAGGAGGCCTCGCAGGAGGTCTTGAGCAGCCACTGATCCAAAAGAATACCTCAGTGACAGGGCAGAGGACCAGATGGGAGCCGAGGATCGTAGGCCCTGCACCCTGATGCCTTGGAGCACTCAATGTTCTGAGTGGGCCAGATGTGGAGGAAGATCGGGAGCCCAGGGAAGGCCGAGAGCGAGTGGCACAGTGGACCTGATACTGAGCCCGGCAGCCCCAGGCTGGCAGTGCTGACTGGAAGCAGGCATGCATGGCTGGTCCAGGCTCTTGGGGCACCCAGCTGCCTCTGCCTACATCTACGGCAATACCACCCTGAACGCGCCCGATCTCATCTGATCTCGGAAGCTAAGCAGGGTTGGGCCTGGTTAGTAATTGGATGGCAGACCACCTGGGAATACCGGTTGCTGTAGGCTTTTTTGCTTTGTTTCCTTCTTTCTTTCTTTTCTTTCTCTCTCTCTCTCTTTCTTTCTTTCTTTCTCTTTCTTTCTTTCTTTCTTTCTTTCTTTCTTTCTTTCTTTCTTTCTTTCTTTCTTTCTTTCCTTCCTTCCTTCTTTCTTTCTATTCTTTCTTTCTCTCTCTCTCTGTCCCTTCCTTCCTTCCTTCCTTCCTTCCTTCCTTCCTTCCTTCCTTCCTTCCTTCCTTCCTTCCTTCCTTCCTCCCTTCCTTCCTTCCTTCCTTTCCTTCTTTTTCTTCCAGACGGAGTATCGCTCTACTCCCAGGGTGCAGTCTAGTGGTGTGATCTTGGTTCACTGCAAGCTTCGCCTTCCAGGTTTACGCCATTCTCTTGACTCAGCCTCCCAAGCAGCAGGGACTACAGGCGACCGCCCCTATTCTGGGCTCATATTTTGCAGTTTTACTAGAGACAGGCTTTCACTATGTAAGCCAGGCTTGTCTGGATCTCCTGACCTTGTAATCCACATGCCTCGGGCTCCCAAAGTGCTGGGATTATATTCGTGATCCACCGTGCCCGGGCTGCAGTAGGCTTTTGTGGCTTCCCCCTTCCCTCCTTTCCCCCTACTATCGCCATGCTTCCCAACCTCCCCTGACTTTGCTCCCCGTTTATCGCACCCCTACACCCCTGACACACCTGGGGAACTCCTTCTCGTGGTGCACCACCAAAGCACCACTGGGGAGCAGCATTCCATCGCTTCCGTCTAGCCACTGTCCCGCCAAGAGCCTGGCTCCAGCCTGGGAGGGCAGGGGGCAGGACCCCAAAGGCGCAGGCCTGGGTGTTGGCGTTTTGAGAAAAAGTCCAGGTGCCGCTGGGCCGCCTGTTCGCCCTTGGACAACCCTGATGGCTCTGGCTGTGTGTGGCAAGAGCAGGCCTCGCAGGAGCTTCTGAGCTGCCAGGGATCCAAAAGAATACCTCTGTGACAGGGCAGAGGATGAGACGGGGTTCCAGGATCGTGGGCGCTGGGCCCTAATGCCTCAGAGCACTCCCTTTTCTGAGTGGGCCAGACGTGGTGGAAGCTTGGGAGCTCGGGAGCTGGGGGAAGGCCATGGGCGACCGGTTTGGCGGTCCCGATATGAGCACGGAGGCCCCTGGCTGGTGGTGTTGGCTGGACGCCCGTGGGCATGGCTGGGCCGGGCTCTTGTGGCAGCCAGGCGCCTATGCCAGGGTCTATGGCCATACCACCCTGAACACACGAGATGTCATCTGATCTCGGAAGCTAAGCAGGGTCGGACCTGGTTAGTATTTGGATGGGAGATCGCCTGGGAATACCAGGTGCTGTGTGCTTTTTTGCTTTCTTGTCTGTCTTTCTTTTCTACCTTCCTTTCTCTCCTTCTCTCTCTCTCTTCTTTCTTTATTTTCTCTCTTTCTTTCCTTCTTTCTTTCTTTCCTCTTTCCTTCTTTTCTTTCTTTCTCTTGCTCTTTCTTTCCTTCTTTCTTTCTTTTCTTTCTCACTTTCTTTCTTCTTCCTTTCATTCTTTCTTTCTCTTCTTTCTGTCTCTCTTTCTTTCTTTCTTTCTTTCTTTCTTTCTTTCTTTCTTTCTTTCTTTCTTTCTTTCTTTCTTTCTTTCTTTCTTTCTTTCTATTTTTCTTTTTCTTCAGGATGGAGTCTGGCTCTGTCACCCAGGGTGGAGTGCAGTGGCGCAATCTCGGCTCACTGCAAGCTCCACCTCACGTGATCATGCCATTCTCCTGCCTCAGCCTCTGGAGTAGCGGGGACTACAGGCACCCACCCCCACACCGGGCTCATGTTTTGTACTTTTTCTAGAGACGGGGTTTCACCGTGTTAGCCAGGCTGTTCTGGATCTCCTGACCTCGTGATCCACCGTCCTCTGAATCCCAATGTGCTGTAGTTGCAAGCGTGATCCACCTCGCACAGCCTGCTGTAGTCTTTTGTGACTTTGCCCCTCCCTCCCTTCCCCCTACTGTCACCATGCGTCCCAATCACCCCGGATCCTGCTCCCACCTTATCGCCCGTCAACACCCCTGCCACAGCCAGGGTCATCCTCTTTGGGGCCCGCTGCGAAAATGTAACCGGGCAGCAGCCTCCCACCGCTTCCGTTTCACCGCCACCATGCCAAGAGTCCGGGTCCATCCCGGGAGTGCAGGGAGCCGGTCCATAAAAGTGCCGGCGCAGGTTCCCTGCCGTTCGCGCTGCCTTCCTGCTCCCTGAATGCCCAGGTGATTCAGTGCACTCATCGGGCTCCGCTGCAACCTTCCAAACTGGGGGAAGGGGAGGGCAGGGGCAGCGGGTTCCACACACGCCAGCCAAGACTTCCACTCCAGAATGCAGGGGCCGCTTTATCCGGGACAAGGACATTGCTTTGCCAGCCACCAGGAAAGCAGTCCTTGTGCACCCGGATTCCGTTGTCACCAACTTCATATAAACTCCAGTCACGAGGACATGCCAGAGATCCAGGCCTCGGGCACCGTGGCCACACTCAGTGCCACAGCTCCTCCCAAACGGACGGGTGCACTCTGCAAATCTAGAGGCCCAACGCACCACACCAGGAGCACAGGGAGGTGCCAACAAATTAAGGAGCCTACGAAACCCACCTCCAAGGCAAGCAAGTAAGCCAAGACAACACCCCTCTCAGCACTCCATTGCTCCCATTGCATGTACGGCCTGGCCACCCTGTTCTGGCCCACCCCAAGCCCCCTCCACCCTATCCCGGCCTGCTCAAAAGGGCCCTGCCTACCAGATCAGGGCTCTGCCTCTCCATGGCTCTATCTCTCTCACTCTCTATTTCCCTCCCACTCTATCTTCTGGGTTTCCCCTGCACCTCCTGCTATTTTTATTGCCTTCCCTCTGTCTCTATGTCTTTCTCTCTTTCTCTGAATTTCAGTCTGTCTCTTTCCCTCTCCCTTTCCCCTGTCTCTCTTGACGAATGTCTCTCTCTCACCATCAGTTTCAATCTCTCCATCCATCTCTTCCTTGCTCTCCTTCAAGCCATTTGCATGTGTGTTCATGTGTGTGTGTGTGTGTGTATGTGTGTGAGCCCGTGTGTGGATTCCCATGTGCAAGCACCTGGGTGTGTCTGTGCATGGGGCTGTGGATTTGCTCTCGATGGTGGTGGGTTGTGTCTGGGTTTCTCTCAGACCTTATAACCAGGGATCAGGCTGCTGGCTATAGTGCCAGCCCGGGGCAAAGCAGTGCCATCACCCAACCCCCAACCCCCATGCCCTCTTGCCCACCGGCACTGTCTTGGTAAGGACAAGCGACCCGGTGGGGGTGTTGTGAGAAAAAGGCCATGTGCGGCTGGGCCAGCTGTTTGCCCTTGGCCAGCTGTGATGACTCTGGGTGGGTTGTGCAAGAGGGGGCCTCTCAGGAGCTCCCGAGTGATCAGGAATCCAAAACAATACCTCCGTGAGGCCGGGCGCGGTGGCTCAAGCCTGTAATCCCAGCACGTTGGGAGGCCGAGACGGGCGGATCATGAGGTCAGGAGATCAAGACCATCCTGGCTAACACGGTGAAACCCCGTCTCTACTAAAAAATACAAAAAACTAGCTGGGCGAGGTGGCAGGCGCCTGTAGTCCCAGCTACTCGGGAGGCTGAGGCAGGAGAATGGCGTAAACCCAGGAGGCGGAGCTTGCAGTGAGCTGAGATCCGGCCACGGCACTCCAGCCTGGGCGGCATAGCGAGACTTTGTCTCAAAAAAAAAAAAAAAAAAAAAAAAAAAAAAAAGAATACCTCCGTGACAGGGCAGAGTACTGGACAACATCCCATGATCGTAGTCCCTGGGCTCTGATGCCTCTGAGCCCTCCCTCTTCCAAGCAGGCCTGAGGTGGTGGGAGCTCAGAAGCTCGGGAGCTGGCAGAGGGCCACTGGTGAATGACTTGGGGGTCCTCATCTGATCCCTGCAGCACCGGGCTGGTGGTGCCGGCTGGACGCTGGCCAGCATGGCTGGGCCGGTCTCTTGGGGCAGCCAGGCACCTCTGCCGGCATCTAGGGCCGTACCACCCTGAACGCACCCGATCTCATCTGATCCCGGAAGCTTAGCAGGGTCGGGCCCATTTAGTACTTGGATGGGAGACGGCCTGGAAATACCAGGCGCTGTAGGCTTTTTTTCTTTCTTCCATGTCTTTCTTTCTTTTCTACCTTCCTTTCTTCCCTTCTGTCTCTCTTCTTTCTTTCATTCTTTCTTTTCTCCTTTCTTTCTTTTCTTTCTCTCTTTTTTCTGTCTTTCTTCTTTTCTTCTTTCTCTTCCTTCCTTCCTTCCTTCCTTCCTTCCTTCCTTCCTTCCTTCCTTCCTTCCTTCCTTCCCTCCTTCCTTTTTCTTCCAGACGGAGTCTCACTCTATCACCCAGGGTAGAGTGCAGTGGCGTGATCTCGGCTCACTTCAAGTTCTGTCTCCCAGGTTCATGCCATTCTCCTGCCTCAGCCTCCCTAGCAGCGGGACTACAGGCACTGGCCCCCAAGCCAGGCTCATGTTTTGTAGTTTTAGTGGAGGCGGGGTTTCACCGTGTTAGCAAGGCTGGTCTGGATCACCTGACCTCGTGATCCACCCTCCTCAGAATCCCAATGTGCTGTGGTTACAGCTGTGATCTACCGATCCTGGTCTGCTTTAGTCTTTTGTGATTTCAACCATCCCTCCCTTCCCCCTACTGTCATCATGCTTCCCAACTTCCCTGGACTCTGCGCCCACTTTATTGCCTGCCTACAACACCACCACAGCCGGGGACATCCTCTTGGTGTCCGCCACCAAAGCACAACTGGGCAGCAGCCTTCTACCTCTTCTGAATCACTGCCACCATGCCAGGAGCCTGGGTCCATCCTGGGAGGTCAGGGGGCCAGTCCATAAAGGCGCATGAGCAGGTTCCCTGGTGTTCATGCAGCCTTCCCGCTCCTGGAACGCCCAGGAGATCCAATGCACTCATCAGGTGCTGCCATAACCTTCAAACCAGGGGAAGGGGCAGGCAGGGGCAGCGGGTTCCACATATGCCAGCAAAGACCTCTGCTCCCGAACGCAGGGGCCGTTTTTTCCCGGGGAAGGACAGTGCTTTGCTAGCCACCAGGAAAACAGTCCCTGTGCACCCAGATTCCATTGCCACCAACTTCGTGTAAACTGCAGTACTGAGGACATTCCAGAGATCCAGGCCTCAGGCACCGTGGGCACACCCGGTTCCACGGCTCCTGCCAAATGGACGGATGCACTCTGCAAATCTAGGGGCCCAGCGCACCGCATGAGGTGCACAGGGAGGTGCCAACATAGGAAGGAGCCTATGAAACCCAACTCCAAACAAGCAATTAACCCAAGAATAAACCCGTCTCAGTGCTCCATTGCTCCTCTGGAATGGACGGCTTGGTCACCCTGTTCTGGCCCAGTCCATGCCCCCTCCACCTTATCCCAGCCTGCTCAAAAGGGCCCTGCCTACCGGAGCAGGGCGCTCCCTCTCCAATTCTCTATCGCTCTTGCTCTGCAGCTACCTTGCCCTCTCTCCTCTGGGTTTGCCCCTGCACCTCGAGCTCCTTCTGTCACCTTTCCTCTGTCTCTCTGTCTCTCTCTCTCTCTCTGTCCCTCTCTCTTTCAGTTTCTCTCTGTCTGTTTGTTTCCCTCTTCCCCTCCCCTGTCTCTCTGACCGCTGTCTCTCTCCATCCCTCAGTTTCAATCTCTCAATCCATCTCTTCCTTGCTCTCCTTCAAGCCGTTTGCATGTGCGTGTGTTTGTGTGTGTCTGTGCGTGTTGCGTGCATGTGTGGGTTCCCGTGCTCGAGTGCCCAGGTGTGTCTGTGTGTGGGGCTGTGGATTTTCTCATGGTGGTGGTGAGGTGTGACTGGGTTTCTCTCAGCAACTCTTGACAGAGATGAGGCTGCCGACCCTAGTGCCAGCTCGGGGAAAACGGCCATTACCCAACCCTCAACCCCCATGCCCTCTTGCCCACTGGCCAGGTCTTGGTCAGGACAAGCTTCCGTGGTGGGGGCATTGTGAGAAAAAAGCCACGTGTCTGGAATGGCTGTTCACCCTTGGCCAGCCCTGACAGCTCTGGGTGGGTGGAGCAAGAGGGGGCCTCGCAGGAGCTTCTGAGCGGCCTGGGATCCAAAAGAATATCTCTGTGCAGGGCTGAGGACAGGACGGGGTCCCAGGGTTCTGGGCCGTGGGCCCTGATGCCTCGGAGCACTCCCTGTTCTGAGCGGGCCTGACATGGTGGAACCTTGGAATCTCGGGAGCTGGGAGAAGGCCACGGGCGAGGGGCTCAGAGGTCCTGATTCGAGTCTGGTGGCCCTGGGCTGGCGGTGTCAGCTGGAAGCTGGCGGGCATGGTCGTGCAGATCTCTTGGGGCAGCCAGGTGCCCCTGCCAGCGTGTATGGCCATACCACCCTGAATGTTCCTGATCTTTTCTGATCTCGGAAGCTAAGCAGGATCTGGCCTTGTTAGTTCTTGGATGGGAGACCATCTGGGAATTCCAGGTGCTGCAGGCCTTTCTACTTTCTTTCTTTTCTTTAATTTCCACCTTCCTTTCCTCCATTCTCTCCCTCTCTCTTCTTTTTTGCTTTCTTTCTTTCTTTCCTTCTTACTTTCTTTTTCTTTCTTTCCTTCTTTCTTTTCTATTTTTCTTTCTCTCTCTCTCTTTCTTTCTCTCTCTCTTTCTTTCTTTCTCTTTCTTTCTTTCTTTCTTTCTTTCTTTCTTTCTTTCTTTCTTTCTCTCTCCCTTCCTTCCTTCCTTCCTTCCTTCCTTCCTTCCTTCCTTCCTTCCTTCCTTCCTTCCTTCCTTTCTTTCTTTCTTTCTTTCTTTCTTTCTTTCTTTCTTTCTTTCTTTCTTTCTTTCTTTCTTTCTTTCTTTCTTTCTTTCTTTCTCTTTCTTTCTTTCTTTCTTTCTTTCTTTCTTTCTTTCTTTCTTTCTTTCTTTCTTTCTTTCTTTCTTTCTTTCTTTCTTTCCCTTCCTTCCTTCCTTCCTTCCTTCCTCCCTCCCTCCCTCCCTCCCTTCCTTCCTTCCTTCCTTCCTTCCTTCCTTCCTTCCTTCCTTCCTTCCTTCCTTCCTTCCTTCCTTCCTTTCTCTTTCTTTCTTTCTTTCTTTCTTTCTTTCTTTCTTTCTTTCTTTCTTTCTTTCTTTCTTTCTTTCTTTCTTTCTCTCTTTCTCTCTTTCTTTCTTTCTTTTTTTTCTTCTTTTTTCCTTCTTTCTTTCTTTTCTTTTTTTCTATCTCTCTGTCTCTCTTTCTTTCTTCTTCTTCCAAATGGTGTCTCGCTCTGGCACCCAGGCTGCAGTGCAGTGGCGGAACCTCAGCTCACTGCAAGCACCACCTCCTGGGTTCACGCCATCCTCATGCCTCAGCCTCACTAGCAATGTGGACTGCACGCGCCTCCCACCACGCCCAGCTTATGTTTTGTAGTTATAGTAGGGACGGGTTTTCACCGTGTAATCCAGGCTGGTCTGGATCTCCTGACCTTGTGATCCACACGCTTTGGCCTCCTAAAATTCTGGGATTACATCTGTGATCCACTGCCACCGCGCCCAGCCTGCAGTAGGCTTTTGTGGCTTCCCCCCTCGCTCCCTTCCCCCAACTATTACCTAGCTTCCCAACCTCCCCTGACTTTCCTCTCCCTTTATCACGCCCCTACACCCCCGACGCACCCGGGGAACTGCTTCCGAGGGTGAGCCACCAAAGCACCACCCGGCAGCAGCATTCCACCACTTCTGCCTAGCTGCCACCCCACCAGGAGCCCAACTCCAGCCTGGGAGGCCAGGGGCCGGATCCCAAAGGCTCAGGCCCGGGTGTTGGCATTGGAGAAAAAGGCCACACACCGGTGGGCTGCCTGTTCGCCCTTGGCCAGCCGTGAGGGCTCTTGCTGGGTGGAGCAAGAGTGGGCCTCGCAGAAGCTCCTGAGCCACCAGGGATCCAAAAGAATACCTCCGTGACAGGGCAGAGTACCGTACGGTGTCCCTGGATTGTGGGCCCTGGGCCTTGACACCTCAGACTGCTTCCTGTTAGGAGCGGTCCCCACATGGTGGAAGTTCGGGAGCTCGGGAGCTGGTTGAAGGCCTTGGACGAGCACCATGGGGGTCAAGATACGAGCCCATTGGGCTCAGGCTGGCGGTGCCGGATGGAAGCCAGCGTGCATGGCTGGGCCGAGCTCTTGGGACAGCCAGGTGCCTCTGCTGGCGTCTACAGCCATACCTCCCTGAACGAGCCTGATCTCATCTGTTCTTGGAAGCTAAGCAGGTAAGCAGGGTCCTTCCTTGTTAGTGCTTGCATGGGAGACTGCCTGGGAATTCCAGGTGTTATAGGCTTTTTTGCTTTCTTTCTTCTCTTTCTTTCTTTTCTACCTTCCTTTCTTCCCTTCTCTCTTCTTTCTTTTTTTTCTTTCTTTCTTTTTCTTTCTTTCTCTCTCTTTCTTTCCTTCTTTCTTTCTTTTCTTTATCTCTTTCTTTCTCTTTCTCTTTCTTTCTCTTTCTTTCCTTCTTTCTTTCTTTCTTTCTTTCCTTCTCCTTCCTTCCTTCCTTCCTTTCTTTCTTTCTTTCTTTCTTTCTTTCTTTCTTTCTTTCTTTCTTTCTTTCTTTCTTTCTTTCTTTCTTTCTTTCTGTCTGTCTCTGTATCTCTTTCTTTCTTTTTTTCTTTCTCTTTTTCTTTCTTATTCTCATTTTGTTCCAGATGGAGTCTCACTCTGTTAACCAGGCTGGAGTGCAGTAGTGTGATCTCGGCTCACTGCAAGCTCCTCCTCTGGGGTTCACGCCATTCTCCTGCCTAAGCCTCCCGAGCAGCTGGTACTACAGGTGTGGCCACCACGCCCGGCTCATGTTTTGTAGTTTTAGTCGAGATAAGGTTTCACCATGTTAGCCAGGCTGGTCTGGATCTCCTGACTACGTAATCCACCCGCCTCGGCCACACAAAGTGATGGATTACAAGCATGATCCACCACTCCCGGCCTGGTGTAGGCTTTTGCGGTTTCCCCTCTCCCTCCCTTCCCCCTTCTGTCACCATGCTTCCCGCCCTCCCCTAACCCTGCTCCCACTTTGTTGCCCACCTACACCCCCACTGCATCCAGGAACCTCCTCCTGGGGTCTGCCACCAAAGCACCACCGGGCAGCTGCAACCCACCACTTCCGCCTCACCACCGCCTCACCAGGATCCCGATTCCAGCCCGGTAGGGCAGGGGACCAGACCCCAAAGGTGCAGGCGCGGATTCCCTGCCTTTGTTGTTGCGTTCCCTCTTCCAGAATGCCCAGGCGATTCAATCCACTCATCGGGTGCTGCCAGAACCTTCCAAACCGGGGGAAGGTGTACTCAGGGGCACATACAACTGCCACAACCTCTGCTCCAGTAGGCAGGGGCTCCTTTATACGGTGGAAGGACATTACATCGTCAGCCACCAGGAAAACAGTCCTTGTGAACCCGGATTCCCATTGTCATCAACTTCGTGTAATCTCCAGTCCTGAGGACACACCAGAGACCCAGGCCTCCTGAACCATGGGTACGCCTGGTTCCACAGCTCCCACCAAACGGGTGGGCGCACTCTGCAAATCAAGGGGCCCACCACAACGCACCAAGAGCATAGCGAGGTGGAATAAAGGATGGAGCCTACAAACCCACCTCCAAACAAGCAATTAATCCAAGAGAAAACCCATCTCAGTGCTCCGTTGCTCCTCTCACATGGACGGCCTGGCCACCCTGTACTGGCCCAGCCCAAGCCCCTTCCACCATATCCCGGCCTGTTCAAAAGGGCCCCGCCTACCAGAGCAGGGTGCTCCCTCTCCAAGGCTCTATCGCTCTCACTCTCTAGCTCCCTCCCCCCTCACTTCTTGGTTTGCCTTGCACCTCGCGCTACTTCTCTCGCCTTCCCACTGTCTCTCTGACTCTCTCTCTTTCTCTGTCCCTCTCTCTTTCTCTGCCTCTCTGTCTGTGTCTTTCCCTCTCCCACTACCCTGTCTCTCTCAAAGGTTATCTGTCTCCCTCCCTTGGTTTCAATCTCTCTATTCATCTCTTCTTTGCTCTACTTCAGGCCGTTTGTGTGTGCGTGCATGTGTGTGTGTGTGTGTGTGTGTGTGTGTTTGTCTGTGTGTGTGCCTCAGCCCCTATCGAGGTGGATCAGGCTGCAGGTGCTGTGCCAGCCCGGGGCAAAGCAGGGGCATCTCCCAACCTGCCACACCCTCTGGCCCACATGCTGGGTCTTGATCGGGACAAGCGACCATGGTGGGGACGTTGTGAGAAAAAGGCCACGTGCGGCTGGGCTGGTTGTTCGACTTTGGCCAGCCCGGACTGCTCTGCTAGGGTGGGGCAAGAGGGGGCCTCTCCAGAGCTACTGAGCGACCAGGAATCCTAAAGAATAGCTCTGCCATAGTGGGGAGGACTGGATAGGGTCCCAGGATTGTGGGCCCTGGACCCTGTCACCTCGGAGCACTCCTTGTTCCGAGTGGGCCTGACGTGATGGAAGCTTGGGAGCCCCAGAGATGGGGGAAGGCTTCAGGCGAGTGGCTTGGGTGTCCCCATCTGAGGCCAGTGGCACCAGGCTGGCTGTGCCGGCTGGAAGCCTGTGGGCATGGCAGGGCCCGGCTCTTGGGGAAGCATGGTGCCTCTGCTGGTGCCTACTGCCATACCACCCTGATCTTGGAAGCTAATCAGGGTCGGGCCTGGTTAGTACTTGGATGGGAGACCACCTGGGAATACCGGTTGCTGTAGCATTTTTTACTGTCTTTCTTTCTTTTCTACCTTCCTTTCTTCCCTTCTCTCTCTCTCTTTTCTTTCTTTCTATCTTTCTCTCTTTCCTTCTTTCTTTCCCTCTTTCTTTCTTTTCTTTCTCTCTTTCTTTCTTCCTTTTCTTTCATTATTTCTCTCTCTATTTCTTTTCTCTCTCTTTCTTTCTTTTTCTTTCTTTCTTTCTTTCTTTCTTTCTTTCTTTCTTTCTTTCTTTCTTTCTTTCTTTCTTTCTTTCTTTCTTTCTTTCTTTCTTTCTTTCTTTCTTTCATCTTACGTTCTTTCTTTCCTGCCTTATTTTCTCTCTCTCTTTCCTTCTGTCTTTTTTCTTTCTTTCCATCTTTCTTTCATTCACTCTTTCTTACTTACTTCTTTCTATCCTTCTTTCTTTCTTCTTTCTCTATTTCTTCTTTCTTTCTTCTTTCTTTCTTTAATCTTTTGTTTCTTTCTTTTCTTTCTTTCTCTCTCCCTCTTTCTTTCTGTCTTTCTTTCTTTCCTTCTTTCTTTCTTCTTTATTTAATCCTTTCTTCATTTCTTTTCTTTCTCTCTCTCTTCCTTTTTTCTTTCTTTTCTTTCTCTCTCTTTCCTTCTTTTTTCCTTTCTTCTTTCTTAATCCTTTTTCTCTCTCTTTCTCTCTTTCTTTCTTTCTTTCTTTCTTTCTTTCTTTCTTTCTTTCTTTCTTTCTTTCTTTCTTTCTTTCTTTCTTTCTCTCTCTCTCTCTCTCTCTCTCTCTCTCTTTCTTTCCTTCTTTCTGTCTTTTCCTTCCAGAGGGAGTCTCCCTCTGTCACCTAGGCTGGAGTGCAGTGGCACAATCTCGGCTCACTTCAAGCTCCGCCTCCTGGGTACACAGCATTCTGCTGCCCCAGTGTCTTGAGCACCTGGAACTACAGGTGCCCACCACCATGCCCAGCTCATATTTTGTAGTTTTTGTAGAAACCGTTTAGCACCGTGTTAGCCATACTGTTCTGGATATACTGACCTCGTGATCCACCCACCTCAGCCTCCGAAAGTGCTGGGATTACAGTCGTGTTCCACCACGCCTGGTCTCTTGTAGGCTTTTGTGGATTCACCCCTCCCTCCCTTTCCCCTTCTGTCACCATGCTTCCCAAGCTCCCTTGACTCTGCTCCCACGCTTTCATCCACCAACACCCCTGCCACTGGTGGGGACCTCCTACATGGGCTCTGCTACCAAAGAACCACTGGGAAGCAGCACCCCACTGCTTCCGCCTAGCCGCTGCCCCACCAGGAGCCTGTCTCCAGCCCAGGAGGGCAGGGGGCTGGACCCCAAAGGCGCAGGCACAGGTTTCCTGCCGTTCGCGGTGCCTATCTCCTTCCGGAACGCCCAGGTGATTCAATCCACTCACCAAGCGCCGCTGGAACCTTCCAAACAGGAGGAAGGAACGGACAGGGGCAGCAGGTGCCACACACGCCAGCCAAGACCTCTGCTCCAGAATGCAGGGCCTGCTTTATCCAGGGGAAGGACGTTGCTACGCCATCGACCAGGAAAACAGTCCCTGTACATCTGAATTCCCATTGCCAGCAACCTCGTGTAAATTAAGTCCCTAGGACTCGCCAGAGACCCAGGCCTTGGGCCCCGTAGGCACACCTGGTTCCACGGCTCCCACCAAATGGGTGGGTGCACTCTGCAAATCAAGGGGACCACGGCACCGCACATGGAGGTTCCAAAAAAGGAAGGAGCCTACGAAACCCACTTCCAAAGCAAGCAATTAATCCAAGACAAAACCTGTCTCAGCGCTCCATTGCTCCTCTCACTTGGACGGCCTGGCCACCCTGTTCTGGCCAAGCCCAAGCCCCCTCCACCCTATCCGGCCTGCCCAAAAGGGAACTGCATAAAGGAGCAGGGCGCACTCTCTCCAAAGCTCTATTACTCTCGCTCTCTAGCTCCCTCTGCCTCTCTCTTCTGGGTTTGCCCCTGCAACACGCGCTACTTCTGTTGCCTTCCATTTGTCTTTCTGTCTCTCTCTGTTTTTCTGCCTCTCTGTCTGTCTCTTTCCCTCTCCTCCTCCCCTGTCTCTCTCGATCACTGTCTCTCTCCCTCTCTCGGTTTCAATCTCTCCATCCATTTGTTCCTTGCTCTCCTTCAAGCCGTTTGTGTGGGTGTGCAAGTGTGTGTATATGTGTGAGTGTGTGTGTATGTTTCTGTGTGTGTGTGCAAGCACGTGTGTGGGTTCCTGTGTGTGAGCTCCAGGGTGTGTCTGTGTGCGGGGCTGTAGATTTGCTCCTGGTGGTGGTGGGGTGTGTCTGGGTTTCACTGAGCCCTTCTCTCTGGGGATCATGCTGCTGTCACAACTGCCAGCTCCGGGCAAAGCAGGGCCATCTCCCAACCCCCAAACCCCAACATCCTCTCGCCCTCCAGCTGGGTCTTGGTCGGGACAAGCCACCGTGGAGGGGGTGTTGTGAGAAAAGGGCTAGGATCGGCTGGTCTGGCTGTTTGCCCTTGGCCAGCTCAGACGGCTCTGGCTGGGTGGGGCAAGAAGGGGCCTCACAGGAGCTCCTGAGCCACCAGGGATGCAAAAAGTACCTCCGAGACATGGCGGAGGACTGGGTGGGGTTCCAGGATCATGGGCCCTGAGCCCTGACGCCTCGGAGCACTCCCTGTTCATAGCGGGTCCGACGTGGTGGAGCCTCGGCAGCTCAGGAGACTGGGAAAGGCCATGGGCGAGCTGCTCTGGGGTCCCGATACGAGCCCAGAGGCACCTCTGCTGGTGTCTACGGCCATACCACCCCGAACGGGACAGATCTCGTCTGTTCTAGTGAAGCTAAGCAGTGTCGGGCTTGTTTAGTACTTGGATGGGAGACTGCCTGAGAATACCGGGTGCTGTAGGTTTTTGGCTTTCCTTCTTGTCTTTCTTTCTTTTCTACCTTCCTTTCTTCCCTTCTCTCTCTTCTTTCTTTCTTTGTTTCTTTGTTTCTTTGTTTCTTTCTTTGTTTCTTTGTTTCTTTCTTTCTTTCTTTCTTTCTTTCTTTCTTTCTTTCTTTCTTTCTTTCTTTCTTTCTTTCTCTTTTTCTCTCTCTTTTTTTCTCTCTTTCTCTCTTTCTTTCTTTCTTTCTTTCTTTCTCTCTCTCTCTCTCTCTCTCTCTCTCTCTGTCTGTCTGTCTTTCTTTATCTTCCAGACGGAGTTTCACTCTGACACCCAGGCTGGAGTGCCGTGGCCCAATCTCGGCTCACTGCAAGCTCCACTTCCCCAGTTCACGCTATTCACCTGCCTCAGCCTCCCAAGCAGCTGGGACTACAGGCATCCGCCACCCTGTCCGGCCCATGTTTTGTAGTTTTATTAGAGACGGGGTTTCATTGTGTTAGCTGGCCTTGTCCGGATCTCTTGACCTTGTGATCCAACCGCCTCGGCCTCCGAAAGTGCTGGGATTACAGGCGTTATCAACCATGACCTGCTTTCTGTAAGCTTTTGTGGATTCCCCTCCCCCACACTTCCCCCTACTGTCACCATGCTTCCCAACCTCCCCTGACTCTGCTCCCCCTTTATCGCCTGCCTAAGCCACAGCCACAGCCGTGGACCTCATCCTGGGGATCCGCCATCAAAACACCACAGGGCAGCAACATCCCACCGCTTCTGCCTGGCTACCACCCCGCCAGTAGCCTGGCTCCATTCCAGGAGGGCAGGGGGCCGGACCCCAAAACAGCAGGCCCGGGTTCCATGCCGTTCTCAGTGCCTTCCCTCTCCCGGAACTCCCAGGCAGTTCAATCCACTCATTGGGTGCCCCTGAAACCTTCCAAACTGGGGGAAGGGGCGGGTAGGGGCAGCGGGCACCACACATGCCAGCCAGGACCTCGGCTCCAGAATGCAGGGGCTGCTTTATCTGGAAGAAGGACATTGCTTTGCCAGGCAATAGTAAAGCAGTCCCTGTGCATCCAGATTCCCATTGCCACCATCTTCGTGTAAACTCCAGTTACGAGGACACACCAGATACCCAGGTCTTGGGCTCCGTGGGCACGCCCATTGCCATGAATCCCGCCAAACGGATGGGCGCAATCTACAAATGAAGGGGACAACCGCACCGCACCAAAAGCACAGGGAGGTGCCAGCAAAGGAAGGGGCCTACGATACCGAAATTCAAAGCAAGTAATTAATCCAAGACAAATCCCATCTCAGCGCTGCGTTGCTCGTCACCCATGGGTGGCTTGGCCACCCTGTTCTGGCCCAGCTCAAGCCCCCTTCACCCTATCCTGGCCTGCTCAAAAGGGCCCTGCCTACCGGAGCAGGGCAGTGTCTCTCCAAGGCTCTATAGCTCTCAGTCTCTAGCTCCCTCCCCCTCTCTCTTCTGGGTTTGCCCCTGCACCTCTCAATATTTCTGTCGCCTTCCCTCTGTCTCTGTCTCTCTCTCTTTCTCTATTCCTCTCTCTTTCTCTGCTTCTCTGTCAGCCTCTTTCCCTCTCACCCTCCCCTCTCTCTCTCGATCACTGTCTCCCTCGCTCGATTTCAATCTCTCCATCCATCTCTTCCTTGCTCTCCTTCAAGCCATTTGTGTATGTGTGCATCTGTGTGTGTGTCTGTGTGTGTCTGTGTGTGCACGCACGCTTGTGTGTGGGTTCCCGTGCACGAGCACCCAGGTGTGTTTGTGTGTGTGGCTGTGGATTTGCTCCTGGTGGTGGTGGGATGTGTCTGGGTTTCTCTCAGTCCTGCTCACCGGGGATCAGGCTGCCAGCTCAGGTGCCAGCCTGGTGCAAAGCAGGGCTATTCCCCATCCCCAACACCCCACACCCTCTTGCTCACCATCCGGGCCTTGGTCGGGACAAGCAACTGTGATGGAGACATTGTGATAAAAAGGCCACGTGCGTCTGGGCCAGCCCTGATGACTCTGTATGGGTGAGGCAATAGGGGGCCTCACAGGAGCTCCTGAGCAGCCAGGTACCAATAGAATACCTCCCCGACAGGGTAGAGGACCAGACAGGGTCCCAGGATCGTGGGCCCTGGGTCTTGACGCCTCAGAGCACTCCCTGATCCGAGCGGATGCGACATGGTGGAAACTCGGGAGCTCGGGGGAAACTCAGAAACTCGGAAACTCGGGGGAAGGCTGCAGGCAAGGAGCTCGGGGGTCCCGATCCCAGCTCGGCGGCCCTGGGCTGACGGTGCTGGCTGGAGTCCAGCGGGCATGGCTGGGCCGAGCTCTTGGGGCAGCCAGTCGCCTCTGCAGGCATCTACCACCATACCACCCTGAACGCACCTGATCTCAGAAGCTAAGCGGGGTCAGGCCTGGTTAGTACTTGAATGGGAGACCCTCTGGAAATACCAGGTCCTGTAGGCTTTTCTGCTTTCTTTCTTTTCTACCTTCCTTTCTTCCTTTCTTCCTTTCTTTCTCTCTCTTCTTTCTTTCTTTCTTTCTTTCTTTCTTTCTTTCTTTCTTTCTTTCTTTCTTTCTTTCTTTCTTTCTTTCTTTCTTTCTTTCTTTCTCTCTCTCTCTCTCTCTCTCTCTCTCTCTCTCTCTCTCTCTGTCTGTCTGTCTTTTTCTTCCAGACGGAGTCTTTCTCTGTCACCCAGGCTGGAGTGCAGTGGCGCGATCTCGGCACACTTTAAGCACTGCCTCCCGGGTTCACGCCATTCCCCTTCCTCAGCCTCCTGAGCGGCTGGGACTCCAGGCACCTGCCACAATCCCTGGCTCATGTTTTGTTGTACTAGAGATGGGTTTTCACTGTGTAAGCCAGGCTGGTCTGGATCTCCTGACTTCGTGATCCCAATGCCTCGGCCTCTCAAAGTGCTGGGAATACAGGCGTGATCCACTGTGCCCTGCCTGCTGTAGGCTTTTGTGGCTTGCCCTCTCCCTCCCTTCCCCCTACTGTCGCCATGCTTCCCAACCTCCCCTGACTCTGCTCCCCCTTTTCACTCGCCTACACCCCCGCCTCAGCTGGGGACCTCCTCCTGTGGGTCCGCCACCAAAGCACCACCAGAAAGCAGCATCCCACTGTTTCCTCCTCGCCACCACCTTGCTAGGAGCCAGGCTTCAGCCCGGGAGGGCAGGGGGCCGGACCCCAAAGGCGCAGGCATGGATTCCCTGCTGTTCACAATGTCTTCCCACTCCGGGATCGCCCAGGGGATTCAATCCACTCATCGGGCGCTGCTGCAAGCTTCCAAATGGGGGAAGGGGCGGGCAGGGGCAGCAGGTACTAGACACGCAGCCAAGGCCTCCACTTAAGGACGCAGGGGCTGCTTTATCCGGGGGAAGGACATTGCTATGCCAGGCACCAGGAAGGCAGTCCCCGTCTACCCAGATTCCCATTACCACAAACTTTGTGTGAACTCCAGTCCTGAGGACACACCAGAGACTCAGGCCACGGGCTCCTTGGGCACCCCCATTGCCATTAATTCTGCCAAATGGGCAGGCGCAATCTACAAATCAAGGGGACCACCACATCGCACCAAGAGAACAGGGAGATGCCAACAAAGGAAGGAGCCTACGAAACCCACCTCCAAAGCAAGCAATTAATCCAAGACAAATCGCGTCTGAGTGCTCCGTTGCTCCTTTCGCATGGAAGGCCTTGCCACCCTGTACTAGTCCAGCCCGAGCTCCCTCCACCCTGACCAGGCCTGCTCAAAAAGGCCCCGCTTACCGGAGCTGGGCGCTCCCACTCCAAGGCACTATCACTCTCGCTCTCTGGCTCCCTCCCCCTCTCTTCTGGGTTTGCCCCTGCCCCGCTTGCTACTTCTGTCACCTTCCCTCTGTCTCTCTGTCTCTCTCTCTTTGGCTGTCCCTCTCTCTTTCTCTGCATCTCTGTCTTTCTGTTTCCCTCTCCCCCACCCCTGTCTCTCTCGATCGCTGTCTCTCTGCCTCCCTAGGTTTCAATCTCTCCATCCATCTCTTCCTTGCTCTCCACCAAGCTGGTTGTGTGTGTATGCATAGGTGTGTGTGTGTTTGTGTGTGTGTATGTGTGTCTGTGTGTGTGCGCGCGCGTGTGTGTGGGTTCCCGTGCACGATTACCCAGGAGTGTCTGTGTGTGGGGCTGTGGATTTGCTCGTGGTGGTGGTGGGGTGTGTCTGGGTTTCTCTGATCCCCACTCGCTGGGGATCACACTGCCGGCTCTAGTGCCAGCTCTGGGCAAAGCAGGGCCATCTCCCAACCCCCAACCCCCCACACCCTCTTGCCCACTGGCAAGGTCTTGTTCGGGACAAGCCACCGTGGTTGGGGCGTTGCGAGAAAAGGGCCAAGAGTTGCTGGTCCGGATGTTCACCCTTGGCCAGCTCAGGCGGCTCTGGGTGGGTGGGGCAAGAGGGGTCCTCACAGGAGCTCCTGAGCAGCCAGTGATCCAAAAGAATATCTCCACGACAGGACGGAGGACTGGATGGTGTCCCAGGATAGTGGGCCCTGGGCCCTGATGCCTCAGAGCACTCAATGCTCCGAGCAGGCCGGACGCAGAGGATGCTCGGTGGATGAGGAGTCGGGTAAGGCTGAGAGCGAGTGGCCCCGGGGAACCTGATACGAGCCCGGCGGCCCCGGGCTGGTGGTGCCGGCTGGAAGACAGCAGTCTGATCTCCTCCAATCTCAGAAGTTAAGCAGGGTCAGGCCTGGTTAGTACTCGGTTGGGAGACCGTGTGGGAATACCGGATGCTATTGGCTTTTTGGCTTTCTTTCTTGTCTCTCTTTCTTTCTATCTTCCTTTCTACCCTTATCTCTCTCTCTCTCTCTTATTTTTTGCTTTCTTTCTTTCTTTTATTCTTTCTTTCTTTCTTTCCTTCTTTCTTTTTCTTTCTTTCTCTTTCTTTCTTTCTTTCTTTATTCTTTCCTTCCTTCCTTCCTTCCTTCCTTCCTTCCTTCCTTCCTTCCTTCCTTCCTTCCTTCCTTTTCTTCTTTCTTTCTTTTGTTTTCTTCCAAACGGAGTCTCGCTCTGTCACCCAGGCTGGAGTGCCATGGCGTGATCTCATCTCACTGCAAGCTCCACCTCCCGGGTTCACGCCATTTTCTTGCCTCAGTCTCCTGAGCAGCTGGGACTACAGGAGCCCGCCTGCATGCCGGGCTCATGTTCTGTAGTTTTAGTAGAGATGGGATTTCACCATATTAGCCAGGCTGATCTGGATCTCCTGCCATCGTGATCCACCCCTCCGGGCCCCAACAGTGCTGGGTTTACATACATGATCCACCATGCCTGGCCTGCTGTAGGCTTTTGTGGCTTGCTGCCTCCCTCAATTGCCCCTACTGTCCCCATGCTTCCCAACCTCCCCTGACCCTGCTCCCCCTTTTCGCCTGCCTACTCCCCTGCTGCAGCCGGAGACCTCGTCCTGGGGGTCCGCCACCAAAGCATCACCGGGCAGCAGCATCCTACTGTTTCCGCCTCACCACTGCCCTGCCAGGAGCCCGGCTCCAGCCCGGGAGGTCAGGGGGCCGGACCCAAAAGGCGCAGACGCGGGTTACACTGCCAGAATACCCATGCAATTCCATCCACACATCGGGCGCCATGGCAACCTTCCAAATTGGGGGAAGGGACGAGCAGGGGCAGCGGGTGTCACACACGCCAGCCAAGACTTCTGCTCCAGAACGCAGGGGCTGCTTTATCCGGGGGAAGGACATTGCATCGCTAGCCACCAGGAAAACAGTCCCTTTGCACCTGGATTCCCATTGCCACCAACTTCTTGTAAACTCCAGTCCCGAGAACACGCCAGAGACTCAGTCCTCGGGCCCTGTGGGCACGCCCAGTCCCTCCTCTCCCGCTGGCACACTCTGCAAATCAAGTGCTATTGTTGCGGTGCAGAGGCCACAGCACCGCACCAATAGCAGAGGAATATGCCTACAAAGAATGAGCCTATGAAACCCACCTCCAAAGCAAGCAATCAATCCAAGACAAAATCTGTCTCAGTGCTTGGTTTCTCCCCTCACATGGACGGTCTGGCCAAGCTGTTCTGGCCCAGCCCAAGCCCCCTCCACCCTATCCCGGGTTGATCAAAAGGGCTCTACAGGGCTCTATTCGCTCTTGCTCTCTACCTCCCTCCCCCTCTCTCTTCTGAGTTTGCCCCTGTACATCATGCTACTTCTGTTGCCTTCCCTCTGTGTCTCTGTCTCTCTCTCTCTCTCTGTCCCTCTCTCTTTCACTGCCTCTCTGTCTCTTTCCCTGCCCCCCTCCTATCTCTCTCGATCGCTGTCTCTCTCCCTTCCTCAGTTTCAATCTCTTCATCCATCTCTTCCTTGGTCTCCTTCAAGCTGTTTGTGTGTGTGTGCATGTGTGTGTGTGTGTGTGTGTCTGTGTGGATGCATGTGTGTGTAGGTTCCCGTGCCCGAGCGCCTGGGGTGTGTCTGTGTGTGGGCCTGTGGATTTGTTCCTAATGGTGGTGTGGTGTGTCTGGGTTTCTCTCAGGCCCTCTCGCTGGACATCAGTCTGCCGGTTCCAGTTCCAGCCTGAGGAAAACCAGGGCCATCCCCCATCTCCCAAACCCCTACGCCCTCTTGCCCACAGACCGGGACTGGGTCGCGACAAGCCACCGTGGTAGGGACATTCTGAGAAAAACTGCAAGCTTGGCTGGGGTGGATGTTCGCCCTTGACCAGCCCTGACGGCTGTGCGTGGATGGGGCAAGAGGGGGCCTTGCATGAGCTACTGAGCGGCCATGGATCTAAAGAATACCTCCTAGACAGGGCAGAGGACCAGACGGGTTCCCAGGATTGTGAGCCCTGGGCCCTGATGCACTCCCTGTTCCATGCAGGCCCGACGTGGTGGAAACTCGGGAGCTTGGGAGCTTGTGAGCTGGGGGAAGGCTGCGGGAGAGCGGCTAGTGGGTCCATATCCAAACCTGGTGGCCCTGGGCTGGTGGTACCGATTGGAAGCCGGTGGGCATGGCTGAGCTGGACTCTTGGGGCAGCCAGGTGCCTCTGCTGCCGTTTACGGCCATACCACCCTGAATGCGCCCGATCTGGTCTGATCTCAGAAATTATGCAAGGTTGGGCCTGGTTAGTACTTGGATGGGAGACCACCTGGGAATACCAGGTGCTGTAGCTTTTTTTGCTTTCTGGTCATTCTTTCTTTTCTACCTTCCTTTCCTCCCTTCTCACTCTCTTCTTTCTTTCTTTCTTTGTTTCTTTTTTCTTTCTTTTATTTCTTTCTCTCTTTCTTTCTTTCCTTCTTTCTTTCTTTCTTTCCTCTTTGTTACCCCCTTTCTTTTCATTCTTTCTCTCTCTCTTTCTTTCCTTCTTTTTCTTTGTCTCTCTTTCTTCTTTCTTTCCTTCTTTCTTTCTTTTCTTTTTTGTTCCTTCTTTCTCTCTTTCTTTTCTTCTTTCTTTCTTTTCTTTCTCTCGTTTTTCTTTCTTCTCTAATTCCTTCTTTCTTTCTTTTCTTTCATTCTCCCTCTCTTTCTTTCTTTTTTCTTTCTCTCTTTCTTTCTCCTTTCCTTCCTCCTTTTCTTCTTTCTTTCTGTCTCTTTATTTCTTTCTCTTTCTTTCCTTCTTTCTTTCGTTCCCTCTCTTTCTTTCTTCTTTCTTTCCTTCTTACTTTCTTTTCTTTCTTTCTCTCTCTCCATTTCTTTCTTTCTATCCTTATCTATGTCTCTATCTTTCTTTTCTTCTTCTTTCTGTAGTTCTTACTTATCTTTCTTTCTTACTCTCTCTCTCCCTTTCTTTCTCTTTCTTTCTTTCTTTCTTTCTTTCTTTCTTTCTTTCTTTCTTTCTTTCTTTCTTTCTTTCTTTCTTCTTGCTATCCTTCTTTCTTCCATTTCTTTTCTTCTCTTTCTTTCTTTCTTTCTTCAGGCTATCTTTCTTTCTTCCATTTCTTCTCCTTCCTTCCTTCCTTCCTTCCTTCCTTCCTTCCTTCCTTCCTTCCTTCCTTCCTTCCTTCCTTCTTTCTCTCTCTCTCTCTTTCTTTCTTTCTTTCTTTCTTTCTTTCTTTCTTTCTTTCTTTCTTTCTTTCTTTCTTTCTTTCTTTCTTTCTTTCTTTCTTTCTTTCTTTCTTTCTTTCTTTCTTTCTTTCTTTCTTTCTTTCTTTCTTTCTTTCTTTCTTTCTTTCTTTCTTTCTTCCTATCTCTCTTTTTGTTACAGATGGAGTCTCAGTCTGTCACCCAGGCTGTCGTAGTATGGCGCGATCTCGGCTCACTGCAAGCTCCGCCTCCTGTGTTCACGCCATTCTCCTGCCTCAGCCTCCCGAGCAGCTATGACTACAGTTGTCCGCCATCACACCCGGCTCATGTTTTGTAGTTTTAATAGAGGTGGGATTTCAACGTGTTAGTCATTTTGGATTTTGGTCTGGATCTCCTGACATCGTGTTCCACCTGGCTTGGCCTCCCACAGTGCTGGGATTACAGGCATGATCCACCACGCCTGGCCTGCGGTAGGCTTTTGTGGCTTGGCCCCTCCCTCAACTGCCCCTACTGTCACCCTGCTTCCCAACCTCCCCGGACTCTCCTCCCCCTTTGTCACCTGCCTAGACCCCTGCTGCAGCCGGGGACCTCCTCCTGGGGGTCCGCCACCAAAGCACCTCCGGGCATCAGAATCCCACCACTTCTACCTCACCACTGCACTGCCAAGAGCCTGGCTCCAGTCCAGAAGGGTGGAGGGCTGAAACCTAAAGGCGCAGGCATGGGTTCCCTGCTGTTCCCAGTGCCTTCCCACTCTGGGAATGACCAGGCGATTCAATCCACTCAACGGGTGCTGCCACAACCTTCCAAACCGGGGGAAGGGGTGGGCAGGGGCAGCAGGTACCACACATGTCAGCCAAGACCTCAGCTCCAGAACGCAGGGGCTGCTTTATCTGGGGGAAGGACGTTGCTTTGCCAGCCAAGAGGAAGAGTCCCTGTACACCTGGATTCCCATTGCCACTATTTTCATGTAAACTGCATTCCCGAGGACACTCCACAGACCCAGTCCTTGGGACCGGTGGGCACGCCCGTTGCCACGTCTCCAACCGTATGGGCGGGCGCACTCTGCCAATCAAGGGGCCCACCAAATCACACCAGGAGCATATGGAGGTGCCAAAAAAGGAAGGAACCTACATAAAACCACCTCCAAAGCAAGGAATTAATCCAAGAGAAATTAATCCGTCACAGCGCTCTGTTGCTCCTCTCGCATGAATGGCCTGGCCACCCTGTTCTCGCCCAGCCCAAGCCCCCTCCACCCTATCCCTGCCTGCTCAAAAGGGCCCTGCCTGCTCAAAAGGGCCCTGCCTGCTCAAAAGGGCCCTGCCTAAAGACGCAGGGCACTCTCTCTCCAAGGCTCTATCGCTGTTGCTCTCTAGCTCCCACCCCCTCACTGGGTTTGCCTCTGCACCTCACGATGTTTCTGTCGCCTTCCCTCTGTCTCTCTGTCTCTCTCTCTTTCTCTGTCCCTCTCTCTTTCTCTGCATCTCTGTCTGTCTCTTTCCCTCTCACCCTCCCCTGTCTCTCTCAATTGCTGTTTCTCTCTTTCCCTCAGTTTCAATCTCTCCATCCATCACTTCCTTGCTCTCCTTCAAGCCATTTGTGTGTACATGCATATATGTGTGTGTACGTGTGTGTGTGTATGTGTGCCTGCACTCGCGTGTGTGTGGGTTGCCGTGCAAGAGTGCCCCGGTGTGTCTGTGTGTGGGGCTGTGGATTTGCTCCTGGTGGTGGTGTGGTGTGTTTGGGTTTCTCTCACCCCTCTCGCTGGGGATCAAGCTGCCAGCTCTAGTGCCAGCCCGGGGCAAAGCAGAGCATTCCCCAACCCCCAACAACCCACGCCCTCTTGCCCACCAGCGGTTCTTGATCGGAACAAGTGACCATGGTTGGGGCATTGTGAGAAAAAGGCCACACGTGGCTGGGCCAGCTCTTCGATCTTGGCCAGTACTGACGGCTCTGGTTGCATGGGGCAAGAGGGGGCCTCGCAGGATTTCCTGAGAAACAGAGATCCAAAAGAATATCTCCGCGACAGGGCGGAGGATGAGATGGGGTTCCAGGATCGTTGGCCCTGGGCCCTGATGCCTTGGAGCACTCCCTGTTCTGAGTGGACCCAACGTGATGAAACCTTTGAATCTCGGGAGCTGGGGGAAGGCCATGGGCCAGGGGCTCGGGGGTCGCTATCCGAGCCTGGCGTCCTCAGGCTGGCAGCATCAGTTGGAAGCCGGCGAGCATGGCTGGGCTGGGCTCTTGTGGCAGCCAGGCGCCTATGCTGGCATCTACAGCCATACCACCCTGAACACATGAGATCTCATCTGATCTCAGAAGCTAAGCAACATCGGGCCTGGTGAGTACTTGGATGGGAGACCGCCTGGGAATACTGGGTGCTGTGGGCTTTTTTGCTTTCCTTCTTGTCTTTCTTTATTTTCCACCTTCCTCTCTTCCCTTCTCTCTCTCTGTCTTCTTTTTTGCTTTCTTTTTTTCTTTTTCTTCCCTTTCTTTCTCCCTTCCTTCCTTCCTTCTTTTCTTTTTCTTTCTTTCTTTCTTTCTTTCTTTCTTTCTTTCTTTCTTTCTTTCTTTCTTTCTTTCTTTCTTTCTCTTCTTTCTTTCTTACTTCTCTTTCCTTCTTTCTTTCTTTTTCTTTCCTTCTTTCTCTCTTTCTCTCTCTCTCCTTCTTTCTTTCATTTTTTCTTCTTGCTTTCCTTCTTTCCTTCTTTCTTTTCTTTCTCTCTTTCTTCTTTCTTTCTTTCTCTCTCTCTTTCTCTCTCCCTCCCTCGCTTCCTTCCTTCCTTCCTTCCTTCCTTCCTTCCTTCCTTCCTTCCTTCCTTCCTTCCTTCTTTCCTTCCTTTCTTCCTTCCTTCTCTCTTTCTGTCTTTCTTTATCTTCCAGATGGAGTCTCGCTCTGACACACAGTCTGGAGTGGAGTGGCCCAATCTTGGCTCACTGCAAGCTCTGCTTGCATCCCCGGCTCACACCATTTACCTGCCTCAGCCTCCCTAGCAGCTGGGACTAGAGGCGACTGCCACCCCACTCAGCTCACATTTTGTAGTTTTGTTAGAGATGGGGTTTCACCGTGTTAGCCTGGCTGGTCTGGACCTCCTGACCTCGTGATCCACCTGCCTAGGCCTCCCAAAGTGCTAGAATTACAGGCGTGATCCACCGTGCCTGACCTGCTGTAGCCTTTTGTGGCTTCCTCCCTTTCAGCCTTCCCCCTACTGTTGCCATGCTTCCCAACCTCCCCTGACTCTGCTCCCCCTTTATCGCCTGCCTAAATTACCGCCATACCTGGGGACCTCCTCCTTCGTGTCCGCCAACAAAACATCACAGAGCAGCAGCATCCCACCCCTTCTGCATCACCGCCACCCTGCCAGGAGTCTGGTTCCAGCCCAGGAGGGCAGGGGGCCAGACCCCAAAAGCGCAGGCGCCAGTTCCCTGCCGTTCTCCATGCCTTCCCTCTCCTGGAACTCCCAGGCGGTTCAATCCACTCATCGGGCGCCTCTGAAACCTAGCAAACTGGGGGAAAAGATGGGCAAGGGCTGTGGGTGCCACACATGCCGGCCATAACCTCCGCTCCAGAATGCAGGGGCTGCATAATCTGGGAGAAGTACATTGCTTTGCCAGCACCAGTAATACAGTCCCTGTGCACCCAGAATCCCATTGCCACCAACATCGTGTAAACTCCAGTCCCGAGAACACACCAGAGATGCAGGCCTCGGGCCCAGTGGGCATGCCCGGTTCCATGGCTCCCACCAAATGGCCAGGCGCACTCTGCAAATCAAGGTGCCCACCGCACCACACCAAGAGCACAGGGAGGTGCCAACAAAGGAAGGATCCTACAATACCCAAATCCAAAGCAAGCAATTAATCCAAGACAAATCCCGTCTCAGAGCTCCGTTGCTCCTCTTGCATGGACGACCTGGCCACCCTGTTGTGGCCCACCCCAAGCCCCCTCCACCCTACCCAGGACTGCTCAAAAGGGTCTTGCCTACCGGAACTGTGTGCTCCCTCTCAAAGGCTCTACCACTCTCACTCTCCAGCTCCCTCTCCCTCTCTCTTCTGGGATTGCCTTTGCATCTCGCGCTACTTCTGTCGCCTTCCCTCTGTCTCTCTGTCTCTCTCTTTCTCTGTCCCTCTCTCTTTCTCTGACTTTCTGTCTGTCTGTCTCTTTCCCTCTCCCCTTCCCCTGTCTCTCTCGATTGCTGTCTGTCTCCCTCCCTCAGTTTCAATCTCCCCATCCATCTCTTCCTTGCTCTCCTTCAAGCCGCTTGTGTGGGTGTGCATGTGTGTGTGTGTATGTGTATGTGTGTGTGTCTGTGTGCGTGCGTGCTTGCATGTGTGGGTTCCCGTGTGCGAGGTCCCTTGTGTGTCTGTGTGTGGGGCTCTGGATTTGCCCCTGGTGGATGTGGGGTGTGTTTGGGTTTCCCTCTGCCCCTCTAGCCAGAGGTCAGGCTGCCAGCTCTAGTGCCAGCCCAGGGCAAAGTAGGAACATGCCAGAAACCACAATCCCCAACTCTGTCTTGCCCAGCGACTGGGTCTTGGTTGGAACAAGCGACCATGCTGGGGGCGTTGTGAGAAAAGCCCTGGGAGGCTGGGCCAGCTGTTCGAACTTGGCCACCCTTGATGGCTCTGGGTGGGTGGGGCAAGAGGGGGCCTTGAAGGAGCTCCTGATTGGCCAGGGATCCAATAGAATACTTCCGCGACAGGGTGGAGGACCTGACGGGGTCCCATGATGGTGGGCCCTGGGCCCTGACTCCTCGGAACACTCTCTGTTCCAAGCGGGCCTGATGTGGTGGAAGCTCAGGAGCTCGGGAGCCAGGGGAGGACCGCGGGCGAGCGTCTCATGGGTTCCGATCCGAACCTTGCGGCCTAGGGCTAGCGATGCCAGCTGGAAGCCAGTGGGCATGGCTGGGCCAGGCTCTTGGGACAACCAGGCACCTCTTTCTGTGTCTATGGCCATACCACCCTGAACGCAACTGATCTTGTCTGATCTCGGAAGCTAAGCACGGTCGGGCCTGGTTAGTACATGGATGGGAGACCAGCTGGGAATACCGAGTGCTGTAGGCTTTTTTGGTTTCTTTTTTGTCTTTCTTTCTTTTCTACCTTCCTTTCTTCCCTTCCCTCTCTCTCCTCTCCCTCCCTCTTCTTTCTTTCCTTCCTTCCTTCTTTCTGTCTTTCTTTCTTTTCTTTCTTTCTCTCTTTCTTTCTTCTTTCTTTCTTTCTTTCTTTCTTTCTTTCTTTCTTTCTTTCTTTCTTTCTTTCTTTCTCTTTCGTTCTTTCTTTCCTTCTTTCTCTTTCTTTCTTTCCTTGTTCCTTTCCATCTTTCTTTCTTTTTCAATCTCTCCATCCATCTCTTCCTTGTTCTCCTTCAAACTGTTTGTGGGTGCGTGCATGTGTGTGTGTGTGTTTGTGTGCGTGGGCACAATTGTGTGTTACCGTGCCCGAACGTCCAGGTGTGTCTCTGTGTTGGGCTGTGGATTTGCTCCTGGGGGCGGTAGGGTGTGTCTGGGTTTCTCTCAGCCCCTCTCACCAGAGATCAGGCTTCCAGTTCTAGTGCCAGCCCAGGCCAAAGCAGGGCCATCCCCCATCCCCCAACAACCCACACTCTCTTGCCCACCGACCGAGTCTTCATCGGGACAAGCGACCGTGTTGGGGGCATTGTGAGAAAACGCCACGCAATGCTGTGTTGGCTGTTCGCTATTGGCCATCTCAGACGGCTCTGGCTGTGTGGGGCAAGAGGGGGCCTTGCAGGAGCTCCTGAGCCACCAGGTATCCAAAAGAATACCTCTGTGACAGGGCGGAGGACCAGACGGGGTTCCAGGATCATGGGCCCTGGGCCCTGATGCATTGGAGCACTCCCTGTTCGAAGCGGGCTGGACAAGGTGGAAGCTCAGGAGCCCGTGAGCTGGGAGAAGGCCACGGGTGAGCTGCTCGGATGTCCCGATTCAAGCCTGGAGGCCCTGGGCTGTCGTTGCTGGCGGGAAGCTGGCTGGCATGGCTTGGAAGGGCTCTTGTGGCAGCCAGGTCCCTCTGTCAGTGTCTATGGCCATAGCACCCTGAATGCGTGAGATCTCGTCTGCTCTCGGAAGCTAAGCAGGGTTGGGCCTGGGTAGTACTTGGATGGGAGACCACCTGGGACTATGGGGTGCTGTAGGCTTTTTTGCTTTCTTTCTTTTCTACCTTCCTTTCTTCCCTTCTCTCTCTCTTCTTATTTGTTTTCTTTCTTTCTCTCTCTCTCTTTCTTTCTTTCATTGTTTCTTTCTTTCTTTTCTTTCTTTCTCTCCCTTCCTTCCTTCCCTCCCTCCCTCCCTCCCTCCCTCCCTCCCTTCCTTCCTTCCTTCCTTCCTTCCTTCCTTCCTTCCTTCCTTCCTTCCTTCCTTCCTTCCTTCCTTCCTTCCTTCCTTCCTTCTTTTTCTTCCAGATGGAATCTCTCTCTATCACCCAGGGTGGAGTGCAGTGGCACGATCACGGCTCACTTCAAGCTCCGCCTCGTGCTTTCACGCCATTCTCCTGCATCAGCCTCCTGAGCAGTGGGGTCTACAGGTGCCCGCCCCCACACGGGCCTCATGTTTTGTAGTTTTAGTAGAGACCGGGTTTCACGGTGTTAGCCAGGCTGGTCTAGATCTCCTGACCTCGTCATCCACCCTCCTCAGAATCCCAACGTGCTGTGGTTACAGGCGTGATCCACCGCACCTCTCCTGCTGTAGTCTTTTGTGGCTTCCTACCTCCCTCCCTTCCCCCTACTGTTGCCATGCTTCCCAACCTCTCCGGACTCTGCTCCCACTTTATTGCCCACCTACACCCCCGACATAGCTGGGGACGTCCTCTTGGGGGTCCACTACGAAAGCATAACCAGGCAGCAGCCTCCCAGCACTTCCACCTCGCCACCGTCATACCAGGAACCCAGGTTCATCCTGGGAGGGCAGGGGGCTGGACCATAAAGGTGCAGGCACAGGTTGCCTGGGCACGCCCATGGCCTCCATGGCTCCATGGCTCCTGCCAAACAGGCAGGGACACTCTGCAAATCAAGGGGCCCACCACATGGCACCAAGAGCACAGGGAGGTGCCAACATGGGAAGGAGCCTACAAAACCCACCTCCAAATCAAACAATTAATCCAAGACAAAATCCATCTCAGTGCTCCATTTCTCCTCTTGCATGGATGGCCTGGTCATCCTGTTCTGGCCCACCCCATGCCCCCTCCACCCTATCCTGGCCTGCTCAAAAGGGCCCTGCCTACCAGAGCAGGATGCTCCCTCTCCAAGGCTCTATTGCCCTCGCTCTCTCGCTCCCTTGCCCTCTCTCTTCCGGGTTTGCCCCTGCATCTCGAACTACTTCTGCTGCCTTCCCTCTGTCTTTCTCTGTTCCTCTCTCTTTCTCTGTCTCTCTGTTTGTCTCTTTCCTACTCCCCCTCCCCTGTCTCTCTCAATGGCTGTCTCTCTCAATCCCTCGGTTTCAATCTCTCCATCCATCTCTTCCTTGCTCTCCTTCAAGCCGTTTGTGTGTGCGTGCATGTGTGTGTGTGTCTGTGTGTGTGTGTGCGCACACACACGTGTGTGGGTTCCCATGCATGTGCACCCGGGTGTGTCTGTCTGTGGTGGTATGGATTTGCTGCTGGTGGTGGTGGGGTGTGTCTGGTTTCTTAGCTGCTGACTCTAGTGCCAGACCGGGTTAAAGCAGGGCCATCCCCCAACCCCCAACACCCCACGCCCTCTTGCCCACCGGCCGGGTTTTGCTCGGGACAAGCTACCATGGTGTGGGCGCTGTGAGAAAAAGGCCACACCTGGCTGGAACAGCTGTTCACCCATGGTCAGCCCTGACGGCTCTGTGTGGGTGGAGCAAGAGGGGGATTCGCAGGAGTTCCTGAGGGGCCAGGGATCCTAGAGAATACCTGTGCGACAGGATGGAGGAGGGGACAGGGTCCCAGGATCGTGGGCCCTGGGTGCTGACGCCTCGGAGTGATCCCTATTTTGAACGGGCCCAACGTGATGGAAACTCGGGAGCTCGGGAGCTGGGAGAAGGGCCTGGGCGAGTGGCTCCTGGATCCCAATACGAGCCCAGCAGGCCCGGGATGGCAGTGCCGGCTGGAAGCTGGCGGACATGGCTGGGCCAGGTTCTTGGGGCAGCCAGGCGCCTCTGTTGCTGTCTACTGCCATACCACCCTGAACACGATCAATCTCGTCTGATCTTACAAGCTAAGCAGTGTCGGGCCTGGTTAGTACTTGGATTGGAGACCCCCTGGGAATTCCGGGTGCTGTAGGTGTTTTTTCTTTCTTTTTTGTCTTTCTTTCTATTGTACCTTCGTTTCTTCCCTTCTCTCTCTCTCCTCTTTCTTTCTTTCGTTCTTTCTTTCCTTTTTTCTTTCTTTCTTTTGTCTTCCTTTCTCTCTTTCCTTCTTTCTTCTTTCTTTTCTTTCATTATTTCTCTTTCTTTCCACCTTTCTTTGTTTTCTTTCTTTCTTTCTTCTTTCCATCCTCCTTTCTTTTCTTTCTCTCTCTCTTTCTTCTTTCTTTAATTCTGTCTTTCTCACTCTCTTTCTTTCTTTTCTTTCTCTCTTTCTTTCTTCTTTCTTTTCTCTTTCTTTCTTTCTCTCTCTCTCTCTCTCTCTCTCTCTCTCTCTCTCTCTCTCTCTCTCTCTCTCTCTCTCTCTCTCTCTCTTCCAAATGGTGTCTCACTCTGTCACCCAGGCTGGAGTGCAGTGGCACGGTCTTGACTTACTTCAAGTTCTGCCTTTCTTGTACATGCCATTACCTGCCTCATCCTCCTGAGCAGCTGGGACTACAGAGGCCCGCCACCACACCCGGCTCATGTTTTGTAGTTTTAGTAGAGACAGGGTTACACAGTGTTAGCCAAACTGGTCTGGATCTCCTGACCTCGTGATCCACGTGCCTTGACCCTTGAAAGTGCTGTGATTACAGGCATGCCTTGACCCTTGAAAGTGCTGTGATTGTAGGCTTTTGGGGCTTCCCCCCTCATTCCCTTCCCCCTACTTCTGCCATGCTTCCCAACCTAGCCTGATGCTGCTTCCGTTTTATGGCCAGCCTACACCCCCACAGCAGTCGGGGATCGCCTCCTGGGGGTCCCCCACCAAAGCACCACCAGGCAGCTGCATTCCACCTCTTCCACCTCGCCTCTGCCTCGCCAGGATCCCAGCCCCAGTCTGTGATGGCAGGGGGCCCAACCCCAAATGCGCAGGCATGTGTTAGCTGCCTTTCCCAGTCCCTACCCACTCCCACAATGCCCAGGCGATTCAATCCACACTTTGGGTGCTTCTGGAACTTTCCAAACCAGGGAAAGGGGCAGGCAGGGGCAGCGGGTGACATACGTGCCAGCCAACATCTCTGCTCCAGTACACTTTGGCTGCCTTATCTGGGGGAATTACATTGTGTCACCAGGAACCAGGAAAACAGTCCCTGTGCACCCAGCTTCCCATTGCCACCATGTTCATGTAAACTCCAGTTTGAGGACACTCCACAGACCCAGGACTCAGGCCCCGTGGGCTCGCCGGTTGCCACAGCTCCCGCCAAATGGGTGGGCACACTCTGCAAATCAGGGGGCCCACTGCATCACACAAAGGGCACAGGGAGGTTCCAACAAAAGAACGAGCCTACAAAACCCACATGCAAGGAAAACAATTAATCCAAGAAAAAACCAGTCTCAACGCTCCACGGTGCTCCTCTCGCATGGATGGTATAGCCACACTGTTCTGGCCTTGTCCAAGCCCCCTCCACCATATCCCAGTCTACTCAAAAGGGCCCTGCCTACCGGATCAGGGCAGTGTCTCTCCAAAGCTCTATCGCTCTCGCTCTCTAGCTCCCGCCACCTCTGTCTTCTGGGTTTGTCCCTGCACCTCGCGCTACTTTTGTTGCCTTCCGTCGGTTTCTCTATCTCTTTCTCTGTCCCTCTCTATTTCTCTGCCTCTCTGTCTGTCTCTTTCCCTCTCCCCTTCCCTTGTCTCGCTCGATCGCTGACTCTCTCACTCCCTCGGTTTCAATCTCTCCATCCATCTCTTCTATGCTCTCCTTCAAGCCGTTTGTGTGTGCGTTCATCTGTGTGTGTGTGTCTGTGGGTGTGCGTACACGCGTGTGTGGTTTCCCACATGAAAGAACCCAGGTGTGTCTCATTGTGGGGCTGTGTATTTGTTCCTGTTGGAGGTGAGATGTGTCTGGGTTTTTCTCAGCCCCTTTCGCCGGGGATCAGGCTGCCAGCTCATGTGCCAGCCTGGAGCAAAGCAGGGCCACCCCCATGCCCAACCCACCACACCCTCTTGCCCACCGGCTGGGCCTTGGTCGGGACTAGCGACTGTGGTGGGGGCGTTTTGATAAAAAGGCTACACATGGCTGGGCCAGCTGTTCGCCCTTGGCCAGCCCTGACGGCTCTGGGTGGGTGCGGCAAGAGGGGGCCTCACAGGAGCTCCTGAGCTGCCAGGGACCCAAAAGAATACATCCCCAACAGGGTGGAGGAGCGGACAGGGTCCCAGGATCGTGGCTCTGGGCCCTGATGCCTTGGAGCACTCCCTGTTCCAAGCGAGTGTGATGTGGTGGAAGCTCGGGAGCTCAGGAGTCAGGGGGAAGGCTGAGGGCGAGAAGCTCGGGGGTCCCGATCCCAGCCCGGCAGCCCCGGGGCAATGGTGCTGGTTGGAAAGTGGCGGGCATGGCTGGGCCAAGCTTTTGGTGCAGCCAGGCACCTCTGCCACTGTCCACCACCATGCCACCCTGATCAGATCTCATCTGATCTCGGGAGCTAAGTAGGGTCAGACCTGGTTAGTACTTGAATGGGAGACCATGTGGGAATACCGGGTGCTGTAGGCTTTTTTGCTTTCTTTCCTGTCTTTCTTTCTTTTCTTCCCTTCTCTCTCTCTCTCTCTCGTTTGCTTTCTTTCTTTCTTTCCTTCTTTTGTCTTTCTTTTCTTTCTTTCTTTTTCTCTTTCTTTTCTTTCTCTTCCTTCCTTCCTTCCTTTTCTTTCTTTCTTTCTTTCTTTCTTTCTTTCTTTCTTTCTTTCTTTCTTTCTTTCTTTCTTTCTTTCTTTTCTTTCTTTCTTTCTTTCTTTCTTTCTTTCTTTCTTTCTTTCTTTCTCTCTCTCTCTCTCTCTCTCTCCCTCCCTCCCTCCCTCCCTCCCTCCCTCCCTCCCTCCCTCCCTCCCTCCCTTCCTTCCTTCCTTCCTTCCTTCCTTCCTTCCTTCCTTCCTTCCTTCCTTCCTTCCTTCCTTCCTTCCCTCCTTCCTTCCTTCCTTCCTTTCTTTTTTTCCAAATGGAGTTCCTCTCTGTCACCCAGACTGGAGTGCAATAGTGTAATCTAATCTCACTGCAAGCCCCGCCTCCCAGGTTCATGCCATTCTCCTGCCTCAGTCTCCTGAGAAGCTGGGACCACATGCTCCCACCACCACACCCAGCTCATGTCTTGTAGTTTTACTAGAGACGGGGTTTCATCGTGTAAGCCAGGCTGGTCTGGATCTCCTGACCTTGTGATCCACATGCCGGGGCCTCCCAATATGCTGGGATTGTATTCATGATCCACCCCGCCCGGCCTGCAGTAGGGTTTTGTGGCTTCCCCATTCCCTCCCTTCCCCCTACTGTCGCCATGCTTAACAACCTCCCCTGTCTCTGCTCCCCCTTTTTCGCACCCTACACCCTCAACACACCCGGGGAACTCCCTCTGGGGGTACGCCACAAAAGTACCACTGGGCAGCAGCATTCCATTGCTTCCACCTAGCCGCCGCCCCGCCAGGAGCCAGGAATCTTTGGCAAGACCCCAAAGTCGCAGGACCGGGTGTTTGCATTTTGAGAAAAAGTCCATGTGCCACTCTGCCGCCTGTTCGTCCTTGTCCAGCCCTGACGGCTCTGGGTGGGTGGGGCAAGAGGGGTCCTCACAGGAGCTCCTGAGCCTCCAGGGATCCAAGAGAATACCTCTGCGATAGGGCAGAGGACCGAACGGGGTCCCAGGATCATGAGTCCTGGGCCCTGACGCCTCGGAGCACTTCCTGTTCCGAGACCCCCAGACGTGGTGGAAGCTCGGGAGCTCAGGAGCTGGGGGAAGGCCGCAGGCGAGTAGCTCAGGGGTCCCAATAGGAGCCCAGAGGCCCGGGGGTGGCGGTGTCGGTTGGAAGCGTGCGAGATCTCATCTGATCTCGGAAGTTAAGCAGGGTCGGGCCTGGTTAGTACTTGGATGGGAGACCGCGTGGGAATACTGGGTACTGTAGGGTTTTTGCTTTCTTTCTTGTCTTTCTTTCTTTTCTACATTCCTTTCTTTCCTACATTCCTTTCTTTCATTCTCTCTCTCTCCTTTCTTTCCTTTCTTTCTCTCTTTCTTTTTTCCTTTTTTCTTTCCTTCTTTCTTTCCTTTCTTTCTCTCTCTCTTTCTTTGTTTCTTTCTTTTTTCTTTCCATCTATATTTCCTTTTTCTTTCTTCTTTCTTACTTTTCTCTTTCTTTCTTTCTTTCTTTCTTTCTTTCTTTCTTTCTTTCTTTCTTTCTTTCTTTCTTTCTTTCTTTCTTTCTTTCTTTCTTTCTTTCTTTCTTTCTTTCTTTCTTTCTTTCTTTCTTTCTTTTTCTTCCAGATGGAGACTTGCTCTATCACTCATGGTGGAGTGCAGTCGCACAATCTCCCCTCACTGCAAGCTCCACCTCACGCATTCACACCATTCTCCTGCCTCAGCCTCCCGAGAAGTTGGGAATACAGGTGCCCACCCCCACGCTGGGCTCATGTTTTGTAGTTGTAGTAGAGATGGGGATTCACTGTGTTAGCCAGGCTGGTCTGGATCTCCTGACCTTGTGATCCACATGCCTCGACCTCCCAATGTGTTGGAATTACATTCGGGATCCTCCGTGCCCAGCCTGCAGTAGGCTTTTGTGGCTTACCCCCTCCCTCCATTCTGCCTACTATCCCCATGCTTCCCAACCTCCCCTGACTCTGCTCCCCCTTTATCATGCCCCTAAACCCCCGATGCACCTGGGGAACTCCTTCTGGGGGTGTGCCACCAAAGAACCACCAGGCAGCAGCATTCTACCGATTCCACCTAGCCACCGCCAGGCCAGGAGCCCGGCTCCAGCCTGTGAGGGCAGGGGGCCGGATTCCAAATCTCAGGCCCAGGTGTTGTCATTTTGAGAAAAGGGCCACATGCCGCTTGGCCGCCTATTTGGCATTGGCCAGCCCTGACGGATCTATCTGTGTTAGGAAAGAGGGGGCCTCACAGGAGCTTGTGAGCCACCAGGGATCCAAAAGAATATCTCTGTGACAGGGCAGAGGACCAGACTGGGTCACAGGATCATGGGCCCTGGGCCCTGACGCCTTGGAGCGCTCCCTGTTCTGATCTGGCCAGACGTCGTGGGAGCTTGGGAGCTCGGAAGTCGGGGGAACGCCATGGGAGAGTGCCTCAGGGGTCCAAATACCAGCCTGGAGGCCCCGGGCAGGCGGTGCTGGCTGGAAGCCGGCAGGCATAGCTGGACCCGGCTCTGAGGGCAGCCAAGGGCCTCTGTGGTGTCTACATCCATACTACTTTGAATGTGCCCAATCTCATCTGATCTCAGAAGCTAAGCAGGGTCGAGTCTTGTTAGTACTTGGATGGGAGACCACCTGGGAATACCGGATGCTACAGGCTTTTTTGCTTTCTTTCTTGTCTTTCTTTTCTACCTTCCTTTCTTCCCTTCTCTCTTCCTTCCTTCCTTCCTTCCTTTCTTTCTCTTTCTTTCTTTCTTTCTTTCTTTCTTTCTTTCTTTCTTTCTTTCTTTCTTTCTTTCTTTCTTTCTTTCTTTCTTTCTTTCTTTCTTTCTTTCTTTCTTTCTTTCTTTCTTTCTTTCTTTCTTTCTCTTCCAGACAATGTCTCACTCTGTCACTCAGGCTGGAGTGCAGTGGCTTGTTCTTGGCTCACTGCAAGTTCTGACTCCCGGGTTCCCGCCATTCTCCTGCCTCAGCCTCCCGAGTAGCTGGGACTGCAGGCATCTGCCACCACGCCTGGCTCATGTTTTGTAATTTTAGTAGAGATGGCATTTCACCATGTTAGCCAGGCTGGTCTGGATCACCTGACCTCGTGATCCAACTGCCTCAACCTCCCAAAGTACTGGGATTACAGGTGTGATTCACTGTGCCGGGCCTGTTGTAGTCTTTTGTGGCTTCCCCCCTGCCTGTCTTACCCCTACTGTTGGCATGCTTACCAACTTCCCCTGACTCTGCTCCCACTTTATCGCCCGCCTACACACCCGCTGCAGCCTGGGACCTCCTCCTGGGGGTCCGCCACCAAAGCAGCCCTGGGCTGCAGGACCCCAATGCTTCTGCCTTGCTGCTGCTCTGCCAGGAGCCCAGCTCCAGTCTGGAAGGGCAGCAGACCGGACCCCAAAGGCGCAGGCGCAGATTCCCTGCCGTTCATGGTGTCTTCCCGCTCCCGGAATGCCTAGGTGATTCAATCTACCTATCAGACCCCGCTGTGACCTTCCAATCAGGTTAAAGGGGCCAGCAGGGGCAGCAGGTGCCACACACACCAGGCAAGACCTCCGCTCCAGAATGCAGGGCCTGCTTTATCTGGTCGAAGGACATTGCTCTGTCAGTCACCAGGAGAACAGTCTCTGTGCACCTGGATTCACATTGCCACCAACTTCATGTAAACTCTAGTCCTGAGAAACAAACCAGAGACCCAGGCCTTGGGCCCTGTGGGTACGCCTGGTTCCATGGCTCCCGAGAAATGAGTGGGTGCACTCTGCAAATCAAGGGGCCCACCACACCACAACAACAGCACAGGGAGCTGCCAGCAAAGGAAGGAGACTAGGAAAACCACCTCCAAAGCAAGTAATTAATCCAAGACAAAACCCGTCTCAGTGCTCTGTTGCTCCTCTCGCATGGACATCCTGGTCACCCTGTTCTGGACCAGCCCAAGCCCCCTCCACCCTATCCCAGTCTGTTCAAAAGTGCCTGGCCTAGCAGAGCAGGGCACTCCCTCTCCAAGACTCTATCGCTCTTGCTCTCCAGCTCCCTGCATCTCTCTCTTCTGGGTTTGCAGCTTCACCTCCTGCTACTTCTGTCACCTTCCCTCTGTGTCGCTGTCTCTCTCTCTTCTCTGTCCCAGTCTTTCTCTGAATCTCTGTCTGTCTCTTTCCCTCTCCCCTTCCCATGTCTCTCTCGATAGATATCTCTCTCCCTCCTTCGGTTTCAATCTGTCCATCCATCACTTCCTTGCTCTCTTTAAAGCCATTTGTGTTTGCATGCATGTGTGTGTATGTGTGTGTGTGTGTTGTGTGTCTGTGTGTGCGTGCACGCGTGTGTGGGTTCCTGAACGCGAGCGCCCAGGTGTGTCTGTGTGTGGGGCAGTGGATTTGCTCCTAGTGGTGCTGGCGTGTGTCTGGGTTACTCTCAGCCCCTCTCACTAGAGATCAGGCTGCCGGCTCTAGTGCCAGCCCGGGGCAAAGCAGGGCAATCCCCTGACCCCCAACATCTCACGCCCTCTTGCCCACCAGCCGGGTCTTGGTCGGGATAAACGAGCGTGGTGTTGGCATTGTGAGAAAACGTCCATGCACTGCTCAGCCACCTGTTCGCCCTTGGCCAGCCCTGATGGCTCTGGCTGGGTGGGGCAAGAAGTGGCCTCACAGGAGCTCCTGAGCTGCCGGGGATCCAAAAGAATACCTCCGTGACAGGGTGGAGGACTGGACGGGGTCCCAGGATCATGGGCCCTGGGCCCTGATGCCTTGGAGCACTCCCTGTTTGGAGTGGGCCTGATGGGTGGAAGCTCGTGCTGACAGGGACAGCTGGAAGCTGGTGGGCGTGGCTGGTCCGGGGTCCTGGGGCAGCCAGGTGCGTCTGCCGGCATCTAGGGGCATACCACCCTGACCCCGCCTGATCTCACCTGATCTCAGAAGCTAAGCAGTGTGGGGCCTGGTTAGTACTTGGATGGGAGACAGCCTAGGAACACCGGGTGCTGTAGGCATTTTTGTTTTCTTTCTTGTCTTTCTTTTCTACCTGCCTTTCTTTCCTTCTCTGTCTCTCTCTTCTCTCTTTCTTTCTTTTCTTTCTTTCTCTCTTTCTTTCCATCTTTCTTTCTTTCTTCCTTCTTTCTTTTTTCTTTCTCTCTCTCTTTTTCTTTCTTTCTTTCCTTATGTATTCTTTTCTTTCTCTCTTTCTCTTTGTTTCTTCTTTCTTTTCTTTCATTCTTTTTCTCTCTTCCTTTCTTTCCGTCATTCTTTGTTTCTTTCTTTTCTTTCTGTCTCTCATCCTTTCCTTCATCCTTTTCTTTCTCTTTCTTTCTTTCTTTTCTTCTTTCTTCGTTTTCTTTCTTTCTCTTTCTTCTTTGTTTTTCCTTCTTTCCTTCTTTTCCTTCTTTCTCTCTTTCTTTCTTCTTTCTTTCCTTCTCACTTTCTCTCTGTCTTACTTCCTCCCTCCCTCCCTCCCTCTCTTTCTTTCTGTCTTCCTTCCTTCCTTCCCTCCTTCCTTCCTTCCTTCCTTCCTTCCTTCCTTCCTTCCTTCCTTCCTTCCTTCCTTCCTTCCTTCCTTCCTTCCTTCCTTCCTTCCTTCCTTCCTTCCTTCCTTCCTTCTTTCTTTCTTTCTTTCTTTCTTTCTTTCTTTCTTTCTTTCTTTCTTTCTTTCTTTCTTTCTTTCTTTCTTTCTTTCTTTCTTTCTTTCTTTCTTTCTTTCTTTCTTCTTTCTGCCTTTCTGCCTTTCTTTCTGCCTTTTTCTTCCAGACGGAGTCTCCCTCTGTCACCCAGGCTGGAGGGCAGTGGCGCGATCTCGGCTCACTGCAAGCTCCTCCTCCGGGGTTCACGCCATTCTCCTGCCTAAGCCTCCCGAGCAGCTGGGACTACAGGCGTGGTCACCATGCCCAGCTCATTTTGTAGCTTTAGTAGAGATGTGGTTTCACCGTGTTAGACTGGCTGTTCTGGATCTCCTGACTAAGTGACCCACCCCCTCGGCCACACAAAGTGCTGGATTACAGGCATGATCCACCACTCCCTGCCTGCTATAGGCTTTTGTGTGTTGTCCTTTCCCTCAATTGCCCCTTCTGTCACCATGCTTCCCAACCTCCCCTGACTCTGCTCCCCCTTTATCACCCGCCTACTCCCCTGCCACAGGCAGGAACCTCCTCCTGGGTATCTGGCACCAACACACCACCAGGCAGCAGCATCCCACTTCTTCTGCCTCACCACTGCCCTCCCAGGAGACTGGCTCCAACCTGGGAGAGGAGGGGGCCAGACAACAAAGGCACAGGCGTGGGTTCCCAGCCATTCGCGGTGCCTTCCCGCTACCGGAATGCCCATGCGATCCAATCCACATATCGGGCACTGATGCAACCTTCCAAACTGGGGGAAGGGGCTGGCAGGGGCAGCGGGTGCCACACATGCCAGCCAAGACCTCCACTCTAGAATGCATGGGCTGCTTTGTCCAGGAGAAGGACATTAATTCTGCAGTCACCAAGAAAACAGTCACCTTGCACCTGGATTCCCATTGCCACCAACTTCTTGTAAACTCCAGTCCCGAGGACATACCAGAGACCCAGGCCTCGGGCCCCGTGGGCACGCCCGGTGCCACGATGTCTACCACCATACCACCCTGAATGTGCCAGATCTCATCTGATCTTGGAAGCTAAGCAGGGTAGGATCTGGTTAGTACTTGGATGGGAGATACCGGGTGCTGTAGGCTTTTTTGCTTTCTTTCTTGTCTTTCTTTCTATTCTGTCCTCCTTTCTTTCCTTCTCTCTCTCTCTTTTTTCTTTCTTTCTTTTCTTTCATTCTCTCTTTCTTTCTTTCCATCTTTCTTTCATTCTTTCTTCTTTGCTTCCCTCTTTCTTTCTTTTCATTCTTTCTTTCTCTCTCTTTCCTTCTTTTTCCTTTCTTTTCTTTCTGGCTTTCTTTCTTTCTTCATTCTTTCCTTCTTTATTTTTCTTTTCTTTCTGTCTTTCCCTCTCTTTCTTTCTTTTCTTCTTTCTTTTCTTGCTCTCTTTTTTCTTTCTTCTTTCTTTAATTCTTTCTTTTCATTCTTTCTCTCTTTCTTTCTTTTCTTTCTCTCTTTCATTCTTACTTATTTCTTTCCTTCTTTCTTTCCTTTCTCTCTTTCTCCCTTTCTTTCTTTTTTCTTTCGTTCTCTCTCTCTTTCTTTCTATTTCTTTCTTTCTTTCTGTCTTCTTTCTTCCCTTCTTTCTCTCTTTCTTTCCTTCTTTCTTTCTTTTGTTTCTTTCTCTCTCTCTTTCTCCCTCTTTTTCTCTTTCTTTCTTTCTTTCTTTCTTTCTTTCTTTCTTTCTTTCTTTCTTTCTTTCTTTCTTTCTTTCTTTCTTTCTTTCTTTCTTTCTTTCTTTCTTTCTTTTCTTCTTTCTTTTTCTTCCAAATGGAGT